>NC_092710.1:123897156-124535425 GCF_047496885.1 Scyliorhinus torazame | reverse complement strand
ATAGAAACATATAAGATTATGAAGGGAATAGATAGGGTAGATGCGGGCAGGTTGTTTCCACTGGCAGGTGAAAGCAGAACTAGGGGGCATAGCCTCAAAATAAGGGGAAGTAGATTAAGGACTGAGTTTAGGAGGAACTTCTTCACCCAACGGGTTGTGAATCTATGGAATACCTTGCCCAGTGAAGCAGTTGAGGCTCCTTCATTAAATGTTTTTAAGATAAAGATAGATAGTTTTTTGAAGAATAAAGGGATTAAGGGTTATGGTGTTCGGGCCGGAAAGTGGAGCTGAGTCCACAAAAGATCAGCCATGATCTCATTGAATGGCGGAGCAGGCTTGAGGGGCCAGGTGGCCTACTCCTGCTCCTAGTTCTTATGTTCTTTTGTACTTTTCTGCATTTCTTCAGTTCTGAAGAGTCATATTGGACTTGAAATGTTAACTTGGTTTCTCTTTCCACATATGCTGTTTTTATTTCGGTTCTCCAGAATCCACAGTATTTTGCTTTTATTCATGGACAACCGCCTTTTCAAAATCCCAACTGGGATTATAAATGCTGATTATTGTCATTGATTATATATTTCGCAGGTAAATAAAAACTCTTCCAGTTGTAGCTGGGAAATCAGCAGGGAAATGTGGGCTTTCTCCGACAATTGTATTTCATGCAACCTCTGAGTTCTAATGGTGAGGGGATCTTATGACCACTGAATGAATGGTATGTTCCTAATATACTTCTAAACTCGCACATAGAACATGGATGAAGCAAATCGAGTTCCTGTTCTAAATGCTCAACCTACACCAGGCAAGTACTGAAAAGGATCTGGCCCTTCACACAAGATTTTAGGTACCCTAACCCACACCTTCTGTAGTGTATCATCGCCCAAGAAAGACTGACATCCCCTATAACTTAATTATTAAATAATTAACCATGAACAGAGGGTTCTGAGTTCACAGCTTGATTGACAGCTTAAAGAGGCATTTAAAGGTTTAGTGGTATGAACAGGATTTAGATTTTAGAAGTGATTATGCATTTGAGATTCAAAAGCTTTGTTGTTTTCATGATTGGGAGTTTCCTTCACTCTCTGTATAGTAAGAGCTACATTAGATTTTTAGAAGTTTATTTTTTTCATAGTGGATACTGGGTGAGTTTGCATTGCCTGCGTGGGGGGGGGGGGGGCGGGGTTGTGAGGGACCATTGGGACGGGGTGGAGGGGAGCTTGTGGGTATGAGCTGGCATAGAGGAATGAAAGGCCACGTGTGAAACACTAGGATGGTAGATCGCACAGGCTGCGAGACGGCTCGCACTGTGTCAGTATTTTTCTCGGATGTCTTGTCCCAAATATTTGGTTTAAAAAAAAAAGAATGAGGGAGCCACAGATGGTGACCAATTATAATGGGTAATTGGCAACAAAGGACAGACAGACAGACATACGAGATCTTAAGCAAGATAATAACAGATAGTATACTTGTGTCCATAGAACTCCAGAACCTCAGGAACCCCAGAGGAAAAAAAAGAAGACCGACAAAAGGAAAAATGAAGACAACCTTCCCGTTTTTCACCTGGATCTTAGCGGGATCCCTTCAGGTGCGCGCGGATGCTACCCCCCTGACCCCTACCACACAGGCCTTGAATGATTCCCACCCCTGCCATACACTGTACCCCGAGATAGTTACCCCCGAGACAGTTACCGACACCCCAACCTGGTGTGACAGGTTTATAACCTGGTATTCATTATCGTACATAGTAGAATCATTCTTAGTATTGGCGATACTCTGCAGTGTCGTGCAGGCACTTAGACTCAGAAAATGGCGAACGAGAGCCTACCGCTCTCGCACCCCGGTATACACGTTTAGGTCCCCTATTTTCGGACTTCACCAAACCCCCAACCCTTGAGTGAATTAAAGTGCATTCGTTTTTCTTTGTGTGCGTTTTGTTCAATAAAGAAATGTAAATCTCTGTGCTTCACTGCCAAGCCAGAGAAACTTGTGTTGCTGCTATTTGTACATTTTAAAGTGTTGTAGAATTATTGTTGATTGTTTGAGTGAGGATAGTTTATTGAGGATAGTTAGAGGTTCCAGTTTTTTATTTTGTAATGCATGGCTGAATGTCATAGCGCCCCGTAGAGTTTTATACTGATGTATGTAAGTAAAATGATTTTAGGTAAAAATTGTGTTTCATAGGATAGGGCAGTATAGAGCCCGTGAAGTGCTTATGGGTGCCCCGCTTGGTCAGAGAATGAAGACGACGTGGTAATGTGATCCTTCACGCTTTGTTTTGAGGATCACAAGGAGGGAGTGTAGCCATCTGGGATGGCCACTTCCCGATTACAAAATGGACACTTTGCAAAGATTGCAGGGAAATGGACAATACTGAGAAAACAAGCAGGTTCAGGGTTTGTCTGCATATTGGAGCCGCAGCTCCCAGACAAGACCAAAACTGCAAACCCATTAGCATACTAATGGCCCATCTCCGGGAACAAAAGAGTAACATTTAAGTAACCGCTACTAAGGCAGACACCCCGGCGGCAGAGGAGACCAGAACAAAGCAGGCCAACGGCCACCTAGGACACGCCCAGCCATCAGGGCACCCACCCTGAGGTGGGAGGAAATCGATAGGAACGATTGAGAAACGGCCCAATTAATTGGGGCCAAGTTCAAGGCAGCCCAAAAGCGCGCAAAGCCCCTTTTGGGTATAAGAAGGATCCCCCAAGAGAGAATCGTTCTCTTGGCTCCGGCTCTCACCGAGGAGAAACTTGCCCAACAGCTGCACCAGAACAAGTAAGTCCAAGGTCAACGCACGCTACCAGACAGACGACCTTAGCTGTTCCCCTTCACCACTTCGACCCCAGCAGCCTCAGAACCGAACCACGACCATTGTTCCTCTGACTGAGTGGGTGCCCGAAGCTAAGTATAGGCTCTAGCAGTCGTGATAGTTTAGTCTGTAGTATTTGTGCATGAGTATATTTAACTGTGTGTGTAAATAAATAAGCATTTGACTTTGAACTAACTAACTGATGTATCGAGTCCTTGATCAGTATTCGCTTTGAACCTTGTGGCGGTGTTGAAAGATACCTGGCGACTCTAGAGCAAAATGTAATTAGAATTAAGGAAGGCGACCATATTGACCGCCATATTCAGAGCCAAATAAAGAGAAACACAATTAGCAACAATGGAAACATTTTCTCTAAATGTACACCATAAAATGTCTCTGTAATTTTAAAGACCTGTATTACGTCACCACCCTCACCGTCTCTTTTCCAGAGAAAAGTGCCACAGCATTTCTTGGTAAGTATTTCCTTTAAATTCTCAGACTATTCTTGCAAATCCTTTTTCTGCACCTCCTCCAGGGCCTTGATAGCCTTTACAATAAATGGGGATCAGAACTGTCCTCAATAAATGCAATCTGAACAAGGTTCTACACAAGTGTTTGAATCATTTTACAAACTATCCACACAAGTAAAATTCCCTGGCAATTATTATTTCACAGCTCAACGGTCCTTTGGGTTAGAGATGTTAATGTGTCCTTCCTCTTTATTTCTAAATTGGTATTTTACAAAATGCTTATGGCATTGTGCCTTATATAGCAATAGCTACAAAAGGCATGAGAAAAATCTCAGCAAAAGGAAAAGAACAAAGATATTAAAGGGGCTGTAAAGCAATATTCCAACAACAACAATTTTAAGTAGCAGTCAAAACACCTGAGACAAAATTAAGTCAACAGAATAAAGCAAGACAACAGCGATTGTGTTGAGAAATTCAACAAGAATGCAGAATAAGCAAATGCGAATCAAGTCCAGCATCAGCTAGGGTCAGGATGACGTGAGGAGTTATAGGGAGAACAAGGAAAGGGT
Source organism: Scyliorhinus torazame (assembly GCF_047496885.1). Classification (NCBI taxonomy): domain Eukaryota; kingdom Metazoa; phylum Chordata; class Chondrichthyes; order Carcharhiniformes; family Scyliorhinidae; genus Scyliorhinus; species Scyliorhinus torazame. The sequence continues at coordinate 124,531,577 of NC_092710.1, read as the reverse complement.
TTAAGTATGTTTTTCAGGCTCTCAGGAAGAGGGTATATTTTCCAACAGCGAGGGTGTGTTGCAAGTAATGCATTGCTAAGCAACTGACTGGAAAAAACCCTGCAATAATGGTGTCGAAATCACCTGTTAAGCCCTTTAATTAATACACCAGAGTAGAAATATTGTTCAGTGCATCAGTCCAGCTGCCGAGCGTGCTGCCTGGAGCACTAAAGTGGGTGTTTGACTGTCGAGGTCCTTCGACATATACTGGCCCTCCAGAGGGAGGAAAGGCAATCCACCACTGCAGAGAGAGAGAGTCCAACAGCCGTGGGAGGAAATCACATGGGAGATCAACACAGCCTCCACAAGCTGCCTTATTTGGAAAGATATGAGGAAGAAGGTGTCCCATTTCAGAAAATGGACCAAGTGAAGCAAAAACAACACTATCAACTCTCTGACGCTGTATTATATGGGTACAGCTTTAAAAGACCTTATGACCTTATACTCATACATGAGTGCTTGTGTCAGCTGTTCCACTTTAGTTGAGGTTGCTACCATAGGAGACTACAAGAGTCAGTTAACAGAATACTTCCACATAAGAATATTCTTAACCTGAAATTTAGCCAATACACTTCCGAAATGGAAGCATACAAGGGTGAAAACGAAGATATTTCTTAACCTTAACAGCAGGCTAATTTTCTCAAACTACCTTGCCAGTTACTCACAAACTATCCTGAAAAAGAAATAGAACTGACTACACAGGAGTACTCCTTTCCAGTTTGAGTCGGCACCAGTTTCCTAGACTGGTCATATATATGTTTTGGTCAGACTTCTGTTTCCGTGACAAAGTTACATCTCAAACAATCTGTACAGTTCTTTACAGATATAACACAGACCCTCACACTGGTGAGACTGGTGGCAACATACTGCAAATAAAATCCTGGGCCCATATCAAGAATGCAACAATGTTAATTATGAATGTTAAAAACTGGAAGGCCTTAAAGGCCACGGCGCCAAACGTTGTAGTGCCAACAACACTCCTGGCATGTGTGGTCGTAATTGCAAATGCTCACTGTGTCCGTGAGTTTTACTTTTAACCAGACACTGCCCTACTCTGAAACAATATGAGGATATTAACGCCAATGCACCATGTACTTTGTACCATCTTGTTTTACAGGAGGGGTACAATCCCAGGATAAGGAAGCCAGTACTGAACCCATCATATTCACATCCCAAGTCACTTGAAGCACATCAGCCCAGTCACAAATACTTTTGTGAGTATAAGTGGGTTTATTTTGTACAGTTCCACGGAGTATCGTTTGCTAGACTAGCATTTGTTGCCCATCCCAAATTGCCTTTGAGAAAGTGGTGAGCTGCCTTCTTGAACCATTGCAGTCCATGTGATGTAGATACATCCACAGTAATGTTTGGGAGTTCCAAGTTTTTGACCCAGCGACAGTGAAGGAAGGGTTGATTGATTGATTGATTTATTGTCACGTGTACCAAAGTACAGTGAAAAGTATTTTTCTGCAGCCAAGGGAACGTACAAAGTATGCACACAGTAGACAAAAAGAATAATCAACAAAGTACATCGACAAATAATGATTGGTTACAGTGCGGAACAAAGGGCCAAACAAAGCAAATACCTGAGCAAGAGCAGCATTGGGCGTCGTGAATAGTGTTCTTACAGGGAACAGATCAGTCTGAGGGAGAGTCGTTGAGGAGTCTTGAGCTGTGGGGAAGAAGCTGATCCTATGTCTGGATGTGCGAGTCTTCTGACTTCTGTATCTTCTGCCTGATGGAAAGGTCTGGAAGAGGGCAAAGCCTGGGTGTGAGGGGTCTCTGACAATGCAGCCTGCCTTCCTGAGGTGTATACAGAATCAATGTGGGGGTAGCAAGCTTGTGTGATGCGTTGGGCTGAGTTTACCACACTCTGCTGTTTCTTGCGATCTTGGACCGAGCAGTTGCCATACCAAACTGTGATGCAGCTGGATAGGATGCTCTCCATGGCACATCTGTAGACGTTTGTGAGAGTCGATGCAGACAGGCCGAATTTCTTTAGCTTCCGTAGGAAGTAAAGACGTTGTTGGGCTTTCTTGACTGTTGCATCAACGTGAGTAGAACAGGACAGACTGTTGGTTATAGTGACTCCCAGGAACTTAAAGCTATCGAGCATCTCCACTTCAGAGCCATAGATGTAGACAGGGCATGTGTCGTGCTGCGCTTCCTGAAGTGGATGATCAGTTCCTTCGTTTTGCCGACATTTAGAGAGAGGTTGTTTTCGGTACACCATGCAACCAAGAGATCTAGCTCCCTTCTGTAGTCTGATTCGTCGTTGTTTGAGATACGACCCACCACAGATGTATCATCCGTAACCTTATAGAACAAATTTGGAATTAAATCTTACCACACAATTGTGCGTGTATAGGGAATACAGTAGAGGACTGAGCACACATCCTTGCAGGGCCCCGGTGTTGAGGACTATTGTGGAGGAGGTGCTGTTACCTATTCTGACAGATTACCGTCTGTTGGTGAGGAAGTCAAGGATCCAGCTGCAAAGGAGGATATATTTCCAAGTCAGGATGGTGTGTGGCTTGGAGTGGACTTCCAGGTGGTGTTGTTCTAATGCACCTGCAGCTCTTGTCCTTCTAGGTGGTAGAGGTTGTAGGTTTGGAAGGTGCTGCCGAAGAAGCTCTAGTGGGTTGTTGCAGTGAATCTTGTAGATCAGTGTTTTCAAACCTTTTTTTCTGGACCCATTTTTGCCAAACAGCCATTCTTCAGGTTCCATACCGGCTGACCTTCGTGACCCATGCCAGCCGACCTTTGCGACACACACCACTTTCACTTACCTTTAATGTGAATGGGGGACTGCTTGGTCCTCACAATCTCACTCCAATTGGTTCAATGGAGGAGAAGGCAATGAGTATGTCAGGTGCAGAGTTCAGCAAGTTCCTTTGCGCCGTCTGCATCTTTGTGAGAACGGAAAATCCAACCTCGCAAATGTAGGTCATCATGAAGGTCATTAGCAACAAAATGCTTGTTTTACTTAGCACTGGATACTCCAGAATGCTGACAACCTCATGGGCTTTTGGAATGTTTTTAATGTGGTATCACAGGTCAGGTACAGCAGCAGCATCTTTTAAATTAGAGTCAGATGTAAGTTAATAACTGACTCTGGGGTCTCAAGGAATTTTTCATCCACGACTTCTCTTTCAAAATCTGGAACTTCTCCTCTCATTCGCCAGTGGTTCCATATAACGCATATGGGTGGGATTCTCTGTCCTGCTAGCCCCGTTTTCCAGCATGGTGCGCCCCCGGCGGCGGAATTCTCCGGTCCTGCAGCCGGCCAAAGGGGTTTCCCATTGTGGCCAGCCCAAGCCATCAGGAAACCCGTGGGCATGGGTGCGCTGCCAGTGAAGCGGAGGATCCTGCTGAAGTTGAATCCCACTGATGAGCTTTGCACTGTTGACAAAACCATACCTCAAGAAATCATCTTTATACTGCTTTGTTCCCGAGTTAAGTTTCTTCTTTGTAGGCTGTTAACCAGAGCCATGGAGCTCTTTACGGAGCTAACGAGCGGGATTCTCGGATCCTGAGGCTAAGTGTTGACACCGTCGTAAATGCCGCCGCGTTTTAGGACGGCGTCAACTGGCCCCCAGGACCAGCGATCCTGAGTAAAAGAGGCCCCCACCAGGAGAAGCCGGCCCGCCGATTGGCAGGCCACGATGGAGGCCCCCCCCCCACCCCGGGTTGGACCCCCCAACTAGGCTGCCCCCCGCAGGATGGCCGCCGAGGTCCCACTGGGTAGGACCACATGTGAATGGCGCCGGCGGGACTCGGCCTATCTCAGCGGCCACTCGGCCCATCCCGCATAGAGAATCGGCGGGGGGGAGGGGGGGGCGCTTAGAGCGCCCCCTGACCGGCGCCACGCCTACTGCGTGGGAGCCAATGGCACCGATTCTCCGGTCACCAGAGAATCAGCGGCGCGTGAATCACGCCCCCCCCCCCCCCCCCACCCCCCCGGCGATTCTCCGACCCGGCCCAGGGTCAGAGAATCCCTCCCAACATCAGCACTGCTCTGTCCTGCCCTGGATTCTCCTCAGCAGCTCTCTGCAGCAGCTTCTGTTGTGAGATTCTGTCCAATAGGTACACTGCCTAGTTGTGTATCTGGCCATCTCTTAATTGCAAGAAATCTATCCACCTTCAGAGTCTTCTTGCCTTTCTTGCCAGGAAAATGGAATCAGTTCTCATCCGTGGATGATGTTGCGATTCCTTTTTAAAATATAAATTTAGAGTACCCAATTCATTTTTCCAATTAAGGGGCAATTTAGCGTGTTCAATCCACCTACCTTGCACATCTTTGGGTTGTGGGGGTGAAACCCACGCAAACACAGGGAGAATGTGCAAACTCCACACGGACAGTGACCCAGGGCCGGGATCGAACCTGGGATCTCGGCGCCGTGAGACTGCAGTGCTACCACTGACCCACTGTGCTGCCTTGATGTTGCGATTCTTGTTGGAGCTGTACTCATCCAGGCAAGTGGAGAATACTCCTTCACACTCCTGACTTGTATAATTTACAAATTACAAAACCGTGCCAAAAAGCAACACATATATTCACAAGCAAGTATCTTCGCTACAGCTGTGGTCGTGATCCCCCCTTTAGTCGGCATATATATTTTACTTTCCCTAATATGGCCACAGCATATTTACAAGCGTTTATTTACAATTTGGTTTGGGCCTTAACATGCACTTGGGCTGGTCCCCTGCGGCTTTGTCCCCCCTGCAGACCCTCACGTTCCTTTATGTGCGTTTGCCATACCCTCCTCACTTCACCCCGCCTCCCTTCCCTCCCCTTTCCTTTTCCTCTCTGTCCCATGGCTTGCACGTGATTCCCCCCCCCCCCCCCCCTCCCGCTCACCTCCCCCCCCCACTTACTCTACCGGTTTCTGGATACAAACAGGCCTTGAAACAATGTGGTGAATGGTTTCCACGTCCTGTGGTAACCCTCTTCCAACACACAGATGGTGAATTTTATTTTCTCCAGTACCCAACAAGTCTGAGGCAAGCCCAGAACATGTGGGTGTGATTGGCCGTGCCTCCCTGGCACCATTCACATTTGTCCTCCAACTCTGGGAAAAACCCACTCATTCGTGTTGTGGTTAGGTGTGCTCTATGCACCACCTTTAGCTGCGATAGGCTCAGCCCTGCGGCAGTGGAGGTGGAGTTTGCCCTGCTCACTGCTTCAATTCAGAGTCCTTTCCCTATCTCCATGCCTAGTTCTTCCTCCTATCTTTTCTTTGACTCATGCAGGGGGGAGTGTACCTTCTCCAACAGTAGCCCGTACATGTCCGCACAGTTTCCCTTCCCTCGGTCGCCTGCATCCAGCAGTTCAGTGTCCTGGTATCTGGGTGTTTCATTGTTTCTTTGCGTCAGACGTTTTTTGACCTGAATGTATCTCAGGTCCTTTTCTCTTGGTAACTGGAACCACTCCGTGAGTTCCCAAGGGTCACGACACTATCGTCCATGTATATGTCCCAAACCGTCAGAGTCCTCTCGTCCTGTCTACACCTTTTGAAGGTGGTGTCCATTATTATGGAAGTGAACCTGTGATTGTTGCAGATAGGGGCATGGTGGACATTTCCTTTAGGCCGAAATGTTACCTCATTTGGTACCACGTCCGGAGCATGGCTTCCCTGTGGAGAAACTCTCTTCCACCTTCACCCACTCCGCGCCAGTTTCCTCAACCTACCCCTGTACTCTTTCTGGTGCCACCCAGTGTTAGAACTGTAGGTTCGGGAAGGCCAGGCCTCCCACGTTTCCTCTTCTTTGTAGAACCTTCTTTTGGATTCTCGCCCCCGCCCCCCCTCCCACCCCCTGCCCACCACACATACACTCGCACAAACCTCATGGTTAGTTGGTCGAGCCGTGGTGAAAAAGCCCATGGGGATGTAGATCAGGAGGGATCTGATCAGGAAGCGGGACCTGGGCAGCACGTCCATTTTGATCATCTCTATTCTCCTGACAATCCTGAGAGTGGGGGTGGGCCCCACCTCTGTAGTCTTTGACTTCCTCCGCCAGACCCGTCAGGTTGCATTTGTGGATCCATGTCAAGTCATGGGTTATTTGGATCATCAGTAGCGGAATCTGGTCTGGGCCTGCTTAAACGGCAGTCTCCCCCAGCTGTGTCCCTCCCCCCCCCCCCCCCCCCCCAACCCCCCTGCAGGTTCACAGGGAAGGTCTCATTCTAGGTTAAGTTTGTAACCTAAGAAGGCTCCAAACCACGATAGGAGCTTCATTATCCTTTCTATGCTAGTCCGTGGGTTCGAGCTGTAGTTAAGCAGATCATCCGCATAGTGCGTGTCTCTATGCTCTCTGTCCCCACTTTGGATACCTCTCCACCCCTTTGCCGCTCTGAGGGCGATCACCAGTGGCTCGATTGCCAGGGCGAACAGCAGCGGGGACAGCGGGCATCCCTGCCTCGTTGCTCTGTGGAAACGTAAGTATTTAGAGCTGGTGGTGTTAGTACTTGCCGTGGGAGCGCTGCACAGTAATTTCACCCAGGTGAACCCTGGCCCAATCCCAAACCGTTCCAGTACCTCTATGAGGTGCTTCCATTCAACTCTGTCGAAGGCCTTTTCTGCCTCCAGGGAGATGATCGCCTCTGGTGTTCTCTCCCCGGGTGGGATCATTATCATATTCAGCAGACGCGTGATGTTCGATGCCAGCTGTCTGCCCTTGACAGCCCGTCTGGTCCTCCGTGACTACCTCTGGCAAGGGCTTTGGGGAAAAGGCAGTGGACTGAGACTCACTGAGTTGCTCTTGGAAGAAGCCAGCAGGGACACGATAGGCTGAATAGCCTCATTCGTGCTGAAACCAGTCTGATTCTTCGATTCTTGATGCAATTATCTGGTTTAACCACTTCAGTGTAAAATTATTGTTTTTGCTCCACGGAAACATCAGCCATAAGAAAATGCACCCGCACTCTGAACTTCGACTGCATTATTGACGTGCACGCAAAAGAACAGCAGGAGATGGACTGCTCTCAAGTCTTTACCAGTGGCTGGTCACTAACGGCTTTGGGAAAGTGGCACAAGAAGCACCACTATGCGGACATGTTCTCCCTTGTACACAGGTAGCTCTGCAATATTTTGAGTTAGGCGGTCCATGAATTTTCAGGGGCCTCTCAAGAATTCTCCTCTTCTGCTCCATCATAGAACATAGAACATACAGTGCAGAAGGAGGCCATTCGGCCCATCAAGTCTGCACCGACCCACTTAAGCCCTTACTTCCACCCTATCCCCGTAACCAACCCATTTAAGCCCTCACTTCCACCCTATCCCCGTAACTCAATAACCCCCCCTCACCTTTTTGGTCACTAAGGGAAATTTAGCATGGCCAATCCACGTCTTTGGACTGTGGGAGGAAACCGGAGCACCCGGAGGAAACCCACGCAGACAAGGGGAGAACATGCAGAATCCGCACAGACAGTGACCCAGCAGGGAATTGAACCTGGGACCCTGGCGCTGTGAAGCCACAGTGCTATCCACTTGTGCTACCGTGCCTCCCATTTAGGAATACCACACAATAAAGAATGTAACGAGCTGGGCCGGATCTTCACTTGTGGTGGATTCACGGCAGGAGTTCTGCAAAGCGAATACACCACCAGCGCAATAGCATCTGAGGGTCCAAACCATTTTAATGGATAACATAATTTTTACTTCATTCATTTTGTATAATTCCAGTCGGTGAGAGGATCGAGCCGATGTTTAGTATTTTCAAGCACAGGCCAGAAAATGTGCATTGGCTGACAGAACCTTCTGCTGGTGTTGGATAACACCTGAATATTGCGTAAGCTGTTCTGTTAATTAATGGGAAGGTGTGCGTTCAGGTACACTGACGGTGATGCAAGTATAATTGCTGAAATGGGGACTAGGCAGTTGGTGCTGTAGCCTTAGCTAGGATCAGATGATGGACTGATTTTGTGTGAATGTGTAATCTTTTTGGTGTTATTAGGAATGACAGGAAAGAGACACAGAGCGCGATTCAGCCACCGCATTGCCCTGGGCTGATCGTGAGTCACCTGACTCGCGATGCCTGGTGCGATCTTGATCACCCTTAACAGCTCATAAATAACCTAACGCCGCATTCTCCCGGCTCCCGGGAGTCAACGGCCACGCCTGCGAGGCCTCGACCGTGCACCGATTAGTACTGGTTTCCACAAGCCAGGCTTGATGGCAATTCGGTGTTCCCCCCCCGGGTGGTCAAGGACAGGGCAGAGTAGTACCCTGGCACTCCCCATGGAACCCGGGCACCTTGGCAGTGTCACCTGGCCACCCTGGCAGTGCCAATCTGGCACCCTGGCAATGCCAACCTGCCAGGGGCACTTCCAGGGTGGTCTGGCTGGCAGCGCCAAGGGTCAGGGCATGAGGGGGGCCATGCCCATGAATACAGGGGTGAGGGGGCTATGAAGGGGCCATAAAAATGTACAGGGGATAAAATGACGGTTCTCCCCAAATTTTTGTTTGTCTTCCAGTGCCTCCCCACCTTCATCCCTAAGGCCTCAAGCGGGCAAACAAGATTATTTCGGGCTTTGTATGGGCGAATAAAACCCAGCGAGTGAAGAAAATGTTGTTGGAGCGCAGTCGGGGGGAGGGTGGGTTGGAGCTGCCGAACTTCTGCAACTACTACTGGGGGGCGAATATAGCGATGATTAGGAAGTGGGTAATGGGGGAGGGGTCGACATGGGAGCGGATGGAGGCGGCGTCATGCAAAGACACCAGTTTGGGAGCACTGGTAACGGCGCCTCTGCCGTTCTCGCCGGCCCGTTACTCCACTAGCCCGGTGGTGGTGGCGACACTGAGGATCTGGGGGCAATGGAGGAGGTATAAGAGGGTGGAGGGTGCGTCGGTCTGGATCCCGATTTGCAATAACCACACCAGGCAGGATAGATGGAGGGTTCCGGAGATGGCAGAGAGCAGGAATTAGACGGATGGGAGATCTATTCCTAGATGGGAGTTTTCCCAGTCTGAAGGCGCTGGAGGACAAGTTCAAGTTGCCGCCGGGGAATGGTTTCAGATATCTGCAAGTGCAGGACTTTCTGAGGAAACAGGTGTTGGCTTTCCCGCTGTTGCCGCCACGGGGGATACAGGACAGAGTAGTTTCCGGTACCTGGGTAGGGGGGGGGGGTAAAGCGTCGGATATCTATTAGGAGTTGTTGGAGGCGGAGGAGACCCCGGTGGAGGAACTGAAGGGCAAGTGGGAGGAGGAGCTAGGTGGGGAGTTAGAGGCGTGTCTGTGGGCGGACACCGTAGGCAGGGTTAATTCCTCCTCATCATGTGCCAGGCTCAGTCTAATGCAGTTTAAAGTGGTACACCGGGCAAGTTTTTCAGGGTAGAAGATAGATGTGCGAGGTGTGCGGGAAGCCCAGCAAACCATGTCCACGTGTTTTGGGCATGCCTGAAGCTTTGAGGATTCTGGCAGGGGTTTGCCAAGACAATGTCCAAGGTGCTAGGAACTCGGGTGATGCAAAGTCCAGAGTTAGCGATCTTTGGAGTGTCAGACGGGAGTTCAGGGAGTGAAAGAGGCCGACGTTTTGGCCTTTGCCTCTCTGGTAGCCCGGAGATGGATCCTTTTAATGTGGAGGGACACGAAGCCCCCGAGTGTGGAGACTTGGGTCAGTGACATGGCTGGGTTCCTCAAGCTGGAGAAAATAAAGTCTGCCTTGAGGGGGTCTGTGGTGGTATGTATTAGGGGTATTACGGTACCCTGTGATGCCGAGAGGCTATTGGTGGATAGACGCTGGGTCCCGATTGGATCAGACACCTACTGGCTCCACCCAGTAAGGCGGAGTATATGAGCCTGGGTTCTCCCAGCAGCCGCATTCTGTAACTGTGCTGCTGGGGAACAAGTCTGCATAATAAAGCCATCGATTGACTCCTTCTCATCTCGTCTCGTGAGTGATTGATTGTGCTACAATTTATTACGCAGACTTTAAAGGACATGGAGCTCCGAATCACACCGGAGTGTCTGCGAATCAGCCCCCCGCGGCAAATTCAGAGGCCACTTTTAAACACTGGTTAGCATGTTTTGAAGGATACCTCCGAACGGCCACCTGCGTACCTACAGAAGACCAGATGCAGGTCCTGCATTCCAGGGTGAGCCCGGAAATCTACACTCTCATAGAAGACGCGGATGATTACCAGGCGGCGCTCGCCATGCTGAGAGGACTCTATGTTCGGCCCGTCAACCAGGTTTACGCACGCCATCAGCTCGCGACGAGACGGCAAATCCCCGCTGGACGAATTCTACAGTGCGCTGCTAATACTGGGGAGAAATTGCAACTGCCCACCGGTTCCGGCTAATGAACATACGGAGCTACTGATTCGGGATGCTTTCGTGGCAGGTATGCTTTTGTCCCAAATTCGCCAGCGATTGCTGGAAAGAGACTCACTAGGCCTCAAGGAGGCACGGGCCCTCGCTGCCTCGTTCGATGTGGCAACGCAGAACGCCCGTGCCTACTCGCCCGACCACGCGGCAGCCCCTTGGGCACCGTGGACCCCCGCCACGACCGAACCCCCGGCACCCCCTGCAGGCCTGTGCTGCCAGAGCGCCAGATCACCCGGGTGGGCCCCGCTGCTACTTTTGTGGGCAAGCGAAACACCCCCGACTGCGCTGCCCGGCCTGCTCAGCCCTCTGTAAAGGGTGCGGCAAAAAAGAGCACTTTGTAGCAGTGTGCCAGGCCCGGGAGGTCGCCGCAATCTCCGGGGGAGAACCAGGACCCCAACCTCAACCCCCCCCCCCGACGATCCATGTGCGGCCACCGGGCGCCGCCATCTTGGGTCCCGGACTCCATGCGGGAGGGATGGGCGCCGCCATTTTGTGCTCCTCCGGCCACGTGTGATCAATGGGCGGCGCCATCTTGTCCACCCCCGACCGTGTGCGACCCGTGGACGCCGCCATCTTGGCTGACGGCTAAGGACCCCGGGATGGACGGCCCCACGGGGCCTGAAGAAAACGCCCCGATGCAGCAACTGCGACTGGCTTCGGTGACCCTGGACCAGTCGCGGCCCCGAACGCTCCAAACGGCAACAACGACGGTATTCATAAACGGGTACGAGACGCCCTGCCTGATCGACTCCGGGAGCACGGAGAGTTTTATACATCCCGATACGGTAAGACGCTGTTCCCTTCTGATCCACCCGAGTAATCAAAAAAAATTTCTGGCGGCAGGGTCCCATTCTGTAGAGATCAAAGAGTTCTGCATCGCGAACCTCACGGTGCAGGGGAGGGAGTTCAAGAACTACCGGCTTTACATCCTTCCCCACCTCTGCGCTGCCACACTCCTGGGGTTGGATTTTCAGTGCAACCTCCAGAGTTTAATGTTTAAATTCGGCAGCCCTATACCCCCACTCACTATCTGCAGCCTCGCGACCCTCAAGGTCGACCCGCCTTCCCTGTTTGCGAACCTCATCCTGGATTGCAAACCAGTCGCCACTAGGAGCAGATGGTACAGTACCCAGTACCGAACCTTTATCCGATCAGAAGTCCAGCGGCTGCTGAGGGAAGGCATAATCCAGGCCAGCAATAGTCCCTAGAGAGCTCAAGTGGTAGTTGTAAAGACCGGGGAGAAGCAGAGGATGGTCATAGACTATAGTCAAACATTCAATAGGTACATGCAGCTGGATGCGTACCCTCTCTCCCACATATCCGACATGGTCAATCAGATTGCACAGTACAAGGTCTTTTCCATGGTAGACCTTAAGTCCGCCTATCACCTGCTCCCCATCCGCCCGAGCGACCGCAAATACACTGCTTTTGAAGCAGATGGGCGGCTCTATCACTTTTTAAGGGTTCCATTCGGCGTCACTAACGGGGTCTCGGTCTTCCAACGGGAGATGGACCGAATGGTTGACCGGTACGGTTTGCGGGCCACGTTTCCGTACCTCGATAACGTCACCATCTGCAGCCACGACCAGCAGGACCACGACGCCAACCTCTGCAAATTCCTCCAGACCGCAAAAGTCCTGAATCTCACATACAACAGGGAGAAATGCGTGTTTAGCACCGACTGTCTAGCCATCCTCGGCTATGTAGTGCGAAATGGAGTTATAGGCCCAGACCCTGAACGCATGCGCCCCCTCATGGAGTTCCCCCTCCCTCACTGCTCCAAGGCCCTGAAACGTTGCCTGGGCTTTTTCTCTTATTACGCCCAGCGGGTCCCCAACTATGCGGACAAGGCCCGTCTGCTAATTCAGTCCACGGTCTTTCCCCTGTCGACAGAGGCCCGCCAGGCCTTCAGCCGCATCAAAGCGGATATCGCAAAGGCCACGATGCACGCGATCGACGAGTTCCTCCCCTTCCAAGTCGAGAGCGACACGTCCGATGTAGATCTGGCGGCCACCCTCAACCAAGCGGGCAGACCCGTGGCCTTTTTTTCACGCATCCTCCACGCTTCAGAAATCCACCACTCCTCAGTGGAAAAGGAGGCCCAGGCCATAGTGGAAGCTGTGCGACATTGGAGGCATTACCTGGTCGGTAGGAGATTCATTCTCCTCACTGACCAACGGTCGGTTGCCTTCATGTACGATAATGCACAGCGGGGCAAAATCAAGAATGACAAGATCTTGCGGTGAAGGATCGAACTCTCCACCTATAACTATGAGATCTTGTATTGTCCCGGAAAGCTGAACAAGCCTTCCGATGCCCTATCCCGCGGCACATGTGCCAACGCACAAGTGGACCGTCTCCGAACCCTCCATGAGGACCTCTGCCACCCGGGGGTCACTCGGTTCTATCACTTCGTAAAGACCCGCAACCTGCCCTACTCCATCGAGGAGGTCAGGACAGCCACCAGGAATTGCCAAATCTGCGCAGAGTGCAAGCCGCATTTCTACAGGCCAGATAAAGCGCATCTGATAAAGGCTTCCCGTCCCTTTGAGCGCCTCAGTCTGGACTTCAAAGGCCCCCTCCCCTCCACCGATCGCAACACGTACTTCCTGAACTTGATTGAAGAATACTCCCGGTTCCCTTTCGCCATCCCCTGCCCCGACATGACCGCAGCCACCGTCATTAGAGCCCTCGAAACCATCCTTCCACTGTTCGGTTTCCCCGCCTACATACACAGTGACGGGGGTCCTCCTTCATGAGCGACGAACTGCGTCAATTCCTGCTGAGCAATGGAATTGCCTCGAGCAGGACGACCAGTTACAACCCCCGGGGGAACGGTCAGGTAGAGAGGGAGAATGGAACGGTCTGGAAGACCGTCCTGCTGGCCCTACGGTTGAGAAGTCTCCCAGTTTCCCGCTGGCAGGAAGTCCTCCCGGACGCCCTCCACTCCATCCGGTTGCTGCTGTGTACAACAACAAATCAAACACCTCACCAACGCCTCCTTGTCTTCCCTAGGAAGTCCTCCTCCGGAACGTCACTTCCGACCTGGCTGGCAGCCCCGGGAACCATCCTGTTCCGAAAGCATGTGCTGACGCACAAATCGGACCCGTTGGTCGAGAGGGTTCATCTCCTCCACGCGAACCCTCAATACGCCTACATGGCGTACCCCGACGGCCGACAGGACACAGTCCCCCTGCGGGACCTGGCACCCGCTGGAGCTCCACACACACCCCTAACACCAATCACCCCCTCCCTCCCACCGGCGCACCCCACAGCCGCCCCTCCGGAGCTCCACACACACCCCCCAACACCAATCACCCCCTCCCTCCCACCGGCGCACCCCACAGCCGCCCCCTTCCCGGGTGGATCGGTCCTTCCCCCGGCCCCGCCTATGAGTAGTGGAGCAGGAAGAGGCATCGCTACGCTCCCAGAGACGACGGTGCCCGAACCAGCACCTGCATCACCACCGGGGCTGAGACGATCGGCGAGGGCGACCAGGGCACCCATTCGACTCATCGAATCCATATAACAAAGCAAGAAATGCCTCTGTAAATAATTCAGTTGCCCAGTAAAAGTAGCATTGCAAATAGTACTGGTAGTGGATATCGGAGGATAGCCGCCGTGTTAGCGGCATCCTAGGTACCGACTCTGTAAACCCCTACCACCATACGGCCCACTACCCCCGCCGGGTTCTTTTTTAACAAGGGGTGAATGTGGTGGTATGTATTAGGGGTATTACGGTACCCTGTGATGCCAAGAGGCTATTGGTGCATAGACGCTGGGTCCCGATTGGATCAGACGCCTACTGGCTCCACCCAGTAAGGCGGAGTATAAGAGCCCGGGTTCTCCCAGCAGCTGCATTCTGTAACTGTGCTGCTGGGGAACAAGTCTGCGTAATAAAGTCATTGATTGACTCCTTCTCATCTCGTCTCGTGAGTGATTGATTGTACTACAGGGTCAATGCTGGGGTTCTCTCGGAGGTGGCAGCCATTCGTCGACGTTCTCGGGGAAAATGTAAATGTCAGCAGAAGCAGCATTCTGAAGGGGGGGTGCGGGTAGGTGCAATATGGTTAAGGGATGTACAGAAGGGGTTGGGTGGGAAATGTCTAGCTTACCATGTTGATGTTTATGTTATTATTATTTTGTTTGTTATAAAAATTTTGCAAATACTTAAATAAAAATATATATTTTTAAAATGTACAGGGGATGAAGGAGATGGGTCCTGAAAAGGGTGGGGTGGGGGGGTGGGTTGGGAGGATTGTGGGGGACCCTCAATCTCACATGGAGATCAGGGCAACCTTTCAAAATGGCACGCCGATCTCTGAGGAGCCGGTCTTGCTGATGAGTTCAGCTCTCCAGTGCCAGAAAAATTTCAAACCGTGGCCTCGACCAGGGAGAAACTCCCCAAGGCCTAAAAAAGCGGCTAAGTGCTGTTGGATAGCGGTCTCCATCTCGCCAAAACATGCCCGAAATCACACTTTGAAATTTGTCCGTTGAATTAAGCCCATAATTTCACTGAAAAGTTCAATCAGGAATCGGATTTTAAAAACAATCAGGATATGATTAACAGTTGGCCTTATCTTCTTACACTGTAGCTAGTTGAAACACAAAAAGGAGACATGTTCAGCACACACTTCAAGGGGTTCTATTGTCGTGGCTCCAGATTCCATTATCATATTTCTCGGTGCCCAGATACTGGGTAATAAAGGGACTCTCCAGGGGACAGTACTGGCACTACATCCAAGAGAATATTGAGGGTTGACCTAAAATTTGTGACATGCAATAAGCAGCTGATTTTTCAGACAAGAGAAATGGTTATGACAGGAGATTAAAATTCTGCTCCATAACATTCTGTGATGCTTTATTATGAGAGTATTCGCGGGAGAGATCACTGTTCACGCATCTTAGTATGCATGCACTTTATCACTTCTCTCAGCCTTATTCACAACAGCAAAGTAACCATCACACCATACAGATACCAAGCAGAGACCGGCATTCATGGTATAAACAGCAGCTTAATACTCGATCATTGTGCAGGGACACAGATCAAAGAGACCGCATTCTCTTCATGGCTTTTATCAGTAAGGCGCACAATTACAGCATTGTGTCACCGATTGAATCTTTGCGTGAAAATTTATATTGAATTAAAGGTAAGGCAGGCTATGTGAGAATCAAATTCTTGTTGCAGCCAAGACTATCTATAAGAGGCAACTTGGAATATTTTTGATGAAGTTTCCCCATGAAACACTTTACTCCAATCTTTAATATCAACAGAACATTAACCTAACTGCTTGGTTATTTTCTCCAGTCAGAACAAAATGACCTGAATAAAAATGATGTAATATGCCATCTGCCTCATGGGTGCAATTTTCTCCACAGCTAACCACAATCCCCACACATTTGTTTTGTTCCACGGGCGTATAGATATTTGGAATATGGATTTTCATGAATTGTGCACTTCGCTGATAATTTCATATTAAAAAAAAGGATGGTGGCCTTTTCACTGGCACATAACTTTACATCTTGGATCAAATTATTCTTAAAAGATTCAGGTTGAACCATTGAGCGCAATTTCATAGAATCATAGGATTTACCGTGCAGGAGGACATTCGGCCCATCGAGTCTGCACCGGCCCTTGGAAAGAGCACCCCACTCGAGCACCCCACTCAAGCACCTCCTCCACCCCATCCCCTTAACACAGTAACCCCAATTAACCTTTTGGACACTAAGGGCAATTTAGCATAGCCAATCCACCTAACCCGCACATCTTTGGACTGTGGGAGGAAACCGGAGCACCCGGAGGAAACCCACGCACACACGAGGAGAACATGCAGACTCCACACAGACAGTGACCCAAGCCGGGAATCGAACCTGGAACCCTGGAGCTGTGAAGAAACTGTGCTAACCACTGTGCCACCGTGCTGCCCCAATTTCAAAAGACTGAAAGCGAACATGGCATCTGGCGGAGCCATGGACACACGGCAGATGAAAATCAATGCAGAGAGGTGTAAGGTGGCGATACATTTTGGGAGGGAGCATAAGGAGGGGCAATGCATCTTCACTGGTAATAATTTTAAAAGGTTGAAAGAGCACAGACCTGGGGGTATTGGTGCACAGGATTTTGAAGGTGGTAGGGCAGGTTAACAAAGCAGATGAAAAAAACATGGAATCCTGAGCTTTGTACATAAGAGTTATGGAGTACTATAGCCAAAAGGTAATGCTCATCTATATAAAACCCACTGCAGCATTGTGTCCAATTCTGGGCATCCCACTTTAGATAGGATGTGAAGTTTTTGGAGAGGTTCCAGAGATCAGGGATGTTACATAGTTAGACAGGAGATGCTAGGGTTGTTCTCCTTCGAGAAAAGAAGGCTAAGACGAGACTTGAGAGAGATGATTAAAATCATGAGGGGTTGGGATCAGGAGTAAGTAAAGGAGAAACTGTTTGCAATGGCTGAAGGATCGCTAGCCAGAGGGCACAGGTTTCAGGTGATTAACAACAGAACCAGAGGTGGCATGAGAAAAAATGGGTGGGATTCTCTGTAGTCCGACGCCAAAATCGTGGTCGACGATCGGGCAGAGAATGGACTCCGATGCAGAAATCGGGGCGAGCTTCGAACTCCAATAAGATAAAAATCACTTGTCCATTGTAGCAAAGTAACACTGATGCACGATCAATGACCACGAAAGCGAGGTTGTAGTCCAACTGAAGGCTTTAATAAGCTAGATGTTTCCCCCAGCAGCTCAGGTACAGAAAGAAGGCTGCTGGAGTGGCACGGGCTCTTATACCCCGCCTTGCAGGGCGGAGCTACCATACAGCTTGACCAATAGGAAACGTACAATGTCTATCAATGGTGTTCCAGCATTACCAGGTACCGTAATACCTCTACACAGACTACCACATTCACCCCCTGTTAAAAAAGAGTCCGACTGGGGTGGTGGCTTGATATTACAACATGGTAACGTGGTAGAAATTATAGTTATGAAGGTACCGTAATACCTCCGTACAGCGTTTTGAAACTATTTACAGATTCATAATTAACTATACACTTTAAAATGAAGCAATCAGTTGATCGGGGGCCCTGATCGTCCTCTGTGATCGTCAAATCTTTGGTGGTGACTCCGGTGGAGGCTCGGGTGTCTGTGACTCCGGGAGCATGGCCTCGATCTCTGTGGCAGCTTCAACACCCCTAGGCGGCGCTGGTGGGGAAAACGGTTGACCTGGGATGGGAGGGTCTGCGGGGTGCGTCGGTGGGTGCGGGGGCCTAGACGGGCCGGCGGAAGGACCGATCCTCCTGTAAGGTGCACTGGTGGGAGGGAGAGTGGGACTGGTGGCTGGGGTGTGCGTGGAGAAGATGGACCCTCTCGAACAACGGGTCCTACTTGTGCGCCCGCACGTGTTTTCAGAGCAGGATGGATCCGGGAGCTGCCAGTCAGGTCGGGAGCGAGGTCCCAGAGGAGGACTTCCTGGGGAAGACAACGAGATGTTCGTGAGGTGTTTGGTTGGTCGTGGTACAAAGCAGTGACCGGGTGGAGTGGAGAGCATCCGGGAGGACTTCCTGCCAGCGGGAGACTGGTAGATTCCTGGACCGTAGGGCCAGTAGGGCGGTCTTCCAGACCGTTCCATTCTCCCTCTCTACCTGTCCGTTACCCCGGGGGTTGTAACTGGTCGTCCTGCTCAAGGCGATGCCCTTGCTGAACAGGAATTGACGCAGTTCGACGATCATAAAGGAGGACCCCCTATCACTATGTATGTAAGCGGGGAACCCGAACAGTGCAAAGATGCTATGGAGGGCCTTGATGACAGTGGTTGCGGTCATGTCGGGGCAGGGGATGACGAATGGGAACCGGGAGTACTCGTCAATCACGTTCAGGAAGTACGTGTTGCGGTCGGTGGAGGGGAGAGGGCCTTTGAGGTCCATGCTGAGGCGTTCAAAGGGATGGGAAGCCTTTATCAGGTGCGCTTTCACTGGCCGGTAGAAGTGCGGCTTGCATTCCACGCAGATTTGGCAGTCCCTGGTGGCTGTCCTGACCTCCTCGATGGAGTAGGGCAGGTTGCGGGTCTTGATAAAGTGGAAAAAGTGAGTGACCCCCGGGTGGCAGAGGTCCTCGTGGAGGGCTCGGAGGCGGTCCACTTGTGCATTGGCACATGTGCCGCGGGACAGGGCATCAGGAGGCTCGTTTAGCTTCCCGGGACGATACAAGATCTCGTAGTTGTAGGTGGAGAGTTCGGTCCTCCACCGCGAGATCTTATCGTTTTTTATCTTGCCCTGCTGTGCATTATCGAACATGAAAGCAACCGACCGTTGGTCAGTGAGGAGAGTGAATCTCCTGCCGGCCAGGTAATGCCTCCAATGTCGCACAGCTTCTACTATGGCCTGTGCCTCCTTTTCGACTGAGGAGTAGCGGATTTCGGAATCATGGAGGGTACGTGAGAAGAAGGCCACGGGTCTACCCGCTTGGTTGAGGGTGGCTGCCAGAGCTACGTCAGAAGTGTCACTCTCGACCTGGAAGGGGAGGGATGATGGATAACCCCAGGTGCTTGCCTTCTGGGCAGGGTGGCACCCTGGCAGTGCCACCCAGGCACCCTAGCACTGCCACCTGGGTGCCAGCCTGACACTGCTAAGGTGCCCAGGTGGCACTGCCAAGGTGTGTGGTGGCAATTTATCGAGTGGTGCCCTGCACGGGTGTTGGGGAGAGTGCGGAAGGGAGAGGGGGAGGGGTAGGAGGACTCCTATCCGCTGTTTATAGCGTTGTCTATAAACTCTCTCAATGAAGAAAAGTGCTGCATCTTGGTATGGGCTTCATTGACCGGTTTGGATCCTATTAACATTAGTGAAACCACACCTGGGAGACTGCGTACAGTTTTGGTCTCCTTACTTAAGGAAGCGTATACTTGCATTGGAGGCATTTCGGAGATTTCTGGAATGAAGGGATGTCTTATGAGGAAAAAACAAAAAAAGAACAATACAGCACAGGAACAGGCCCTTCGGCCTTCCAAGCCTGCGCCGATCACGTGTCCTATCTAGAACAACCGCCTGTATCCTTCTATACCCCATCTGTTGATGTGCCTAACCAGATAAGTCTTAAAGGTATCTGGCTCAACCACCTCACTTGGCAGTGCATTCCAGGCCACCACCACCCTCTATGCAAAAAACTCTCCCCGCACATCTCCACTGAACTTATCCCCCCTCACCTTGAACTTGTGCCGCCCTGTAATTTTAAATTCCGCCCTGGGAAAATGCCTCCAACGGTTCACCCTATCTATATCCCTCATAATTTTATAAACTATCAGGTCGCCCCTCAGCCTCCATATCTATAGGGAGAACAATCCCAGTTTATTCAATCATTTCTCATAGCTAATACCCTCCATACCAAGCAACATCCTGTTAAACCTTTCCTGTGCTCTCTCCAAAGCCTCCACATCCTTCTGGTAGTATGGTGACCAGAATTGGACACAGTATTCCAAATGTGGCCTAACCAACATTCTATATAACTGTGAGACAACTTTCAAGCTTTTATACTTGATACCCCGACCTATGAAGGCAAACATGCCATATGCTTCCTTTACCACCATTTCCATCCTGTGCTTTTAAGGATCTGTGAACCTGCACGCCCAGATCTCTGTGACTATGCTCCTGATGGTTCTGCCATTTATTTTATAGCTCCCACCTGAATTGGATCTACCAAAATGCATCACCTCGCATTTGTCCAGGTTAAATTCCATCTGCCATTTCTCTGCCCAATTTTGCAGCCTATCTATATCCTGTTGTATTCTCTGACAATCTTCATCACTATCCACAACTCCTGCAATCTTAGTATCACCCGCGAACTTGCCAATCCGACCTGCTACATTTTCTTCCAAGTAATTTATATTGTTATGGGCCAGGGTTTAGCGAACTCCAAAGTGAATCATGGAGTTCACCTGACCCACAACTTTTAATAGATTGTGGTATGGGGAGCACACGGCTCACAATGAAAAACGCAACCAAAAATACAGACACACCCAAGCTTTTCTCAAAGTAAAACTAAAAAGCAGAACCAGAGCTCAGCTCCACCCACACTCTGATATCACTGCAGTAACATGAGCAGCTAACCATTTCTTAAAGCGACATTCTCATGACACCTCCCCCAAGAAAAAAAACAAAACCATTAACTTCAAGATGGTTTCATTTTTCACCATCCTTTAAGAAATGCACACAGTTAATACACTTTATCATTTCAAAAAAACAACACACGCAAATACGTATAATAATAGTCCTTTTTTTTTCTCCTTCTTCCTCCAACTGAAATCCTTCTCGATTGACGGTCTCTTTGACCTTAGGGCAGCACGGTAGCATTGTGGATAGCACAATTGCTTCACAGCTCCAGGGTCCCAGGTTCGATTCCGGCTTGGGTCACTGTCTGTGCGGAGTCTGCACGTCCTCCCCGTGTCGGCGTGGGTTTCCTCCGGGTGCTCCGGTTTCCTCCCACAATCCAAAGATGTGCGGGTTAGGTGAATTGGCCAATGATAAATTGCCCTTAATGTCCAAATTGCCCTTGGTGTTGGGTGGAGGTGTTGAGTTTGGGTGGGGTGCTCTTTCCGGGGGCCGGTGCAGACTCGGGGGTCTGAATGGCCTCCTTCTGCACTGTAAATTCAATGATAATCTATGATTAATCTAGGACAAAGGTTCGGCACAACATCGTGGGCCGAAGAGCCTGTTCTGTGCTGTATTTTCTATGTTCTATGTTCTATGTTAAGTCCATCAGTGGAGCAATCACGCAACAAACTTTTGCATAAATGTTCGATCAATTCCACTCATGCCAAGAAATCGCATTATTTCCCTTTGTCTCGAGGGTATCGAAAACTCCTCAAGGAAAGTGATTTGGGCTTTTCCAAATTCACTTTTGGCTAGGTTTATCACCAAACCTGCCTCCTGAAGTCGATCGAATAACTCCATCAGATGTTTTAAATGGTCTTTCCATGTCTGGCTGAAAATTACCAGATTGTTGATGTATACCACACAATTGGGTAATCCTGAAACAACTTTGTTAGTTAACCGTTGAAATATGGCTGGGTCATTTTTCATACCAAATGGCATAACTTTGAATTGGTATATACCATCTGGAGTCAGAAAAGCTGAAATCTCCTTCGCCCTTTCGGATAACGGTACCTGACAGTAACCTTTAAGTAGATCCAATTTGGAAATAAAAGCGGACTGTCCCACTTTCTCAATGCAATCCTCCAAACGTGGGATAGGATAAGAGCCCGTTCTTGTAACTGCATTAACCTTTCTATAGCCCACACACAACCGTTGAGTACCGTCTGGTTTAGGTACCATCACGATGGGTGAGCTACATTGGCTGCAACCCACTTCAATTATGCCATTTTTAAGCATACTCTCAATCTCTTTGTTAACCTGTGCCAATTTTAAAGGATTAAGTCTATATGGATGTTGTTTGATTGGAACAGCATTTCCCACATCTACATCATGTATAGCCATTTTAGTACTTCCCAATTTATCTCCACAAACTTGCCCATGTGATAACAATTAACTCTTTCAGGTCAGTTTGTTTTTTCTCTGGAAGATAACTCAACAATTTATCCCAATTGTTAAGACCATACTAATTTTCCAATTTAATTTGAGGTATGTCAAATTCACAGTCATCTGGATTTGGTTCGTCACTTTGAGTTAGAATCATTAAAACCTCCTCCTTTTTCTCTCCTTCACTTTCAAAGTACCTTTTAAGCATATTCACATGACACACTCGGTGAGTCTTCCTTCTATCTGGTGTTTTTACCACATAATTCACCTCACTTAATTTCCTTTCAATCTGATAAGGTCCACAAAACCTAGCTTTTAAAGGCTCACCTACCACTGGTAACAACACTAAAACTTTATCTCCACTGGCAAAACTACGAACTTTGGATTTCTTGTCCGCTACCCGTTTCATCACATTTTGTGCAACTTTCAAATGTTGTCTAGCCAATTCACCTGCTCTATTTAATCGTTCCCTAAAATTTGACACATAATCCAATAATGTAATTTCCAATTTCTCACCCACCAATTTTTGATTAATCAATTTAAGTGGTCCTCTTACCTCATGAACAAAAATTAGTTCAAAAGGACTAAATTTGGTTGACTCATTAGGTGCATCCCTAATTGCAAACAGTATGAATGGAATTCCTTTATTCTAATTCTCTAGATAATCTTGACAATAAGCCCTCAACATTGTCTTTAATGTCTGATGCCATCTTTCTAATGCTCCCTGCGCTTCTGGATGGTTCGCAGTTGATTTAAATTGTTTTATTCCAAAGCTATCCATAACTTCTTTGAATAACCTTGAGGTAAAATTTGATCCTTGATCCGATTGTATTTCTGTGGGTAGTCTATATCTAGTAAAGAATTTAAGTAACTCCTCCACAATCTTTTTAGCTGTAATATTACGTACTGGAATGGCCTCTGGAAACCTAGTGGACACATCCATTATAGTCAAAAGATATTGATTCCCACTTTTTGTTTTAGGAAGCGGTCCTACGCAATCAATTAGGACCCTTGTAAAAGGTTCCTCAAATGCTGGAATGGGTATTAAGAGCACTGGGTTTATCACTGCTTGAGGGTTCCCTATCACCCTATCATGTGTGACATGATTGACAAAATTTAACTACATCTTTCTGTAGTCCAGGCCAATAAAAATGTTTCTGGATTTTAGCTTGAGTTTTCCTTATCCCCAAATGGTCGCCCACTGGTACCTCATGTGCAACTCGCAACACCTCCTTTCTATTCCCTACCGGCAATACTACTTGATGAACTTCTGCCCACTTTTCATCCGCCTGCATATGTAAAGGTCTCCATTTTCTCATCAAGACATCACTTTTACGGTAATAACACTCTGGTATACACTCAGATTCCTCTTCCGAGGATGCTTTCTGATACATCCGTTTTATTTCTATATCTTTCTGTTGTAACTCCGCCAATTTTCCTGAACTAAATATATCCGCCTCATCCTCCACCTGTTCTTGTTCTTTTTCAACCATCTGATCAAAAATCGTTTCTGATAATTGCACTTCAACTTCATCTTCACTCTTTGATTTCTCCTCTTGTCTTAACCTGTGACTTTGCGACCTTGTTACTACACGATCCGGAAAAATCCCAGGATATTCGTCATTCAACACTTCAGTTGTCTGATTTTCCACTGGCTTATCAACCACAGTAGGCATCACTCCCACTTGCGATCCAGCTATATCATTACCCAAGATAAACTGCATTCCTGGACAAGATAGTTTCTCTATTACTCCTACTACCACTTCACCAATCTTCACTGGACTTTCCAACCTTACCTTATATAATGGACACTATTCCTCTCACCCTGAATTCCACATATTACCACCATTTCTGGCAACATTCTTCCCAAACTACATAACTCCTCATCTTTTACCATTAAAGATTGACTAACTCCCGAATCTCTTAAAATTGTGACTTCTTTACCTACTCCTCCTGATATACATGAGTAAACTTTACCTACACAAGTAAATTCTTTAAAGAGATCTGGCATCTTCTTATCAATCACCTCTCGATCAGTCTATACAATCTTTTGCATCTCCTTCGCTTCACTTGGGCTTTCCTTTACCACTTTAACAAACCCCACTGTCTTATCCTGTTTTGCCACATCAGCCTTCCCAGTGCTTTTCTTCGACCACCAACACTGTGACTTTACATGGCCTAGTTTATTACAGTGAAAACATGTGAAACTTTTCATTTCTTTTTTAGTCTGAGGTATACTCTTCTTATTGTCTCCCATCAGATCACCTTTACCTTTACCACTTGAGTATTTTTCATGTCCCCAGTTTCTATCCCTCGCAGGCTGAAACTGATGTCGGAAACCAAGCTTTGATTTATGAACTAATTCATAATCATCTGCCATTTCTGCTGCTAACCTCACAGTTTTAACCCTCTGCTCTTCCACATGAGTTCTCACTACATCAGGAATTGAATTCTTAAACTCCTCCAAAAGTATAATTTCTCTGAGAGCTTCATACGTTTGGTCTATTTTCAAAGCCCTTATCCACCTATCAAAATTACTCTGTTTGATCCTTTCAAACTCCATGTATGCTTGACCAAATTCTCTCCTTAAATTTCTAAACCTTTGTCTGTAGGCTTCAGGCACTAGTTCATATGCACCTAAGATGGATTTTTTCACCTCCTCATATGTCTCAGATACCTCCTCTGGTAGTGATGCAAAAACTTCACGAGCTCTACCTACCACCTTTGTTTGAATCAGTAATACCCACATGTCCTGTGGCCATTTCATTTGTTTAGCCACCTTCTCAAATGAAATGAAAAAGGCTTCTACATCCTTCTCGTCAAACCTTGGCAATGCTTGGACAGATTTAAATAGATCCCCACCACGCCTTTGACTATGACGCTCTTTCTCACTATCCTCATCATTATCATCCAACTGTACGTTTCCCTTTCCGCCGGCCAATTTTAACTGACTGTCATGTTTCATGGCCATTTTCTGAAGTTCAAACTCTCTCTCTTTATCTTTTTCCCTGATCCGTATCTCCCTTTCTTTTTCTTTTTGTTCTGCTAGGGCTATTCTTTCTTTTCGCCCTTCTTCTCTCTCCTTTTCATTGTTCTCTCTCGAGGGCCGAAGAGCCTGTACTGTGCTGTAATGTTCTATGTTCTATGTTCTATCTCTCTCTCTTTCTTTTTCTTTTTCCTCTCTTTCGTATTAAAGCTGCTTTAATTCTTTCTCATGTTCCATTTGTTTAATCTGTAACTGAATTTTAGCCATTTCCAATGAGTCAAACTGTATCTCAGGCAACTTTAAATGCTTAACCACTGCCATAATTACCTCACCTTTTCGCATTTTGTCAGGTAATGGTAACTGCAATGTCTGCTTTTAGTCTCTGTCTGTAAGGTACTGCGTGTGACCGTCTCCAGCCCCAAAAACTTCAGAACCTCTGAAAGAGCCATTGTCACACAACACACTCCCCACTTAAACTAAAATACCACACCTGAAAAGCAACCACACTATGCTCACCCCTCACTGTCTTTAAGTTCACTAAGCCAATCTAATAGATAGACTTTTATCCCCCTCAAGCCTCCAATTGTTATGGGCTAGGATTTAAAGAATCCCAAAGTGTATCATGGAGTTCACCTGACCCACAACTTTTCATAGATTGTGGTATGGGGAGCACACGGCTCACTCTACAGGTGTGGTACAGCAGAAGTGGAAAGTATTTTTTAAAGCAAAACAATGTTAATTCTATGAACTCAAGTTAACCTTTTAAAACAGTGAATATCTTAGCAACCATTAATTCAAAGATAACCCTCAAAGAATACAACACTAAGTAATCCTTTAAGCTGTCCTTTTAACATCCAAAAGACTTAACGACCTTTAAACAGAAGCACAGCAGGGTTTACATTCAATGCTGAAAACATTTACATTTCTGAATTCAGCAAATGATCAAGAGATAGTCCTTCATGGCAGAGAGCTCAACAATACAGTTGCTTTGGCTGACTTCAGCTGAAACACACTGAAAAACGAAATCAAAAAGACAGACACACCCAAGCTTTTCTCAAAGTGAAACTAAAAAGCAGAACCAGAGCTCAGCTCCACCCACACTCTGATATCACTGCAGTAAAATGAGCAGCTAACCATTTCTTAAAGCGACATTC
This sequence comes from Scyliorhinus torazame, assembly GCF_047496885.1. Lineage (NCBI taxonomy): Eukaryota > Metazoa > Chordata > Chondrichthyes > Carcharhiniformes > Scyliorhinidae > Scyliorhinus > Scyliorhinus torazame. The sequence continues at coordinate 124,505,544 of NC_092710.1, read as the reverse complement.
TCCTGACAATATATAATACAAAGAGCAGAGGTCCCAGTACTGATTCCTGCAAAACATCACTAGTTACAGACCTCAATTCGGAAAAACACCCTTCCACTGCTACTCTCTGTCTTCTATGGCTAAGCCAGTTCTGAATCCAACTAGCTAATTCATCCCTGACCCCATGTGATTTAATCTTTTGCACCAGCCTGCCATGAGGGACCTTATCAAATGCTTTACTAAAGTCCATGTAGACAACATCCACAGCCCTTCCCTCGTCATCTCCTCAAAAAACTCAATTAAATTAGTGAGACATGACCACCCTCGTCAAAACCATGCTGGCAGTCGCTAATAAGACCTTTCACTTCCAAAATGTGCATAGATCCTATCTCTGAGTCTCTTTTCCAACAATTTCACTATCACTGATGTCAATCTCACTGGCCTATAATTACCCGGGTTATCCTTGCTACCCTTCTTAAATAATGGTACAACATTGGCTATCCTCCAATCCTCTGGGATCTCACGTGTGCCCAACGAGGACACAAAGATTCTATCAGAGGTCCAGCGATTTCATCTCTTGTCTCCCTCAGGAACCTGGGATAGATGCCATCTGGCCCTGGGTATTTGTCTACTTTAATGCTTTTTAACATTCCTAACACTTCCTCCTTCGTAATAACGACCTGTTCTAAAGTGTTTACACATTGTCCTTCTCCTTTCTGAATACCGATGCAAAATACTTATTAAGGATCTCACCTACTTCCTTCGGTTCTACACATACGTTTCCTCCTTTGTCCTTGAGTGGACCAACTCTTTCTCTAGCTACCCTCTTGTTTCTAATATACATATAAAATGCCTTGGGATTCTCCTTAATCCTGTCTGCCAAGGACATTTCGTGACCCTTTTTGCCCTCCTAACTCCCTGCTTGAGCTCTTTTCCCATATTCCTCACCTCTTTTTAGTGGCCTGCACCTCACGTAAGCATCTTTTTTCTTTTTGACAAGATCTGCAATTTCCCAGGTCATCCATGGTTCCTAAATCCTGCCTTTCCTGTCCTTCCTTTTCATCGGCACATGCCTGTCCTGCACTCCCATCAACTGCTCCTTAAAAGACTCCCACATGCCAAATGTGGATTTACCCTCAAACAGCCTCTCCCAAACAACAGCCTCCAAATCCTGCCTAATCTTCTTGTAGTCGTGCAGCACGGTAGCATAGTAGTTAGCACAGTTGCTTCACAGCTCCAGGATCCTTGGTTCGATTCCCGGCTTAGGAAAACTTACGGATTTGTGGTCAGAACATGTTCTCTCACTGCAACTTTGATGACCTGCCCGGGCTCGTTCCCTAGTACTAGGTCGGTCTATCCACATATTGTTCCCTAGTACTAGGCCCAATATAGTCAGACTAGCCACACATTGTTCCAAAAAACCTTCTTTAACACACTTAACAAATTCCTCTCCATCCAGACCGGGCCCGAGCCCTAAGGGATTTCCAGTCAATATGTGGAAAATTAAAGTCTACCACTACAACAACCCTATTATTTCTACATCTATCCAGAATCTTCTAAGATATCTGTTCTTCAACTTCTTGTGGGCTGTTGGGAGGCCAGTAGTACACCCCCACCATAGTGACTGCCCCCTTCCTGTTTCTGAGTTCTACCCACAGTGCCTCGTTACTTGATTCTACCATGATGTCCTCCCTCTGTACAGTTATAATATGTTCTCTAACCAGTATTGCAACTCCCCCACCTCTTTTACCTTCTGCCCTGTCTCGCCTAAAACACCTATGTCTTGGAATATTTAGCTGCCAGTCCAGTCCCTTTTTTTATCTAAGTCTCTGTTACAGCAACCACATCCAAGTTACGCGCGTGAATCAAGGCTTGAAGTTCATTTGTCTTACCTGTTATACTCTGTGCATTGAAGCAGAACACTCCAAACCTCTAGGCCCACTGAGCTCGACCTCCTCCAGCCTGCCCTTCCTCTTAGCCAGCCTGGCTCTGGTCCAATGCTCATCCCCAGTCTCTACACTTGCTGGCTTACTATTCTGATTCCCACCCCCCCTTGCCAAATTAGTTTAAACCAACCTGAACGATACTAGCAAACATCCCAGCCAGGATATTGGTACCCCTCCAGTTCAGGTGTAACCCGTCCTTCTTGTAAAGGCCCCATCTTCCCTGGTAGACATCGCAGTCATCCAAAAATCTGAACCCCTCCCTCCTGCACAAATTCTTTAGCCACGTGTTCAACTGCAGGTTAAGCAGTTTGGGCCTATACTCATTGGAGTTTAGAAGAATGAAGGGTGATCTTATTGAAACATAAGGTTCTGAAGGGGCTTGATAGGGTAGGTGCTAAGAGGATGTTTCCCCTCGTGGGGGAGTCTAGAACAAAGGGGCATTGTTTCAGAATAAGCTGACTTCCATTTAGGATAGATATGAGGAGGGATATCTGTGGTAAACCACTGCATTATATTGTACTTACTGTTCTTACTTATTGTACTTCCTGTTCTTACTGTTTGCTACATGTCCGGGCTTGTCCCTGCTGGCTCCGCCTGTGGCTCCGCCCCTCGGGCTCAAGTATAAAGGTGGCTAACCTCCAGCCCTGCCCTCATTCTGGGACCAGCTGCCAGCAGGTATCTTTTAGCTGATTAAAGCCACAGTTTACTATTCCAACTCTCGCCTGTCGTCATTGATGGTACATCAATATCTTTGCTCAAAGGGTTGTTCAATCTTTGGAATACACTACCCCAGAGAGCAGAGGGGGAATATCCTCAAAGCTGAGACAGACAGATTTTTTTATCTAGGGTTATGGGGGAGCTGGCAGGAAAGCGCAGTTAAGACCACAATCAGATAAGGCATGATTTACTGAGTGGTGCGTGCGGATCAGGCTTGAGGGGCCAAATGGTCAACTCCTGTGCTCCCTAGTAACTCTTTGAACCAAACCAAGATTCTGAAGTGCTAGACTGCCTCTTTTATACAACACTTGAGAATAAACTATAAGTCGAAGGCGTTTTATTTTCCCTTTCATCTTTTGGGAAGCTGATTATTTACCAGTGACAAAAGGAGCTCTCTGCTTTCTCAGGAAGTGTCTCTCACCACTTTGCTTAAATAGAAAATGCTCATCAAAGGGTTCAGTGAAAATGAAATCATGCCTAGAGACATAGGAACATAGTAACAGGAGAAGGCCATTCAGCCCCTCCAGCCTGTTCCGTCATTCCATGGCCGATCTGTAGCCTATCTCCATGGTCCTTTATTCCATATCTTTGGTTAACAAACAAATTTCAATTATGGTTTCAAAATTAACAATATAGCTCGCATCAATTGCAGTTGGTGGAACAAGGTTTGTTCCAAACCTCTACTACTACTTGTATGCAGTGCTTTCCAAGCACTTTCCCAAAAGGTCTGACTAATAATTTGCGAATGCCCCCAGTACGAGATTCCCCATCCAGCTGAAATAACCTTTCCTAATCTACCCTATCTGCTTCCCTTCATACCTTGAATACTTCAATCAAATCACCCTTCAACCCGACCAGGTATTAATCTGGTGAACCAACACTGTAATCTGCCCCAGGCCAATGTATTCTTCCTAGGGTACATAGCAGCTCAGCGTACTCCTGGTATGGTTAAACCTGGGTTTTGTGCAGCTGAAGCATGATTTGTAACCCCCTAGATATAAAGGCCCAACATTTCATCAGCCATTTTGTTTATTTTCTGCGCCTGTTTATGACATTTTAATAATCTGTGTACCTCAACCCGGCAAAAGTTACAGGTGTACAGCAGCTGAAAGTTCAAGAATATTTAGGGCAGCTCTTCCGCCTCCGCCATGGTGGAGGCCGTAGCGGAGGCGGAAGGGAAAGAGTGCCCCAATCGCGGGCCAGGCCAGCGTGGGGGCACCCCCCGGGGTCAGATCGCCCCGCGCCCCCCCAGGACCCTGGAGCCCGCCCTCGCCGCCTGGTCCCGCCGGTAAATACCAGCTTTGATTTACGCCGGCGGGACAGGCAATTTCTGGGCGGGACTTCGGCCCATCCGGGCCGGAGAATCCAGCGGGGGGTCCCGCCAACCGGCGCGGCCCGATTCCCGCCCCTGCCCAATCTCCGGTACCGGAGACTTCGGCGGGGTCGGGATTCACGGCGGCCTACGGCCATTCTCCGACCCGGCGGGGGGTCGGAGAATGACGCCCCAGATATTCAGCAAAATCACAGTATGTTACTTTGACGCCGAGAGCGTGAGACTTGTTAGGATGGATTTCACGTGGCGGTGACTGCTATCACACTATCCCCTAATGAAATCTGATACAGGTTGAACATCCCTTATCCGAAATTCCGGAAACCTGCAAAATCAGAAATCTGCACTTTTTTGCGAGCGCCGGCATAATGTCACGTTTCCCTGGGCAATGTGCAGGTCCCAACGCGCCACACGTGCAGTTTGCAACATGCCACGTATGCACATTTCCCAACGCATCATACATGCTTCGTTCCCAACGGGCCTCACGTGACCAGTTCCTAACACATGGCACACATGCCCAGTTGTCGATGCGCCACACAGGCGCAGTTCCAAAATCAGGCCATGTATGCGCAGTTCCCAATGCGTGACGCACATGCATACTCCCCAACGCATTGTAGTTGCACATTATATTCCAAAATCCGTAAAATTCCAAAATCCAATACACACTCGTACCCAAGCATTTCGAATAATGGATGCGCAACCGGTAATTCAAATTACATGGAGATATTTATAATGAATTTTTGCTGTTGTGTAACTAAAAGGTGATGTGAAAGACAGTAATTCGCTCAATAATAAACTACCCCTAGAACTGGATAACATCGAACATTAGTTGGGGGGGAGGTATGGGTGGGAGGGTTGGGGGGAGGGAGGGGGGCTGTGTATATTAAGGGCGACAATGGGTAATAAAAAAAAATTAAAAAAATTAAAAAAAAGAATATTTAGGGCCTATGTTTTTCCATTCCTTCCTCTGTTTTGCATCAATTTTCTCTCTTGCCCTCCTGAAAACACTAACCACTAGCCCCCCCCCCCCCCACCCCTCCTCCCTCCCCCAAACCCCTGCTGGGTCACAAGGAGTTTCCCTTCCGCCAAATGCTCATGTGTAACCCGAAACAATGAGCATCTGTGACCAATTCTACCGCTGACAGCATCTGAGCCAAACTCAATTTCTGTTCCTGTGCTCAACTGTGTACCTTTGTCAGGAACCTCCTCCCTAGCAGCACAATGAGGGTACCTACAGCACACAGACTGCAGCGGTTGACGAGGCAGCTCAGCACCACCTTCTCAAAGACAATTAGGGATGAGTAACAAACGCTGGCCTCGCCAGCGACACCCACATCCCAGGAGAGGATTGTTTTAAAAATCAGGAGCAGCACTCCTTGCAGGTTTGCCAGGCCTTAATCCAATGTTAATTTTCTTATCACTCATCCTCAGTAGTGATGGGGATGGAACCTGCCAACCTTCCTCTACTGATTGGCTCCGCTATTCACTGCCCTAGCCAACTAAAGGTTAAAAATCCCTGATCTGAAATGCTTGGGGCAGAGTGCGTTTCGGATTTTGAAATTTTTCGGATTTCGGAATATATTGCACATGTGCAGCGTGGGTTGCGAACCGCGCATTGTAAGGTGGGCGCTGCGCATATGCAGAATGTTGGGAACTGTGCACGTCCGGTGGCCGTCGGGAACTACGCATATGCAGAATGTTGGAAACTGTACATGTGCAATGCACATTGAGAACTGCGCATGTGCAGAATGTTGACAACTGTACATGTGCAGCACGCATTGGGAACTGCGCATGTGCAGAATGTTGGAAACTGTACCTGTGCAGCACGCATTGGGAACTGCGCATGTGCAGAATGTTGGAAATTGTACCTGTGCAGCACGCATTGGGAACTGCGCATGTGCAGAATGTTGGAAACTGTGCACGTCCGGTGGCCGTCGGGAACTACGCATATGCAGAATGTTGGAAACTGTACATGTGCAATGCACATTGAGAACTGCGCATGTGCAGAATGTTGACAACTGTACATGTGCAGCACGCATTGGGAACTGCGCATGTGCAGAATGTTGGAAACTGTACCTGTGCAGCACGCATTGGGAACTGCGCATGTGCAGAATGTTGGAAACTGTACCTGTGCAGTGCGCATTGGGAACTGCGCATGTGCAGAATGTTGGAAACTGTACCTGTGCATGCGCATTGGGAACTGCGCATGTGCAGAATGTTGGAAACTGTACCTGTGCAGCACGCATTGGGAACTGCGCATGTGCAGAATGTTGGAAACTGTACATGTGCAGTGCGCATTGGGAACTGCGCATGTGCAGAATGTTGGAAACTGTACACGTGCAGTGCGCATTGGGAACTGCGCATGTGCAGAATGTTGGAAACTGTACCTGTGCATGCGCATTGGGAACTGCGCATGTGCAGAATGTTGGAAACTGTACCTGTGCAGTGCGCATTGGGAACTGCGCATGTGCAGAATGTTGGAAACTGTACCTGTGCATGCGCATTGGGAACTGCGCATGTGCAGAATGTTGGAAACTGTACCTGTGCAGCACGCATTGGGAACTGCGCATGTGCAGAATGTTGGAAATTGTACCTGTGCAGCACGCATTGGGAACTGCGCATGTGCAGAATGTTGGAAACTGTACCTGTGCAGCACGCATTGGGAACTGCGCATGTGCAGAATGTTGGAAACTGTACCTGTGCAGTGCGCATTGGGAACTGCGCATGTGCAGAATGTTGGAAACTGTACCTGTGCAGCACGCATTGGGAACTGCGCATGTGCAGAATGTTGGAAACTGTACACGTGCAGTGCGCATTGGGAACTGCGCATGTGCAGAATGTTGGAAACTGTACCTGTGCAGCGCGCATTGGGAACTGCGCATGTGCAGAATGTTGGAAACTGTACCTGTGCAGCACGCATTGGGAACTGCGCATGTGCAGAATGTTGGAAACTGTACACGTGCAGTGCGCATTGGGAACTGCGCATGTGCAGAATGTTGGAAACTGTACCTGTGCAGCGCGCATTGGGAACTGCGCATGTGCAGAATGTTGGAAACTGTACCTGTGCAGCACGCATTGGGAACTGCGCATGTGCAGAATGTTGGAAACTGTACACGTGCAGTGCGCATTGGGAACTGCGCATGTGCAGAATGTTGGAAACTGTACACGTGCAGTGCACATTGGGAACTGCGCATGTGCAGAATGTTGGAAACTGTACATGTGCAGTGCGCATTGGGAACTGCGCATGTGCAGAATGTTGGAAACTGTACATGTGTAGATTATCATAGATTATCATAGAATTTACAGTGCCGAAGGAGGCCATTCGGCCCTTTGAGTCTGCACCGGCTCTTGGAAAGAGCACCCTATCCAAGGTCAACACCGCCACCCTATCCCCATAACCCAGTAACCCCACCCAACACTAAGGGCAATTTTGAACACTAAGGGCAATTTATAATGGCCAATCCACCTAATCTGCACACCTTTGGACTGTGGGAGGAAACTAGAGCAACCGGAGGAAACCCACGCACACACGGGGAGGATGTGCAGACTCCGCACAGACAGTGACCCAAGCTGGAATCGAACCTGGGACCCTGGAGCTGTGAAGCAATTGTGCTATCCACAAGGCTACCGTGCTGCCCCGTGTAGCGCGCATTGGGAACTGCGTATCGCCCAGGAGCCTAGTGGTATTTCCAACTCCTGACATTACTTCGGCACTCGAAGAAAAGTGTGGATTTTGGAATTTTTCGGTTTCCGGATAAGGTATGCTCAACCTGTACCAACATTTTTATTCCCATTTTCGTAACTGACTTTTCTGCCTTGTTATGCTTTGTCAGAAGGGCGCAAACAGGAAAACAGAAGTGACGCCATATAAATGACCTCAAATTTTGCTTCATTCCTCTGGGGACAGAGATGCTGTTGGTTTGATACTTTAGCCATTTCAGACTGAAATAGGGAATGTTACGCACTGGAAATTGCAACCAAAGTCCTAATCTCAACAGCGAGAGTAACATACAGCGCCACAAATTTCCAGTCATAACCTACTTCACCCTGCAAACTATTTGTCATTTTTTCCCCCGATCAATTCCCAATTCGTCATATAAAAATAAAGACACGCACCGACAATACTTTTAGCTTCAACATGATTCTCAAATGTAGTTCACATCTGCGGTATCTTGCTCTGATGTTGCCAAATTGATTTTGGAGGACACGGAAATTTTGAGGAGTAAGAAATGACATGTTGAATGTATCTGAAAGGTTGCACAGCACTGCTCATGAACAGAATAAAAGAGACTGTTGGTAATTACTTTGCTGTCTTGTACAATGCAACAAAGACATGCACAGCAAGTTACTTAATTGAAAGACACTGTGTGCACAACACAAGATAACATCTGCATAATTATCATTTTGAGCACAGCATGAACTATGCTTTCTGACCCATTTCCACGGCACTGCAATCAAGCTGGCAAAGCTGGTTGAAAGGATCACTGCAGCTTGGGGGGTTGGGGGGGGGGGGGGGGGGGGGGCGTCGGTAAGCAGTGACATAGATGCTGCTAATTCCTAGACTGAGTACGATAACAATAAAAAAAACATGCATACATACCCAGCACCAATGGGAGATCTGTTTACAAGTGGAGGTTGAGCAAGATATTCTGAGAGAGCCTGAGAGTTAAATTGCCACCAACCTGGCACATTTGGGACTCTCCCTCAATAATAGGGCAGCACGGTAGCATTGTGGATAGCACAATTGCTTCACAGCTCCAGGGTCCCAGGTTTGATTCCGGCTTGGGTCACTGCCTGTGCAGAGTCTGCACATCCTCCCCGTGTCTGCGTGGGTTTCCTCCGGGTGCTCCGGTTTCCTCCCACAGTCCAAAGATGTGCAGGTTAGGTGGATTGGCCATGATAAATTGCCCTTAGTGTCCAAAATTGCCCATAGTTTTGGGTGGGGTTACTGGGTTATGGGGATAGGGTGGAGGTGTTGACCTTGGGTAGGGTGCTCTTTCCAAGAGGCAGTGCAGACTCGATGAACCGAATGGCCTCCTTCTGCACTGTAAATTCTATGAAATTCTATGATAATGAGTATTTTTTTATTTGTCCATGGGATGCGGGTGCGGGTGTTGCTGGCTGGGCCAGCATTTATTGCCCCTCCCTAAGAGCATTTAAGAGTCAACCACATTGGTTGGATCTGGGGCGGAATTCTCCGGTATCGGCGCGATGTCCGCCGACTAGCGCCCAAAACGGCGCAAATCAGTCAGGCATCGCGCCGCCACAAAGGTGCGGAATGCTCCGCATCTTGGGGGGCCGAGCCCCAACCTTAAGGGGCTGGGCCAGCGCCGGACTAATTTCCGCCCCGCCAGCTGGCGGAAAAGGCTTTTGGTGTCCCGCCAGCTGGCGTGGAAATAACATCTCCGGGCGGCGCATGCGCGGGAGCGTTGCGGCCGCTGACAGCATTCCCGCGCATGCGCAGTGGAGGGAGTCTCTTCCGCCTCCGCCATGGTGGAGACCGTGGCGGAGGCAGAAGGAAAAGAGTGCCCCACGGCACAGGCCCGCCCGCGGATCGGTGGGCCCCGATCGCGGGCCAGGCCACCGTGGGGGCGCCCCCTGGGGCCAGATCGCCCTGCGCCTCCCCAGGACCCTGGAGCCCGCCCGCGTGCCAGTCCCGCCGGTAAGGTAGGTGGTTTGATTCACGCCGGCGGGACTGGCATGACAGCAGCGGGACTTCGGCCCATCCGGGCCGGAGAATCACCGGGGGGGGGCCCGCCAACTGGCGCGGCGCGATTCCTGCCCCCGCCAAATATCCGGTGCCGGGAATCCCGGCACCTCCCCCACCCCCCGGCGGTTCTCCGGCCCGCAATGGGCCGAAGTCCCGCTGCTGTCATGCCAGTCCCGCCGGCGTGAATCAAACCACCTAGCTTACCGGCGGGACTGGCGCGCGGGCAGGCTCTGGGGTGGGGCCCGGGGCAATCTGGCCCCGGGGGGTGCCCCCATGCGATCGGGCGGGCCTGTGCCGTGGGGGCACTCTTTTCCTTCCACCTCGGCTATAGCCTCCGCGATGGCCGATGCGGAAGTGAGCAGCTGCGCATGCACGGGGATGACAGCAGCAGCCGCTGATGCTCCCGCGCATGTGCAGACTTCCGCTGGCCGGCGCAGACCCTTCGGCCCCGGCTGGCATGGCGCCAAAGGCCTTTCCCGCCAGTCGGCAGCGCGCCAACCACTCCGGTGCGGGCCTAGCCCCTCAAGGTGAGGGCTCGGCCCCTAACGGTGCGGAGAAACCCGCACCTTTGGGGCGGCCCGACGCCGGAGTGGTTCCCGCCACTCCATCCCGCCAGGACCCCCCGCCCCGCCGGGTAGGGGAGAACCCCGGCCCATGGTCTCACCAACACTCTATACAACTGCAACAAAGCTTCTCTACTTTTATACTCCAGTCCTTTTGCAATAAACGCTAACATTCCATTTGCGTTTCTTATTGCATTTTGTACCTGCACACAGACTTTCTGCAATTCATGAACAAAGACACCCAGATCCCTCTGCCCAGACACATTTTTAATCTGCTTTCCATTTAGATAATAACTTGCCTGACTATCTTTTGGTCAAAATGGATAACCTCACACTTATCTACTTAAACTCTTTCTGCCAAATTTTGGCCCAATTTCCTAGCCTATCTATATCCGTCTGTAAAATCTGTATCTCCTCTTCACTGGCTGCTTTCCCGCCTATTTTAGTATCATTCACAAATTTTGCTACGTTACACTCTGTCCCTGCTTGCAGATCATTTATATAGATTGTAAACAGTTGAGGTCCGAGGAGTGAGCCCCGCGGCACCCCACTAGTTACAGTACGCCCGCCAGAGAAGGACCCATTTAACCTGGCCCTCTGCTTTCTGTTAGTCAGCCAGTCCTCAATCCAATCTAAGATTCTACTCCCAACCCACGCCTCTGGATCAATCTTTTATAGGGCACCTTGTCAAACACCTTCTGGAAGTCTAGATATACCACATCCACAGGTTCCCACTATACACCTTGCTGGTTACGTCCTCAAAAAACTCAAGCAGGTTTGTCAAGCATGACTTACCTCTGAGAAAACCATGCTGACAATGGTAGCTTGAGCTTTGTCTTTCCAAATGTTCAATCATCTCCTCCTTAATGATTGTTTCCAACAACTTCTCCACCACAGTGGTCAAGCTAAACGATCTATCATTTCCTATTTTTTGCCTTGCTCCCTTTTAAAATAAGTCATCACATTAGTGTGTTTCCAATCCACCAGGACCTTTCCAGAATCCAGGGAATTTTGAAATATCATAACCAACACATCCACTATCTCTGCTGCCACCTCCTTTACATATCCTAGGGTGCAGGCCGTCGAGTTCCAGAGACTTATTTGCCTTTAGTCCCATTAGTTTATTCAATACCTTCTCCCTGATGCTGGTTATTGCACTAAGTTCCTCTGCATTAACTGCAGTACTTGGAAAGTCTTTATTATCCTCTACCGTGAAGACAGAGGCAAATTATTGGCAATTCCTTCTCTCTAACCCAAGCTATCTGAATCATCCAGCCTCCTTTAAATGCTCACAACTCAGTCTCTTCAATATAACGCAAGCTCACATCCACGTTCTGCCTGGTAAACAATAGAGTAAGAATTTTTTCTGCTTTAGGTGCAGAACTGGCTGCCTCCATCTCCTGCACTTTTCAGGCTATCTTAGAAACCCTGAAACCCTTTACTGCATTGGCTCTGTCTGGAATTTTACTTTCCCAAAGCAATTTCTCCATGGCAATGTGAATCACATGGATCATGTATCCCCATTATCTCTAAACGGTCCAATTGCATTCTAAATTGGAGTGGCTAATCCAGCTAACCTGCACATCTTTGGACTGTGGGAGGAAACCGGAGCACCCGGAGGAAATCCATGCACACACGGGGAAAATGTGCAGACTCCGCACAGATCGTGACCCAAGCGGGAATTGAACCTGGAGCCCAGGCGCTGTGAAGCCATAGTGCTAACCACTATGCTACCATGCTGCCCCTCATTAAGACTCATTTACATTTAGTTGCACCACCCTCCCCCCCCACCAGTGCGCATCATGGGCCTCGTTCTTGCCACCAGAGGGGGGTGGGGTCGGAGCATCCCGTTCGATCGGCGCTGGATCCCCCCCGACGCCCGATTCTCCATCCCACCGGGGAACGCGTTCCGGAGATGGAGAATCCCGCCCATGAAAGCACTGAGTGGCCAGTTAATCTGTATTTGGTTGAGGGAGGAATGTTAGCCAGGTCATCACCCTTCAATTGGAATAGTACCATGTGATCATTTAAGAGCACCACGAACAATTAATATTCCCTCAGTACAGAACTAACAGCTGAGATTTGTTTAAATCCTGAATGGAGTTTGTATCCAGAATTTTATGGCAAAGGCACTAACAACAACAGTGAACTGGGAGTGAATGGAAAGGGAAATTGGCATCTCATTGGTATTAAGGACAGTGAAAAGCAAAATGTTCGCTAAACCCAATGTCCTTTTCTTGTTTCTAGGAATTCTAATGATTTGTTTCTTTGTTGCTTTCAGCACTATTCGCTGCACAATGCGAACATAGACAACTGAATTTCCTCAGCCGTTCCGCCAGCCTTTGATCTCTAGTCCAGCAGGGGACAAGCAGAATGCCAACAGCCAAGGCACAGAAACACCAGACCAGGATCGGAATTAGGATTTACCTGCCTGGCCCCGTAAGGAGCACAGCCTTTCCCTTTACTCCTCACTTAATGATGGCACTATCCTGCCTTTTGTACTGGATCTGTCTTTCAAATGGGTATCTCTCCGAAACTGACTTGGAATGACACCCACAGTGAACAGGTGCATCATCGAATGGGACAGGGTGAGTGTTCTTTGGCCTTATAGGTCAGGAAATCCCTCAGAGTTGCTTCCACTCCGTAATCCTAACTTCAGCTTGTTTATGTACAAGTCAAGCAGAACTCAGTACGTAGCATCCACAGAAGCAGGAGGTTGTAGGTGACGCGCCACTCCAGAAATCTAACTGAGGTGCCACAGCAGTACTGGGCAAGCGCTGAACTGTTGGAGGTGCCATCTTTCTTTGCAATGTTAAACTGAGGCCTCAACTGCCATCTCAGGTGGCTGCAAAATATCCCACGGCACTAATTCAGAAAGAGTAGTGGTCCTGGTCAATAGTTACTGATTTGTTATGTTCTCGGTGTAACATAAGCGGCTTCCTTGTGGTGCACTTGACAAAGGAAGGTTCAGACGTGGAGATAACTTCAACACGTTTATTAAACTATTTACACTTCTATTACTCGGGTTCGACACTCCTGCTAATCCTACTACAGTTACCCAGACTGACTAACCAGCTGCTGCAATCCACGTGGTGGGTGTAATATTGAATCAACCCTGTCTCTGTACTCACTGACTGTCGCCACTGGAAAGAGGCAGATCATGTGTGTGGTGTCCTTTATATATGGGTTGGTGTAATGCCCCCCTGTGGTCGTGTCACCTCCGTGTGTATCGTGAATGTCCATGGTCGTGTCCTATCTACCTGATCTATTGGTTGAGTGTGTGTGTGTGATGTTTCCGGTGCTCCCTCTAGTGTCTAGCTAGCCTATATGCATTTACATTGATGCACATCACCACAGTTACCTCAACCGATATCATTAAAAGCAAGTGTTTTCGTCGTATCTCAATGCTATTTGTGCCTTATGCAAATTGTCTGCAACATTTCCTACACCACATCAAGGCTGTGCTTCAAAAGGACTTAATTGGCTGCAAAGCACGTCGGGACATCCTGAGTTCATAACTGGCACTATATAAATACAAACCTTCCGTTCATATAAATGGGCTTTCCACCACATCGCCAACAGAGTTAAGGCAGCAGAGTGGAAGCGGCTCCCAGGAATTGGCCCACCTTTCTTTGCATAAGTTCATACATTCGCACACACTTTAAGTGTTGCTTACGGGGTGATAATGGTATCCTTACGTCCTCTGGCTTTTCACTCACTGTGCAAACTAAGTAATCATCCTGCAGCTTTTTCAAAACTTGGATTGTGTCTTCCCTGAATCCTTTGCCTCATCTTTTGTTCACAAATTGGAACCTAAATCTCTCCTGACCTCTCGAGAATGCATAAGTCTTTCGAAGGTGATGTGCCTCAATGGAACACACATCATTACAGAAGAATAAATGAATGCCTGGGCTATTAGATTAGAATGACTTGTTTCACCTTTAGACAAGTGTTCTTTAAGTCCATCCTGGTTCGTTAATAATCTCCCTATTAATAATTTGACACTGACTGAATTTTTCAGGTGAATAGCCAATTAACATCCCAATTCTTTTTAATTTCCCATCTTCGCTGATGCACACACTTGTTATGGCAATGTCTCACATGTCATATTGCAATGCATATATTTCACTGCTTTAAAATCTGTCATTCCTTAACCCATCCATCTAATTGACCTAGATCTCTCTAAATACTATCAATACCTTATGCACATTTCCCCCCAAACCAACTGTTATATTATCATGTTACTCAGGATATCCTACTCGACATTATTCATAAGTGAAACGTTATGAATCACCTCCCAAAAATTTGAGGTGATCATTTCCAAACTCCTGCATTGCTGGTGCGCATGATTAGTGATAAGACTACAACACCGTAGCACTGGTTCACCAACTAGCTCTTCACAATGACACTGTACTCTGAGAGTGCAGGATTGATCCATTTACCCTTATAAATGCCAACCATAGCTATGTGGTGGCTGTTAGAAGGTCACAATATCACTCCAGAGCTTGAGCACATGATCTAACGGACATTTCAATGCAGGTACTGAGAGAGTGCAGCACTGTCAGAGGTTCCGGGCGCGATCTACCAGCCTCTGTCCATGCCAGGTGTGAATACGAGTGGACCGGTTAGATAGCAGTAGAGTCTGAAATCGGGAACCACGCCAGGTGTCGAGTTTCCGATCTAACCAGCCCGCTCCGATTGGAGAGCTCAGGATCCCACCCTGGCATGGCAAGAAAACAATCATCACCAGTTAGAAGCAATCTCCATACCTTTACGATAAAGATCCCTTATTAACTGGCCTGCCATGATGTAACCTGCTCCCCAGCGAGCAGTCGCGCAGGCGCCGCTCAGTGCACCTATTTAAAACCGCGATGCAAGTGCAATGGCTGCTGTGGGGGTCCAAGGAGGTGCGTAGCCATCTTCGTTAGCACTGCTGCCTCACGGCGCCGAGGACCCGGGCTCGATCCCGGCTCTGGGTCACTGTCTGTGTGGAGTTTGCACATTCTCCCCGTGTCTGCGTAGGTTTTGCCCCCACAACCCAAAGATGTACAGGTTCGGTGGATTGGCCACGCTAAATTGCCCCTTAATTGGAAAAAAAAGAATTGGGCATTTTACATTTATAAAACAAAGTGTAGCCATCTTCGAAATCGGACAGTCAGCCTGGGGCACTGCCCCGGTACCTGGGTTGGGGGCTTAATGGGGTGGGGGGGGGCTCGATGGAGGGGGTGGGGGTGGGGACGGGCTCAGTCAGGGGGGATGAACCGTCATTACTGGCAGGTTCGCCCATGGGCTGGGAGGGGGGCGAAGGACGCAGCACCCATGGGTCCGTCATGCCACCCCCCCGGATCATGTATACCCATAACAAGAGCAGCTCCAGCTGCTGCCTGTCTATCCCACCGAACATCCCCGTGAAGGAGCCTGTGATATTATGGAGATGGTCACTCGGACTCCCACTGACCTTGGCAGCTGCTTGCCGCACTGCTAATGGGAGTTGATAATTCAAGTAATGTGAGCACTTCAAAGCTTTCAAGAGGCTGTAGGTTAACTGTTTAGTAAACAAAATATTCCCAAGCGGCTGCAGGTTGTGTGTGCTCTGTGTTCCTGCTGTTTGGCTGCAAAACTGCTTGAAGATGTAGGGCGCCATTTAATGGTCACATTGCGGCTGAAAGGCAGCTCGCCGCGACGCAGCGTGGCCGATAAAATCCAGGAGACCCCGCTCCCAGGTTCTACCGGCTTGCAACGCCTCATGGGACCTAACCTGAACTCTCGAGACGTTTTGATGTGATCCCGCCCACTGTAGGTGGGATCACTTTTTAGCAGATCTGCATAATAAAGCGAGACAGCTAGTCTCGCTTTAATGTGCAGATCCCTGAGTTACCAGAGGCATGGGATCATCTCCCTCGCCTTGGAGACCTCGGGCGAGCACTGTTCAACACTGGTCTCCAGAAACAGAGACCATCCTGGCACTGCCAAGATGCCCAGGTGGCACTGCCAGCTGGCAGAGGCACTGCAAAGGTGTCCAGGTGGCACTGCCAGCTGGCAGAGGCACTGCCAAGGTGCCACACTGGCATTTTCTACACGGCTGCGATCAGGCTGGGGGTGCTAGGTGCGGGTGTTGGAGGGAGTTGGATCTCTCCCATAGTGCATTGTGGCTTGTGGGGGGTTGGGGGTCACATCAGGGGCCTCAGAGATCAGGACGCCATGTATCTCTCGCTACACTGAGGAGTTCCAGTGAGCAGAGCTCCTCAGTGTACAAAACGGGGCTATGTGTGGCCTCAGCCACGTGTTTCCCGCTGAGGCCCCTTATCAAATGCGAGTTGCGTTTTATAGCATTGTGTTTCTCGGCACTGTGCGGGCCGGGAAACAGGTGGCTAAACGTGCGGGCTATGGGACTTTGTTTCCATTTCGTTATATCGCGCTCCTAGAGTTTTGTTTGCTGATGCCTTTTCTGCTTCTGAAGCCAGAAATGAGGCAAAGGAAAGCTGTGAATAAACCTACTACTAGTCTGTAGAAGAGAAAGAGATGCTTTCTCACTCCTTTGCTACGCTTGCAGTTACAGTGGCTCAGGTACTAAAGGAAGCTGCCAGAGGGGGAGAATGAGGAGGAGGCCTGCCAGTTACTGTAATTCCTGGGCCTGTATTTCTGCTTGCAGCTGCCCTTCTGCTTTTGTTTGACCTGGAGTGAGGCAAGGGGAGGATTTTGGCTGGTCTATTCGTGGGCTGGAAATGGAGGAGGATTTGCTCTTACAATTTGTTGATATCTTTGCTGAAATATTTTGTTTATTGAGTTTTGACTGCTTATTGACTTATATCTAGAACTGTGTTTTACTTATTAAAGAGACCAGATTCCGGTACTGCAGGATTGGAGGGGCAGTGGCCCTATTCGGGTGTGCAACTCAAAGGTTGTGTTGGTTGCCATTATGGACTACTGGTGACTTTTTGTGTTAGTGGCTACCTGCTGCTCCCGGTTTGGGAGTCGTGCAGGTTGCTGGTAATTTTTGATTTCCTTTTGTACTGTTGTTGGTTTAACTGGTGGTGAATTGTACTCTTGATGTTGTGTTATTGTTGTTTATTGTTTCTCACCTAGCGGCTGTGTGCTCGCCAGTTGCAGCCCCTCCTGCTTCTGTGGTCTGGGGTTTGGCAAGTAACTCATGCTGGCGAAGGGGAGGGGTTTCTCTCTATCTCTCTCTCGCAGCTTTGTCGGTGCCTTTATTGAGCGCCTGGGGCTGCTGCTGGGATCCAAAGGGGGGGGGGGCAACGGGTGTTGATTCGGTTGCTGGTGGCTTTGTTTTCTTATTACTTGTTTACTGGATTTGTTTATGCTATGAAGTTGCTATTTTCATTGTACTGTTGCCTGTTTTGTGGTGTCTGTTTGCTCTGTATTTTGTACGATGAACCTGTTCTTGGACTGAACTATGCTGTCTCTTGGGAGGGGTGTTCTCTCTCTCTCGCTCTCTCTCTATCATCCGCTGTGTCCTGTGCCGGTGTGTCCTTTTCTGGTGAACTGTGCTGCTCGTTTTCACACACGCATGCACATGCAGACATTCGTTCATAAACTCATTCACACACGCACTCTCACTGACATGCATGCACTGCCTTCTACACACATGCTTTCCTATATACGTATTAGCTGCCTTTTCACTGATGTGGGGCTGCTGCTGAGGTGGGGGGGGTGCGTGTGCTGGCTTAGATGCTGATGGTTTTGTTTCTTGTTGATTATGGGCAGCACAGTAGCACAGTGGTTAGCACAGTTGCTTCACAGCTTCTGGGTCCCAAGTTCGATTCCCGGCTTGGGTCACTGTCTGTGCAGAGTCTGCACGTTCTCCCTGTGTCGGTGTGGGTTTCCTCCGGGTGCTTCGGTTTCCTCCTACAGTCGAAAGATGTGCAGGTTCGGTGGATTGGCCATGATAAGTTACCCTCAGTGTCCAAAAAGATTAGGTGGGGTTACTGGGTTACGGGGATAGGGTGGAGGAGTGGGCTGAAATAGGGTGCTCTTTCCAAGGGCCGGTGCAGACTTGATGGGCCGAATGCCCTCCTTCTGCACTGTAAATTCTAAGATTCTATGATTGGTTATTGGTTTATTGTCAGTGGTTTGTAGAGGGTAATTTCAGTGTATTGCTGTTTGCTCTGTAATTTGCTTTGTTTTTTGTATCACGGCTCTGTTATTAAACTAAAATGTACCCAAGTGGATTTTTGATGGACAAGTGAGTTAAGTGTTACAGAGCATAGACAGAGTTGAGGCCATAATCAGACCAGCCACGATCTTATCAAATGGTGGAATAGGTTTGAGGGGCCAAATGGCAGTGCAAGCTTCAGAAGAGGCAGTGGCGTAGTGACTTTGTCATTGGGCAAGTCATCCAGACACCCAGGGCAATGCTGTGGGAACCCAGTTTTGAATCCTGCTACAGCAGATGGTGAAATTTGAATTCAATAAAAGAAATCTGGAATGAAAAGTCTAACGATGATTATCAAACCATTGACGATTATCATAAAAACCCATCTGGTTTGCGAATGTTTTTCAGGGAAGGAAATCTGCATCCTTACCTGGTCTGGCCTACATGTGACTCCAGATCCACAGCAATGTAGTTGGCTCTTGAAATGCCACTCAGTTTGAAGGCAATTAGCGACGGGCAACAAATGTTGGCCTTGCTTGCGCGTCGCATGAAATTATTTTTTTAAATGGCGGAGCAGTCTCAGGGGGCCAAATGGCCTACTTCTGCTCCTTCACCAGCATGTTACCTGGGCCTGAAGCGTTTCAACTATCAAGAAATGAAAATGGTTTATTGTCACAAGTCGGCTTCAAATGAAGTTACTGTGAAAAGCCCCTAGTCGCCACATTCCGGCACCTGTTCGGGGAAGCTGGTACGGGAATCGAACCGTGCTTCTGGCCTGCCTTGGTCTGCTTTAAAAGCCAGCGATTTAGCCCAGTGTGCTAAACCAGCCCAGAGACTGGATTAGTTGGGGTTGTTCTCCCTGGAGCAGATTAGGCTGAGGGGGGGGCTGATTGAGGATGTATAAAATTATGAGGGTCATAGATCGGATGGACAAGAAGGTACTTTTCCTCTTAGTTCAGGGGTCAATAACCAGGGAGCATAGATTTAAGGTACTGGGCAAAAGGTTTAGAGGAGATGGGAGGAAAACCTTTTTCACCCCGAGGGTGGTTGTACTCTGGAACTCACTGCCTGAAAGGGGGGGTAGAAGTGGGAACCCTCACATCTTTTAAGAAGTATTTAAATGAACACTTGAAATACCATTGCATAGAAAACTACGGACCAAGTGAAATGAGATTAAAATAGATAGTGTTGTGTTCTGTGACCTTGCCGTTGCAACGTTATTCACAGAACAATTGGTTGCTAGAACGATGATTTATTGATGAGCACGTGGCAAGATAACAAACATAATACTACACAGACAAAGTTACTATATGAGTTCCATGAACTCTCTGGAACTACCCTGTGTGCGTCTGCCCTGTTGCAGGCTTTACTACCAACTGGTGAGTGTCTCACATCACGTGACTGATGGCTGACGCCACGAGCTAGTTGGAGGTTGCATTACTAACTATGTACAAAACTATCCACAGGCCTACCACCACAGATAGGTGCTTGATGGCCGCGTGGACGGGATGGGCTGAAGGGCCTATTTACTTTCTGTAAGACTCTATGACCTGCTTCCTCTAATGGGGCAGCACTTGAAATGAAATGAAAATCACTTATTGTCACAAGTAGGCTTCAAATGAAGTTACTGTGAAAAGCCCCTCGTCGCCACATTCCGGCGCCCGTTCGGGGAGGCTGGTACGGGAATTGAACCGTGCTTCTGGCCTGCCTTGGTCTGCTTTAAAAGCCAGCGATTTAGCCCTGTGCCAAACAGCCCCTATGTGCCAATACCTGGTGGCTCCTGATTGAGCTTGGCCCTTGATGATATAGCTGGGGTATTAGGGTGTCCAGAGGGGCAGCCTGGGTGGGTTCCGAGATGACAAAGGTTTTCTGATCATTTAAAGGACACAGGCAGCACTCAGCAGTGTGAGCAGCCAAGAGCCTGTACGTAGCACCAACGGGGTGCATTTATAAGACAGACTGCAGCAATGGCGGTCTGAGCCAGGCCACCCCGACCCTGAGAGGACACCCCAGGTCCACGGACTTGGCACCAAGTTACTACCTGCTACTGCCCCTGGCCCGGGCAGCCATCCCCCAGCAGGCCCGACAGTTTTCAGAGTTTTTCAGTGTTTTGTTTAGCCTCCCACTCCCCCTCCGCAGCCATGGCGCCCAGCCCACATTTGTAAATACTTGTCGTAATTTACACCCGCGAGACTTTCACCTGAGAGGAGCGGTGCATTGTGGGAGGGCGGAGCATACTGTGTTCAATCCGCTAATCACAGTTAAATGAATACAAATGCCGGTTTTGAATGCCGCTGCCGGCTTGGGACTCGGAGCATGGCGCCCGAATCGGCACAGGGTGCAGATCTCTATTATGGCTGGATGCCTGATTCTCAGCCCAATCGTGGTTCGCGTTTGCGGCATCGCAAGGCGGAGAATTTTGCCCCCTGTTTCAATTCCTAACTCCAAGAGCGCTCTCCACAGTCATATAGCGCCGACTCTCCAAAGCATGTCCACCATCTACAAGGCACAAGTCAGGGGTGTGGTGGAATACCCTGCACTTGCCTGGATTGGTTCCACAACACTCAAGAAGCTCGGCGACATCCAGGACAAAGCAGGATATTTGATTGGCACCCCTTAAACATTCACTCCCTTTACCACAGGCACACAGTGGCAGCAAATTGTACCATGTATAAGATACACTGAAAAAGCTTTCCAAGGCTCCTTCAACAGCATCTTCCAAGCCCACAACTTGTATCCCAAGGACGCGGGCACCAGATACATGGGAAAACCACCGCTTGCAGGTTTCCCTCCAAGTCACACATCATCCTGACTTGGAACTATATCGCCGTCCTGCACTGTCACTGGGTTAAAGACCCTGAACTTCCTTCTTAACAGCACCTGAGGTGTACCTCCCCACATGATCTGGTCGGTTCAGGAAGACAGCTCATCATGATGTTCGCAAGAGGACTTTGGGATGGAGAAAGAATGCTGAGCTTATCAGTGACCCCCGCATCCCTTAAACAAACATTTTCGAAAATGTATGGGTTCAAGCCTCAACCTTTTGTTGTAAGGTTTTGGGATAATATTTCCAATGCAGTTTTCCTCTTGTACCTGTATCTATGGAAATGCTGGAAAATACTAATCACAGCCTCAGATTTCTTTGAAGAATTATGGATGGATGCCCTCCAGTCTAGGTGCTTTACAACTTTACATACCTAAACCAGACACTAGATTATGTGTCACACCCTGGGAGGGGGTGGGGTGGTGGGGAAAAGAAAAGATTCTTTGCACAAAAACTAGTGATTAAAGTAGTAGTCTGAGACAAACTTACAACTCTTTAAGTTGAGAAAAGGTCATAGTTCTGCCTTGAAGGTGTTTATTTGACTTTGGAGCCCTTGAGACACCGGCCTAAATGTTCTGTTCCCACCCCTGTGGGAATTGTTACGGGCGGGACAAAGAATTTGGCGGACCATTTAAAGGCAGTTTCGGGGTAGGCGCTACTGAAAAATCTCACCCACCATTTGTATTGATATAGCCTTAGTCCCCTCAGCAAATATTGGAGTCAAAAGATCACTGATAGACTGAAATTCCCGTGGATGGGCCACTGACAGTGATGACTGCAATACATAGAACATACAGTGCAGAAGGAGGCCATTCGGCCCATCAAGTCTGCACTGACCCACTTAAGCTCTCACTTCCACTCTATCCCCGTAACCCAATAACCCCTGCTAACCTTTTTTTTAGACACTAAGGGCAATTTATCATGGCCAGTCCACCTAACCTGCACGTCTTTGGACTGTGGGAGGAAACCGGAGCACCTGGAAAAAACCCACGCAAACACGGAGAGAACATGCAGATGCTGCACAGACAGTGACCCAGCAGGGAATCGAACCTGGGACCCTGGCGCTGTGAAGCCACAGTGCTATCCACTTGTGCTACCGTGCTGCCCAATACATCAAAGAAAATATTAAATTCAGCCCAATCAATTGTATTATTATCAAACTCAAACAAATTACTCCCTTTTCTCGTAAATTCCTCCATGACCTCAACCCTCCCCATCTCTTCCATTTCCATCACCCCACAGCCCTCCAAGATATCCACTTTCATCTAATTCTGGCTTCTTGAACATCCCCTTTTTAATCACTCCACCAATGGCAACACACTTTCAGCACTCCGGACCCCTGGAACAATCTTCCCTAAACATCTCCGCCTCTCTTTCCTCCCTTAAAATACTCCTTAAAAACATACCTGAGGGGTGGAGGCAGGTTCATTGAATATTTTTAAGGCCGAGATTCTTGACTAACGATGGAGTCAAAGGGTATCGGAGCATGTGGAACTGAGGTCACAGTCAGATCAGCCATGATCATATTGAATGGCGGTGGAGGTTCAAGGGGTCGAATGGCTTGCTCTTGCTCCTAGTTTGAATGGTGCTGTGTGTCTCTTCAGTCAGGTTTTTGGTCATCTGCCATGATACCACCTTTTGTGGCTCAGTGGTATCATTTTGTTTCATAAAGCCTCTGTGAAGCACCTTGGGATTGTTTACTAAAGGCATTATACAAATATAAGTTATTGCTACTGTTATTGGGTGCCAACCAACAAGGCCAGATTCACTGTTACAAAGATCGGTGCCTCCCAAAACTGACCATTGTCAGGGCCATTGCTGAAAGCATTAAACCACAAATGCATTTGTGCTGGAGGGCTTGATAGTGCAATTCAGCGAACAGCCATAGCCTGCACCATGTTCCAGTAATGCTGGTCCGAAACAAGAGTACAATATTTCTAAAAGAAAAAAGCAGCTTGATTACTAAAACACAAATTGGTTTTCTGTTTACATCAGTTATGGCTGAGTGAGTGAAAATATGCAAGGCAAAAAAAACCATGAACAACTGGAAAACCAAAAATCTCTCAATTTCAAAACACAGCGAGAAAGTGATAGCTTGCATTGCGGCGTAATGAGTAAGCGACAGGAAGGAATGAAGAGAAATAGGGAGGCCGAGAGAAAAGATGTGAGATAACCCCCGCGGTGTGTTTTTCTGGCAACGGAAGTGGCCCGCCATTGGGGAGATCTTCTATTCCTGTGGCAGGGGGGTCGCCATCGGCGGGACTGGAGGGAAGGGCCAGAAAATCCCACTCAGTAAGAAAGATGCAGGAAGACACAGAGAAGACAGTGAAAGAAATACAGAGACAGAAAGGATAATGGGTGAAAGAGAGAAAATCAGAAAGAGGTTTAAACGCCAAGGTAGATGTGAGGCAGGGGAAAGAAGAAAATTAGGAAAAAAATATCTAAAAACAAATGGCGATCAACATAAGATAAAATGTGACAGAGAGAAGGCAAGAGACAATCTAAAGGTAAAAGTGTGGCAGAAGAATAGGAAAAGTACAAGAGTCTGGCATTAATGCATGACAAACCAGGAAAGAGGAATGTGAGAAAGAGATGGAAAAAGGAAAGTGTCCAGAACTGGAGAGAGGGAGAAGGTGAAAACTGAATAAGAACATAAGAACGAGGAGTAGGAAATTCAGCCTGTTAAACCTGCTCCACCATTCAATACGATCGTGGCAGATCTCACCTCAGCCTCATCTCCACCTTCCTGCCCACTCCCCATAACCGTTCATCCAGCTCCTAATTACAAACCTGTATATCTCCTCCTTAAATTTGTTTAGTGTTCCGACATCCACTACACTCTGAGGTGCAGAATTCCACAGATTCATGACCCTTTGAGTATAGTAATTCCTCCTAATTTCTGTTTTAAATCTGCCACCCCTTAGATTAAAACTATGGCTCCTCATTCTGGACTGTCCAACAAGGGGAACCATCCACTCTACATCTACCCTGTCAATGCCCTTTAGCATCTAATATGCCTCAACTAGACTGCCTCTCATTCTTCTAAACTCCAGTGAGTACAGGCTGAAACTGCTCACGCTCTCTTCTTAAGACAAGTCCTTCATCCCTGAAATAGTGTGAGATAGTAACATACAATAAAGACATAACATGAGTAAGGACAGAAAAAGTGAACACTGCAGAAGGAAAACATTGGAATGGATACAAACCTTCTCAAGGGCAATTAGGGAGGGGCAATGAATGCTGGCCTATCCAGCCCATATAACATGAACGATTAAAAGAATAAAAAAGTGAATAAAAAAGAAAACAGGAGAAAAACAAGTGTGAAGAAGAAAAATGATGGAGCATAAAGAAAACAAAAGGAAAAGAGAGACATAAAGATACATGCACAGAAAGTCAGCCTGATTTTCCTCGACCAATGATTTTCACGTTTTCAGCCTGGGGGACATCCAGGTACCCTGCTTAAAACAATTGTAGTGATGGTCCAAATTGTGTGTGCCATGCACATGTTCAATCTCCAGTGGGAGGCCACCGCATTTCAAATCAGTGAGGTCCAACTGGAGTTGTTATGTGCAACTGGCTCAAACTAGTGTTAGGCACATTGCCTTTGCCATAGGGAACCTCATGTCCATTCAGATCCCTTTGCAAATGTAGATGGAGATTGACCGGAGCATGTGCCATTCACATCAGTATTCTTAGGTCGAAAGCAGACAAAGCAGACGTCCTTAATGGACCACTGGAAACTGAAACCAAAAATGTTTTGCGTGCCTGACTGTGGAGCCAGTTAAAGCTGGGGTGCCCTCCCTACATCAACAGTGAAATGGCTGCCTGCCCCACTTGTCACTTATGTGTCCCCAATCTCCACTCATCCTCGGTAACCACCTCCCCACCCAGCTCCAACCGGGCTCCCTCTAGGCCCAGTTCCCAACCTCTTTTGCACAATCTTCTGGGATGCCACTAGCCCTACCAGCCTCTCGTTGCCTACAGGTGCCACAGCAGACTCAATTTGATGTGCTTCTCCTGCGCACCAGTTGTGGCATGGTTTTGCTGCTGCTAGATTAGCAGCTGAGTCTGAGAGCAAATAAAAGGCCAGGCCCTTCAGTTCTCACTCCCGAAAGAAACTATTAGATACCCAAAAGAAAACAGTACTTTTATTGAAGAATGTTATTGGTAGTCTATAAATAACACTGCATTCGTGAGCAAACAAATTCAGAAAATACAACAGAGAATGTATTATTCCTGAGACGCCGTGCTTGTAGCACAGGGAAGAGGCAGACCCAGTTGAACAGAAATCTGCTTACTTTGTATACACCTGGGGTCCATGCTGCCTCTGTCTCTCACTCCTCTCTCTCTCTCTTTTTCTCTCTCTCTGATTCTTGTTTAATTTTCTCTCCCTCTCCTGATTATTATTTCCTCCTCGGCTTCTTTCTTGGTGAGGTGCATGAGTTGTTGAACGTGAGGAGGCGGGTGAACCCGCTGGACTCTTGAACAGCCAGGAGTTGTACGGCAAGCACACTGCCAGCTGCTAAAGACACCGTGGGAAACTCCACCAGCAGTATGAAGTCTCATTCGACAGGAATCTGAATGCATGTTGGTCAAATTGGTTGTGGTTCAAAGCAGGCGTGCTGACCACAACTTGCAGTTTGTGGATCCTCACTCTGCACTCCTACTGAGCAGGACTGCATCTGATCTCTGAATATATACCGTGCCTATTGTAAACACTTTACGCGCCCTCCAAGATGTGTTTTCTGCTGGCAGAGGTGATCCGCCATTGATCCCCAGCCAGATCGTCCAGTCCCAGCGAGGTCTGTGGCGTTTTGTATGACTCGCCCGCCACCCCACCAGGAAACCCGCGGTGGAAGGGAGGGAGGTCATCTTCAGCCAGACCGTACAAAAATCCCACCCACGGTCTTCTACAGTCAACGACAATTCCCCACAGATCTGGGGCTTTTCCCATAGTTGAGGGGATTTGTTTGGGGCTCCAAATTTCAGATGTATCTTCGGGTTACCCAAAAGGGATGGAACAGAATACTTGCTAAATGGTGAAAAGCTAGAACCAGGGGAGATCCAATGCGACTCGGGGGTTCCAGAGAGGGAGATCATAAACATGTGGTGGACAGGTACAGGAAATAGGCAAAAAGACTCATGCAATGCAGGCCTTTGTATCTGGAGGGCTAGAATACAAAAGGAGAGAAGTTAAGCTTCAGCCATACAACGCTCTGATTAGAGCGCATCTGGAGAATTATAAGCAGTACTGGGCACTGACCTTAGGAAGGATAAATAGGCCTTGGAGGGATTGCAACGTAGATTTACCTGAATAATACCTGGACTCCCAACAGTTAATTTACAGGAGAAGATGAACAAGTGTTATATTTCCTGGAATGTAGAAGGTTACAGGGTCATTGATTAAAATTTTTAAGCTGCTGCTAAGGGGAATAGATGGGGTAACCAGTGCAAAACTGATTGGCAAGTCGAGTACTCGAGTGTATGGTCTAAACATTAGAGCCTATTGAAATAAACACTTCTACGCAGAAGTGGTAGAAGTTTAGAACTCCCTTCAACAAATTAGTGCTGGATCACTTGTTAATTTTAAATCAGAGGTTGAGAGATTTATTTGTTAGCCATAGGTGTTAAAGGATATGGGTAAATGGAGTTAGGAAGCAGACCAACCATTGAATGCTGGGTGGAAGAAGCTCAAGAAGCTAAATGGCCTCCTGTTCCTGGTTGACAACACGCATTTGTACAACACTTTTAGGATAGCAAACGGGAGAGGATTACAAAGGAGAGGAGGAGACATGAAGGCGGCACGGTGGCACAGTGGTTAGCACTGTCACTTCACAGCTCCAGGGATCTGAGTTCAATTCCAGCCTCGGGTGACTGTGTGGAGTTTGTATGTTCCCAACGTATCTGTGGGGGTTTCCTCCGGTTGCTCCGGCTTCCTCCCACAGTCCAAAAAGATGTGCAGTTTAGGTGGATTGGCCATGTTAAATTGACCGAAGTGTTCAAAAAAGTTAGGTGGGGGAGCGAGGCTTGGTAGGGTGCTCGATCAGAGGATTGGTGTAGACTCGATGGGTCAAATATCTCCTTCTGCATTGCAGGAATTCTATGGAGCAATAACAATGGAAGAGTGGTGGCCCAAAGGCGTGTTCAGGTTTTGAACAGGTGTTTGAAAGTGGCAGCAAAGCAAAAAGTTTAAGAAGAAAGAGCCAAAATGTTGGACCAGGTCAGTTGGCACCCATAGATGGAACAAAGCAAGGGACAACTGCTCAGAAAGTAGACAAAATGAAGAGACATAGGGATGGAGGAGAGTACAAAGGGAAGGAAAGGCAAGTTCATGGGGAAGTTTGGAAACAAAGACGAGGACGATGAATTCAATACACTGGTTAACCGCAAGAGGCCAACAGTTACAGGGAGGCAGGTTCATAACACGTTTCGACCAAGAGAGTTTTGTGGGTTTAGGTAGAGCCAAGTTGGAAAGTCAGTAAGAAGGTAGTGGGACATATGAGGGTTTCACCAGTGGTTGGGTTGTGTGTGTGTGTGTGGGGGGGGGGGGGGGGTTGCTACAACAGAGCTGGGAATAGGTGGGTCTGGATAAGAAATGAACATTCAAGCATAGCTCAGCCAAGCTTCAGGCTGAAGAGCAGCCTGAGGAGAAGCTGGGATTGGAAGCTAAGGACGGGGATCCAAGTAGTATGGTTTTTGGCAACATGAAATTGGAGAAATCTGAATCAGCTGCCACTTGATGTTGATGAAGGGTCTGACTGCATAATGATGGTATGAATTTGTGGGTGCTCATGTAAAGCTAGGTACTGTCAGCACACATATGGATGTTGAACCCACATCAATGGGTGAAACGTACAGATAAATAATAAAAGAGAGTAAATGTAGCCTTTGAGGCACTCTAAAGGTGACCATGTTGGGTGGAATGTTAATCCATTGCAAGAGATGTGCTGTATAGATTGGGGCAGGTGCGAAGCGAATCAAGCAGAAACTACCGAGACGGATCACAAAGCAGAGGTACTGGAGTGGGATGGAGTGGTACATGTATCAATTGCCACAGAGGATCTTTTTAGCCTAACAGGCACCGGTGATTCCACATAACAAAGTGTAGGAGCAAGCAGAAACAAGCAGCCTCCCCCACCAAGGAATAAATGAAGCAAACCTTGTTCTCGGCACAATTGAACGCTACTTAGCAAGTGGACAGCTGCGCCACAAAAAACAGAATTAATCTTACAATTGGAACCAAATCACAAAAATTTCCTAAGCAGTGTTCCAATACCACCACAAAGATACCTTCTATATTGTTGCATGTTTAAAAGCTTATACAGGCAGGAGAAGCATCACAAGGTACTGAACATCAAACGTTTTGCTCCCATGTCAATGAAATGCAATTACAATGGATGCACAACATAAACGACATGGGTGAGTGGAAGAATCTATTAATGCTATCTGTACATTGTGTTCAAGCAAGCAGTGACACAACCAACAATCTGCTGATTGACCTAATGAGGGAGAATTTACAGTGTTGTAGGGGACTTTAATTAAATTGTTACTAGACATTTACTTTCTCAGCTACATGCTAGGAGCAAATGGTGAATAAATCTGTGCAAAAGTCAACATATCACAGAATCTCTACAGTGCAGAAGGGGGCCATTCGGCCCATCGGGTCTGTACCGAAAGAACACTCTACCCAGGTCCACTCCCCCATCCACCCGCCCTATCCCCAGAACCTAACCTAACCTGCACATCCCTGGACACTAAGGGGCAGTGTAGTAAGGCCAATCCCACATATCTTTGAACTTTGGGAGGAAACCGATGGATCCAGAGGAAACCCACGCAGACACGGGGAGAACATACAAACTCCACACAGTCATCCAAGGTCAGAATGGAACCCAGGTCCCTGGCGCTCTGAGGCAGCAGTGCTAACCACTGTGCTACCCTACTCCACTGATCTCACTCTATGTCAACATATTCATTAAATACATGGTAAAATAATTGATCTGATACGTTCTATATTGTTCAAAAGCCTGATGCCAAAATAAGCATACTGCACAATTAAAACACCCACCAAAGGGCAGCACAGTAGCACAAGTGGCTAGCACTGTGGCTTCACAGCGCCAGGGTCCCAGGTTCGATTCCCCGCTGGGTCACTGTCTGTGCGGAGTCTGCACGTTCTCCCCGTGGGTTTTCTCCGGGTGCTCCGGTTTCCTCCCACAGTCCAAAGACGTGCAGGTAAGGTGGACTGGCCATGATAAATTGCCCTTAGTGACCAAAGAAGGATAGGAGGGGTTGTTGGGTTACGGGGATAGGATGAAAGTGAGGGCTTAAGTGGGTCAGTGCAGACCCGATGGGCTAAACGGCCTTCTTCTGCACTGTATGTTCTATGTAAAGCACCAGCAATTTTAACCAGTACCAAGGGATTATCGGACACTATATATAAACTAGTATGCTGAGAAATTTGGTACACTACATACAGAATCTGGACAATGTAAGGTGAATCAAAATGGGAAAGAAAAATATGGTACAGAACTCTTCACTGCTGTGGCCTATTGAAGTGTTCTGTTAAACAATCCAATGGTTAGCAACGAATCCATACAAAATGATGGCCAACAGTGAACAAGCTATCATAGTTTTACATATTACTAAATACCAACTTTATGCTAGCAAATGAGGGTTCAGGACTTGATTTACAAGCAATTGACATAACAAGATGGCAACATGGGTAAGCCAGTCAGCCCCTCGAGCCTGTTCTGAATTTGGTTAAGATTATGGTTAATCTGTACCTTAACTTCGGTTATGCATCTTTTCTCCTTATCTCTTCATATCTCTACCTAACAAAAAGCTATACAACTGCCTTGAAAATTTCAATTAATCCAAAATCTAGATTTTTCTGAGAGACAGTTCCAGGTTTCCACTTCCCTAGGTGTGTAAACATGTTCCCTGACTTCACTCCATTATGACCTAGCTCTAACATTAATTTGTGCTCCCTTGTTTTGAATTCCCTTGATTATTTTAAGCACCTCAATTAGATCATCCTCCAACCTTCTAAATGCAAGGAAATACAAACAATGCTTATGGAACCTGTCCTCATAACTTAACCCCTTCAGCCCAGTATCGTTCTGGTGCATCTACAATACACCCACTCTAAGGCCTATATATCTTTCCTGAGGTACTTAATGCAATACTCCAGGCTGAATCTGACCAAGGTCTATAAACCAAAGTATAATTTCTAATCCATTGTATTCCAACCACTTGAGATAAAGACCAATATTCTTAGAATCATAGAATAGTTAGAGCACAGAATGAGGTCTTTTGGCCCATCTTGTCCATGCCAGCCCGAGGACACGCAGGTGCCCTTTCTAATCCCACCTTCCTGCACCTGGTCCATAGCCCTGTCGCTTTGAGCACTTAAAGTCCAGGTCCAGGTATTTTTTTTAAGAGTTTAGGGTCTCTGCCTCCACCACCAACTCGGGCAGCAAATTCCAGACTACCACTACCCTCTGCTTAAAAAAGTTTTTCCTCTTGTCCCCTCTGCACTTTCTGCCTCTTAACTTGAATCTATGTCCCCTGGTTCTGGAAATCTCCACCAAGGGAAACAATTTAATCCTGTCCTCTCTATCTCTTCCCCTCATAATTTTGTACACCTCAATTGTACCCCTCAGCTTTCCCTGTTCCAAGAAAAACAACCCCAACCTATCTAATCTCTCCAGTAACTTTACTGATTACTTTGTGAATATGTCCATTTAGTGATTTATGTACCAACATCCCTTCCTCCTCCACATTTCTTAGTCTCTTGCCATTATGAAAGTATTCTGATACATCTTTGCTGGATCCAAGGTGGGAGACCTTGTACTTCGCCCACACTGAATTTCATCTTCCACAGTTTTTCTTACTAACTTAATCTACGTCCCTCTGTAAAACATTTTGCTCCCCTCTGCATAACTTACTGTATCTCCTAACTCAGCAAAATTGGATATGCGACACTCTGGTTCCTTCAACTATGCCATACCATCTCTAGTGAAAAATGTATGCTCCGATATGGATTACTGAGGAAAACCACTTGTTGCATCCGAGCAATCAAGAGTACACTTCTCTACATCCCTAATCTTTGGCTACCTCCTAACCAGGTACTAATTCCTGTCACAAGTTGATGCACGATCAATTGCACAAAGACTAAAGTTGGGTACAACTGTAGCTCTATTACAGTCAGATGCGTGGCCTCCTGCTGCAGCTGGAGAAATGGCAGGGCACTGGAGGTCATGCATATTTATACAGTTCTCTGTGGGCGGAGCCAGCCGGCAGGGGCTACCGGCGAACCTGTAGTGCAGGTCCTACCTTACATCTCCTATTACAGTGGTTCACCACATTCACCCCCTGTTAAAAATGAGTCCGGCGGAGGTGATGTGAAACTATATACAATTAGTGCAATTATGTACAGTGGTAGGGAAAGAAAAGTCCGTGTTGACGGTCCGGAGTCCGTCAAAGATTCAGCCGGTCTGGTGCTTTGGTGCTTCGTTGGGAGCGGCGTAACGGTGGCGGCGAAGTCGGTGCTGGCGGTGGTGGAGGTGGCACCGATGGCGGTGGTGGCGGTGCTGATGCTGGCCAGTTATCGGGGAACTCCGGGAGAGTGCAGAAGTCCTCTTCGACCTCTGGTGCGGAAAAGGGGAGGGGGGGTGGTCTGGTGGGGTCAATATTGGCAGCGCGGTGGGAGGTGGGGGGGGGGGCATTGGTGGGGGGTTGTTGGGGTGGAACCTGACGGTGCCAGGTCGCTGAGTGAGACAGTATCTTGGCGGCCGTCGGGGAACTCAACGCAGGCATATGGAGGGTTGGCATGGAGCAGGTGAACCCTGTCCACCAAGGGGTCCGCCTTGTGGAGTCGGACGTGCCTACGGAGAAGGACCGGTCCTGGAGCAGCGAGCCAAGTCGGGAGCGACACCCCGGATGTGGACTTCCTGGGGAAGGTAAAAACACGTTCATGGGGTGTGCTATTAGTGGCGGTGCACAATAGTGACCGGATGGAGTGCAGAGCGTCAGGGAGGACCTCCTGCCAGCGAGAGGCTGGGAGATTTCTGGACAGTAGGGCCAGCTGGCTGGCCCTCCAAACCGTCCCATTCTCCCGTTCTACTTGCCCGTTTCCCTGGGGGTTGTAGCTGGTCGTCCTGCTGGAGGCTATACCCCTGCTGAGCAGGAACTGACACAGCTCATCGCTCATGAATGAGGATCCCCTGTCACTGTGGATGTAGGCGGAGAAACCGAACAGAGCGAAGATGGTGCTTAGGGCCTTGATGACGGTGGCAGACGTCATATCGGGGCATGGGATGGCAAAGGGGAATCTGGAGTACTCATCGACCACACTGAGAATGTACGTGTTATCGTCGGTGGAGGGGAGGGGCCCTTTGAAATCCACTCTGAGGCGTTCAAAGGGGTGGGAGGCCTTCACCAGGCGCGCACGATCCAGCCGGTAGAAGTGCGACTTGCACTCCGCACAGACCTGGCAGTCCCTGGTGACTGTCCTTACTTCCTCGATGGGAGTAGGGCAGATTGCGAGCTTTGACCAGATGGTACAATCGAGTGACCCCCGGTGACAAAGGCTGTTGTGTAGGGTCCGCAGTTGGTCCACTTGTGCGCTGGCACATGTACCTCGGGAGAGGGCATCTGGGGGCTCGTTGAGTTTACCGGGCGATACAAGATCTCGTAATTATAGGTGGCGAGCTCGATTCTCCACCGCAAGATTTTATCATTTTTGATCTTGCCCCGCTGTGTGTTATTGAACATGAAGGCTACCGGCCGTTGGTCCGTAAGGAGAGTGAATCTCTTACCGGCCAGGTAATGCCTCCAATGCCGCACAGCTTCAACGATAGCTTGGGCCTCCTTTTCGACGGATGAGTGTTGAATTTCCGAGGCATGAAGGGTGCGGCAAAAGAATGCCACGGGTCTGCCTGCCTGGTTTAGAGTGGCGGCAAGGGCGACGTCTGAAGCATCGCTTTCTACTTGGAAAGGCAGTGACTCATCCACTGCGTGCATCCCGGCCTTGGCGATGTCTGCTCTGATGCGGGCAAAAGCATGTTGTGCCTCGGCCGCAAGGGGGAATTGGGTGGACTGAATGAGTGGGCGGGCCTTGTCCACATAATTTGGGACCCACTGAGCGTAGTAGGAAAAGAACCCCAGGCAGCATTTGAGGGCCTTGGGGCAGTGGGGGTGGGGAAGTTCCATGAGGGGCCGCATGCGATCGGGGTCGGGCCCGAAAAGTCCGTTTTGGACTATATAGCCGAGAATGGCTAACCGGGTCGTGCTGAACACACACTTCTCTTTGTTGGAGGTCAGGTTGAGCAGAGTGGCAGTGCGGAGGAATTTATCGAGGTTGGCATCGTGGTCCTGCTGGTCATGGCCGCAGATGGTGACATTATCTAAGTACGGAAAGGTGGCCCGCAAACCGTACTGGTCGACCATTCGGTCCATTTCTCTTTGGAAGACCAAGACCCCATTTGTGACACCGAAAGGGACCCTAAGGAAGTGGTAGAGGCGACCGTCCGCCTCGAAGGCAGTGTATGGCCGGTCCGACTTCCGGATGGGGAGCTGGTGGTAGGCGGATTTCAGGTCAATTGTTGAGAAGACCCGGTACTGCGCAATCTGATTGACCATATCAGATATGCGTGGGAGGAGGTACGCGTTGAGCTGCGTGTACCGATTGATGGTCTGGCTGTAGTCCACGACCATCCTGTGTTTCTCCCCTGTTTTAATCACTACCACTTGGGCTCTCCAGGGGCTGTTACTGGCCTCGATAATACCCTCCTCAAGCAGCCGCTGGACTTCGGACCTGATGAAGGTCTTGTCCTGGGTGCTGTACCGTCTGCTCCTAGTGGCAACTGGCTTGCAATCCGCAGTAAGATTGGCAAAAATGGAGGAGGGATCGACCTTGATGGTCGCGAGGCCGCAAACGGTAAGGGGGGGTAAGGGCCCGCCACATTTGAGGGGGAGACTCTGGAGGTTGCACTGGAAGTCCAGGCCCAACAGGAGTCCAGCGCAGATTAGGAACGACATAGAGGCGGAAGTTACTAAATTCTACGCCCTGGACCGTGAGGGTGACTGTACAAAAGCCTCGGATCAGGACAGAATGGGATCCGGAGGCTAGGGAGATCCTTTGATTGGCAGAGTGGACCGCGAGTGAGCAGCGCCTTACCATATCTGGGTGAACGACGCTTTCGGTACTCCCGGAGTCCAGCAGGCACGAGGTCGCTTGGCCGTTGATTTTAACCGTCGTCGACGCGGTGGCCAGGTTGTGCGGGCGAGATTGGTCCAGCGTCATCGAAGCGAGCTGCGGGTAGCCATCGGATGCTTCGGGTGGCGAACGTGTGCGGTTCCGATGTCGGGATGTCTGGAGACCCTGTGGGGGATAAGATGGCGGCGCCCATGGTGCGCACATTGCGGGGTCAGGACAGACATTTGGCGCACGTGTCCGAAGGGAGACAGGATGGCGGCGCCCATTGGTCGCAAATGTACCCGGGAGGAGAAGGTGGCGGCTCCCATTGTGCGTCTGGCGTGGGGGAGGGGGGCGATAGCGGGCACGATTGCAGCGACTGCGCGGGCCTGGCACACCGCCGCAAAGTGGCCCTTTTTACTGCAGGCTTTACAAACTGCAGTGCGGGCCGGGCAGTGTTGGCGGGGGTGCTTCTGCTGACCGCAGAAGTTGCAGCGGGGACCCCCGGGGTGCACGTATCGGCGTGCAGCGCAGGCGTATTGGGAAGGCAGGGCCCCGGCTGAGGAGGTCGTCGGTGGGGTCCAGGAGGGGTAGGAAGGAGTAGAAGGGTGGGCAGCGCGGCGGGAGGGGTACGATTGTACGTTACGGATGCGACCGTCATGGAGAGCGCCAAGGTTTTCGCCTCCGCCAGTTCGAGCCTGGCCCCTTCCAGTAATCGTTCTCGGATGCGGTCCGACGCAATCCCCCTCACGAAGGCATCGCGCATGAGGAGATTTGCGTGTTCGGCGGCTGTAACGGCCTGACAGTCACAGTCCTGGACAAGTGGAATTAGGGCCCGCCAGAAGTCTTTGATGAACTCACCAGGTAGTTGCGAGTGGGTGGCGAGTACATGCCTGGCGAAGATCATGTTTGCCTTCTGCGCGTAGTGTTCCTTAAGGAGTTCCATTGCTTCTGTGTAATTTGTGGCGTCTTGGATCAATGGGAACATGCTGGAGCTCAGTCTGGAGTAGAGGACGTTTATCTTCTGAGCCTCCGTTGGCTCGGGGTCCACAGCCTTGATGTAGGCCTCAAAACATGCTAGCCAGTGAGTAAAGTCTTTTCTGGCGTCGGGCGAGTGCGGATCCAGCTGCAGGCGATCAGGCTTAATTCTGATATCCATTCTGTGAAGAATCTGACTAATAAATTGATGCACGATCAATTGCACAAAGACTAAAGTTGGGTACAACTGTGGCTTTATTACAGTCAGGTGCGTGGCCTCCTGCTGCAGCTGGCGAAATGGCAGGGCACTGGAGGTCATGCATATTTATACAGTTCTCCATGGGCGGAGCCAGCCGGCAGGAGCTACCGGCGAACCTGTAGTGCAGGTCCTACCTTACATCTCCTATTACAGTGGTTCACCACATTCACCCCCTGTTAAAAATGAGTCCGGCGGAGGTGATGTGAAACTATATACAATTAGTGCAATTATGTACAGTGGTAGGGAAAGAAAAGTCCGTGTTGACGGTCCGGAGTCCGTCAAAGATTCAGCCGGTCTGGTGCTTTGGTGCTTCGTTGGGAGCGGCGTAACGGTGGCGGCGAAGTCGGTGCTGGCGGTGGTGGAGGTGGCACCGATGGCGGTGGTGGTGGTGCTGATGCTGGCCAGTTATCGGGGAACTCCGGGAGAGTGCAGAAGTCCTCTTCGACCTCTGGTGCGGAAAAGGGGAGGGGGGGTGGTCTGGTGGGGTCAATATTGGCAGCGCGGTGGGAGGTGGGGGGGGGGGCATTGGTGGGGGGGTTGTTGGGGTGGAACCTGACGGTGCCAGGTCGCTGAGTGAGACAGTATCTTGGCGGCCGTCGGGGAACTCAACGCAGGCATATGGAGGGTTGGCATGGAGCAGGTGAACCCTGTCCACCAAGGGGTCCGCCTTGTGGAGTCGGACGTGCCTACGGAGAAGGACCGGTCCTGGAGCAGCGAGCCAAGTCGGGAGCGACACCCCGGATGTGGACTTCCTGGGGAAGGTAAAAACACGTTCATGGGGTGTGCTATTAGTGGCGGTGCACAATAGTGACCGGATGGAGTGCAGAGCGTCAGGGAGGACCTCCTGCCAGCGAGAGGCTGGGAGATTTCTGGACAGTAGGGCCAGCTGGCTGGCCCTCCAAACCGTCCCATTCTCCCGTTCTACTTGCCCGTTTCCCTGGGGGTTGTAGCTGGTCGTCCTGCTGGAGGCTATACCCCTGCTGAGCAGGAACTGACACAGCTCATCGCTCATGAATGAGGATCCCCTGTCACTGTGGATGTAGGCAGAGAAACCGAACAGAGCGAAGATGGTGCTTAGGGCCTTGATGACGGTGGCAGACGTCATATCGGGGCATGGGATGGCAAAGGGGAATCTGGAGTACTCATCGACCACACTGAGAATGTACGTGTTATCGTCGGTGGAGGGGAGGGGCCCTTTGAAATCCACTCTGAGGCGTTCAAAGGGGTGGGAGGCCTTCACCAGGCGCGCACGATCCAGCCGGTAGAAGTGCGACTTGCACTCCGCACAGACCTGGCAGTCCCTGGTGACTGTCCTTACTTCCTCGATGGAGTAGGGCAGATTGCGAGCTTTGACCAGATGGTACAATCGAGTGACCCCCGGTGACAAAGGCTGTTGTGTAGGGTCCGCAGTTGGTCCACTTGTGCGCTGGCACATGTACCTCGGGAGAGGGCATCTGGGGGCTCGTTGAGTTTACCGGGGCGATACAAGATCTCGTAATTATAGGTGGCGAGCTCGATTCTCCACCGCAAGAT
Organism: Scyliorhinus torazame; assembly: GCF_047496885.1. Taxonomy (NCBI): domain Eukaryota; kingdom Metazoa; phylum Chordata; class Chondrichthyes; order Carcharhiniformes; family Scyliorhinidae; genus Scyliorhinus; species Scyliorhinus torazame. Next base: position 124,468,397 of record NC_092710.1, on the reverse strand, counting down.
TTTATCATTTTTGATCTTGCCCCGCTGTGTGTTATTGAACATGAAGGCTACCGGCCGTTGGTCCGTAAGGAGAGTGAATCTCTTACCGGCCAGGTAATGCCTCCAATGCCGCACAGCTTCAACGATAGCTTGGGCCTCCTTTTCGACGGATGAGTGTTGAATTTCCGAGGCATGAAGGGTGCGGCAAAAGAATGCCACGGGTCTGCCTGCCTGGTTTAGAGTGGCGGCAAGGGCGACGTCTGAAGCATCGCTTTCTACTTGGAAAGGCAGTGACTCATCCACTGCGTGCATCCCGGCCTTGGCGATGTCTGCTCTGATGCGGGCAAAAGCATGTTGTGCCTCGGCCACAAGGGGGAATTGGGTGGACTGAATGAGTGGGCGGGCCTTGTCCACATAATTTGGGACCCACTGAGCGTAGTAGGAAAAGAACCCCAGGCAGCATTTGAGGGCCTTGGGGCAGTGGGGGTGGGGAAGTTCCATGAGGGGCCGCATGCGATCGGGGTCGGGCCCGAAAAGTCCGTTTTGGACTATATAGCCGAGAATGGCTAACCGGGTCGTGCTGAACACACACTTCTCTTTGTTGGAGGTCAGGTTGAGCAGAGTGGCAGTGCGGAGGAATTTATCGAGGTTGGCATCGTGGTCCTGCTGGTCATGGCCGCAGATGGTGACATTATCTAAGTACGGAAAGGTGGCCCGCAAACCGTACTGGTCGACCATTCGGTCCATTTCTCTTTGGAAGACCAAGACCCCATTTGTGACACCGAAAGGGACCCTAAGGAAGTGGTAGAGGCGACCGTCCGCCTCGAAGGCAGTGTATGGCCGGTCCGACTTCCGGATGGGGAGCTGGTGGTAGGCGGATTTCAGGTCAATTGTTGAGAAGACCCGGTACTGCGCAATCTGATTGACCATATCAGATATGTGTGGGAGGGGGTACGCGTTAAGCTGCGTGTACCGATTGATGGTCTGGCTGTAGTCCACGACCATCCTGTGTTTCTCCCCTGTTTTAATCACTACCACTTGGGCTCTCCAGTGGCTGTTACTGGCCTCGATAATACCCTCCTCAAGCAGCCGCTGGACTTCGGACCTGATGAAGGTCTTGTCCTGGGTGCTGTACTGTCTGCTCCTAGTGGCAACTGGCTTGCAATCCGCAGTAAGATTGGCAAAAATGGAGGAGGGATCGACCTTGATGGTCGCGAGGCCGCAAACGGTAAGGGGGGGTAAGGGCCCGCCACATTTGAGGGGGAGACTCTGGAGGTTGCACTGGAAGTCCAGGCCCAACAGGAGTCCAGCGCAGATTAGGAACGACATAGAGGCGGAAGTTACTAAATTCTACGCCCTGGACCGTGAGGGTGACTGTACAAAAGCCTCGGATCAGGACAGAATGGGATCCGGAGGCTAGGGAGATCCTTTGATTGGCAGAGTGGACCGCGAGTGAGCAGCGCCTTACCATATCTGGGTGAACGACGCTTTCGGTACTCCCGGAGTCCAGCAGGCACGAGGTCGCTTGGCCGTTGATTTTAACCGTCGTCGACGCGGTGGCCAGGTTGTGCGGGCGAGATTGGTCCAGCGTCATCGAAGCGAGCTGCGGGTAGCCATCGGATGCTTCGGGTGGCGAACGTGTGCGGTTCCGATGTTGGGATGTCTGGAGACCCTGTGGGGGATAAGATGGCGGCGCCCATGGTGCGCACATTGCGGGGTCAGGACAGACATTTGGCGCACGTGTCCGAAGGGAGACAGGATGGCGGCGCCCATTGGTCGCAAATGTACCCGGGAGGAGAAGGTGGCGGCTCCCATTGTGCGTCTGGCGTGGGGGAGGGGGGCGATAGCGGGCACGATTGCAGCGACTGCGCGGGCCTGGCACACCGCCGCAAAGTGGCCCTTTTTACTGCAGGCTTTACAAACTGCAGTGCGGGCCGGGCAGTGTTGGCGGGGGTGCTTCTGCTGACCGCAGAAGTTGCAGCGGGGACCCCCGGGGTGCACGTATCGGCGTGCAGCGCAGGCGTATTGGGAAGGCAGGGCCCCGGCTGAGGAGGTCGTCGGCGGGGTCCAGGAGGGGTAGGAAGGAGTAGAAGGGTGGGCAGCGCGGCGGGACGGGTATGATTGTACGTTACGGATGCGACCGTCATGGAGAGCGCCAAGGTTTTCGCCTCCGCCAGTTCGAGCCTGGCCCCTTCCAGTAATCGTTCTCGGATGCGGTCCGACGCAATCCCCCTCACGAAGGCATCGCGCATGAGGAGATTTGCGTGTTCGGCGGCTGTAACGGCCTGACAGTCACAGTCCTGGACAAGTGGAATTAGGGCCCGCCAGAAGTCTTTGATGAACTCACCAGGTAGTTGCGAGTGGGTGGCGAGTACATGCCTGGCGAAGATCATGTTTGCCTTCTGCGCGTTGTGTTCCTTAAGGAGTTCCATTGCTTCTGTGTAATTTGTGGCGTCTTGGATCAATGGGAACATGCTGGAGCTCAGTCTGGAGTAGAGGACGTTTATCTTCTGAGCCTCCGTTGGCTCGGGGTCCACAGCCTTGATGTAGGCCTCAAAACATGCTAGCCAGTGAGTAAAGTCTTTTCTGGCGTCGGGCGAGTGCGGATCCAGCTGCAGGCGATCAGGCTTAATTCTGATATCCATTCTGTGAAGAATCTGACTAATAAATTGATGCACGATCAATTGCACAAAGACTAAAGTTGGGTACAACTGTGGCTTTATTACAGTCAGGTGCGTGGCCTCCTGCTGCAGCTGGCGAAATGGCAGGGCACTGGAGGTCATGCATATTTATACAGTTCTCCATGGGCGGAGCCAGCCGGCAGGAGCTACCGGCGAACCTGTAGTGCAGGTCCTACCTTACATCTCCTATTACAGTGGTTCACCACACACGTTTACCTCCAATTCCTTGTGCTTCCAGTTTGACCAATGCCTTTGAAAGTCTTTGCATACAATATACATAGGTACTTCCCTACCTACCGTGACTTTCTCAAAAGAGCCAGCTAGAATTGTTCGACAAGACCTATCTGCCCTTCATATATTTATGCTGTCCCTTTTTGGTCAGCTCATCATCGTCTATGTGCTCAGTCATCCCGTCTGTGATGATAAGACTCCAGAAACGTCCACAAGTGATAAAGTTTATGAATCTGCACTGTGCCACTTCCCTGGCTAGTGCATCTTTACTGAGGTTCAGTTCTCAAAACTGAAAGCTCTGCTCCACAAGATCATAACCTACACTAAAGGCACAATGTAAAGTCTAAAAGTTCTAGCTGGATTTGTAATTACTCTTTGGATTAGAAATGGAGTACCAAATTACAAAATCAATACTTCCATTTGTTCTATCATCTGATAATATCGTTGATCAGGATTAGAACATTAATGCAAAGAAATGGATTGAAATTGGAACAAGAACAGGAACAGAAAATTAACATCGTAATAAATACTTAGTAAACGTGATAGAAAAAGAGACTTTGTTTCTGAGGATACACAAAAATTCAGAAAACTACCATTAGAAAAACTGTTCCTAACGTGTAACTGAGCCCAGAACTAGTTGCTTACTATTTGCATTCAACACATTGCCAGAAGAAACTAGGGTTATTTGGTAGAGCATGACCACAGATCCTAGCTGTCTCTGATATTTCCTGATCATCCCAGAATTTTCTTAATAAGCTTTCATTTAGCACGGGCTGGTTTAGCACAGTGGGCTAATCAGCTGGCTTGCAATGCAGAACAAGGCAGCAGCATGGGTTCAATTCCTGTACCGGCCTCACCGAACAGGCACCTGAATGTGGCGACTAGGGGCTTTTCACAGTAACTTCATCGAAGCCTACTTGTGACAGTGATTATTATTATCCTGGACCGCACTAGTTTTGCCACTCTAACTGATGCCAACAGTGAGTGATTTTAAAAATACACTTGTGCCTCCGCCAAAACAAAGCTTTATCCCTGATGGAGGCCAACCTTGGCGCCTGCATTCAGAAAGTTATCTTGATCATGCATTTGGACTGGAAATATTGTCTAGATGCTGTGGGAGGACTGTTGCCGCTCGCAGTCTCCTTGAGAACGGTTGCAAGTTTTCTACTACTGTGCCTTATAATGTTTTTTAAAAGTGCACACTGCACACACTTGCAGTTTTTCAAAATTCTTCAATTTGCCATTTTCTTGCCTCAATATCCCCATTCTGCAGCAGCCCCAATTATGTAACCGTTGCACCCAGACATAAACGCTAACTAAAGGTTGCCAAATTGAGGTTTAGGTGTCACTTCAACGTTAAATGACAACGTCATCAAAAAGGATTGTAGATTGGTGAACTATAAACGAGAGAGGAGTGCACGCCCCGAGAATGAAGGTGCAAAGTGCTCTTCGCCGACAGAGTAACAAAGAAAGAATATAAATTACACAAACACCGTTTTGTGTGCAAGCGACAAGACTCTTTGGAAAGCCTGCCTTTGACACTCGGCCCAAAACAAAGTGCAAATCCAAAAATACATATCGTTTCTGTGATTCAAATGCAACATATATGAAGCGTTAGTGCCCAGCCGGAGACTGCAGGCTGGCCCGAATCATTTACACACACTCGGTTCACGCTACAACCCGAGCCAGTCATTGTCAAACTGCATTTTACATCGCTCCAACTGAGCCCCCTTCTTGTGGAACAAGAACAGATAACATTTGTTTCTAATGTACAATATTAAGTGGCTTAACTCACAAGAACGTATTAAATGCAGCAATGCCTCCTCACTCACCTCGTGAAAAATAAAAATCCTGACAGCAGAAGTGGAAAAAAAAAGCAAAGGCTCCTCCTCTCAGAGAGAAGCAGCGCCCAGGCACTGGAGTTCAGCTCCCTCTCTCAGCCTGACAGCCCACTGCAGAAAGAACAGAGACTGGATCAGGGCAAAGGGAAAGAAGCAACAGTTCATTAACTTTCTGCTTTATAATCCTGGCAACCTCACACCAACTCCTGATTTAAGAGCAGATAGTCCCAGATACCCTCCTCCTTCATTCCAATTACTTCTTCACATCCCCTCCTCCCTATCACTCCTCTCCCTCCCTCTCCCCTTCCTATCTCCTCCTCATTCCCTCGTCCCCTCCCCTCCTGACTTCCTCCTCCCCTCTCCCCCACCACTTTCCCCACTCCATTCTCCTCATTCCCTCTCATCCACGATTCCCTCTTCGCTCCTCCATATTCCATTCCCTTCTCCTCCACTCCCTTCCTCCCTCTTCCCATTCTCTCCCCACACCCGTTCCCCTCCTCTCTCACTGCCACTCTCCCCCACCCCTTCCCATTCCCCTCCCACATCCCCTTCCTCTCTTCCCCCTTTCTACCCTCTCTCCACTCCCTCTCTCCCTTCTCTCTCGCTCGGGCATCCTCCCTTTCCCGCACACTCTCTCCACCTCCCCATCGCTCTTCTCTATCTCTCCCTCCCTCTCATCCCCCTTCCTCGAGCTATCCTTTCAACCTTTCTAATTTCCTTTCTTTCTATTCCTTTCTCTTCATTTCACTCTTCCTCGCGGTTCTTTTTTAGTCTCTTTCCCACTCTCTCTCTCTCTTACTCCCTCTGCTCAGACCTATTGAACCTTGTCTATTTCTGCCCGGCCGAACTGAAACATTAAATGATTTGGAGGAGCAAAGACGGGGGGAGTGGGGAACCTCCTCGGCCATCCCGGAATATTAACATCAGATAGAGAAACCTGGTATAATTTAATGCTTATGTGCTGAATGTTACTTGCAAGCCACCTAAACAGCGCCGTGCAACACTTGCTCTATCCGACCATTTTCCCCCCTTGCGATTGTAACGTTTTGTCACGTTAAAAATCCAGCTTCAAAATAATTCAATAATAAATCTCGTAAAGGCACAGAACGATTTCAAAGTGCAGGTTTTTTAAAAACTTGGTGTTTAATGCTTGTGTTTTTAATGCACATGTGTATTCCCTCACAGCACACACACACGCTGTTGCACAGTGAGCTCTGGTGGATAGTTGCTGTCAGTGTGATGCGGAACTCTCTCCTCCCCTCTCCTCTCTCCGGAGCTCAGCCCTGCTCACGCCACTCATCTGGCGGCTCCTGGCTCCAATCAGGACTCGGTAAAGATGCACCAAGAGGGAGGAGTGTTGAATGAGCAGCAGGAGCAGCGCTAGGACTCAGGGACCAGCTGGGAAGAGCAAATGTAAATACTGTACTGTGCTCCTCCTCAGCTTGGTCTCAATGCACTTGCAAAAAAAAAGAAAAAAAAACTATCATTTATATTGCTTATATCAACAGTTTAGCCCTATGTGACTATTTGCTATTCTCCATTTAAAATGATTTCCAGGACAAAAACATCACGTCCCTGATGCACGATCAATAACTCCCGAAGCGAGATTGTAGGACAATTGAAGGCGTTATTGGACTAGATGTTTTCCCCAGCAGCGCAGGTACAGAATGCAGCTGCTAGGGAAACACCGACTCTTATACTCCGTCTTACTGGGCGGAACCAGCAGGCAGGCTTCACCAATGATCTTACAGTATCAGGTACCTCCAACACCAATGATCTTACAGCATCAGGCACCTCCAACCTAGGTACCGTAATAGCCCTAATATCGACTACCAAAGTCCCTAATTGAGAGATTCCACTGGCCTATGGAAGATATTATTGGGTCCCTACTCATGCTGCTCTTAAACAGCTGTAGAGTGCACCACCTGCATGAGAGAAACACTTTAGGAAATTATTCTGCCACCATATGACAGCGAGGGTACATTGGAACTCACCTTGATACCCCCCTAACGGAGCCAATTTCTATTGGGCCAGGTTTTGCTGAAAAAGCAATAGTGAGATGAACAGCACTCGCCGTTATTCATGTATAGATAGTAGACATTTCTTCGCCCAAAGAGTGGTGAGCCTGTGGAATTCATTTCCACAGGAAGTAGTTGATGCTAAAACATTGAATATATTCAAGAGGCGGCTAGATATTGCACTTGGGGCGAATGGGATCAGAGTTTATGGGGAGAAAGCAGAAATAGGCTATTGAGTTGGATGATCAGCCATGATCGTGATAAATGGTGGAGCAGGCTCGAAGGGCCCAAAGGCATCCTCCTGCTCCTACCTCCTATGTATCTATGTAACAACTCTAGTTGAGGTTATGAAGTGAGGTTCAATACCAGTATCCAGAAATTACTCTCCGACTTCTGCCGCGAGATTTGAGAAAACGTTTTTCCCCCAAGAATATACTTTATTCATAACATTTTTTTTCAATTATTTTTATTCAAATTTTTATCAAAACATAATATTTTGCATAACTGTTAACAACATTTAACATAACAAAATAAATGTTAACCTTATATACAGAAAAAGGAACAATACTATGGAACATTTCCGCCCCTCACCCGAGTTGCTGCTGCTGCTGACCTTTACTGCTCTCCTAGAAAGTCGAGGAATGGCTGCCACCTCCGAGAGAACCTCGCCATGGACCCTCTCAAGGCAAACTTTATTTTCTCGAGGCTGAGAAATCCAGCCATGTCACTGACCCAAGTCTCCACACTCGGGGGCTTCGAGTCCCTCCACATTAAAAGGATCCGTCTCCGGGCTACCAGGGAGGCAAAGGCCAATACTTTGGCTTCCTGAACTCCCAGATCGTCCGGCACACCAAAGATCGCTATCTCTGGACTCGGCACCACCCGCGTGTCCAAGATCTTGGACATTGCCTTAGCAGACCCCTGCCAGAATCCCTGAAGAGCCGGGCATGCCCAGAACATATGGACATGATCTGCTGGGCTTCCCGCACACCTCGCACATTTATCCTCAACCCCAAAGAACTTGCTCATCCTGACTGCCGTCATGTGTGCCCGGTGGACCACCTTGAACTGGATTAAGCTAAGCCTGGCACATAATGAAGAGCAATTGACCCTGTTTAGGGCCCGCATCTACACCTCCCGCTGCCTGGGGAAAGCGGGCAGTATAATCAAAGATCCCTCCCACCCGGCTTACTCACTCTTCCAACTTCTTCCATCGGGCAGGAGATACAGAAGTCTGAGAACACGCACGAACAGACTCAAAAACAGCTTCTTCCCCACTGTCACCAGACTCCTAAATGACCCTCTTATGGACTGACCTCGTTAACACTACACCCTGTATGCTTCATCCGATGCCAGTGCTTATGTAGTTACATTGTATATGTTGTGTTGCCCTATTATGTATTTTCTTTTATTCCCTTTTCTTCCCATGTACTTAATGATCTGTTGAGCTGCTCGCAGAAAAATACTTTTCACTGTACCTCGGTACACGTGACAATAAACAAATCCAATCCAATCCAGCTCCCCGCCTAGCTCCTCCTCCCACTTGCCCTTAAGTTCCCCCACTGGGGCTTCCTCCGCCTCCTGAAGTTCCTGGTAGATGCCCGACACCTTCTCCTCCCCTACTCAGGTGCCAGAGACCACCCTATCTTGTATCCTGCGTGGGGGTAGCAACGGAAATGTCACCACCTGTTTTTTGAGGAAGGCGTGTACCTGAAGGTATCTGAAAGCATTTCCAGGGGGCAAACTGAATTTCTCCTCAAATGCTTTCAGGCTGGGGAAGGTCCCGTCTATGAACAGGTCCGCCATCCTTTTAATGCCTGCCCTATGCCAGCTTTGAAACCCTCCGTCTATCTTGCCCGGGGCAAATCTGTGATTGTTGCATATCGGGGTCCAAACTGAGGCTCCCTCCACCCCCCTGTGCCTTCTCCACTGACCCCAGATCTTTAATGCCGCCACCACCACTGGGCTTGAGGAGTAGCAGGCCGGCGAGAACGGCAGAGGTGCCGTTACAAGTGCCCCTAGGCTGGTACCTTTGCATGAGGCCGCCTCTAACCGCTCCCACGTCGACCCCTCCCCCAATACCCATTTCCTAATCATGGCTTTGTTAGCCGCCCAATAGTAGCTGCAAAGGTTCGGCAGCGCCATCCCCCCCCCCCCCCCCCCCCCCCCCCCCGCCCCCTCCCCGACTGCGCTCTAGGTACAGTCTCTTTACTTGCGGGGTCTTATTTGCCCATAAAAATCCCAAGATGATCTTGGTCACCCGCTTAAAGAAGGACTCAGGGATGAAGACGGGAAGACACTGGAAGACGAACAGGAATCTGGGGAGGACCATTATCTTAACGGTCTGCATCCTCCCCGCTAGAGATAGCAGGAGCATGTCCCACCTTTTGAAGTCCCCCTCCATCTGCTCTACCAGCCAGGATAAATTAAGCTTGTGGAGGGCATCCCACTTTCGAGCCACCTGTATACCTAGGTACCGAAAGCCCTTCTCTACCATATTAAGCGGAAGCTCTCTCAGTCTCTTTTCCTGCCCCTTAGCTTGGATCACGAACATCTCACTTTTCTTCTCGTTTAATTTGTACCCCGAGAAATTGCCAAAGTCCCTCAAAATCTGCATGCCCTCCCCCATCCCCTCTCGTGGGTCAGAGATGTACAGGAGCAGATCATCCACATAGAGCGAGACCCGATGCTCCTCCTCCCCCCCCCCCCCCACCTCGGACTAGCCCCTGCCAGTTCTTTGAAGCCCGCAGCGCTATGGCCAGGGGCGAATAATAACGGGGAGAGGGGGCACCCCTGCCTCGTCCCCCGGTGGAGCCTAAAGTATTCCAACCTCACCCTCTTCGTGCACACACTTGCCACGGGGGCCTGGTAGAGTAGCTGGACCCAACCTATGAACCCCATCACAGAATCCAAACCTTCTTTGCGTTTCCCACAGGTACTCCCATTCCACCCAGTCAAAGGCTTTCTCTGCGTCCATCGCCGCCAGTACTTCTGCCTCCCCTCCCTCTGAGGGCATCATAATAATGTTTAGGAGCCTCCGTACATTGGAGTTCAATTGCCTGCCCTTAACGAAGCCTGTCTGATCCTCCCCTATTACCCTAGGGACACAGTCCTCAATTCTAGCAGCCAAGATCTTGGCCAGCAGTTTGGCATCCACGTTCAAGAGCGATATTGGTCTATAGGACCCACACTGTAGCGGATCTTTCTCTCGTTTGAGGATGAGTGAAATCGAAGCCTGTGACATTGTTGGGGGGGGGGGGGGGGGGTGGGGGGGTGGGGTCCTTCTCTCTTTGGCCTCATTAAAGGCCCTTAGCAGGAGTGGGCTCAGCAGCTCCGAAAATTTCTTGTAGAATTCTACAGGATAGCCGTCCGGCCCCGAGGCCTTGCCCGACTGCATGCTCCCTAGGCCCTTAACAATCTCCTCCAGCTCCATCGGGGCCCCCAGTCCCTCCATCAGATCCTCTTCCACTTTTGGGAACCTCAATTGGTCCATGAATTGCTTCATCCCTTCCCCTTATTCATAACATTTCTAAAGGTACATTACAAAACATTTCACCTTGAAAATTGCATAAAGAACAATAAAGATCAACGTGGCTCCATATATTATGATCCACTCTTAGGTGCCTCGATACAATTATAATTGTCTTGATATTTCCGATATAGATTTCATGTCAGGCACACAGCCTGAGGGCAAAACATTCAAAACTGAAAAATTACAGGAGATTCCCATCTTGCTGACTTTGACATGGACATGCTTTGAAAGCCAGACAATGACCATGTCTAACAAGAGAAAATGTAACCATTGCCTCTTGACATTCAATGGCATTACCAATACTGAAGCCCCGACTATCAACATACTCGGGGTTACCATTGATCAGAAACTGAACTGGACTAACCATACTAATACTGTGGCTGCAAGAGCATGTCAAAGGCCAGGAATCTTGCAGTGAGTAACTCACCTCCTGACACCCCAAAGCCTGTCTACCATCTACAAGGCACAAGTCAGGAGCGTAATGGAATACTCTCCCCTTGCCTGGATGAGTGCAGGTCCAACAATACTCAAGAAGCTCAACACCGTCTAGGACAAAGCAGCCTGCTTGATGGCTAGCCCTTCCATAAACATTTACTCCCTCCACCACTGATGCACATTGGCAACAGTGCATACCATCTACAAGATGCACTGCAGGAACTCACCAGGGTTCCTTAGATAGTATCTTCCAAACCCATTTGGAAGGACAAGGGCAGCAAACACATGGAAACACTCCCGTTTGCAAGTTCCCCCTCAAAGCCACTCACCACCCTGACTTGGAAATGTACCTCATTGTCACTGAGTCAAAATCCTGGAAACCCCATCCCTAACAGCACTGCGGGTTTACCTACACCACATGGATTGATTGTGGTTCAAGAAGGCAGCTCACCCACCTTCTCAATGATATTAGGGATGGACCATAAATGTTAGCCTAGCCACCCACGGCCACATCCCATGAATGAATTTTTAAAAGTTGCTGTAGATATGAACTAAACCCACTGCAGATATTTTGGGCCAGTAATTACAGGTGTAAGTACCGTTTAAACAATGCAATAAGTATTAGTGACTGCTAAGCTCCAAAATTGAAAATGAACTAATACAACTGTGGAAGTGTATTCCTTCAAGCTGTGAATTGCTTACAGAGATTTTAAAATGGTCAAATTATTAAAAAATTATTTTTTTCTCACATTTTCTTTCAGTCACATCAATTCAATTATTTCCCTCTCATTATTTATTTTTCTATACTTGATCTGACATTGAATTCCCCATTCTAACTCACTGACCTCCTCAGTCCCTGCACTGCCTATTTCCCAACCTTAAAATCTCATTAGTCAAGGAGATACTGAGTTGGCCTGTCCCAGTTCTCCCTCAGTGAAATATTATCAGTTCACACATTCTTAGTGGGCAACATTTTTGGGGTCGAAGGCTGCATGGTCAACTTTAACCCAACTGCAGCCTCCATTGGACACCCTGTGACAACAATACCTGACCCTTTCTCGTGCCAAGTCCAATTATTTTGATCAGAATTTTTTGATATTGATTTTTCACCCCCCACCCCCCGCACACCCACAATAATAGGAAGGTGTCTTATCCAATGTTGGAATATTTAAGCTACATTAGTTACTGCTGAGAAGATAGCCAAGCCAATTGTTTCCAAGTTCTGGCTATACCATTCGAGAGACACACTTAAGGGAATTCAAAGTGGATCATCTTTCAATCGCAGAGAGCTTCCAAAAATAAGCTCGTCCTACTTCCACTTTTGATGCCTGCTGGCGTCCTGGTCCTACCCGACCACATTGACTAACTACCTGGCACACAGGAATGGGCATATGGCAGCAAGAGGTCACTGTGGAAACATTCCCTGGCAGTTAACGTCAATGCGATGGGAGTAAGGGGAAACTGCTGGGGAGGGGTTTGAAATGTTCAGGAGGGAGTGCAAGGCCTCCGGAAAGGAACCAAAGGGAGTAGTCAGGATAAAAGTGTTCCAATGCTTTGGCAAGATGCCCATAGGATCCCACAAGGCCATATTTGAAGAAGAACACGGATTTGTTCACATGAGCCTTCTCAAAATAGCTAATTATGACAGAGATATGGTGGAAGGGCAGTGGACATACAGAACTTAAACAATAGTCCTTAATGTATCTTGCTCTTCCCCTCCCCCTGCCTGGTTTCTGCCATGCAAGGGCAATTTAACTGGCAGCATAGGGTTCAATATTATTCCATTTGTTCTCCTGTGAAGGAAAGGATGAGAATGCAGTTGAAAAGAAGGTCAATTAAAATTATCAAGCTTTTTTAAAAAATCACAATACACTGAAAACCTTCAGATAACATTTCCTTGCTGCTTGGTATTGGAGCGTGAGGCGGAGGAATGTAAAATATCTATGCTTCAATGTAGCAAATGTATTTTCCATCCAGATGGAGAAAGAAGGCAACAGAGAGGAGGGATATGTCTCTCAACCATTCTGGAACTTGCATTTGTTAAAATAAAAAAGCTTGTATTTATATAGCATTCTCACTTCCTCAGAGCATCCCAAAGCACTTTGCGACCAATTAATTACTTTGGAAGTGTTGTCACTGTTGCTTCACAGGCAAACACAGCAGCAACTTGCACACAGCCATGAGAGGGGAACGCGCTGGAGGATAGAAGAAGAGGAATGAAGGACATGTCTGGGATATATTGGAGGAGGTGGCACAAGTGAAGTGGGCCAAGGACACAGAGATTCACTAACAAGGATAACAATTCTAATTCAGTATGTTAGAGGTTGTGCAAGCAGGGGAGTTAGTGGAGGGTGACAGTAATAGGCAAAATGGATTTCATGCTGGATAAACTGTTGGCAGCTGATATTTTTGAATGAATTGGAGTGCAGAATGTGGTTCACATATACGCCATCCATTAAATCTTTAACTGATATCATTTTTTTTACATTGGACTCAGAGATTGTCAAACAATTAGATTAATTGATCGAGTCTGGAGGCTGTCAGAGTCGAACATATCAGTTATTTATTTTAATCCGTGTTAAATCACAGAGGAACATCTTATGAAGGTATCCGGCATGTATCAGCTATTATTGCCAGCTGTTATTTGTAGCCTCGGGTTTTAAGATATTAGCAACAGAAAATATTTGAAATGTTGCAGATTCAAACACACACTTAACTGGGTGTGGCACTTCCATCCCCTCATTATGCAAGTAATTTTTGATTCTTGTTGAACCAGTAGATAATGTAAGCTGCTGCGGGGGAGAATCAGACAGCACAACTTCACATACGCACATTGGCTGATTTTACAACAAAGTCCATTAAACAACCACAGAGGTTAATTCTGGATGCTGTCAAACACAGGCAGCAGGGTAGAAATTCAGCTTGACTGATGGGAAAAAGCAGGCAGCATCAAATCGTTCGCCTGTTCTCCATCCTGCCCAATATTCAGTTCAATTGTGTTTGGTGATGTGCAAATAAATGGAAATTCAAGAGAGAAAGACACTTAATCAAAGCTAGCACAGCGATGGGTGCAATTTGCACCTAGATTGCTAATTGTGCCCAAAAACTCTACCCTGATGCTTTTTAAAGTGCTTTATATTCATTTTAGACAACAGGGGCGTCATTCTCCGACCCCCCGCCGGGTCGGAGAATCGCCGGGGGTTGACGTGAATCCCGCCCCCGCCGGTTGCCGAAGTCTCCGGCACCGGAGATTCAGCGGGGGCGGGAATCGTGCCGCGCCGGTTGGCGGGCCCCCCCCCCCCGCTCGATTCTCCGGCCTGGATGGGCCGAAGTCCTGCCGATAAATTGCCTGTCCCGCCGGCGTAAATTAAAGCACCTATTTACCGGTGGGACAAGGCGGCGTGGGCGGGCTCCGGGGTCCTGGGGGCGGCGCGGGGCGATCTGACCCCGGGGGGTGCCCCCACGGTGGCCTGGCCCGCAATCGGGGCCCACCGATCCGCGGGCGGGCCTGTGCCGTGGAGGCACTCTTTCCCTTCCGCCTCAGCCACGGTCTCCACCATGGCAGAGGCGGAAGAGACTCCCTCCACTGCGCATGCGCGGGAATGCCGTCAGCGCCCGCTGACGCTCCCGCGCATGCGCCGCCCCGACATGTCATTTCCGCGCCAGCTGGCGGGGCAACAAAGGCCGTTTCCGCCAGCTGGCGGGCCGGAAATTCCTCCGGCGTCGGCCTAGCCCCTCAATGTTGGGGCTCAGCCCCCAAAGATGCGGAGCATTCCGCACCTTTGGGATGGCGCGATGCCCGTCTGATTGGTGTCGTTTTGGGTGCCAGTCGGCGGAAATTGCGCCGTTTGGGGAGAATTTCGCCCCTGATGTACAAATAGAGCACATCAAAGCTATCCTGTGGGATAATGGCTATCCTGATTAAATCAATTTATGCTGCGTGTCATACAAACTCAAATGGGCTGAAGGCCACCACGTTCGGACCTGGGTCACGATTCTCTGACCCCCCACCAGGTCGGAGAATCGCCGGGGGCTGGCGTGAATCCCGCCCCCGCCGTGTCCCGAATTCTCCGCCACCGGAGGTTCGGCGGGGGCGGGAATCACGCCGCGCCGGTCGGAGGAAATCGCGCCAGTCGGCGGGCCCACCCCCGGCGATTCTCCGGTCCGCGATGGGCCGAAGTCTCGCCACTGTCAACCCACGCAGGCCGGCGTGGATTGAACCACCTTTCGAACGACGGGACAAGGTGGCGCGGGTGAGCTCCGGGGTCCTGTGGGGGGCACGCGGGGCGATCTGGCCCCGGTGGCCTGGCCCGCTTTCAGGGCCCACCGATCCGCGGGAGGGCCTGTGCCGACGGGGACACTCTTTTCCTTCCGCCTTCACCATGGTCTTCACTATGGTGGAGGCGGACGACACCCCCTCCACTTCGCATGCGCGGGGATGACGTGAGCAGCCGCTGACGCTCCCGCGCATGTGTCGCACGCAAAGTAATTTCCGCGCCAGCTGGCGGGACGCCAAAGGCCTTTCCCGCCAGCCGGCGGGGCGGAAATCACTCCAGTGCGGGCCTAGCCCCTCAAGGTGAGGGCTCGGCCCCTCAAGATGCGGAGAATTCCGCACCTTTGGGGGGGACGCGATGCCGGACTGATTCGCACCGTTTTTGGCGCCGGTCGGCGGACATCGCGCTGATTGCGGAGAATCCCGCCCATTAAAAGTGCCTGGTCCATCACAAGTTCCCAGGGAAGGCAAAGTAGCTCAAAAATTTGAACAGCAGGATTTAGATTTCCGGTGGTGGCTATGAGAGAGTAAGTTGCACATTTGGTGGCTCCCGCTCTGGCCGGACCTTTGGACCTTTTTCCCCGACTTTTTCGTGGTTTCGAGTTTTGGCTTTGAAGGTGCAGACAATTAGGCTCTGGATCCACTCAGTGATTCATGGAACGGAGAACCCCCCGCGGTTGCGGCGATGACCAGCTAAGCCGCACGTTTCGGCGGCTCCAGCTCCAACGGACCTTCGGGCTCTTTTAAGAGCCCCAACGGGAAATTTTCGTGCGACGAAACCCGGTGTGGGGTGAGTGAATGGGGAGTCCCCCCCCAACGAAAGAGGAAAATATCGGCGGCGGCGGTTGTAGCGCGAGGAATCCTCGACGATAGGGACAGAAAGGGAGAAGACACAAGATGGCGGCGGAGAAAGCTCAGGCGATATGGGGGCCCGAGCAAGATGAATTCTTGAGACGGTGTGTGGAGCTACTAAAGAGGGAGGTGCTGACCCCGATGCTACAGGCAATTGAGGGGCTCAAGGAGGCACAAAGGACCCAGGAGACAGAGCTCCGCGTGGTGGAGCAGAAGGTGACGGATAATGAGGACGAGATCCTGGGCCTGGCGGTCAAAACACAGACACACGAGGCGCTCCATAAAAGGTGTATTGAAAGGATTGAGGCCCTAGAAAACAGAGCGCGAAGGAAGAACCTTCGGATACTGGGTCTCCCTGAGGGAGTGGAAGGAGCGGATTGTGGAGCTTATGTAAGCACGATGCTAAGCTCGTTGATGGGAGCTGAGGCCCCTGCGGGCCCCTTGGAGGTGGAGGGGGCACATCGGATCCCGGCGAGAAGACCAAAAGCGGGAGAACCACCTAGGGCGACAATCGTGCGATTTCACCGCCTTAAAGATAGAGAAGAGGTCCTGAGATGGGCTAAAAAAGTACGGAGTAGCAGATGGGAGAATGCAGTGGTACGGGTGTACCAGGATTGGAGTGCGGAGGTGGCGAGAAGGAGGGCGAGTTTTAACCGAGCCAAGGAGGTGTTACACAAAAAGAAGGTGAAGTTCGGGATGCTGCAGCCGGCACGACTATGGGTCACGTACCAGGAGAGACATCACTATTTCGATACGGCGGAAGAAGCATGGACCTTTATTAAAGAGGAGAAATTGGATCGGAACTGAGGGACTGATTCTGTAGGGAATGTTATTGTCGATGTAAATAGAGAAGTAAATTGAGAGGGGGGGAGATACTAAGAAATGTGGGCGCCGGTGAGGGGGGAAAGAAGGGACATAGGTGGAGAATGAGGAATGGGAGTGGGAGGGGAAAGGGAGCTGCGCGACAAGAGGCGGGTCAGATAAATGGATGTTCCCACGCCAGAAAGATAATGGCGGGAAGACAGGCGCAAGGCGGATGGGAGTTCCCCACACGGGGGGGTCAAGGAATGAGCAGGAGTAGCCCGGGTCAGTTGAAGTCAGCTGACTTGCGGAAGTAATATGGGGGGAGCAATCACGCGAGAAGGGGATCTAGCGGGGGGGGGGGGATAACTGGGTTGCTGGAAATCAAAGAGGAAATGGCTAAAGAGTGGGTGGACGGGGATGGAATGCGACGCCTGGGGAGCGAGTGGGAGCGCGGAGGCGGGATACGGGACTGGCCTAGAGAAGGTGATGGCTAGTCGACACGGGAAGGGGGCAGGTAGCCCCCTAGTGAGGCTGATCACGTGGAATGTGAGAGGCCTGAATGGACCGATTAAAAGGGCCCGAGTGCTCGCGCACTTGAAAGGACTATGCCCCAGGAGACGCACCTGAAGGTGGCGGACCAAGTTAGGTTAAGGAAAGGATGGGTGGGACAGGCGTTCCACTCAGGACTAGATGCAAAGAATAGAGGGGTGGCCATATTGGTGGGGAAACGGGTAGCATTTGAAGCAAAGAGCATCGTAGCAGATAGCGGAGGTAGATATGTAATGGTGAGTGGCAGGCTGGAGGGAATGGAGGTCGTGTTGGTTAATGTATATGCCCCGAATTGGGACGATGCGGGATTTATGAGACGGATGTTGGGTCGTATACCGGACCTGGAGGTAGGAAACTTGATATTGGGAGGGGACTTCAACACTGTGCTGGACCCAGGGTTAGATAGATCCAGATTGAAGACCGGAAGAAGGCCGGCAGCGGCCAAGGTGCTCAAGGGGTTTATGGACCAAATGGGGGGAATGGATCCATGGAGATTTCTTAGACCGAGGGCCAGGGAGTTCTCCTTCTTCTCCCATGTCCATAAAGTGTACTCCCGGATAGATTTTTTTGTTCTGGGAAGGTCATTGATCTCAAGGGTGGAAGAAGCTGAGTATTCAGCCATAGCGGTTTCGGACCATGCCCCACACTGGGTGGACCTGGAACTAGGAGAGGAAAGGGAGCAGCGAGCACTCTGGCGATTAGATGTGGGATTGATGGCGGACGAGGGAGTGTGTGGAAGAGTGCGGGGATGTATTGAGAGGTACCTGGAGGCCAATGACGACGGGGAGGTCCGAGTGGGAGTGGTATGGGAAGCACTAAAAGCGGTGGTCAGAGGAGAGCTGATCTCCATTAGGGCCCACAAAGGGAAAACAGAGGCCAAGGGAAGGGAAAGATTACTGGGGGAGATTTTAAGGGTGGACAGGGAATTTGCGGAGACCCCGGAGGAGGGACTGTACAGGGAGAGGAGACGATTCCAGACGGAGTTCGACCTTTTGACCACCAGAAGGGCTGAGGTGCTGTGGAGGAAGGCACAGGGGAGGAGATATGAATATGGGGAAAAGGCTAGTCGCCTGCTGGCCCATCAGTTGCGAAAGAGGACAGCGGCGAGGGAGATAGGGGGAATTAGAGACGAAAAGGGTGCGGAGAGCAGGGAAGATAAACGAGGTGTTCAAGACCTTTTATGAGGGACTGTATAGGTCCCAACCCCCGGAGGGAGAGGAGGGGATGCGGCAGTTCCTGGAACGATTGAGGTTCCCGAGGGTGGAGGAGCAGGAGGTGGAAGGCCTGGGGGCACCGATTGGGGTGGACGAAGTTATTAAGGCGCTGGGGAATATGCAAGCAGGGAAGGCTCCGGGACCAGACGGGTTCCCGGTGGAATTTTATAGAAAATACGTGGACTTGTTGGCCCCGCTGCTGGTGAGGACGTTTAATGAGGCCTGGGAAGGAGAGACTTTACCCCAGACAATGTCGGAGGCGACGATATCGCTAATTCTGAAGCGGGATATCTGAAGCAGTGCGGGTCCTATAGACCTATTTCATTATTGAATGTGGACGCCAAATTGCTGGCAAAGGTACTGGCATCGAGGATAGAGGACTGTGTCCCGGGGGTGGTGCACGAAGACCAGACAGGGTTCGTAAAAGGGAGACAACTGAATGTTAACGTGCGACGACTATTAGGGGTGATAATGATGCCCCCGGTGGAGGGGGAGGCAGAGATAGTGGCGGCAATGGATGCAGAGAAGGCATTTGATAGGGTGGAGTGGGAGTACTTATGGGAGGTGTCAAGGAGGTTTGGGTTCAGGAACGGGTTTATTAGCTGGGTCAAACTCCTTTATGGGGCCCCAACGGCAAGTGTAGTCACGGGTCGGCAAAGATCGGAGTATTTCCGACTATATAGGGGAACAAGACAGGGATGCCCGCTATCTCCATTGTTGTTCGCGTTGAACCTCTGGCCATGGCGTTGAGAGACTCCAGGAAATGGAGAGGGGTGATTAGAGGGGGAGAAGAACACCGAGTGTCGCTATACGCGGATGACCTACTGTTGTATGTGACGGACCCAGTGGGGGGGATGACAGAGGTCATGCAGATATTGAGGGAGTTCGGAGATTTCTCGGGATATAGGCTTAACATGGGGAAGAGTGAGCTATTCGTGATACATCCTGGGGACCAGAGTAGAGAGATAGAAGGCCTGCCTCTAAGGAAAGTGGAAAGAAACTTCCGATACCTGGGGATTCAGATCGCTAGGAGCTGGGGAACCCTACACAGACTTAATCTGACATGATTGGTAGAACAAATGGAGGAGGACTTCAAGAGGTGGGACATGCAGCCTCTGTCGTTGGCGGGCAGAGTGCAGGCAATTAAGATGATGGCCCTCCCGAGGTTCTTATTTGTATTCCAATGTCTCCCTATACTAATCACTAAGACCTTTTTTTAAAAAATAGACAGGAGCATCACGAGCTTCGTGTGGGCAGGGAAAGTCCCGAGGGTAAGGAGGGGGTTCCTACAACGTAGCAGAGACAGAGGAGGATTGGCGCTACCGAATTTGGGCGACTACTATTGGGCCGCCAATGTGGCGATGATTCGTAAATGGATGATGGAGGGAGAGGGAGCGGCGTGGAAAAGACTGGAGAGAAAGTCCTGTAAAGGGACGAGCCTAGAGGCGCTGGTGACGGCGCCGCTACCGCTCTCATCAAAAAAGTTTACCACGAACCCAGTGGTGGCGGCAACATTGAATATTTGGGGACAATGGAGGTGACAGAGAGGGGTGCGGGGAGCCCTGGTGGGGTCCCCAATCAGGAACAACCACAGGTTTGCCCCAGGAAAGATGGATGGAGGATTTCAGAGCTGGCACCAGTTGGGAATTAGGAGGGTGGGAGATTTATTTATAGATGGGACGTTTGCGAGCTTGGGAGCATTGGAGGAAAAGTATAAGTTGCCCCGGGGAAACTTCCTTAGATATATGCAGGTGAGGGCGTTCACAAGACAACAGGTGAGGGAATTTCCGCTGCTCCCGGCACAGGGGATTCAGGACAGAGTGCTTTCGGGGGTGTGGGTCGGGGAGGGCAAGGTGTCAGAGATATACCGAGAGATGAGGGAAGAGGGGGAGGAGCTGGTGGGCGAATTAAAAGGAAAGTGGGAAGAAGAGCTAGGGGAGGAGATAGAGGAGGGTATGTGGGCTGATGCCCTAAACAGGGTAAATTCCTCTTCCTCATGCGCCAGGCTTAGCCTGATTCAATTCAAGGTGCTACATAGAGCACACATAACGGGAGAAAGATTGAGCAGGTTCTTTGGAGTGGAGGACAAGTGTGGGAGGTGCGGCGGAAGCCCGGCAAACCACGCACATATGCTTTGGTCGTGCCCGGCACTGGAGGGGTATTGGAAGGGAGTGACGGGAGTGATCTCGAAGGTGGTGACGGTCCGGGTCAAACCAGGCTGGGGGCTAGCTTTATTTGGAGTTGCGGATGAGCCGGGAGTGCAGGAGGCGAAAGAGGCCGACGTTGTGGCCTTTGCGTCCTTAGTAGCCCGGCGTAGGAATTTACTCATGTGGAAGGAAGCGAAACCCCCCGGGCTGGAGGCCTGGATAAACGATATGGCGGGGTTCATAAAACTGGAGCAGATGAAGTTTGCGCTGAGAGGATCGGCTCAAGGGTTCACCAGGCGGTGGCAGCCATTCCTTGACTACCTAGGGGAACGTTAGAGGGAAGACAGATGGCCAGCAGCAGCAACCCAGGGCGGGGGGGGGGGGAGTTTTAGTTTATGTTAAATGATTAGTTTACCATGTTGGTTAGCCATTTGTTCACTGTTAAATTTTCTTTTTTGTTATGTTTGATGTGTAAGGGGAAAAAATTGTGATCGAAAAATCTTCAATAAAATATATTTTTTTTAAAAAGGAACGGAGAACCCCAAGGGACCGAAAAGGAAGAAATAAAAAGATAAGCAAGGGCTGGGTGGAGGTTGCGGCTGAAGACAACATGGCTGATGTTCGGACCTCTGCTGCGACGGCCCAGCCATCGACGGTGGAGCTGATGCAGGTCATCCAGGAGGGCTTTGCCAGACAGAAACGGGACTGTCTTGACCTGATAAAGGAGTCGATCGATCGGCTGGAGTGCAGGCTTGATGCCCAGGATCGGACGATTCAGAAATTGGAGAAAGCGTTGGCGGACCAGGAGGAGCACCAAACGGTGGTTGAACTGGAGGTGAGGATGTTGAAGGATCAGCAAGAGAGGCTGCTGGAGAAGGTGGAAGATCTGGAGAACAGAGCTCGCCGGCAGAACATAAGAATTGTCGGTCTCCCTGAAGGGGCTGATGCTGGCGTATTTGTGGCGAGTATGTTCCAGAAGCTTCTGGGGGAGGGGGCTTTTCCCCGACTGTTGGAGGTGGACAGGGCCTATAGGGCGATGGCAAAGAAGCCGCGGTCAGGGGACCCCCCAAGGGCGATGGTGGTCCGGTTCCACAGATTTTGGATAAGGAGTGTGTTCTCCAGTGGGCCAAGCGGACTAGGAGCTGCAAATGGGACAATAACATATTGCGTGTCTATCAGGACCGGAGTGTGGAGGTGGCCAGTAGGAGGGCAGGCTTCAGGCAAGTGAAGGAGATCCTGTTTAAGAAGAAGGTGAAATTTGGGCTGCTTTACCTGCGCGTCTGTGGGTTACGCACGAGGGCCAGCACCATTATTTCGAGTCGCCCGAAGACGCGATGGACTTTGCCAAGAAGAAGGGGCTGGCGAGAAATGAGAACTTATTGGTTTTAAGTTGTAACTTTTCTGAGTGATGTGTATATGTTTTGTTTGTCGTTTTTCTTCTGCTTTTAAATTTGGGTGAAGATGGGGAAGTAAAAGTTATTCGGTTTCTATGGGTTTTCGGTGTTTTGGTGGGGGTGGCTGGTGGGGGCATTTTACTACTTTGATTTGCAATACTGGGGGGGATTCTTTGCGGGTTTTTCGTTTTGGGTTGTCTCCTATAGTAATTGGGAAATTGTTCGGTCTCGGTTTGATGAGGGAAGTGGTTTTGATGGTCAGTGGGAGGGGAGTAAGGAATAATAGGTGGGAGACTTCTTGGCGCCGGAGGCGAGGGTCACCAGGCTAGCTGAGTGAGCTAGTCTACGGAGTCACAGTGGGAGGTGTGTATATGTTCAGTATAGGGCAGGGGTTAGGTTACAAGGTGATGTTGCTGGGGGTGGGGGGGGGGGGGGGGGGGGGGTGGGGGGGGGGGGGGAGGGGGTTTATTCTGCTGACAAGGGAAGGACTTAGGTTTGGGGACAGAGAGGAGGTCGGGGGTGGGGCTGCCAGGAGGCGGGCCGATGGAGGCGCGGCGCATGGACTGGGGGCGGGCACAGAAAAGGGGATGGCTGATCGGCGGAGGGGTGGGCGCGGTGCCCCCCAACCAGGCTGATCACCTGGAATGTTAGAGGGTTGAATGGGCCGGTCAAGAGGGCACGTGAGTTCGCGCATCTGAGGGCTCTGAAGGCGGACGTGGTGATGTTGCAGGAGACACACCTGAAAGTAGCGGATCAAGTTCGGCTAAGGAAGGGTTGGGTCAGTCAGGTCTTTCATTCGGAGCTGGACACCAAGACTAGAGGGGTGGCGATTTTAATCAATAAGCGGGTGCAATTCCAGGTGAGCAGTATAGTCTCGGACGGGGGGAGGGGGCGTTATGTCATGGTGAACGGTAATCTGGAGGGGAGGAAGGTGGTCTTGGTTAATGTGTACGTGCTAAACTGGGATGATGTAGAATTCATAAAGAGATTGCTGGGGAAGATACTTGACCTGGACTCGCACAAGCTGGTTATGGGAGGGGATTTTAATACTGTCATCGACCCCGGCCTGGACCGGTCGTGTTCGAAAACGGATAGGGTGCCAGCGATGGCAAAGGAGCTGTTAGGGTTCATGGAGCAGATGGGGGGATCGACTCATTGAGGTTTAGGCAGCCGACGGGTAGGGAGTTTTCTTTTTACTCCCATGTGCATAAGGTTTACTCCCGGATTGATTTTTTCATTTTGAGCAGGGGTTTGCTGGCGGGAGTGGTGGACACGGGGTATTCAGCCATCACTATTTCGGATCATGCCCCACATTGGGTGGAACTGCAGGTTGGAGAAGAGAGCTTCCAGCGCCCGCAATGGAGGTTGGACGTGGGCTTGTTGGCGGACGGGGCGGTGTGCGAGAGGGTGAGGAAGTGCATGCAGAACTACCTGCAGATCAATGACATGGGGGAAGTCTCAGCAGCGGTGGGTCTGGGAGGCGCTGAAGGCAGTGGTGAGAGGGGAGCTGATTTCGATCCAGGCTCATAGGGACAGGATGGATAGGGCAGAAACGGACCGACTGATTAAGGAGATCCTACAGATAGACAGGAGGTATGCGGTGACCCCGGGGGTGGAGTTGTTAAGGGAACGTCGGAGGCTGCAGGCTGAGTTCGGGGTGTTGTCCACAGGTAAGGCAGTGGAGCAGCTTAGAAAGGCAAGTGGGGGGGTTTATGAACATGAGGAGAAGGCCAGCAGAATGCTGGCACAGCAGCTTAGGAAGAGGGAGGCGGCCGGGGGAATAGAGAGGGTGGTTGATGGGGATGGAAACTTGGTAGGGGAGTTGGCAGGGCTAAACAGGGTGTTCAGGGACTTTTACAGTAGGCTCTATCGCTCGGAACCCCCCACGGGGCCCGAGGGGATGAGACGCTTTTTGGACGGACTGACCTTCCCAAGGGTGGGCAGAGAGCTGGTGGATGGGCTGGGGGCCCCGATCAGGGCCGAAGAAATAGCTGAGGGCTTGAAGGCAATGCAGTCAGGTAAGGCCCCGGGGCCTGACGGGTACCCAGTGGAATTCTACAAGAAATTCCCGGGGATATTAGGGCCATTGCTGGTCAAGGTTTTCAATGAGGCGATGGATAGAGGGGTGCTGCCCCCGACGATGTCACAGGCCACTATTTTGTTAATATTGAAGCGGGACAAGAACCCGGAGCTATGTGGGTCTTTAAAAAAAAAAAATTCTTTATTCTCCTCCTTTTTCGCATTTTCTCCCAAATTTACACCCACCAACAATAATCAGTAATCAGTAATAAACAATAATCAGTAACAAATATGTCAATCTCCATATCAATAACAACGATCCCATCCTCCCACCAAACCCAAAACATTTGCCCACATGTTCACATAAACAACTGACAAAAAGGAATCAGGAATCACCAATGGCCACCATTAACACCCATCGCCCCCCCACCCCCCAACCCTCCCACCCACCCGCCCAACTAATGTTCGATGTTATCCAGTTCTTGAAAGTGCATAATGAATAATGCCCATGAATTGTAGAACCCCTCCATCCTTCCCCTCAGTTCAAACTTAACCTTCTCAAAAGTCAAGAATTCCAACAGGTCTCACTCCAGGGCACAGGGTGGAGAGATTGCTCTCCAACCCATCAGGATCTGCCTTCGGGCGATCAACGAGGCGAAGACTACAACATCTGCCTCCGCACACGTTTCCAACCCTGGCTGGTCTGACGTCCCGAATATGTCCTCCCGAGGGCCCGGGTCCAACTTCACATGCACCACTTTAGAAATTACCCTAAAATTCTCCTTCCAATAATCCTCTAGCTTTGGACAGGACCAAAACATATGAACGTGATTAGCGGGCCCACCCCCCGCAACGTTCACACACATCTTCTACTCCTTAAAAGAATCGGCTCATCCTTGCCCTCGTGAAGTGTGCTCTGTATACCACCTTCAGCTGTATCAGCCCCAACCTCGCGCTCGAATGGAGGCATTCACTCTCCGGAGCACCTCACACCAGAACACCTCCTCCATATCTTCTCCCAACTCTTCCTCCCTGTGGTGAACCACTGTAATAGGAGATGTAAGGTAGGACCTGCACTACAGGTTCGCCGGTAGCTCCTGCTGGCTGGCTCCTCCCACGGAGAACTGTATAAATATGCATGACCTCCAGTGCCCTGCCATTTCGCCAGCTGCAGCAGGAGGCCACGCATCTGACTGTAATAAAGCCACAGTTGTACCCAACTTTAGTCTTTGTGCAATTGATCGTGCATCACTCCCGCTTTGCTTTGATCCCTTCCAGTGGTGCCTTCTCCCCCTCCAAAATAGCTCCGTAGACCGCTGACACAACCCCCTTCTCTAGTCACCCTGTCGTCAGCACCTCCTCCAGCAATGTGGAGGCCGGCTCCTCCGGGAAGTTCTGTGTCTCCTTTCTGGCAAAATCCCGAACCTGCATGTACCTAAACACTTCTCCCTGCTCTAGCCCACACTTCGCTTCCAGCTCCTACAATCCTGCAAACCGACCCCTAAGAAACAAATCTTTCAGTGTCTTAATCCCCTTCTCTTCCCATTTCTGAAAATTTCCATTCCACCTCCCTGGCTCAAATCTGTGGTTCCCCTGAATCGGCATTTCCCTTGACCCTGCCCCCAACCCGAAGTGTTGGCGAAACTGCCTCCAAATTCTCAATGAAGTTATTATGACCGGACTCCCAGAGTACTCCCCCGAGGCTATCGGGAGCGGCGCTGTTGCTAGTGCTTTCAATCCCGACCCCTTGCACAAACTCCCCTCCATTCTGACCCACTGGGAATCAACCCCTCTTACCCAGCTCCGCACCTTCTCCACATTCGCCGCCCAGTAGTAATACATCAGGTTCAGAAGACCCAAACCCCCTGCCTGCCTTCCCCTCTAGAGGTAGTAGCACCTTTCTAACTCTGGCCACCTTCCCTCCCCATATGAACGAAGTAATCCTTCCCTCAATCTCTCTGAAAAAAGCCTTTGGCAGGAAAATCGGTAGGCATTGAAAAATTAACAAAAATCGTGATAACACGTTTATTTTAATCGGTGACAGAGGGAGACCATCCCACCTTGCCAGATCAGCTTTCACTCTCCCCACCAAACTAGAAATGTTGTACCTGCGGAGCCCCACCCCCACTCCCGGGCAACCTGCACCCCCAGGTACCTAAAGCGAGTCCCTGCCCTACGGAATGGCGGCAGCACTGCCCCCACCCCTGCCCCCATACCCGGCCGAGATACCACAAAATACTGACTCTTGTCTAGATTCAGCTTGTACCCCGAGAAAGACCCAAACACTCGAAGCAGCTCCAATATTCCCCCTATCGACACACTCGGTTCCGACACGTATAACAGCAAGTCATCGGCATATAAGGACACCCTGTGCTCTGTCCACCCCACCCCCCTCCCCACACTATTCCTTGCCATACCCCCGAACTTCTTGATGCGATGGCCAAGGGCTCAATCGCGAGTGCAAACAGCAGGGGGGACATAGGACATCCCTGCCTAGTCCCATGGTGGAGAGAAAAGTATCTCGAGCTGATGTTGTTTATGCGGACGCTTGCCCTCGGCTCCTTATATAGTAGCTTTACCCAATTCACAAATGCTATGTGGATCTTATAGGACAATCTCACTGCTTAATGTGGACGCCAAGCTGCTGGTCAAAGTTTTGGCCTCCAGGATTGAAGATTGTGTGCCGGATGTGGTTATGCAGGATCAAACCGGATTTGTCTAGGAAAGGCAGTTGGTGGCCAATATAAGAAGGCTGCGCAACGTGTTTATGATGCCCCCGGGGAGTAGGGAGGTTGAGGTAGTGGTGGCCATGGATGCGGAGAAGGCGTTTGACCAGGTGGAGTGGGACTATCTACGGCAGTGTTCTTCAAAGTGGGGGCGCGACCCGCGGGTGGGTGTCGGGAGGGTCACGGAGCCGTTGTCCGCGGCGCTCCTGATCGCGTAAATCCCCACGCAGCAGCCGGCTTTTCATCACGCCGGCTGCAAACGGCCGCAAACATGTTAAATAAAAAATTTGGCCACATTGCGCATGCGCGCACGATGATCGGCGTGCATGCGCAGTGCGGCCGCTATTTTTTTTAACAGTTGCAGCTTTTTGTATTCCAGGTTTTGTAGTGGTTTTTATTCATTTATTCGTTTATTTTATTCATTTTATTTTTTATTATCAATTTCGGGGGTGGTTTTACTCATTTTTTCATTTATTTTACTCATTTTATTTTATTTATTTTTTTACAAGTTCGGGAGGGGGGTTTTATTTGCTAAAATTTTACAGGAAAAAAATTGAGAACTTTGGACAGATGGTGACTCCATACTTTCCGACACCAGAAGGCTTCACCTTCATCCAACAGGTTCCATTGGAGGAGCGCGTACGAGGGCCAGAGGGATCCAAAATCATTTCCTCCATTTTTGTCAGCAGCAAACAAGGTAAGAGAAAATGGTGGGTCACACAGGTTGGTCGGCGTGGGTCGCGAAGGTCGGCCGGCGTGGGTCGCGAAGGTCGGCCGGGTTGGGTCCCGAAGGTTGGCCGGTTGGTAAAAATAGGTCACTGGAAAAAACGTTTGAAGAACAAGGGCAGGTGAGCCACGCAAAAGACCATAGACTGTAAAATCCCAATGGCTCGCTGCATCCGTCGTGGGAAAACCAGCCGCTCCGCGGGATGGGGAGCCAAATCCTGACCTATGGCCCCAACTCTAGACTGACTACAACCCTCCCAACATCTACCAGTCAAGGCCTCTAATAACTTCATACGTTTCAATAAGATCAACCCTTATTCTTCTAAACTTCAAAGGATATCAGCTCATTCTACATAGTTTTTCCTCCTGGGACAGTTCTATCATTCCAGGAATCAATTCCATGAACCTTGATTGGAAACCACTCAGGGAGTCTTTTCCTGCTGGGTAAGGAGGCCCAAACTGAACACTGCAGTCCATGTGTGTTTTCAGCAAAGACCTATATAATTGCAGCAAGACTTCCATACCTTTCAACTGCAACCCCTTTGTGAAAAAAGCAAACATTTTCTTTGTCTATATTCTTTTGAGGCAAGGAGCATCACTGGGACTCCTAGCATTTGGTGCCCATCTCTAATTGTCCTTGAGAAGGTATGGGTCATCTTCTTGAACCACTACAGTCCATCTGCTGTTAGGAAAGGAGTTCCAGGATTTTGACTCAATGACAGTGAAGGAACGGCGATATAGTTTCACGTCAGAATGGTGTGTGAGTTAGATGGGACCTTGCACATGGTGATATTCCTATACATTTGCTGCCCTTGTCCTTCTACATGGTCGATGTCACTAGTTTAAAAGGGCTATTGAAGGAGGCTTGGAAAGTTGCTGCAGTGCATCTTATAGGGGACACACACTGCTGCCACTGGTTGTGGAGGGAGTGAATGTTCACGATGACAAATGGAGTGCTGATCAAATAGAACATAGAACATAGAACATAGAACAATACAGCGCAGTACAGGCCCTTCGGCCCACGATGTTGCACTGAAACAAAAGCCATCTAACCTACACTATGCCATTATCATCCATATGTTTATCCGATAAACTTTTAAATGCCCTCAATGTTGGCGAGTTCACTACTGTAGTAGGTAGGGCATTCCACGGCCTCACTACTCTTTGCGTAAAGAACCTACCTCTGACCTCTGTCCTATATCTATTACCCCTCAGTTTAAAGTTATGTCCCCTCGTGCCAGCCATATCCATCCGCGGGAGAAGGCTCTCACTGTCCACCCTATCCAACCCCCTGATCATTTTGTATGCCTCTATTAAGTCTCCTCTTAACCTTCTTCTCTCCAACGAAAACAACCTCAAGTCCATCAGCCTTTCCTCATAAGATTTTCCCTCCATACCAGGCAACATCCTGGTAAATCTCCTCTGCACCCGCTACAAAGCCTCCACGTCCTTCCTATAATGCGGTGACCAGAACTGTACGCAATACTCCAAATGCGGCCGTACCAGAGTTCTGTACAGCTGCAACATGACCTCCCGACTCCGGAACTCAATCCCTCTACCAATAAAGGCCAACACTCCATAGGCCTTCTTCACAACCCTATCAACCTGGGTGGCAACTTTCAGGGATCTATGTACATGGACACCTAGATCCCTCTGCTCATCCACACTTTCAAGAACTTTACCATTAGCCAAATATTCCGCATTCCTGTTATTCCGTCCAAAGTGAATCACCTCACACTTCTCTACATTAAACTCCATTTGCCACCTCTCAGCCCAGCTCTGCAGCTTATCTATATCCCTCTGTAACCTGCTACATCCTTCCACACTATCGACAACACCACCGACTTTAGTATCGTCTGCAAATTTACTCACCCACCCTTCTGCGCCTTCCTCTAGGTCATTGATAAAAATGACAAACAGCAACGGCCCCAGAACAGATCCTTGTGGTACTCCACTTGTGACTGTACTCCATTCTGAACATTTCCCATCAACCACCACCCTCTGTCTTCTTTCAGCTAGCCAATTTCTGATCCACATCTCTAAATCACCCTCAATCCCCAGCCTCCGTATTTTTTGCAATAGCCTACCGTGGGGAACCTTATCAAACGCTTTGCTGAAATCCATATACACCACATCAACTGCTCTACCCTCGTCTACCTGTTCAGTCACCTTCTCAAAGAACTCAATAAGGTTTGTGAGGCATGACCTACCCTTCACAAAGCCATGCTGACTATCCCTGATCATATTATTCCTATCTAGATGATTATAAATCTTGTCTCTTATAATCCCCTCCAAGACTTTACCCACTACAGACGTGAGGCTCACCGGTCTATAGTTGCCGGGGTTGTCTCTGCTCCCCTTTTTGAACAAAGGGACCACATTTGCTGTCCTCCAGTCCTCTGGCACTATTCCTGTAGCCAATGATGACATAAAAATCAAAGCCAAAGGTCCAGCAATCTCTTCCCTGGCCTCCCAGAGAATCCTAGGATAAATCCCATCAGGTCCCGGGGACTTATCTATTTTCAGCCTGTCCAGAATTGCCAACACCTCTTCCCTACGTACCTCAATGCCAACTATTCTATTAGCCTGGGGCTCAGCATTCTCCTCCACAACATTATCTTTTTCCTGAGTGAATACTGACGAAAAATATTCATTTAGCATCTTGCCTATCTCTTCAGACTCCACACACAATTTCCCATCCCCGTCCTTGACTGGTCCTACTCTTTCCCTAGTCATTCGCTTATTCCTGACGTACCTATAGAAAGCTTTTGGGTTTTCCTTGATCCTTCCTGCCAAATACTTCTCATGTCCCCTCCTTGCTCGTCTTAGCTCTCTCTTTAGATCCTTCCTCGCTACCTTGTAACTATCCATTGCCCCAACCGAAACTTCACACTTCATCTTCACATAGGCCTCCTTCTTCCTCTTAACAAGAGATTCCACTTCCTTGGTAAACCACGGTTCCCTCGCACGACGCCGTCCTCCCTGTCTGACCGGTACATACTTATCAAGAACACGCAGTAGCTGATCCTTGAACAAGCCCCACTTATCCAGTGTGCCCAACACTTGCAGCCTACTTCTCCACCTTATCCCCCCCAAGTCACGTCTAATGGCATCATAATTGCCCTTCCCCCAGCTATAACTCTTGCCCTGCGGTGTATACTTATCCCTTTCCATCATTAACGTAAACGTCACCGAATTGTGGTCACTGTCCCCAAAGTGCTCTCCTACCTCCAAATCCAACACCTGGCCTGGTTCATTACCCAAAACCAAATCCAACGTGGCCTCGCCTCTTGTTGGCCTGTCAACATATTGTTTCAGGAAACCCTCCTGCACACACTGTACAAAAAACGACCCATCTATTGTACTCGAACTATATCTTTTCCAGTCAATATTTGGAAAGTTAAAGTCTCCCATAATAACTACCCTGTTACTTTCGCTCATATCCAGAATCATCTTCGCCATCCTTTCCTCTACATCCCTAGAACTATTAGGAGGCCTATAAAAAACTCCCAACAGGGTGACCTCTCCTTTCCTGTTTCTAACTTCAGCCCATACTACCTCGGAAGAAGAGTCCCCATCTAGCATCCTCTCCGCCACCGTAATACTACTCTTGACTAGCAGCGCCACACCTCCCCCTCTTTTGCCTCCTTCTCTGAGCTTACTAAAACACCTAAACCCCAGAACCTGCAACATCCATTCCTGTCCCTGCTCTATCCATGTCTCCGAAATGGCCACAACATCGAAGTCCCAGGTACCAACCCATGCTGCCAGTTCCCCTACCTTGTTTCGTATACTCCTGGCATTGAAGTAGACACACTTCAAACCACCTACCTGAACACTGGCCCCCTCCTGCGACGTCAAATCTGTGCTTCTGACCTCTATACTCTCATTCTCCCTTACCCTAAAACTACAATCCAGGTTCCCATGCCCCTGCTGCATTAGTTTAAACCCCCCCAAAGAGCACTAACAAATCTCCCCCCCAGGATATTTGTGCCCCTCAGGTTCAGATGTAGACCATCCTGTCTGTAGAGGTCCCACCATCCCCAGAAAGAGCCCCAGTTATCCAAAAATCTGAATCCCTCCCGCCTGCACCATCCCTGTAGCCACGTGTTTAAATGCTCTCTCTCCCTATTCCTCATCTCACTATCACGTGGCACGGGCAACAACCCAGAGATAACAACTCTGTTTGTTCTAGTTCTGAGCTTCCATCCTAGCTCCCTGAAAGCCTGCCTGACATCCTTGTCCCCTTTCCTACCTATGTCGTTAGTGCCAGTGTGGACCACGACTTGGGGCTGCTCCCCCTCCCCCCTAAGGACCCGGAAAACACGATCTGAGACATCACGTACCCTTGCACCTGGGAGGCAACATACCAAACGTGAGTCTCTCACGCTCCCACAAAATCTCCTATCTGTGCCCCTGACTATAGAGTCCCCAATTACTAATGCTCTGCTCCTCTCCCCCCTTCCCTTCTGAGCAACAGGGACAGACTCCGTGCCAGAGGCCCGTACCCCATGGCTTACCCCTGGTAAGTCCCCCCCCCCACAAGTATCCAAAGCGGTATACTTGTTTCTCAGGGGAACGACCGCAGGGGATCCCTGCACTGACTGCTTTTTCCCAGTCCCTCTTACAGTTACCCACCTATCTCCAATCTTTGGTGTAAATAATTCCCTGAAGCTGCTATCTATGACCCCTTCTGCCTCCCGAATGATCCGAAGTTCTTCCAACTCCAGCTCCAGTTCCCTAACTCGGTCTTGGAGGAGCTGGAGATGGCAGCACTTCCTGCAGGTAAAATCAGCAGGGACACTAACTGCATCCCTCACCTCAAACATCCTGCAGGAGGAACATTGCACTCCCTTCCCTGCCATTCCTCTAACTTTCTACCAAGATCTGGCTAACAACTAAATTAAATTTTTATAAAAAATAATAATAATATAATAAAATATGGTACTTACCTCAGGCCTGGATGGCACTGTTGTCTTGAGTGTTGTTGGAGCTGCACTTATTCATCATACTCCTGCCTTGTGCCTTGTGGACAGGCTTTTGGGAGCCGGACGGGCTGCTTGTTCGCGGCATGATCCCGGGTTTCTGACCTGCACTTGTAGCCACAGTGTTTATGTACTTGGTCCAGTTCAGTTGGGCAATGGTAAGCCTGAGAATATTGGTGGTGGGTGGGGCATTCAGCAATTATAATGCAATTCAATATCCTGGGACGATGGTTGGTTTCTCTCTTGTTCAAGATGGTCATTGCTTGGCATTGTGTGTGTGACACGAACATTCCTTGCCACTTATCAGTCCAAGCCTGAGTATTGTCCATGTCTTGCTGCATTTGGACAGGGACTGCTTCAGTGTCTGAGGAGTTGCAGATGATACTGAACATTGTGCAACAGTCAGCAAACTTCCCCACTTCTGATTTTATGATGGAGGAAAGATCATTGATGG
Source organism: Scyliorhinus torazame (assembly GCF_047496885.1). Classification (NCBI taxonomy): domain Eukaryota; kingdom Metazoa; phylum Chordata; class Chondrichthyes; order Carcharhiniformes; family Scyliorhinidae; genus Scyliorhinus; species Scyliorhinus torazame. Next base: position 124,435,537 of record NC_092710.1, on the reverse strand, counting down.
AGTAGCTGATATTGCTCTTTTAATAATGTTGGTGAACCACAAGCCTTCCCGTATATCAATCAAATGACCACACAACCAGTTAGTCAGTTCAAAAGATGGTTTATTTACATACACAAAGGTTACTTCGACATGCAAACACAATATCTACTACGAGTTAAACTACACCTATCAGCTACAATAACCTATACTTAACTTGAGGGCAACCGGCACTGTGCAAATGGATAAGGCCTTTATCTGGATTTCACGTGGCTGTTTTGAAGAAGTGGCTCTGTCTCTGCTGGGCTCATCCATCAGGTAGCGATTGTTGGTCTTGAACTTGGCTGGCTGTTCCTGCTACAGTTGGCTGGCACAGGCCGGACCCAAAAGAGGCAGAATACATGGCTGTGCCCCCTTTTATCGCTCTGGGATTTCGCGCTCTTTGGGGCAGTCCTTGATCTTGGACCTAATAGTTCGACAGGGCTCTGATCACTGCCTTCAATTTCGGCCAATAAAGGGGCTGGTGCCTTGGTGGCTGGGTGGGTCCTTAGCGGTCATTGACCTTGGCAGTTGGGCTCTCTGAGTAAAGGGAGTGGCGCCGATCAGTTTGTGGCTGCACCGGTTTCTTGATTGGAGTCCTATTGTTCTGGGGAATGGGCCATTAAAATGCAAATGAGCAGGGGTTTCGATGAGGTCTAGCTATCTGTGTTTCATATACACGCACGCTCTGTATCTGTCTGAGTCCTGGGTTGGCCATAATTCCCATGGTCCTTTGCTGGTGGCCTACTCAGGTGGCTACACTGACAATGTTGGGCTTATGATACTGCCCTGCAGCGAAGTCCCGGCATTGAGACAATTGGCCTTCAACAGCCATAACCATCTTCTTTTGTGTGCTGGATATGACTCCAATCAGTGGAGAGTTTCCCCTTTGATTCCCATTGACTTCAATATTGTTAGGGTTCCTTGACACCACACTCAGTCAAATGCTTCCTGTTATTAATGTATTTGTAGAAGGACCCCAAATCCTTCTGAATCCCAACATTTACTGATCTCTCACCTTTTAAAAATGTTCTGCTTTACCATTCTTCCCACCAGTGGTTAAATTCTCACGACCCCACATTATATTCAATGAATAATTTACAGCATCCTCTACCTTTTAATCACCAGCAAACTTGGATCTATTAAACTAGTCCCCCCCCCATCTAAGTTATTGACGTGCATTGTAAATAGCTGAAGCCCAAGCACTGATCCATGTGGCACTCGAGTAGTTGCACCCCACAAACCCGATAATAACTTATTGGTACTATTCACTGTTTCCCGTATGTTAAATTACCCTCATCGGCGCACATATATTAACCCCAATCACATGATCCTTAAATCTTGCGCAGAATGTTTTTGAGTGGCACCTATCAAATGCCTTCAGAAAATCTAAATATACTACATCTACCAGTCCACCCCTTATCTACCCTGCTAGTTACACCTTTAAAAAACTCTAATAGATTTATTTTGTGCAACTTTCCTTCATAAAATTGTGTTGACTCTGCCTAATCATATTATGATTTTCTAAGTGCCCTGGTGTCACATCCCGACTATTGATGTCAGGTTAACTGGCCGGTCAAGTTAATTATTTTCTCTCCCCCTCCTTTGTTGAATAGGGGGTTTACTTTTGCTCCCTTCCAATCTACATCGACAGTTCCAGAATGTAAGGAATGCGGGAAGATCAAAACCAATGCATCCATTATCTCAGGGTAACCTCTTCTTAAACCCTAAGATGTGGACTATCAAGTCCTGAGGATTTGTCAGTTTTTATCCTGGTTCACTGGAATATTGTGAATGCAGAGATTAAAAGCCCTTAATTTCCAGATTGACATGATTGTTTGGATCCTACACGAAGGAGATTAGCTCATGCAAGGTTGATTGTAAGCCTACGCAATTGTGACTATTGTCATACTTAAAAGATGTGAAATCCTTGCACTTAGAATTATTGGTGGCTTGAAAGGCCAATTTCTCAAAGATCCAGAAAGCTGTAAAATACGTCCAGGTAGAGTATCAAAAATCAGAATTTTCTTGTGGTCTTTTGTTATTTTGCCTGCAGTAGAGCTGATGAGGTGATGTTATAACTTGCTCAGGAGTCATTGCTCTTTCCATTCAACTCCATGTCATATGGCCTGTATTCACAGTTTTTTCTAAGTTCACCTTTGTTGGGAGTTTTTTGGTCAGTTGTTGCCAGATTCAATGTTCATCAGCCCAAACCCAAGAAGCCAGCAAGGAGGATATTGGAGAAATCAAGGGCGGGATTCTCGGTTGGCTGATGCCGGAATCGCGAAACGTGATTGGGCTGAGAATAGGTCATAGGGACAGAATGCCATACTCCGGCACCTCAATAACAGCGTCACTGCATTCCACTCCGCATGTAGAGTAAACGCTGTTGGCATATCAGTAGCGGAGGAGGGGCGGATGGGGGACATGTAGGGGCAGACCTGGGCCACCATGTAGCCTGTTGGACCTGGTTGGGCACGGAGGTACGCGCCATGCTAACAGGTCTGCCTTTCACCCCCTGCAGACAATGGACTTTGGAATTCAATCAGGAATTGTGTCCTTCATTCTGGTGGCCTTCATTCTGGATGCCACTGCCCTGGGGGTTGCACTGAGGCTGTACAAGCAGAGCTGCTCGAGGCGGACCCTGCTGCTGTGAAGCCTCCCCCAGAGGCACAGGGGTCAGCCGGTGAGGATGGAGAGCTGAGGAGGGAGGTGGAAAGGAGGTGCCACATGAGGCCTCGGGTGTACAGGCAGCACCTGTATGTCATTCGAGGACATGCAGGCCTGCCGTCGACAACTCCGGCTGAGCAAGGGGAACTTATGGCATATCTGCCAGATCATAGCACATCTGGCACTGCGGGGTATGGGGGAGTACAGCTGCTCTTGGTGGCCGTCAAGGTAACAGTTGCACTGAACTTTTACGCCGGGGGTGCTTCCAGGTGCTGAGTGCGGATGTGTCCGGAAACTCACAAATCTCGGAGCACAGGTGCATCTGCGTCGTCATGGAGGTCCTATATACTCGGTACAATATATCCATTTCAATGTGGACTGAGCTCATCAGGGTGCTGGGCAATGGGGTTCGCTGTCATCGTTGAAATGCCCTGGGTCCAGCGAGTGATCGACGGGATGCATGTCCCCCTATGAGCACATTCAGATGACAGGTCGGTCTTCACAAACCAAAAAAGCTTCCACTCTATGAATGTGCAGCTGGTGTGTGACCATCAGCTGCGCATCATGCACATCTGCGCCCGGTACCCGGGCAGTGTGCACTTCATCCTGGCACACTCGCCAGTTGCTGACATCTTCGAGGTGCACCTCCGGATGTGAGATTGGCTATTGGGCAGCAGGGATTATCCGCTGCGGTCATGGCTGATGACGCCTATCCGGAGGCCACAGACCGACACGGATACCCGCTACAATGACGCCCATACAGAGACCAGGGGCATGATCGAGCGGTGCTTTGCCCTGCTGAAAGTCCAGTTCAGGTGTTTGAACCACTCTGGAGGGGCCCACCAGTATAGTGCTAGGAGAGGCTCCCACATCGTGGCAGCCTGCTGCGTCCTCCACAACATTGCGCAGCAGAGGGGCGACATGCCGGAGGAGGATAAATGCCAGGTCTCGTCCGACGAAGAGGATGCGAGGGAGGCTGAGGATTGGCAGAACATGGGACCCAAGCAGGCACAGGAGGCCGCACAATGCATGCATCTAGGGTGACACATGGGACGCTCTAATCGCCTCCAGGTTCACCGATTAGGGTCCGCCTAGCAGCTATCCCACCTCCCACCCCAGGCCAACCACCCCTCCCATGAACACCCTCCTTGTGCCCCGTCCCCCCCACTTCAATCCCCTCTATGATTCCTACCTAGCGGACTATTGTGTGCAGGCCCTGGGTTGGCAGTGGAAGCGGATCTGCTCCATGGGATTGGGGGTTAATGTAACCTGCTCTGGGGTGAGCTCTGGTGTTTGGCACCATTTGACAATGTCTATCTCCTGCCCACGGTAGCCCTTTCCACTGTCCACCAGGGTGATCCCTGCATGTCAGCTGGCCATTCCATCACACGGTACCATTGAACCCTTGGGGTGGCGGAGGTGGGGATGTTGGGGGCTGGGGCGGGTTGCGGGGAGGAGGAAGGGTTACTGGAGCAGCGAGCGCTGGCTGAACTGGGGTCCCTGGCACATGCCCACCCTCAACGTCCATCCATTTCCCCCCATTACCCTCAGCGACCCCTCTGCGGCCAGACCAGACCAGTCCATCATTCACACCCTTCTGACAGAGCACTGAGGCAGGTTGTAACATCATGAACATGTGTTTATTGTGAACATATATAGAGGTTTGTGCCCTAACCCCTATCGCTATCCTATGTGCTAAATTTGTGCCACTTAATTGGTGGCTACCTTTCTGGCCTTACGGGCTCTAAAGCTATGCCTAGCTGGACACCAGATGGTACATCAGGAGTGGAGACATCCTGCTGTGATTCTCGACCTGTGACCTGGGTCCCCTTTGGCGACCGTCTTCTGGGGCAAACAGGCCTGGATGGGCTTGGCTGCTGCTTAGGTGTGCCGGGTGGTGTGGTGCTGCCCCTTTCTGCCTGCTGCCCACCAGATCCATCATGAACAGGAAGGGGGGGTGGGGGAAGTCCAAGGTGCTGCGGTGTTCCGCCACCTCCCCTGCGGGAGTCAACGGCATGAGCCCTATCACCTCCTCCTCCCTCGGGTGCTCGATGGCCCATGGTGGAGGTGGAGGGGGGGGGTGGGGGCTGCTGGTGGTGGTGGATGTGGTGAGTTGGTGGTGAAGGGGGAGTTTTGGGCTTGTGGTGGGGGTGGTGAGTGGGTGGTGGTGTTGGAGGGGAGGGTGTGGGGATGGCAATATGTGCCGTGGGAACCGCAATTCAGTTGGGTCTCACTTGCTCGCCAGATGCCAACCTTCGCCTCGGTAACTGCTCTTTCACCGGGCCCATCGCTCAGATCCAGTGCCCACTGCTCAGCTGCAGTGAGGCGCCACAGGAGCGGTGGTCCCCCTTCGGTCTTTTTCCGCTCCCAGTGCTGGTGGGCTGCCTTCTCCTGGGGAGGGGGGCCGATGGCGGAAGATAGAAAACACATAGTTCGACAGTTGGAAGCATGCAGCACAGGGGTGGGTAGCCGGTGGCCTTCATGGCCAGAGCAGCTGGCATGGTGGCTGGTATGTGTGCTGGCATGTGGTGCAGGGTAGGCGCTCAGTTGCCCTCTGAGTGGGGGGAGGGGGGAGACATGTGGTTACGGGTGTGTGGGTCAGGATTTAATGCCGGGGTACAGTGTTGTCTGTAACAATATGTATATTGTAACAAAGACAAAGGGTTAACAATTTGATGTTAATACCTCTCACCACCAGATGGAGGTAAGGAGTAGTCATATAAATATCATGTGACTCCTGGGATTCTGGGAGAAGGTGTTTAAGCGAGAGAGAGATTAGTTGCATAGTTGATAGATCTGTAGTTAGAGATATTGGATAGTTTAATTTAATAACTTTTTACCTTGGAACTTTTTCAAATCTTATTTAAATAGGATAAATAAAGCAGCTTTGATCATTTACTTAGCATGATGTTCTTTATTCCACACTATGTGCTCAAGACATCCTCATTAATGAAACAGAGAACATCACCCTGTCTACTTACCCTGGCTGCCCTGAGGAGGTTGTTTCTTACGGCAATGCTGGCTGGTCCTGACAGTGTTGCCCACGGCCTCTCCCACCTGCGCCCAGGTCCGGTGCATGGCAGCAGGTGGCAGCCTCCTTCCCACCCCGGGGTTCAGCATTTCCCACCTCTCCTCCACTGCATCCGCATCAATGAATTGGGGAACTGCTCTTCTTGCTGCCAACTTGTTGGCTGGGATGAATGTGTGTGGGGAGTGCTTAAATGCAGCTGCAGCTTGTCAGCCTCTCGAGTGTCACACCGGTACTGGCAGTGTTGCCACCGGTGCTCATGGCCTCTTCCACCGGTGAATCAGACACTGTTTTGCTTTGGAATTTACTGCATTCCACTTGGCACCGGTGCTAGCCCATTAACGGTTGATGAATTGCTGTGCGAATGATGCCAATGTTTCTGTTGTAGAACACCACATAGATTCGGGCCCGGTGTCAACGCTTAATTTCGGAAAATGATAATTCCACCACATATCTTGAGGTAGGAAAGCATTGGGAAGTATTTGAACAGTAGTGTGGGTGAGGCAGAAGTGGTGCCTCTAGGGGTAAATATAAGTAGTTTTGGGGATGAATATGGGATCTGAAGCACACCTCAGGATCAGACTGGTAAGAAATATCAAAACCAACTGGGGAGGAATGGAGTGGGCAAAATATTTCTTGGTGGGAGCTCTGGATTCTACTTCTATGTTATTCAATTGCAGAATGTTCTACTTTTTTCATAACTTAATATCAGGCAAAGAAATTGACAACACAGATATGGTTATGGGCCTGGAATATTGTTAGATATGTAAAGTGGGATAGTATTAACAAACATAAGGTAACTGACTCCATAGCTGTAGATAATGGGCTGGATTATACTTGGGTGCTGGGCTGTCTGCTCCCCAGCGTTAGAGTGGCAGTGGAATGTGGCCCTTAACTGGGAAATAAATGCCCATATTAAGGGCCTCACTTGGGCCATGGGTGGATCATTCACATGTGGGTCACCTGCCTAATGTTCCTCCCCACTGCCCATATAATAGTGGTGGTGGGGGGTGGGCCAGTAGCGGGGCACCACCAATGAATGGCACCTTAATTTACATGCTTGCTTGCGGTAGCCCGTAAAATTCAACCCAATGAGTCTAAGGATCAACATCTAAATATGGATCAAACTTTGGCTTGGGGCCAAGATGAGGAGCTATTGCTGGGAATGCACAGATTAAATAGAGATAGGTGAGGGTGGAACCAAGAGAGATCTGTATCAAGGGTGTGGAACAGGGAGAATAGGCAGTGGTGGAGGGCAGGCTGTTCAATTGTGTTGAATAGAGGACCAGGAGGAATAATGCACAACTGCCATAGTCACAGAGGATGTAACTTAGGATTTTGACGAGGAAAGTCAAAGGAAGATGCATGATTGAAAAATCCACGAAAGGGCTTTGGGAAAGGTAATCGTACAGTTGAGTTTCAATGAGACACTTAAGGAACTAAAGAGATAAAACAGTATTCAGGTTCAGAATGACAGGCAGAGAAGGCAGAGGGGCTGAGGAAACATTTTTTGTTGAGAAGATTAATGACAGTAGATTTGAAGAATGGGAAACAGTTTTTATAGAGTGGGAGCCGTTTATGATATCTGTGATTACTGAAGCAAGAAGAAGTAGTTGAGTAGCCTCCAGTTGGGTAGGGAGAGTTTTTGAGGAAGAACAGATAGATCCAAGGGGGGAAGTGAGCTGTGTTCGCAGCAGAAGGGTGAGGAGACGAAGAATGATATCGAATTGACACTTGGTTGGGGAAAAAGCTGGAGAGCATAGTGGTGGGCACCTGGTATTAGAGGCAAGGATGGTGGCAGCTGCAATGGGGCCAGAGGGAGCAGCTAGCTGGTGGAAAAACCAAGTGTGGGATTTCCCTTACCACTAAGGTCAACATTAGCGTCATCGGAAGACTTTGAGAGGATGACTTTTGCTTAACATTGATCAAGACAGGGCGGCATGGTGGTGCAGTGGTTAGCAGTGCAGCCTCACGGCGCTGCGGATCTGGGTTTGGCCCCGAGTCACCCGTCCATGTGGAGTTTGCATATTTTTCCCGTGTCTGTGTGGGTTTCACACCCACAACCCAAAAGAATGTGCACGGTCGGTGGATTGGCCACGCTAAATTGCCCCTTAATTGGAGAAGAAAGAATTAGGTACTCTAAATTTTTTTTTTTTAAACATGATCAAGACAAATCTGGTGATGATTGATTTAATAGTTTAATTAATTTAATAATAATCGCTTATTGTTACAAGTAGGCTTCAATGAAGTTACTGTGAAAAGCCCCTAGTCGCCACATTCCAGCGCCTGTTCAGGGAGGCTGGTACAAGAATTGAACCCGCGCTGCTGCCTTCCTCTGCATTACAAGCCAGCTGTTTAGCCCACTGTGCTAAACCAACCCCTTGATCAGGTCAGTTGTGAACCATATGTGCTTGATTCTGAAGGTCCAAGAGATTGGTGTGGGTGTAAGGTTGTGAGTAACTTGGAAGAATGAGGGCATCAAAAACAGAACCAATATTCAACAGCATCAGAAACATTAGTGCCATCACCACTGTTGACACTTTTATAACTGTGAATTCTGCTTCGCTCCCAACATTGCAGTAAAATATGACTCTCTCATCTTAGATTGCAAATATCCGCTGCTACTTTTCCTTATATATTCCCCTGTGCCACACAAAACAACAGCCAGAGGTATGTGGTACAACTGAACATTTAAAATCACCAGAGAGATAGTTTTAATTCTAACAGCTGAGGTAACATTTCTGTTGGAACAAAATCAGATTTAGGATCCACTTCTGCCCATGTACGGTAAACATATCCATTGTGTTTGCAAATATAGTTTGCCACTGATATAATACAGCTCCCACAGCACCACATATATGGAGTGGTAAACATATATGCGTTTGACAGAAACCATTTCTATCTCACGACGACCACTCCAGGGCCAGAAGGCTCGACCCTGTCTTACATTTGCTTAATTGTTCAAAACTCATTTTCCTGAACTGTTATAAAGGTTTTATGTTGAAAATAGCTTCATTTATTGAATGGGCTGAAACCACCGGATAAGTTTAATAATACTTAGCAAGAACATTTCTAATGACGTAAATGCAGCTCCTAAAATGGCTGAATGTTTACAAATTACAAAGCCATCAGCAAGGAGCAGGGCTGTCCAAAAATAACCACCAGAGACAATCGACTTATGTGAGTGTAACTGATCTATTTCATGAAGCATTTACAAAACATGACAGACATAACCTGTGTATTCAGCTTGATGTGACTACGTTTGGGTAACTAGCCAGTTTATGAAAACAGAGCATTGTCGTGTTAGGTACACTGGTATAACACTGGCTGCAACTGGATGCAGCATAGATCAAAAAGATACTCCAGACCTTGAAGTTAGTTCAATCAGGTTTATTGAACTAATAGCACAGTTAGCACAGCTCTCTGTGAGTTCAATTCTCTGCTAACTTAAGTGTGATTACTCTGTCTGACTGAACCAGACTAGCTCTTAGCCACGTGGTGGGTGTGTGAGATTGTAACAACACCCTTGACTGACTCTCTAGATGCTCATCAGTGGAAAGAGGCAGAGTCTGAGTGCCTCATGTCTTTTATGGTCAGATCCCACCCCTGAGTGTCCTGCCTGCTTATTGGTCATGTCCTGTTCTCTGCGTTCATTAGCTGCTTGTCTGTATATCATTATGTGTGTGTCCGCATATCATGACAATCGTGTGATGAGCAAGCTAACCCTGGTGGGACCAGGAAGACCCTGAGCTGTCGCGTGGTCTCTCCAGCCATCCAGCAAGTTTGTGCCCTGCTTGTTTTTTTGACCAGCCACATGTCACTGGCAGCATCTTAAATATCAACCTTATAACTGCTGGCACCACATTTTAAAATCTTCTCGATACAGAAAGACCATCGAGCTCAGTCTGAAACCATCCTTCTCATCAATCTACAGGACCTGTATACAACTGACATTTTTTTTGTAATCTTAAAAATTTGAGCCTACCCTGCCATTTTGTAACTTGTTTGTGTGTGTGTTTATGGGTGTTTATGTATGTGTTTGTATGTGTGTGCGTGAGAATGCATAGTGTGAGAGTTGGAGTGTTTTATTATTTTTATTTAATAGAATATTGAGAATAATAAATACATTCTCTTTTCTTTTAAAACATACAAGTTCTTAAAACTTACAACCTGTCTCTGTGTCTTTTACAGTCAGCACTTCAACTGTTAAACACTCTCTGAATTGGTAAGCATATTCAGAAAAATAAAGCACCGGGGGCAGGATTCTCCGGCCTCCCAGATGCGTGCATCTCGGCAGTGGAAGGCAGCACGCCGTTCGCTGGTGGTGGGATTCTCTGCTCCCACCGCTGTCAATGGGAATTCCCACGGAAGCCACCCGCGCCACAGGGAAACCCACCACCAGGCTGTGTACTTTTTTGAATTCACTGTAACTATCTACTATTTGTTTTTGTCTACTGTGTTCCTTGGCCTCAGAAAAATACTTTTCACTGTACTTCGGTACATGTGACAATAAATAAATAAAATAAAATAAAATCAACCAGAGAAAATCAGCCCTGTTGTGGTCAACTGAGGGCTGGAACGAGAGGGGTGTCAATTTATCACTTCTCACCTGTACCATGATCAATTACTCAATTAATTCTGCTTTGGGATTTTTCCAAATTACTACAAGCCTCCCCATCTCACCAAATTACCCAATCAGAACCTACTCCAAATTTCAGTCATGTCTGTAACCTGAAACCTTAACCAGACTCCCAGTCTTGAATTCAGACCCGAGTAATTCAGGCCCAGTACCTAGACAAGCGCTTCTCTCTATATCCAGAACTACAAAATGTTCCACAATGTCGGAAATACACCTTTCTCCCTTTCATTTTGTTGTAACATGTGTAGATTTTCTCCCTGTACCTGCAGAAATTGTTGTAAAATATTTTTGGGCTGTAATTCTGGTTTATTCCATCCATTGCTTCGTGCCACTTAGCATTTTCCATCTGAGAAAACAGGAAGGTAAAATGATTGCTGCCAGACATTTCCTGATGCCTAGCTGCTGGAAGCTCGGTGGTAGTGACAGGGAGGTCTTAAAAACCTTAGAATCCTTACAGTGCAGAAGTAGGCCCTAGCACCCTACCTCGACCCACTCCCCCACCCTATCCGCATAAGCCCACCGAATCTGCACATCTTTGGACACGAAGGGGCAATCTAAGATGGTCAATCCACCTAATCTGCACATCTTTGGACTATGGGAGGAAACTGGAGCACCTGGAGGAAACCCATGCAGACACAGGGAGAACGTATGGGTCACACCCCTACCTCTGAGCCAGAGCTTTGAGTCCCGTGCAAGATTTTGGTGGAAAGTGCGTTCCTGGCGTGGCCAAGCAAGTTGGCTGCCAACCTATAAATCTTACCGATGTGCCTCTGGCAAGAGTGGGAGAGTTTCCTGCGCAGCCGGAACTGTGTGGTTGCTGCAAGACAACAGCAACCCCACATTAAAAGACTTCATCCGCAAGTTCCATGGCGAGCACCCTCCTCGCTTTGAGGGGATGCTAGAGAGAGACAGAGATTGTGATTTATGATTTTCCTGCGTAATTTGCACCTGTGTCTGCTGTTTGCATCTCACTTTTATCCTCTGTCTCCCTCCTGACGAGAAGCATGAAGCATAGGATCCTGTGTGGAGGAACATTTAACCCCTAGCTTCAACATGCAATGTGTTGATGCAGAAACAGGCTACAAGCTCCGAGCTATCAGAAACATACATGTGTTAAAAAGGGCCAAAGAGAACAAAAGAGTTATTTTAGCTGGTATTGACACTTGGAATGAATTCTAGTCATTTCCTGAAGAGCATCAGTGATGTACTGATGCTGCCAATGAATGGTTTGCCAGGCAGTGAAATAATAAAACTTCGATGAAACATACCTGAGTTCACCGGAGAATTGATGATATAATCACTGAAATGGGAAGCCTTCAATTGCTCATCATTGTCATTGCTGAGTGTGCTCTCAAATTTTAGCTGAATTGTGCAAATCCGATGCTTTTCGTAGGTAGAGACCTGCAATAACGATATGAAGTAAAGTCGTGTCACAGTTCATTACTTATGTCTGCACTACGAGCATTTGTCCAGGCGTTGTTCTATCTTAATTACTCTGACGGTGCGACTCCCAACAGAGTTGGGTGCATGTAATTAAAATTTAGAATTTCCATGATGTTGTTTTTTTGAAAACAATAAACATCCAAGAGGATTGAGCTGAAAATACCAGCTGCATGTATCAGGTGAAAAACAGTAGTTTGTAATTAAAATAAAGCCAGTCTGAAATCTAGATGATATTTTCACTTCAGTGTATCAGGTAACGAGCTTAAATTAAACTAAAAATATCATTTTCATTTAAGTGTATCAGATGACAAACCTAAATTAAAATGACATTTAGGTTTTAGTTCGGCTTTATTTTCACGAGAGTGTAAAAGCTCAGCGCAGAGAAAATAATGCTGCAAATGCTGAAAATTTTAAACAAGTGCAATAAATATTTTAAATATAAGCTAAGAAGAGTTTAGGTGACCATACTTTGTCAGGTTGTGAAAAAATCTTCTCTATTCGAAGTGTCGAAGGATCATAAGAATAATGTGTTATTCAGAGAAAGCACACCCATTTACACAAAGATTAAAGCAAATTACCGCAGATGCTGGAATCTAAAACAAAGACAGAATATACTGGACAATCCCAGCAGGTCTGACAGCACCTATAGAGAGAGAAGGTGTGATAGTCTGTATTAGGGGTATTACGGTACCTAGATTGAGGCTGTAAGACCATTGGTGTGGGAGGTACCTGAGACATGAAGATCATTGGTGAAGCCTGCCTGCTGGTTCCGCCCAGTAAGGCGGAGTATAAGAGCTGGTGTCTCCCTAGCAGCTGCATTCTGTACCTGCGCTGCTGGGGGAAACATCTAGTCCAATAAAGCATTCAATTGTCATCCAATCTCGCTTCTGGAGTTACTGATCGAGCATCAGAAGCGGCTAACATTTCAAGTCTGGATGACTCTTTGTCAAAGCTGTCAAAGTCATCCAGACACAAAACGTTAGCTCCCTTCTCTCTCGATTTACATAAATCCTTTCCCTAGATAGAGATGCACATATTATTTTTTGCAAGCTTATATAATTTCCCCTTTATTCTATTCTGGACAATGCTTTACCCCTCAACTTTTCTTTTGGTGACCGACTTATCTAATTAATTCAGACATGAAGCTGAACAAAGATTGTCGGCAGGATATTTGACCATGAGGAGCATCATAATGAATCACCCCATATCTTCACACCCACACTTCCACCAGTGCTTTCTCTATAGCAATTATGAGAGGGAAGCCTTTCTGATTTACCCTTTCACAACCTCGGGTCACTAAGGTGAGCCGAATCCCCTTCCTATAGTGGTCCCTTGGCTAGCATTACTCAGTGCTCAACTATGCAGGTCTGTATACATCAATTACTAATTGAATGAATTTGCCAAGGAATTGAGAGACCTTTGCATAGGTCAAACATAATTTGACACAACAGAAAGTATTGCGTGCGGTAAATAATTTTCTAATATGCTACTGGTGATAATTATGGTGCATTAGGCAAAATGTTTTAATGCTAAGTATTTTAAATGAAAGAACCTGAAGATAGATTTAACGAAGCAGTACTGAGCAAATTGATGGAGCTTCAGGCTGGCAAGTCTCTGGGGCCCAATTGAAACATAGAAAATAGGAGCAGGAGGAGACCATTCGGCCCTTCAAACTTGTTCTGCCATTCAATGGGATCATGGCTGATTAGCCAACACAGTAATCTGTTTCCTCTTTCTCCCATATCATTTGGTCCTTTTAGCCCCAAAAGCTACATCTAAATCCGTCTTGAAAACATACAGTGCAGGATTATCCATCGGCCCACGGCAGAATCACGAAACGCGATTGGGCAGAGAATCGGTTCTGACGCCGAAATCGTGGAGGCCGATTTCACGCCAAATCGCAATTCTCCATCGCCTCGACAGCGGTATCTATGCGGTCCAGAATGCACATACAGTAAACATCGTTTGCATATTATTAGCGGGCCCGACCTGGTATTCTCTGGGGCATCTGCGATGCTCCAACTCCGATGGGCTGGGTTCGCGACGGCACGGTTCACTTGTGTTTTTAAAAATCGTGAAACCGGCGTCGTGGCTGATGAGGAAGACAGAGAGGGTACGGAATTTGTCCAACATCACCATAGTTTGCTGACAGTTGTGCCGCTGGCTTGGGGGCTTCTGCCAGGGCTGGGAATAGTAGCGGGGGTGGCCGGGAGGTGGGCACGGGCAGGAAACACCATGCCACTGACTGCCTACTATGGGAACCCCCCCAAGTGCCCTCTGGCCCCAGCCGACCCATCAGCGGGATTGGCGTATTCCAGCGCAACCAGTTCCATCTCATTGGCAGGGATCAGTGTGTGTGGGGAGTGTAATGTGTATGTGTGACTGCAGCTTGTCAGCCTCCCGAGTGTCAATCACGGACCCGGCGAATCCCGCACTGTTTCTCATTGGAATCGATTGTGTTCCACGTGGCACCGGTGCTAGCCCCTCAATAGTCGCTGAATTGGTCCAAGTTCGGCGTCAGTTTTGCTGCCATGGAAGCCCATGAAGCCTGTCCCGGCGTCAACACTTAGTCTCAGAAATGGAAAATACCGCCCACAATGTTTTGGCCTCAACTGCTTTCTGTGGTCAAGAATTCCACAGGCTTATCACTCTCTGCGTGATGCAATTTCACTACATCTCAGTCCTAAAGGGTTTACCCCGTATCTTTAGACTATGACTCTTGTTGGGGACACCCTCACCATTGGGAACATCCTTCCTGCATCTAGCCTGTCTAGCCCTGTTAGAATTTGATAGAATTCTCATTCTTCTGAACTCCAGCGAATATGATCCTAACCGGCTCAATCTCTCCTCAGATGTCAGTCCGGCCATCCCAGGAATCAGTCTGGTAAACATTCGCTGCACTCCCTCAGTAACAAGGATTTCCTTCCTCAGATAAGCAGGTCAAAATTGCACACAATATTTCAGTTGTAGCCTCATCAAAGCCCTGTGTAATTGCACAAGACATCCCTACTCCTGTACTTGAATCCTCTCGCTATGAATGCTAACATAGCATTTTGCCTTCTTTACCCCCTACTGCACCTGCACGCTTAACTTCAGTGACTGGTGTATCAGGACATCCAGGTTTCATTGCACATTTTCCCTCTTAATTTATAACCATTCAGACAATAATCTGTCATCATGTTTTTGCTACCAAAGTGGATAGCCTCACATTCATCCACATAATACTGCATCTGCTATGCATCGACCCACTCACTCAGCTTGTCCAAATCACACTGAGGAGTCTCTGCATCCTCCTCACAGCTTACCCACCCACCAGCTTTGTGTCATCTGCAAATTTGGAGATATTGGGCAGGATTCTCCCATTCGGCGGCAGAGTGTCCACGCCGTCGCGTTTCACGATGGTGTGAACGGGCCGCTGGGAATACTGATTCTGGCCCCCACAGGGGGCAAGCATGGCGCTGGAGTGGTTTACGCTGCTCCAGCTTCCCATCCCAGTGCGAGCTGTGCACCGCGGGATCCGCGCATGCGCAGTGGCGCCGGTGCCTCACCCGCACATGCGCGGTGGCCTCCCTCAACGCATCGGAGTTCAGGGGCCGCGCATAAGACAATAGGCCCAGGAAGCGAGAGGCCGGCCCGCCGATTGATGGGCCTCGATCGCGGACCAAGCCCCATTGGAGCCCCCCCCGGGGTCGGAGCACTCCTCCTCCCCCCACAGGCTGCTCCCCGACCCTGCACGCAGAGTTCCCGCCAGCTGTGGACGGCGCCGGCGGGACTCTGCCTTTTTAGAGCGGCCGCTCGGCCCATCCGGGCCGGAGAATCGGCGGCCAGCCACGTACAGCGGCCAGCGACCGGCGGCATGTCAAATGCGCCGGCGCCAATGGTGCCGATTCTCCGTTCTGCAGAGAATCGCTTGCCAGCGTCGGGGCGGCGTGGCCCGGTTGCGGGGATTCTCCAGCCCGGCCCTGGGCTGGGAGAATCCCGCCCATTACCTTTATCTCCCTCACCTAAATCATTAATATGCATTGTGAACAAGGCCCTAGCACTGATCCCTGTGGTACTTCACTCATCACTGTCTGCCATCTGGAAAAAGACCGAGCTTCCAGGTGCTGCAGTTGGATCCACTTCCTGCACATATGCTGGTCCCGGGCAGTGGAATGTTCCCAGCTTCCCACATGGAGCATGAGGAGCACACAACGGCTTTGAGCTCTCCTGCCATGACCTACCCCTTTAAATTAAACCTTTGAAGCTGCTTAATATCAGATAATATCAATTACTCTAGGGCCCTTCTTTCCTGGTCCTCATTACCACAGAATATAGCCCTTACAAACTATAAACCACAAAAAGACCTTACAAACTATAAGCATTAAAAGTAGTAAATACTTACCCAACCTTACCCACTAATTACCAATCAGTTCTCTCCCTTATTGCCTTTACTGTTGCAGCAGGGCAAGACCACTCTGTAGCAAAGAAAAAAAACAAGAAGCATCACGTACCCCTCTGCACCAAATTCCCACTGTGCTCCAAGTTCCTGATACCCACACTCACTCTGACAGTGCCTGACTCAAGATGCGCTCTCTCCTACTGTTAGTGCGCAAAGCTCACTGATCCTAGGAGGTGGCTAATGAGATAGTCGACGTGCTGGTGTTAATTTTACAAAATTCACTAGATTCTGGAAAGGTTCCATCAGACTGGAAAGTATCAAGAAGGGAAGGAGGCAGAAAGTAAGAAACCATTGGCCAGTTTGATGAGTGTCTGTCATGGGTAGGGATTAGGATTTATTATTAAAGAGGTTACAGCGAGTACTTAGAAAACTTCAAGGTAATCTGGAAGAGTCAACATGGTTTTGTGAAAGGGAAATCATGTTTAATCAATTTATTGATGTTCTTTAAAGGAGTAACATGCACAGTGGATAAAGCAGAACCTGGAGACATGCTGTACTTGGATTTCTATAGGTTACCACATCAAATGCTATTGCAGAAAATAAAAACTCATGGTGTAGGGAGTAACATATTAGCATGGATAGAAATTGGTTTGCCACAGAAAAAGAGAGTATGTGTAAATGGGTCTTCATCTGGTTGGCAGGTTGTGATGAGTGGAGTTTCTGCAGGGGGCTTTTCTGGGGTTTCAACTTTTACAATTTATATCAATAACTTGGATAAGGGGAGCAAAGGCATGGTAGCTAAATTTGCATACATAAAACATGCATTGAAATAGAAGCAGGAGTAGGCGATTCAGCACATCATTCTAATCATGGCTGATCATCAAATTCTAAACCCTGATCCCGCCTTTCCCCATATCCCTTGATCCCTCAGCCCCAAGAGCTATATCTAATTGCTTCTTGAAATTACATAACATTTTGATCTCAACTGCTTTCTGTGCTCATGAATTCCACAGAGTCACCACTCACTGGGTAAAGAAATTTCTCCTTACCTCAATCCTAAAAGATTTACCCCTTATTCTCAAACTATGACCCTTAGTCCTGGACTCCCCCATCATTGGGAAGATATTTTCTGTCTAATCCACCAAGTGACTCAAAGATAGATAAGAATGTATGTGTGAATGAGACATGAGGAGGTTGCAGATGGCTGTAGATAGGTTTGTGTCCATGTGAACAATATCCAGGCTTGGGCTGCCAAGTGGTAAGTAACATTCTCACAAGGGGCTGGTTTAGCACACTGGGCTAAATCGCTGGCTTTTAAAGCAGACCAAGGCAGGCCAGCAGCATGGTTCAATTCCTGTACCAGTCTCCCCGAACAGGCGCCGGAATGTGGCGACTAGGGGCTTTTCACAGTAACTTCATTTGAAGCCTACTTGTGACAATAAGCGGTTTTCATTTTCATTTTCATTTCACCACACAAATCCCAGGAAATGACCGTCTCGAAGAAGAGACAATCTAATCATCTTTGACAATGAATGGTAGAACATTATCGTCTGTACCACCTTCAAGATGCACTGTAGCAGCTCCTCAAGCATTGTTCAACAGCATCTTCCAAATCCTCGGCTTCTACCACGCAGAAGGACCTGGGCAGCAGGTACTTGGGAGTACCACCACCTGCAAGCATCCCGCCAAGTCATACCTCATCCTGATTTGGAATTATATCAGTCTTTATTCACTCTTAGCTGTCCAAATCCTGGAACCTCCTTCCCGACAGCTTTACACGGACTGCAGCGGTTCAAGACAGCACGGTAGCGCGGGCAGCACGGTAGCATTGTGGATAGCACAATTGCTTCACAGCTCCAGGGTCCCAGGTTTGATTCTGGCTTGGGTCACTGTCTGTGCGGAGTCTGCACATCCTCCCCGTGTGTGCGTGGGTTTCCTCCGGGTGCTCCGGTTTCCTCCCACAGTCCAAAGATGTGCAAGTTAGGTGGATTGGCCATGATAAATTGCCCTTAGTGTCCAAAATTGCCCTTAGTGTTGGGTGGGGTTACTGGGTGTTTGGTGGGGTTACTGGGTTATGGGGATAGGGTGGAGGTGTTGACCTTGGGTAGAGTGCTCTTTCCAAGAGCCGGTGCAGACTCGATGGGCCGAATGGCCTCCTTCTGCACTGTAAATTCTATGATAAAAAGACAGCAGCTCAGCACCATCTTCTCAAGGGCAATTATGGATAGGCAATAAATGTTGGCCTAGCCAGCGATACCCTCATCCCATCAATGATTGCAAAATCAAACTTGTTTGTCTTCATATCAAAGCCCAACAACATACTTTTATTATGCCTTGTAGCTCGGGAATAAAACACATCCAAAAGATGCTGTTGCTAAGTGCTATGACGGTATTTATTTTGTTGGGTGCGTGATGACATAATGTTTATTACGATGTAATAATTACACATCGGGATTACTAACGATGGTCGGCTGACTGACAGATTACAGATATATGACAATGCTTTTACCAGCACAGAATTAACCAGTTGAAATTCATTAGCTAACACACAATGACTAGGAAAGGAATCTACTGCTGGTTTGAAATCATAAAGAGTCTTTGGGCTGGAGAAAGAAATAAAATGATCCAGTTATTCTGGTAGAAAAGGGATCCTTTGAACGTGTTGAATAAAAATAGACCCAGGACCTCTGGTGGCAGCCATGGAGTGGGTGGTCGTACATTTGGTGGCTCCCGCTCAATGCGGATTTTTATGGGCTTTTCCTGCCCGAAGGACGTAGTATTTTAGGGTAAAAGGTACAGGAGTGCCCGGGGAAGGTAATACTCCTCTGGTGTGGCTGCTGGACGGACAAGGAGTGGTGCAAGAAAGAAAGAGCAGCGTGAAAAGGAGAGTCTTCGTGGTGCACCACAGATAAAGGTGGCAGAGGGCAAGGTGGGTGCGCTGCCCGAGCCGTTGGCAGAGTTCCTGAACA
This sequence comes from Scyliorhinus torazame, assembly GCF_047496885.1. Classification (NCBI taxonomy): domain Eukaryota; kingdom Metazoa; phylum Chordata; class Chondrichthyes; order Carcharhiniformes; family Scyliorhinidae; genus Scyliorhinus; species Scyliorhinus torazame. Next base: position 124,416,392 of record NC_092710.1, on the reverse strand, counting down.
ATAAGTCTTGCAGCAGAGGAGAGAGGCCCTGGAAAACCTAGCCAAGGTGGTGCAGCCGCTGAGATCTGGGCTAAAACGCGTAGAGCAGAGGCCTGGAGTCCCAGGGCCGGGCAATCCAGAAAGTGGAGCACACGGTGGGGGAGCACGAAGGGCAGTTGGCCTCATTGGTGGAGGAGGTGGGAGTGATGCAGAAGAGCCAGAAGAGGCTGAGGGAGAAGGTAGAGGATCTGGAGAATTGCTCCAGGAGTCAAAATGTAAGGATTGTCAGAATGCCTGAAGCATTGAGGGTGTGGAGACCGCTGTGTATGTGGTGAGGATGTTGGAGAGATTGATGGGGGAGGGAGCCTTTGATCAGCAATCTGCCGAGGGTGATAGTGGTATGGTTACACCGCTTTTTGGAAAAGGACAAGGAGAAGATTCTCCGATGGGCGAGGCAAACCAGGAAATGTACCTGGAAAGGGAATGAGGTACGGGCATATGAGGACCTGGGTACGGAGCTGGCAAAGAGGATTAATCTGGGTTCAACCAGATTAAGGCTGCCCTCTTTGAAAAGGAGGTGAGGTTTGGGGTATTATACCCGACCCACCTGTGGGTGACTTTCCAGAAATGGGAGCTTTATTTTGACATGCCAGAGAAGGCGATGGAACTTATGAGGGGCAATGGACTGGGAATAATGTGAGGACATTAAACTTTGGAGGAGTTTTTGTGTGCTTTTTAAAGTGTTTGGGGGGTATTCCGGGCAGGTCTTGGTGGGGGGGAGGCGGGGCAGTGATGGTGAGTTTGCCTTTTGTTACTCATTAGGGGTCAATGGTTGGGATGGTTGGAGGGGGTGGGAGGGCAACTGAAGGGAGTAGGGGAAGTTGGAGGCCTCAGGTTAGGGCCACCATGCCAGCTGGGCGGGCTAGTTAACAGGAGTAAAGTGTTGGGGGAGGGGGGGAATGGGGTTGTGTTTTTGTTTAAGGGTGGGGGGAAGGGGAGGGTTGCTGACATGGGTTTGGAGGTGTGGCGTAGTTGGGACGGGATCGATGGTGGTGGACATCCGTGGCCGGGCCTGGAGGGTCGCGTAAGACGGGGCGGGGGCTGGCTTAAATAGGGATATCGGCAGGGGAAGGTGGCGGGGTGCCCCCTCACCTGGTTGATTATGTGGAACTTGAGGGGATTGAATGGGCCGCTTAAACGCGTTTGTTCACGCAGCTGAGGAGTTTAAAGGCGGGCATGGCATTTTTGCAAGCGACGTACCTGAAGTTGGGGGATCAGACAAGGCTGAGAAAAGGATGGGTGGAGCAGGTGTTTCATTCAGGGCTGCCCGGGGAGGGCTGCACGGACCAATCAGCACACACACAACACCACAGCCAATCACAGGCAAGAGCATACACACTACAAAACAGGGAACACGACACTTCCCAGGCATTCCAGCAGGAGACAGCTCAGGGCACAGAGCTCACAGCAAGCCACTGAGACATCCACCATGTGCTGAGTGCCACTACAAGATAGTATTAGGAATAGGTCCACAGATTCTAGGGTTATGATCGAACCTCAGTAACCAGTTTACCACTGTAAATAAATGTTAATAATAAAACTGAGTTGTACCATTCGTAACCGTGTTGGTTCGTCTGTGTAGCAGAGCACCCAACACATCATGGTTAAAATGGGGAAGGCGAGATGTGGCGGGGGGGCTGGCTTCAGGGGGGGTAGGTGGGGTGTAGCTATTCATTGAGCTGTTCTGTTGTTCTTCTGAATTTTGTATGTATTTGTGAAAACGGCTTGAATAAAATATAAGTAATGGACCCAGGTCCACCTGTGACATTTTGCAAGGTTGAATGACTTGCTGTTTCCGGACTCACACGTTAAGAATGTGGGCAATTGGTGTTAAATAATTGGGATCCACCCTCAGGGGAGTCTGTGCCTTTGGCCAGGAAAGGAATTAAGAGACTGAAACTGAGGAATAATACCCGGTTGCTGTTTGATCTAATTAATGACTCAATTAATTTGTGAGCTGGGCTTAGCTGAAGGCCCAATCAAAACTGGAAGCTGCATGTCTTAAAATGGCTTCCCACACAAACACTGCAAGTCAAGGATGATATGATATTTCAAATTAGGCGTGTTACATGAAAGATAAACTGGCAGAATCTGTTTGGATGAAAAAGGGTACAATTCAGTTATAGGCAACCTTTAAAAAACTGCCCACATTGGGTGATAAGTTAACATAAAATTGGATGAAGAAGGTTGAAGGGAAAAACATTTAAAAATCGGAGCTGTATTAATTCCTCAGATATCAATTGTGAGAAGATAGCCAGAGAGTGTGCTGGCAATCAATACTTCCTGCTTGATAACACACATTTTCTGGAGCATCCTTCGGCATGAACCGGAAGATACCATTTAAACCAGGTATAAAATTGTATATTAAAGACAGGGTGCCTCCTCTGTCACTTACTTGTTGGTAGTTGCTCAAAAGAAAGATCGCCAGGGAAACCGAGTATTAGGATTTGTGACCAGCCCCTTCAAGTGGATGATATGAGAAGTCAGCAAGGAGGCATCACAAGGCCAAGAGTGCAGAGGACACTGCAAGTCTTCAGAGGGATATAGATAGTTTAAGTGAGTGGGCAAGGGTCTAACAGATGGAGTTCAATGTTGATAAATGTGAGGTCATCCATTTTGGTAGGAATAACAGCAGAATGAACTATTATTTAAATGGTTCAAAAATTGCAGCATGCTGCTGTGCAGAGGGACCTGGGTGTCCTCGTACACAAATCGCAAAAAGTTAGTTTGCAAGTAATTAAGAAGGCAAATGGAGTATACACCAGACTCATCATCTGTTAAAAGTATCACTCTGTAAAATTGAAAAACGCCAATAAAAATATTTTTTTTAAACTGCCAGGAGAAACCCAGAAGGACTAGGACATTGCAAAGATGCGGGTTTCCTAAGGAACAAGATACAGCACAGATAACCAGGGAATTGGAACAGAAAGACTGTCTAAGAATTCTGGACTGTTTAAGACCACGGTATTGTTCAGAAGAGTTCAAAGAAAAGTAAACAAAGTGATTTAAAGAGACAATTGCAGTAACTATATTGAAAGTGGGACTGCAGACTTCAGAGGTAGTTGAAATATTCAATGTCATTTTAATATGGTCTAGGAATTGAAGAGTTAATAATCACTTATTGTCACAAGCAGGCTTCAAGGAAGTTACTGTGAAAAGCCCCTAGTTGCCACATTCCGGCACCTGTTCGGGGAGGCCGGTACGGGAAATTGAACCCGCGCTGCTGGCCTTATTCTGCATCACAAGCAGTTGTTTAGCCGACTGTGCTAAGCCAGCCCCAGTTATGCAACTATTAATGCAAGTGTGAGCAGTTTGCACAGTAGTCAAGATCAAAAAAATCCTAAAGGAGTTGGTGTGAAATCCTGAACTGAATTTTTGTTAAAATGGAGTGGAGGAAGCTTTGTTTCGCTGTGTCATTTGTAAAACCTGAACTATATTTTGGAATGCAAACTGCCCAAGGGAAAGCATTATTATGAGAGAAAATTCTAAAGCATGTTTTTGGGAATGGAGTTTGGAAACTCTCTTGAGACAATCGTCTGGGGGAATTCCGAGGAGAAAACCACAAACACTAACTTGGGTTCAGAGCACAGCCTGTATGTGACCATAATCATCTTGTGTGCTTAAAAGGGACTTTGTGTTTTAATGAGAGCACTATACTTATGATGTACTTTGCAATCCATGGTCATCTTTAAATCTGTGTATTTGTTAAGCTAAGTGGGGAGTAAAGCTGTATTATCATCCAATCTTTTCATATTTAATAAATGTTTTTTCCTTGTTGTTAAATTTTTTAAAAAAGATAAATGGAATTTTGTACTTCATTGCTAGAGGGATGGTGTTTAAATGCAGGGAGGTTATGTTGCAGCTGTATAGGGTGCCGGTGAGGCCACCCCTGGAGTACTGTGTACAGTTTTGGTCTCCTTACTTGAGAAAGGATGTACCGGCACTGGAGGGGATGCAGAGGAGATTCACTAGGTTGATTCTGGAGTTGAGAGGATTTGCTTATGAGGAGAGACTGGGACTATACTCACTGGAATTTAGAAGAATGGGTGGGGGGTGAACTTATAGAAACGTATAAAATTATGAAAGGAATAGATAGGATAGAAGCAGGGAGGTATTTTCCACTGGCGGGTAAAACTGGACCTAGGAGACATAGCCTCAAAACAAGGGGGATCAGATTTAGGAATGAGTTGAGGAGGAACTTCTTATCCCAAAGAGTCATGAATCTGTGGAATTCCTTGCCCAATGAAGCAGTTGAGGCTAACTCGTTAAATGTTTTTAAGGCAGAGGTAGATAGATTTTTGAACAATAAAGGAATAAAAGGTTCTGGTGAGTGAATGGGTAAGTGGAGCTGAGTCCACAAAAAGATCAGCCAGATAGCCTACTTCTACTCATAGTTCTTATTGCAACCGATGCCGCAATTGGGAAAGGTGATTAGGTGGAGAATCATTGTTGACGCCTAAATCAAGGCCGGAGCCGGGATCACGCCAAAATGTAATTCTCCGGTACCTTGACAGTGGTGTCAATGAATTCCAGAACGCACGTACAGTAAACACCATTTACATATCATTAGCGGGCCTGACCTGGTATTCTCGGGGTCCTCCACGATGCTCCGCCTCCACTGACGGAAATTCCCGACGTCGAGGTTCACTTGTGCTTTTAAAAATCAGAAAACAGGAGCCTTGGCTGATGAGTTAGAGAGAAGAGATAGGACACGCAGATGTGCGACTGTGGGCTGCCAGTCCTGATACTGGATGGGCTGGCTGGGAGGGGGAACCCTGCCATGGCCATATGGGGGTGATGGGGTGTGACCAGGGGACGGGCTGTGGGGCTGGGGCGGCCCCCCCATGGGATTGGAGCGTCCAGGCACGGACCGCCATTGCCGCCCACTCCACTGACCAGCCACCTTAGCCCATGGTTCAGCAGGGTGTCACGGAGGTATGGATGCCCCCACTCCACCACCCCTGAACCCCACCCTCCTCCATACCCACCCACCGACCAGCCACCACCTGCTGGCAGGGCATCATGTAGCCCACCTAAGGGCAACGCCCACAGTAACCTCTACAGGGTGGCCGCCGTACAGGGACGCAGAGCGTACGGCTGGCATGGGCAGCACCAGCCGACTGTCCTCCTGGCAGCAGGCCAAAGGCCCCCACGGTGCCGGGCACCTACGGGGTCAGGGGTCCAAAGAAGGGGGAGGGGAAGAGGGAGGAGGACCTGCAGTGCCAACCAGGGCCACCATATAGCCCGTTGGGCCTGGTTGGGCACAGGTGTATGCACCATGCCTTTCACCCACTGCGTACAATGGATATTGGAATTCAACTAGCAAAGGTGGCCTTCTTCCTAGCCATTGCAGCTTTGGGGGATGCACTGAGGCTGTACGAGCTGGAGGAGGAAGCTTCAGCAGTGAAGCCTGCCCCATAGGAACAGGAGGCAGTCAGTGAGGATGGAGAGCCAGTCGCCCAACATGCCGAGGAGGGAGAGGTGCCGAGGTGCGCCACATGAGGCCTCGTGTGTACCGGCAGCGCCTGTCATTCGAGGATCTGCTGGACCAGTAATGCCGTCGAAGACTCTGGCTGAACAGGGGGACAGTGCAACATATCTGTCAGATCATGGCGCACCTGGCACTGCGTGGGTATGGGGGAGCACAACCGCTCCAGGTGGCCGTTAAGGTGACGGCCCTCTACGCCACGGGGTACTTCCGGGCGCTAAGTGGAGACCTCTCTGGCATCTCACAGAGCTTGGTGCGAGGCCCTATTGCCCAGGCGGATCAATACATCCATATCAATGTGGACCGAGCCCACCAGGATGCCTGGGCAGTGGGGATTGTCGCCATCGCTGAGATGCCCCGGGTCCAGGGGGTGATGGACGGTATGCATGACCCCCTATGAGCACCTGATGACAGGCTGATGTTCGCAGACCGAAAGGGGTTCCACAGGGAGTGGAACGCTTCCATCTGGGACTATGCCACATCATGCTACGACTGTACCATCACCTCTAGGTCGGTGCCACATCAACCACTGACTGCGCCATCTCTCTCTGGGACTGGGTTACTTCCCTCGTGGTCTGTGCCACGTCAGCCAGTGCCTGGGCAATGCCGCGACCATCTCAGCAATGACCCACTGTGACTGGGCCATGCTCACGAGCGCCGCTGCAAAGACCAGTGAGTGGGCAGCCCTGTCCTGGGCCTCGGCCAGCACCTGCACAGAATGCCTCAGGCCTTGGACATGTTGATCCATAGTCGAAATTGTCACCCCCAATGCCTCCACTGCGGATGTCACCCGTGCGATGTTGGCCTCTGTGGCATACATGGTTGGCACCACCTCCTGCTCCGACAGCTAGTCCCTGGGGTAGGCCCGTCCTCTGATCATCCTCCTTTCGGGAGTTCCTACCTCCACCTGATGTACCACAGCACGAGTGTGGTGTGCACCAGATAATGTCCCAGGAGCGTCTTCGCTAACATGCCCAACCGAGGTGAGTGTCTCTGGGACGGTGGAGGGTGTCGGAGACAGCTGTGACAGAAGTCGGTGTCTTTCTCGGACTCGAGCTCCGGGGTGTCTCAGGATGAGGGTCGGAGGCTCCTAACCGTGTCCATGTCCGTGTCATAGTTGTCGCTGGTCGACACCTGGGATTGTGGTGGAGGTGGGGGTGGGGGGACACCAGACGTCTCAACACTAGCATTGCCTGCCAGACACAAAACAAGACGCATGACTGCAATGTGGCTCGGGGAGAGGGGGGGGGGGGGGGGGGGGGGAGTTGGTGGTGGAGAGGGGCTGTGGGAGTGGTGTGGGGGTGGTGATGGGGGTGGAGGTGAGAGTGGGCGTGGGTGGAGGGGTGGTGGCGGGGGTGGTCGTGGAGAAATCGACACATGGGGAACTGTGACTCAACATGGTCTCACTTCCTCGCCCGATGCCGACATCCGCTCCGGTGACCTCCCTTTAAACAAGACAAAACAAAACACTGAACACAGAACTATTTTTCTCCCCCCCCCCCCCCCCCCCCCCCCCCGCTCCACTTTATCCCTTCCCCCAAACTCAGTCCACCACAATTTGAATTTAAAAGTCCTTAAGCCAGATTATTATCCTTCATAAAAGTAACCACCTCTTCCGGAGAATTGAAGTACAGCTCCCGGTTCTCGTAGGTCACCCAAAGACGAGCCGGATATAGCAGTCCCAATTTGATGTCTTTCGCAAACAGGTCCACCTTAACTTTGTTGAAACTTGTTCTCCTCTTTGCGAGTTCTAGTTCCCAGTCTTGGTACACCCGGATCTCTGATTCTTCCCACATCTACCGTTTTGTCTGCCTGGCCCACTTCATGATACGCTCCTTGTCGAGGAATCGATGTAGCCTCACCACCATGGCCTTCGGGGGTTCACAACCCTGTGGCTTACGTATGAGCACCCTATGGGCCCGGTCCACCTCCAGCGGCTTATCAAACACATCGGCCCCGACCATCTCCTGCAACATCTCCCCCACACACGTACCCTCATCTGATCCCTCCTTTCCCTCTGGCAACCCGACAATTACGGATATTTTGCCTGCGAGACAGGTTCTCCAAGTCTTCTACCTTATCCAGCAGTCATTTCTGGCTGTCCTGTAGTATGCTAATTTCCAAAGCAATTGCAGTGGACTCTTCCTCTCGTTCAGTCGCCTGCTCCTGTAACTTTTGAATCTCCTGTCCCTGAGTCGTCATTTTCTCCTCCACACGGTCAATCACCTCCTGAATTGAGGCTATCGCCTGGGTCATGGCTTCTGTACATGCCTCACGATGCCGGGCGAACTTCTCATCCAGGTAGTCGACCCATTGCTCCATCGACAAGTGAGCTGGCGTGGGCCCCTTTGTCTTGTTACCATTGTGCTCGATGGCCTCTGGGCCTTGCTTTCACTCATCTTTTGATTTCTTCTTTATCGACTCTTAGTTGGACACGATTCCATAAATTGAGGGTCACCTCCTTTTCCTCTCCCTTCGATCAACTTATGTTGAGAAATTTCCTGAAAAATCCGGCTTAAAAACCATTTAAAAAACCACTAAGGGTGAGAGCTGCTGAATGTGTGACCTTTCACTCCATTATTGCCACCGGAAGTGTCCAGAGCAATGGTATTGTATTGTACGAGGGAGGTGTCACTAAATGTTTCTTGGCCTTGGCAGCCACCAGTTCCCAGTGGCTTCCTATCCCTCAATGGGGGCAGATTTAGCTCAATTGGCTCAATAGTTTGTTTGTGATGCAGAGCGAAGCTAGCAGTATGGGTTTAATTCCTGTACTGGCTAAGGTTATTCATGAAGGGCCCACCTTCTCAACCTTGCCCCTTGCCTGAGGTCTGGTGTTTCTCAGGTTAAATCATCACCAGTCGAAGGGGAAAGCAGCCTACAGTCATCTGGGATTTTCGAACCACATCCCTTGAAGAGCTAGCTCTGTGCAGGTGTGGCCTTTAATTATGGCACCTGGAATACTGAGGCTCTGAGGTCATTGGTTTGCACTGAGTGCTGAATTTGGGTGCATTTGAGTGCTATAGTGAGAGTTTGGTGAGTGAGGGATATCAAGGGTTCATTTTTTATCTAAATCTAGTCTTTCTTTTATTTAGTTAATTAAATTAAAAGTTGCTGATGGTTTAGAAGAAGGTGAATTTTCAATCAGCTTTAAACAAAGGTTCTACTTGTAGCTACTTGCAGCTGGAGATTGTTAATTAGTTAATTGGATTAGGCCAGTTTTCAGAGGCTAGAGTCACAGTATAAAGGCGAGCCAGCTACAGTGCAGACTTTGTTTGCACTGAGTGCTGAATTTGGGTGCATTTGAGTGCTATAGTGAGAGTTTGGTGACTGAGCGATATTAAGGGTTCATTTTCTATCTGAAGTCTAGTCTTTCTTTTATTTAGTTAATTAACTTAAAAGTTGCTGTTTGGTTTAGATGAAGGTGAATTTTCAATCAGCTTTAAACAAAGGTTCTACTTGTAGCTACTTGCAGCTGGAGCTTGTTAATTAGTTAATTGGATTAGGCCAGTTTTCAGAGGCTAGAGTCACAGTATAAAGGTGAGCCAGCTACAGTGCAGACTTTGTTTGCACTGAGTGCTGAATTTGGGTGCATTTGATTGCTATAGTGAGAGTTTGGTGACTGAGGGAGTTAGGTGAGGACGGAGTAAGGTGCTCCTTTCATTTCATTTCCTACATTCCCTCAAAGAGCGTGAAGGGAGCTGGGAGTTTACAGAGAGTGCAGCTGACTGGGAGCAGAGTCGGAGGGCGGAGTTCCAGTTGGTCCACAGGGCAGCTATATTCTGTAAGGTAAGAGGTGATGAAGGCTAGGGCAGTTGCATGCTCCTCCTGTAGGATGTGGGTGGTGAGGGATACCACCGGTGTCCCCGCTGATTATACCTGCGGGAAGTGCACCCAACTCCAGCTCCTCAGAGACCATGTGAGGGAACTGGAGCTGGAGCTGGATGAACTTCGGATCATCCAGGAGGCAGAGGGGGTGATAGAGAAGAGTTACAAGGAGGTAGCCACACCCAAGGTACAGGACAAGAGTAGCTGGGTTACTGTCAGGGGAAAGAAAACGAACGGGCACACAGTGCAGGGATCCCTCGTGGCCGTTCCCCTTCAAAACAAGTATACCGTTTTGGATGCTGTTGGGGGGGATGACCTACTGGGAGAAGGCCCTAGTGGCCAGGTCTCTGGCACTGAGTCTGGCTCTGTGGCTCAGAAGGGAAGGGGGGAGAATAGAAAAGCAATAGTGATAGGAGACTCAATGGTTAGGGAAATAGATAGGACATTCTGTGATCGCGAGCGAGACTCCCGGAAGGTATGTTGCCTCCTGGATGCCAGGGCCATGGATGTCTCGGATCGAGTCGACAGGATTCTTAAGGGGGAGGAGAAGCAACCAGTAGTCGTGGTGCACATAAGCACCAACACATAGCTAAGAAAAGGGATGAAGATCTAAAAAGTGATTTTAGGGAGTTAGGATTTTAAAGAGCAGGACAAGCAGAGTTGTGATCTCAGGATTTCTACCGGCCACGTGCAAGTGAGGCAAGGAACAGAGAGCGAGTGCAGCTGAATACGTGGCTACAGGGCTGGTGCAGGAGGGAAGGCTTCAGATATGTGGATCATTGGGATATCTTCTGGGGAAGATGGGACCTGTACATGAAGGACGGATTGCACCTAAACTGGAGGGACACCAATATCCTGGGTGGGAGGTTTCCTAGAGCTCTTCGGGAGGGTTTAAACTAGTTTGACAGGCAGATAGGAACCAGAGCTATGGATCAGAGGATAGGGTAGCTGTTGAACAGGCAGAAATAGTATGCAGCAAGTCTGTGAGGAAGGATAGACAGTTGATAGGGCAAAGTTGCACTCAGTGGAATGGGTTAAAGTCTGTCTGTTTCAATGCAAGGAGTGTCAGGAATAAGGGAGATGAACTTAGAGCATGGATCAGTACTTGGAACTACGATGTTGTGGCCATTATGGAGACATGGATTTCACAGGGGCAGGAATGGTTGTTAGATGTTCCGGGGTTTAGATGTTTTAAGAAGAATAGGGCGGGAGGTAAAAGAGGAGGGGGAGTGGCACTGTTAATTAGGAAGTGCACCACAGCTGCAGAAAAGGAGGTAGTTGAGGAGGGTTTGTCCACTGAGTCAGTATGGGTGGAAGTCAGAAACAAGAAAGGAGCAGTCACTTTATTGGGATTTTTCTATAGACCCCCCAATAGCAGCAGAGAGATAGAGGAACAGATTGGGTGTCAGATCTTGGAAAAGTGCAGAAGTAACAGAGTTGTTGTCATAGGTAACTTCAACTTCCCTAATATTGACTAGAACCTCCTCAGTGCAAATGGTTTGGATGGAGCAGATTATGTCAGGTGTGTACAGGAAGAATTCCTGACTCAATATGTAGATAGGCTGACTAGGGGGGAGGCCATATTGGACTTGGTGCTCGGCAAAAAACCAGGCCAGATGTCAGATGTCTCGGTGGGAGAGCATTTCGGTGACATTGACCACAACTCCTTGACCTTTACCATAGTCATGGAGAGGGACAGGAACAGACAGTATGGGAAGGTATTTAATTGGGGGAGGGGAAATTATACTGCTATTTGACAGGAGCTGAGGAGCATAAAGTGGGAACAATTTTTCTTGGGGAAATGCACAACAGTAATGTGGGGGTTGTTTAAGGAGCACTTGCTGCGAGTGCTGAATTGTTTTGTCCCACTGAGACGAGGAAGGAATGGGAAGATGAAGGAGCCTTGGATGACAAGAGAAGTGGAGCTTCTAGTCAAGAGGAAGAAGGAAACTTACGTAAGGTTGAGGAAGCAAGGATCTAACTCGGCTCTAGAGGGTTACAAGGCAGCCAGGAAGGAACTCAAAAATGGACTGAGGAGAGCTAGAAGGGGGCATGAAAAAGCCCTGGCGGGAAGGATTAGGGAAAACACCAAGGCGTTCTACGCTTATGTGAGAAATAAGTGGATGACCAGAGTAAGAGTAGGGCCGATCAGGGATAGTGGAGGGAACTTGTGCCTAGAGTCTGAAGAGATGGGGGAGGCCCTAAATGAATACTTTGTTTCAGTATTCACTAGAGAGAAGGATCTTGTTGCTGATGAGAACAGTGTGAACCAGGTTAATAGACTCAAACAGGTTGATATTAAGAAGGAGGATGTGCTGGAAATTTTGAAAAGCATCAGGATAGATAAGTCCCCTGGGCCTGATGGGATATATCCAAGGTTACTACGTGAAGTGAGGGAGGAGATTGCTGCGCCGTTGGTGATGATCTTTGCGTCCTCACTCTCCACTGGAGTAGTACCGGCTGATTGGAGGGAGGCGAATGTTGTTCCCTTATTCAAGAAAGGGAATAGGGAAATCCCTGGGAATTACAGACCCATCAGTCTTACGTCTGTGGTGAGCAAAATATTGGAAAGGATTCTGAGAGATAGGATTTATGATTATTTAGAAAAACATAGTTTGATTAAAGATAGTCAGCATGGCTTTATGAGGGGCAGGTCATGCCTCACAAGTCTCATTGAATTCTTTGAGGATGTGACGAGACACATTGATGAAGGTCGGGCAGTGGGTGTGGTGTATGTGGATTTAAATGAGGCATTTGATAAGGTTTCCCATGGTAGGCTCATTCAGAAAGTTAGGGGGCATGGAATACAGGGAAATTTGTCTGTCTGGATACAGAATTGGCTGGCCGAAAGAAGACAGCGAGTGGTAGTGGATGGAAAGTATTCCGCCTGGAGGTCGGTGACCAGTGGTGTCCCACAAGGATCTGTTCTGGGACCTTTGCTCTTTGTGGTTTTTATAAATGACTTGGATGAGGAAGTGGAAGGGTGGGTTAGTAAGTTTGCCGACAAAGGTTGGTGGAGTTGTAAATAGTGTTGACGGTTGTTGCAGGTTACAACAGGACATTGACAGGATGCAGAGCTGGGCTGAGAAGTGGCAGATGGAGTTCAACCTTGATAAATGTTAAGTGGTTCATTTTGGAAGGTTGAATTTGAATGCTGAATACAGGGTTAAAGGCAGGATTCTTGGAAGTGTGGAGGAACAGAGGGGTCTTGGGGTCCACGTACATAGATCCCTCAAAGTTGCCACCCAGGTTGATAGGGTTGTTAAGAAGGCGTATGGTGTGTTGGCTTTCATTAACAGGGGGATTGACTTTAAGAGCTGTGAGGTTTTGCTGCAGCTTTATAAAACTCTAGTTAGACCACACTTGGAATATTGTGTCCAGTTCTGGTCGCCTCATTATAGGAAGGATGTGGATTCTTTGGAGAGGGTACAGAGGAGATTTACCAGGATGCTGCCTGGACTGGAGGGCATGTCTTATGAAGAAAGGTTGAGGGAGCTAGGGCTTTTCTCACTGGAGCGAAGAAGGCAGAGAGGTGACTTGATAGAGGTGTACAAGGTGATGAGAGGCATGGATAGAGTGGATAGCCAGAGACTTTTCCCCAGGGTGGAAATGGTTGTCACGAGGGGACATAATTTTAAGGTGATTGGAGGAAGGTATAGGGGAGATGTCAGGGGTAGGTTCTTTACACAGAGAGTGGTGGGTGTGTGGAAAGCACTGCCAGCAGAGGTGGTGGCGTCAGAGTCATTAGGGACATTTAAGCGACTCTTGGACAGGCAAATGGACAGCAGTAAATTGAAGGAGTGTAGGTTAGGTTGATCTTAGATTAGGATAAATGGTCAGCACAACATCGTAGGCTGAAGGGCCTGTACTGTGCTGTACTGTTCTATGTTCTATGATCTATGTCATGGCGGGGCAAGATACCGTCCTCCAGCGATCCAATGTGAAACCTGTGCCTCAGCATTTTTTGCTGTTCCCGGAGTGGAAGTCTGGTTATATATCCGGATCACGACAAAAACTAAAAGTGTCCAATTAACCCTAGTCTCTGAATTACCGTGTTGCATAAGGAAACAGTCGGACCAAGGGCAGCACAGTGGCGCAGTGGGTTAGCCTTGTTGCCTCATGGCGCTGAGGTCCCAGGTTCGAATCCCGGCTCTGGGTCACTGTCCGTGTGGAGTTTGCACATTCTCCCTGTGTTTGCGTGGGTTTCGCCCCCACAACCCAAAGATGTGCAGGCTAGGTGGATTGGCCACGTTAAATTGTCCCTTAATTGGAAAAAAATGAATTGGGCATTCTAAAATTATTTTTAAAAGTATTAGGAAACAGTCATCTATAAAGATTACAGATCATTCAGCTTACTTCTCTCCATTGAATGCCTAGGGAATGAAAACCTCTTATTACTGTCATAATTCCACGCAGAACAAGGCACTATTAAGAAGGGGGAAATTAAGATTTAAAAAGAAAGTAAAACAGGGAATGGATTTGAGGCAAACATCAGGAGCAATGATGAGATGCAAATGCGCCAAAAAAACAATGGGGCTATAGAGATGGTAACTTCAAAGTGGAGAGATAAGGAAATTGACGTGTACCTTCCAAAAAGCCAACTCCACAGGGTGAATAACATCAAAGGGAAGGAAATAGTATAACTATGGAACACTAACAAAGGAAAAAGGAGAGAGAGAGCTAACGTTAGAACAGTAGCAAGTTGCAGATCTGGGGCGGGATTCTCTAATAATGGGGCTATGTCCCCACGCCAGCGTGAAAACCAGCGCTAATGACTCCGGTGTCAACGGCCCCCAAAAGTGAGGAATTCTCCCCTTCCTCGAGGGGCTAGGTTGGCACAGGAGTGGTCCTCACAGCTCCACCCGGCGTGGAACAGCCCGCGCAAGTTCGCGCATGTGCAGAACGGCCGCCGTATTTCGGCACATGCGCGGGGATTCCCTTCTCCGCGCCGGCCCACGGGCAATATGGCGGAGCCCTACAGGGGCCCGGAGCGGAGTAAAGTAGACCCCCACGGAACCAGCCCGCCCGCCGATCGGTAAGCCCTGATCGCAGGCCAGGCCACCGTGCCCCCCCCCCCCCCGGGGGTCGGATCCTCAAGCCCCCCCCCTCCAGAATGTCCCCCGCACACTCACCTTTCAGATCCTACCGTGTGGGAGGCCAACTCGTCGGCCACTCGGCCCATCAGGGAATCGCCGGGGGAGCCGCGCTCAATGGCCCCTGACCGGCAATGTGGCAATCCCGCGGGCACCCAAAAATGGCGCGGGAGAATGGGGAAGCCGGCGTCGGGGCGGCAGGGCGCAGACCTCGCGCCAGGTCAGAGAATGCCGGCCTTAGCCTCCCGACAGAAGCAGCACTTTTGCGCCTTCACTGAATCTGAAGACTATTTTACAGATGTGGCCACTTTGACCTGGGTTGAAATAATTAATGTTCCAGTGAAGCCTGCTGCAAACTGGAGGAACACCATCTCACCTTCCGATTAGGCACGTTACAGCCTTCCGGACTGACCATTTGAGCTCAACAACTTCTGACTGTGAACCCTCTCCTCGTTCTTCATCCCATTTTTATTTCTTGTGGTGGTATGTATTAGGGGTAATACGGTACACCACGTGTCGACAGGCTATTGGTGGAGGGATGCCAGGTCCTGATAGGATCTGCCATCTACTGGACTCCACCCAGAAATGCCGGTATAAGAACCCAGTTTTCCCTCCATTTCCCTCAGCAGCTGCATTCTGTATCCACGCTGCTGGGGATAAAGTTCTGCTTAATAAAGCCTTTAATTGACATTACCTCAACCAGCCTCGCGTCATATTGACGGTGCTACATTTCTATCAATTCATTTTCATTACTTCCATTGATCCATTTTCCCCTCACCATTGTTTCCCCATCCCTCCTCCCCCTCCCCCTCCCCCCACCCCACTCCACTTGAACCATCTGCTCCCTGATCCTAGTTGTCCCTTGACACACTCCTTACTTTTGTTCTGCCGTTTACACATACTATTCTCTTAATGTGTCACTATCATCCCCCTTCTCACTCTTAATCTCCATCATTTACATTCCCTTTGTCTTTTTGTCCACCAACATCTTTGTCAATCCCCACCTGGCCCTCTATCCAGCCCCACTGCTCAACACAGCATCCCCCTCAAACTATATCTTTTTGGTAATTACTTTCTGGACTTAGCTGACAGCATTACTTAAAATTGGGTGTTGTTTGTGAAAAAGGGGATGTCTCAGAGTTCAGGTAAACATAGGTAGTTGGGGACCAAGGGATACTTTCATGTAAAATTATGTGTGTATAGTCATCCTAAGTGTCCTCCATCATACAAGTGACAAGCGGCAGAGTGGTTAGCACTAATGCCTCACAGTGCCAAGGAGCGGGTTCAATTCCAGTCTTGGCTCTGAAGTGGGAAATGGTTCAGAAGGGCACTTGGCACAGAAGATGGCTGCCTGACACACAAGATGGAGACACAGAGAATAAAGCAGACATAACTGATGTCTGGAGCCCAGCGGGGTGCCAGTGGGACAGATAGGAACAGATCCAGGACAAAAGGAGCCAGACAGGAAGATTAAGAAATACATAAATGCGGGACACCACTTGAATAAAGCTGACTTCAGCCAAGGTGTACACAATGATATGCTAATACGAATGTCTTGGGCCATTTCCTAAAACAAAGGGACAATCAATACTACCTTCCTGCTGCTGCCTGTAACCTGTTAAACCTCTTTGACTGTGGCCATGTGTAAATGGCAAAATGCTTACAAATAGCGATGTACAATCTATAAAATGTTTAAAGATAACAAGGTGATAATTGTTTTGTATCTGGGCTCATTGTGAACCCGAAGTGGCTGTTTAAAGATAACAAGGTGATAATTGTTTTGTATCTGGGCCCATTGTGAACCCAAAGTATAAAATGAATGACTGCCATTCAAACCGGGAGAAAGGCTGGCTACCGTACCGCGGGGTACGTACGCTTTCTCCCGAAGCTTTGTGTAACAATAAAACTGCATTTATCTGATCACAGCAAATCTGACTCTTGAAGTGGTTGATTTTCCCACAACAGGTCACTGTCTGTGTGCAGTTTGCACGCTCTCCCTGTGCCTGCGTGGGTTTCCTCCAGGTGCTCCGGTTTCCTCCCACAGTCCAAAGATATGCAGGTTCGGTGGATTGGCCATGATAAAAAAGAAGTTGCCCCTTAGTGTTCAGGGGTGTGCAATTTAGGTGGGGTTGTGGGGATAGGGTGAAGGAGTGGACCTAGTTAGGGTGCGCTTTCAGAGGGTCGATGCAGACTGGATGGGCCGAATAGTCTCCTTCTGCACTGTAGGGATTCTGTGGTTCTATGAACATACCCCTCATAGAGTATTATAGTCCTTATTGAATTGTGTGTTTTTGTCTTTTTTTTAAGTTCATAGGTATTCTTTATTAATTGCTCTCACAATGACTGGATTGTTCCTCACTGGGTTGTACACCGTTCCTCACATTGTACCAGAAAAACACAGACACCACTATTAACTGGTGTTCCAAATTACCCTTCTGGGTTTTGGGATATGTTTTGTTACCTGTAGAGCAGGTAATCTGTGCTACTCAACTCAGTTACAGTGGAGGCTTTGGAAGAAGGCTCGAAGTCGTCCAGAAGTTTTACAGAAGGTTTATTGAGCAACACAACTTAAATAACTGCGTGAGCTGTTACTTTAAGAATTGTACTAGTAGAAAGGTTACAACTTTTCTATGCTCTACAACTAGGCCTGACCACACTAGCAGCCCTGAGCTAAATCTCTGCCCCTGTTCTCCTCACAGTCAAATCAGCCAAAGAGGCAGAGGGCTGCTTGCGTCCCCCTTTTATACATGCCAGTGCTGCCCCCTAGTGGTCTTTCCATTACCCATCAGCCCCTTCTGTACATACCCATGTAAAGATCACTACATCCCCCTTTTTCACTTTTTTCTTCATAGTTGCAGAACTGTAACTAAAATAATCAAACACAGTTAGTTTCATGCACAAATACAGAACAGAGAGCAATGATTGTATCAGTTCATGTTCACAATTTCAGACGGTTGGGTGCATGTCTGATTCGGGTAGACCCCTTGAGTGGGCATGGAGACCCAGAGATTTTATATCCATTTGGGCACCAACTGCTGGTGTCCCGGGATGTTGCATGATAGAGTCCTGCAGATCTAATGTCGAAAAAAGAGGTTGATGAAGTGGTACCTTCAGCAGGTTTCATCGATTGCGTCGAAACAGTATTCCATCATCAGACTTCACAACATACGATGGTGGCGACACTGGGCGAAGCACCATCGCCATGTTAGACCAACCTCCACCAGGGTGTCGCAATCTAACCATGTCGTTAATCGCTAACGGGATGCAGCACTTTTGCATGCCGGTCATAGTGCTGCTTTTGTCCATGGCGTTGGTGACGCATCTTGTCCAGGACTGGCGAGTGATCTGGATTGACGATGTGTAACGCTGGTAGCGTTGCCTCACATCTCGATTGAAGAGCATTTGAGCCGGTGACAGCCCAGAGCTCAAAGGCGATGAACGATATGACAATAGAGCCAAGTGTATGTCGGAATTCGAGTCAGCGGCCTTGCTGATCAGAGATGGAGGCTGGACGGGGGCACATTGACGGTCGGGGACTTCCACATAGGGCGCAGACTGGCGACACTAGACGAACTGATGAGGAAGTGGAGGCTAGCAAAAGGACAGGAAATGAGACACCTCCAACTAAAACACTTCCTCCGCAAAGAGACAGTGGGGTACCCTAGGGCACCAGAAAGCACACTACTCGAGGACCTGATAGGCACAAGCAACGAGAAGGGGGGGGGGCTATGTGGGAAAATATACGGACAGCTACTGGACAGAGCCCGGACTCCACTGGACGAGATCAAACAAAAATGGGAGGACGAACTGGGGACAGAGGTAGGATGGGGACTCTGGAGCGAAGCACTGAGCAGGGTGAACTCCACCGCCTCCTGTGCAAGGCTAAGCCTAATGCAGCTCAAAGTGGTGCACAGAGCGCACCTGACCAGAACTCGAATGAGCAGGTTCTTCCCGGAGGTGGAGGACAAATGTGAGCGGTGCCAGAGGGGCCCGGCCAACCACACCCACATGTTTTGGGCTTGCCCCAAGCTCGCTGGGCTCTGGACAGCCTTCTCTGAGGCAATGGCCAGGGTTGTGGGGGTGAGGGTGAAGCCATGCCCAATAGTGGCAATGTTCGGGGTATCGGAGCAGCCAGAGCTACACATGGGGAAGGGGGCCAACACCCTTGCTTTTGCTTCCCTAATCACACGCTGGAGAACATGCTCGACTGGCGATCGGCAGCACCACCCAAAGCTGCAGACTGGCTCGCTGACCTTTCGGAATTTCTCCACCTGGAGAAGATTAGGTACGTCACCCGAGGGTCAGAGGGAGGCTTCCTGGATACTTGGGGGCAGTTTGTCGGTCTGTTCCAAAACCTATTCGAGGCCAACAACGAGGAATAACCTAATAAGAATTTTTTTTTAAATTATTAAAACACCAAGATAGATGAGTTACCAAAAGACTGCGTAACGGGGGGAGGGGGGGATTGAACGGGGAAGGGGGAGGAACCATAGACCGAGCCAGAGGGCAATGAAAGTCCCGTAGGGTCTGTCGTGTTGGGTGTTCTGGTCTACAAACAGGTCAACACGGCTGGAGATGGTGTAACTCTATTTTATTAACAACTCAACTGTAATAATATACTGTAAGCTTGGGTACGTGCATTACCATCTTATCTGTGGACCCAGCCCTATCACTATCTGGGTGAGGCACTCAGCACATGGTGAATGTCTGAGAGGCAGGCTGTGAGCTCTGTGCTCTGAGCTGGCTGCTGCTAGAATGAGCGGGAACTCTGGTGTCCCCTGTCTTTATAGTGCGTGTCCTCTCACTGGTGATTGGCTGCGAAGTTGTGTATGCTGGTTGGTCCGACTGTATGTCCATCAGTGTGTCAGTGTGTGTGTGATTGCACCATGATATGCTGATGTATATCATGACAGGGTCAGTTAAACGAAGGACAAACTAAACCTCTGTATAATAAAGGAAATTAGCGCAGGCGAGAAAAATGTGATGTTTATAAGTACAAGAAATGCCAATAAAAAGATTTTTTTTTTAAATTAAAAAAATAATGTGGACACCTTTCTCCACCCTGCCATTCGATTGAGGAAAGTGTGGACTCGATGTCACGTGCTTGAAGTTGTATTTTTCTGAGAATTCCAACCACTCACAGCTAGCAAAGCAAGGACCATTGTCGGACATGCCTCTAGAAGGTTTCCTTGCAGGCTTTGATAACTGACGCCAATGTGAGATCCGGGAGTTTCAGTACTTCCGGAAAGTTGGAGTAATAATCGATGAGAAGAACATAGTGCCGAACCATGGAATGAAACAACTCAATACCAACTTTGTCCCACGGTGACATAGCCATCTCATGCTGCTGGAGTGGATCCTTGCATTGTGTCGGTCGATGTTTTTGACATGTGTCACATGTGAGCACCATGTTTGTTATGTCCTCATTTATCCCAGGCCAGTACACGGATTGCCGTGCTCTCCGTTTGCATTTTTCAGCACCAAGGTGCCCCTCATGAATCCTGCGGAGCATGTCCGCCCGGAGGGCCAGTGGAATGACGAATCTGTAATTTTGCAGTATGGTGCCATCCACCACGGACAGTTCAGTTTGTACGTTTTGGAACTGTGGGCACCGCCCTCTTGGCTAGCCATGCTGAAGGTTGTGCATGACCTGGAGCAGGGTCGCATCTTCCTGTGTTGCCTGACGAATTTGCTGCAGCCTCTTATCCGTTGCCGGGAGTGTCTCCCTGCACCACTGTGCATGAGCATCTACATCATTAATGGAAGCCGGAGGCGGACTGTCAGTGTCAATGGCTCGGGATAAGGTGTCAGCTATTATTAGGTCCTTCCCAGGAATGTAGACCAGCGTGAAGTCGTACCTCCTCAACTTCATCATCATGCGTTGTAGGCGCGGTGTCATGTCATTGAGATCTTTGTTGATGATGTTGATCAGTGGCCTATGATCAGTCTCCACGAGAAATGAGGGAAGGCCATACACATAGTGGTGGAATTTTGTTATACCCGTGATCAATCTCAGGCACTCCTTCTCTATCTGTGCATACCTGCACTCCGTGTCGGTCATCGCTCGAGAAGTTAAGCCACTGGGACCCAGTCCGACTGGTCATTCAGTTGAAGTAGCACCGCACCAATTCAATGTTGACTGGCGTCGGTGGAGATCTTTGTGGGTTTAGCCGGGTCAAAGATTGCCAGCTTTGGAGCTGCCGTCAATTGGTGCTTCAGATCCACCCACTTGTCTTGGTGGCGTGGAGTCCAGTCAAACTCCGTGTCCTTTCTTATCGCTTGTCGTAACGCTGTTGTCTGTGCTGCTAGGTTCGATATGAACTTGCCTAGGAAGTTGATGAATCCAAGAAACCTGAGCACTGCTTTCTTGTCACGTGGCCGCTGCATGTTCTGAATTGCTGCGATCTTCTCAGCGCCTGGTGCTCTGATATCATGTCACCCAGGAAGGTCAGCGATGAACGTGCGAAGGTGCACTTGGCTTGGTTGAGCTTCAGCCCAAATTGGTGGATTCTTTGGAAGACTTCTTTTAACCGAGCAATGTGGTCTTCCTCTGTCGTTGACCATATTATGATGTCATCAACATATACACGGACGCCTTTAATGCTTTCCGTCATCTGCTCCATAATTCTGTGAAATATTTCGGATGCAGAGTTAATCCCGAAAGGCATACGATTGTAACAGTATCGTCCAAACGGTGTGTTGAAGGTACGGCTGGAATCATCGAGCTGCATCTGCCAGAAGCCTTGTGAGGCATCAAGCTTGGTGAATATGTGAGCTTTTGCCATTTCGCTCGTTATCTCCTCTCGCTTGGGGATAGGGTAGTGCTCCCTGCGAATGTTTTTGTTCAAGTCTTTGGGATCTAAACAGATTCTGAGTTCACCGACCGGCTTCTTGACAAATACCAACGAGCTGACCCAGTCAGTCGGCTGTGTGACCTGTGATATGATGCCTTGAGATTGGAGGCATTGGAGTTCTGCTTTTAGCTTGTCCCGCAACAGAGCTGGTACCCTCCTTGGTGCACGAATGACCGGTGCTGCATCATCTTTGAGCAGGATTTTGTACTTATAGGGTAACGTACCCATGCCAGAAAAGACGTCAGGATACTCACTGAGAAGCAGCTGGATGGTATCGGCCAGTCGTGATGAGTCTACCGTGTTCATGAAAATCCTTTGTATCAGCCACAAATCCTTGCAGGCTTGAGCACCTAACAGTGACGTTCTTTTGTCGTCCACGATCTCAAAACGTAGCCCTTTCGTGACTTTCTTACGAACTACTTGTAGGTGGCATGATTCCCTTGAGGTGATCTGGTTGCCATTGTAGTTGTTAACTTGCATGCAGCAGGTATCATCTCGTGTGTCCCTGGGATGGATGCGAGATCTTTTCTGGTCATCAAGTTCACGGATGCTCCTGTGTCGAGCTTGAATGTAATTGGGAAGTTGTTCACTCGCACCGTGGCACTCTATTCGCTTGTGGATTCAATGGTGTGCACGCATTGAGGCTGTGTGGTCAGCTCGTGTGGTTCCTCTGTGGCGTTTATGATTCCAACACCGTATGTGTTCTCCCAGGAGTAGAACTCTTTGTGGTCGGAAAAGTTTTCTTCGGGTGTCTGAGTATCCATTGCATCTACTATGCGAACCTTGAAGTTTCCATGTCTTTGCATTGGAGAGTAATATTTGGCTGTGGACTGACACTTGGAGGCAAAATGATTCACCTTGGAGCACTTTAAACACCTTTTCCCTTGTGCAGGACATTTCCCTTTTAAATGGGCGGTGCCACAGTGGTAGCACGTCATGACGTACGTGACATCACGTGTCGGCAGCGATCGCGCACCGCGACTCGCTCTTCTGGCTGGGGTCGGTACTTTACATACTGCGCATGCGCAGGCGCATACCGGGATCTTGCGTGATCGTGTTTCTCCTGACTGCGCGCATGCGCAGACATGCCGTAATGGGCGCCAGCGGCCGGAAAAGAAGGCCTGTGAGGAGAGGCCACCATTTTAACATCTTCCACGTCGTGGAGTACTTTCTCCATGGTTTTTTTTCAAGAAACTCCAGGTACTGCTGATTTTCCTGCTCTTGCTGTAAGCATTTTGCTATGGTAGTTTTTAAAGTTAAATCATTTTGCTGCATTAATGATTCCCTTAAATTTTTGTCTGAGAGACCATAGATTAATTGATCCCTGATGATGGAGTCTGTTATTTCAGCATAGTTACAACTTTGTGTTGGCAATCGGAGATCTGTGACAAAATTAGAGATAGTCGCCCCGTTTTTTTGGAATCTGTTACGCAGGTTAAATCGTTCCATGATTTCATTTGACTGTGATTTATAGTGTTCATCAAATTTTGCCATTATCACTTGAAAGCTATTTTTATCTTCATTGTCACCATACGTAAAAGAGTTATAAATGTCTACAGCTTGCCGTTGAGAGTAATATCCCAATCTTTCTCTCGTCGGGGGCTGCATTTAAGGCAGTAACTGTCATATATATCTGAAACTGCTGTTGATACATTTTCCAGTTACTATTTAAATTACCGGTAGTTTTCAGCAACTCTGGAAGTGGCGAGTGGTCCATCGCTTCGGTAGGTTGTTTGGAATCAAAATGCTGCGAAGTCTTCCACAGTCGAGCAGTCGGCCCTTTACTTTTCGTGCTTGTTTTGGTTCTTTATGGCCACTAACCTAATCTATCTAATATTGTCCGATTAAAGCCAATCTGGTACCATGTTTTGTTACCTGTAGAGCAGGTAATCTGTGCTACTCCACTCAGTTACAGTAGAGGCTTTGGAAGAAAGCTCAAAGTCGTCCAGAAGTTTTACAGAAGGTTTATTGAGCAACACAACTTAAATAACTGCGTGAGCTCTTACTTTAAGAATTGTACTAGTAGAAAGGTTACAACTTTTCTATGCTCTACAACTAGGCCTGACCACACTAGCAGCCCTGAGCTAAATTTCTGCCCCTGTTCTCCTCACAGTCAAATCAGCCAAAGAGGCAGAGGGCTGCTTGCATCCCGCCATTATACACGCCAGTGCTGCCCCCTAGTGGTCTTTCCATTACCAATCAGCCCCTTCTGTACATACCCATGTAAAGATCACAACAGGATACCCTCGCACTTAACATCAGTGTGGATTGTAACAGACACACATGACTGTACTGTGCATTTTATAATGTCTAATTAAAATTAATGAATGCAGATAAGTTTTAACATCAGGCTGTTTATCTGAAATGGTTTCTCTGCACTAAGTGTGGTCAATCCAATGCTCAATGGTCTGCTACTTCTTGAATGTCAGGGCGCTTTTAGGCTTATGGTTTTGCCACTATTCCAATGGCTTGCATAAAAGGTTTGCTGATTCACCTGAAAATGCAGCAGATAATTATTTTTAAACCTAGTCTTTGGAGGTAACCGAGGATAAAGGTGTTCTCAATGATTTATGTGGAGACATTCGGGAGATGGGAAGACGAGCTTCTACCATATTTCAAGATCTAATAGTTAAGTAAAGGTCACTTCTAAAAACGAGTCAGGCAGCAAATTTGCTGCACAGAATTAATGTTACACATAATGCTAACTCGCTTACAATGGCAACTACAAGGTAGCAGCTTCAAAATTAACTGATGAATTTTGACCTCCATTACGCACACTTATGGATTTGTGAACTTCTCAAAATCATTGCTAACTTTCTATTTATCTTTAAGTGTAGAGTACATAATGCGAGGTGCTCGGTGCTCCGGAGTGTGAACGCCTCCACCTCGTGCATGAGGTTGGGGCTGATACAGTTGAAGGTGGTATCTAGAGCACACCTCACAAGGGCGACGATGAGCCGACTCTTTGAGAGGGTAGAAGATGTATGTGAACGTACGGGGGAGGCCCCGCAAACCACGTTCATATGTTTTGGTCCTGTCCAAAGCTAGAGGATTACTGGAAGGAGGTTTTTAGGGTAATCTCTAAAGTGGTGCATGTGAAACTGGACCCGGGCCCTCGGGAGGCCATATTCGGGGTGTCAGACCAGCCGGGGTTGGAAACGGGTGCGGAGGCAAATGTTGTAGCCTTCGCATCGTTGATCGCCCGAAGGCAGATCCTGATGGGTTGGAGAGCAATCTCTCCACCCTGTGCCATGGCGTGGCGGGGGGACCTGTTGGAATTCTTGACTCTTGAGAAGGTTAAGTTTGAACTGAGGGGAAGGATGGAGGGGTTCTACAATTCATGGGCATTATTCATTATGCACTTTCAAGAACTGGATAACATTGAACATTAGTTGGGGGGGGGGGGGTTGGGAGGGTTGGGGGGAGTGGGACTGTATGTGTTAATAGTGACTATGGGTGACTATCCTCATTCCTTTTTGTCATTTGTTTCTGTTAACATGCGGGCTAATGTTTGGGGGTGTAGTGGGAGGAGGGATCGTTGTTATTGATATGGGGATTGACATTACATTCGTTCCTGATTATTGTTTATTGTTGCGTGTAAATTTGGGAGAAAATGTGAAAAAGGTGGAGGATAAAAATATTTTTTTAAAAAGTGTAGAGTGCATAATTTCACATTGTTACGGATCCTTGGGTATCCTGACAGTTTTAGAACTATTTCAACTTTATTCTGATGCCATTTACTATTACATAACAATAGATGCAACATGTGACGAGGGCAATCACGCCAAATTACAAACAAAGATTTATAAATTTTAAAAAGAGTAACGCAAAAATCCACGAGGTAAAAGAATCTTTGAATAATGTGACCTCAAGAAACTTTCTTCACCAGAGGCCTAGATAATAACAAAGCCATGCAGATTCTCCCTTCTGGGGGATTAAGTCCACACACCGCCGGGAGAACCGGCGCAAACCACTCCGGCGTCAACAGGCCCCAAAAGTGCGGAATTCTCCGCATTTTCGGGGGCTAGGTGGACGCTAGAGGGTTTGGTGCCGCTCCAGCCGGCAGCGAAGGGATTGCGCGAGTTCGCACATGCCGAAGGGCCGGCGTGATCTCGCACATGCACGGAACCGCCGGCAAGGTTCCACGCATGCGCAGGTGTATTTTGGCGGAGCCCTACAGGGGCCGACGCGGAAGGAAGAAGTGCCCCCACGGAACAGGCCCACCCGCATATCGGTGGGCCAGTTGCTAACTTTTGGTTGGTTCAATTGGCTGTTTTATAACCTTTGCTCTCGAGTCGCCAGGTATCTTTATGATACTGCCACGAGGTTCAAGTTCAAGTAATGGTCAATAACTCAATACACCGATTGGTAAGATTCAAATCAAAGCACATTTATTATACACAGTAATCGCTACTCATGCACAAATTCTACGTCTAAGCTACTTCTACAACTAACAGGCCTATACTTAACTTCGGACTGGCCCACCAGGTCAGGGGAACAAATGGCCTTTCGTTCGGAATCTGAAACTGCGGGATTCAAATCCGGTATGGACTGGTAGCTAGGAGCGCCTATCTCGTAGTGAGTGTTGACTTGAGACTTACTTCAAGGATGCGGCAGCTTGGACCGTTCACTCTCAGGGGTTGCTTCACGTTGCTGAGTGACCCGGTCAAGGAGAACGATTTGAACTTGGGGCTTAACTTTTATAGTCCCCAGGGGCTTCCCGCCTTTCGGGGCGGACCCTATACCTGGTTCAAGGTGATTGGACTTTGTTCCAATCGCTTGGTTTGATTTCTCCAATACTGGAGCGGTTCCCTGATCGATGGGCGGTCTTGAGGTGTCCGTTAACCTCTTTTGTGTTGGCTCCTGCTGGCGCCGGGGAGTCTGGCTTAGCTTTGTTTGTCCCAAATGTTGCGATTGTTCCTGGGGATCGTGCATTAGTATGTAGATGGCTGCTACATTATTATGCAGATGGCTGCTGGTATCGATGCTGTCTGGGCTTTTGCAGAGTTTAATACACAGTAAACCTGCACCTGCTGGTTTCTGCCTGTGTTGGCTGAATTTCCCTTCAGCCTTTGTGGTTCTCCATTTTAAATCGGGAGTTGGCCAACTTAGGTGGCTACAGGCCCCGATCGCAGACCAGGCCACCGTGGAGGCCCCCCCCCCCCCCCCCCCCCCGGGGTCGGATACCCTGCACCTTGTTGGAGATGCTTATTGCCTGGCTCTTGTGTGGCACAAATGTTACTTGCTATTTATCAGCCCAAGCCTGAATGCCACCCAGATCTTGTTGCATGCAGGCTCACACTGCCTCAGTATCTGAGGAGCTGAAAATGACACTGAACAATGTACATTCAACAGTGAACATTTCTACTTCTGATATTACGTTGGAGGGAATCTCAGTGATGAAGCAGTTGAAGATGGGCCTAGGGCACTATCCTTGGGTAAATCCTGCAGCGATGTGCCAAGTTGAAATGTTTGGCCTCCAACCACCACAACCATCTTCCCTTGTGTTGTGTGTGACTGTAATCAGTGGAGAAAGTTTCGCCCCAGATTCCCATTGACTTCAATTTTGTTAGGGCTGCCATACTTGTTCAAAAGCTTGATGTCAAGGGAAGGCTCTCATCTCAAACTGGAATTCAATCCTTTTGTCCATTTTATATTTATTTGATAGCTGCAAGGAGAAAAGCTACATGGGTGCCCACACTCTGGATTCTTTCAACCATGATGAGAGGTCTTATTAAGAGATGTTACCCATTCAATGTAAGATGGAGAACCACGAAGCCCACCCAAACTTTCCGCTGCCATCACTATAGTGATGCTTTACCAGCAGGCATGTATTCTTTGATACATACACCCCTAGATCTTTACTTCTTTAGTGTAACAATGATTTAAAAGTTACACAACAGGCCCACTTATGCATTATCTTTATACACATATCTATTCAATTTAATAAGAAGACAGTCTCTCAGGTGGACATCTATTCCATATGGGTTACATTCGGCGTTCTGGAACCAGGCTAGTAGAGACCTTGGAAGTTTCCTCATTTCCTTCAGTGGGTGGTACTTCCTGGGACGCTACTCCAGCATTTGTCTATCAGAGATGGCAGCCATTCATTACCTACTTTAAGGAATTAGTCACAGTCAGTTGCTTGGGGGAGGGGGTGGCAAGGAGGAGGCCGGGGGGGGGGGGGGGGGTGGGGGCAGGGTTAGTTGACAGGAGGGGGGCTCTTTGGGGTTTGTTGCTTTTTTGTTTCTCTCTTTTCTTTGTGGATGAGGTGTGTACGGTTGGTTGGGTTTTTGTTATGTTGGCTTTGTGTAACATCTGCTGTGGGTATTATGCATTTGGTTATAAAATTTACTGTGCAATGTAAAATCTTTAAGAAAATTATTTTTTGGAAAAGAGAATATGAATGCAAACTAGCGAATAACATAAAGGAGGATTGAAAAGTTTTGTTTAATTATATGAAAAAGGAAAAGATCAGCTAGGATTAGCTAGGACAAATGTGGGCCCATTAGAGTGGACACAGAGGAATTTGTAGTGTAGAATAGGGAAATGGTGGAGGAACTAAAGAGGAGATACAGAAAATCTCCCAGAAACACAAGGCGAACATGGGACTTGTGAAACTGAAGAACTAAAATAAATTAGTATTAGTGAAGAGGTAGTAGTTGAAACGTTAACTGGGCTGAAGATTGATAAATCCCCTGGACCAGACGAGCTTCATCCTTGAGTATTGCAGGAGGTAGCTATAGAGATAGTGGATGAGGAGGTATTGCAGGAGTATTGCAGGAGGTAGCTATAGAGATAGTGGATGAGGAGGTATTGCAGGAGTATTGCAGGAGGTAGCTATAGAGATAGTGGATGAGGAGGTATTGCAGGAGGTAGCTATACAGATAGTGGGTGAGAAGGTATTGCAGGAGTATTGCAGGAGGTAGCTATAGAGATAGTGGATGAGGAGGTATTGCAGGAGTATTGCAGGAGGTAGCTGTAGAGATAGTGGGTGAGGAGGTATTGCAGGAGTATTGCAGGAGGTAGCTGTAGAGATAGTGGATGAGGAGGTATTGCAGGAGGTAGCTATAGAGATAGTGGATGAGGAGGTATTGCAGGAGTATTGCAGGAGGTAGCTATAGAGATAGTGGATGAGGAGGTATTGCAGGAGTATTGCAGGAGGTAGCTATAGAGATAGTGGATGAGGAGGTATTGCAGGAGTATTGCAGGAGGTAGCTATACAGATAGTGGGTGAGAAGGTATTGCAGGAGTATTGCAGGAGGTAGCTATAGAGATAGTGGGTGAAGAGGTACTAGGAGTATTGCAGGAGGTAGCTATAGAGATAGTAGATGAGGAGGTATTGCAGGAGTATTGCAGGAGGTAGCTATACAGATAGTGGGTGAGGAGGTATTGCAGGAGTATTGCAGGAGGTAGCTATAGAGATAGTAGACAAGGAGGTATTGCAGGAGGTAGCTATAGAGTTAGTAGATGAGGAGGTATTGCAGGAGTATTGCAGGAGGTAGCTATAGAGAGAGTGGATGCATTGGTGGTTATCTTTCAAAATCCAAAGATTATGGAAAGTTTCCTGCAGATTAGAGCGTAGCAAATGTAACACCACTATTTAAGAAGGGAGGAAGAAGGAGAATGGACAACTAGTCTTGTTAGTTTGATGTCATAGAATCATAGAATTTACAGTGCAGAAGGAGACCATTCGGCCCTTCGAGTCTGTACCGGCCCTTGGAAAGAACACCCTAGTCAAGCCCATGCCTCCACCCTACCCCCACAACCCAGTAACCCCAGTTAACCTTTTTGGACACTGAGGGCAATTTATCATGGCCAATCCAGCTAACCCGCACATCTTTGGACTGTGGGAGGAAACCGGAGCACCCGGAGGAAACCCATGCAGACACGGGGAGAACGTGCAGACTCCGCCCGGCAGTGACCCAAGCGGGAACTGACCCTGGGGCCCTGGAGCTGAGAAGCAACTGTGCTAACTACTGTGCTGCATGTCAGTAGTAGGGAAAATGTTAGCATCTGTTAAAGAGGATGTGATAACT
Organism: Scyliorhinus torazame; assembly: GCF_047496885.1. Taxonomy (NCBI): domain Eukaryota; kingdom Metazoa; phylum Chordata; class Chondrichthyes; order Carcharhiniformes; family Scyliorhinidae; genus Scyliorhinus; species Scyliorhinus torazame. The sequence continues at coordinate 124,387,054 of NC_092710.1, read as the reverse complement.
GGCCACTTGGAAAATAATATGATTGGTCAGGGTCAACATGGATTTATGAAAGGGAAATCTTGTTTGACCAACTTCTTGGATTTCTTGAGGATATGCCATGTATCTTAGGTAGGATGTATTTTGATTTTCAGAAGGCTTTTGATAAGGTCCCCCACAGGTTAGTAAATAAAATTAGTGCATGTGATTGGGGGAAATATTCAAGTATAGATGGGTCGAGAATTAGTCGACAGACAGAAAGCACAGTGTAGGAATAAATGGATCACTCGCCAGCTGGCAAGCTCTTACTAGTGGGGTATCCCAAAGATCAATGCTATGTCCACAGCTGTTCATATACATGATTTGGATCTGGGGATCAATTGTAATCTTTCCAAATTTGCTTATGACACCAAACTGAGTAGAAATGTGGAGCGGGATTCTCTGATCCTGAGGCTAAGTGTTGGCGCTGTCGTAAATGCCGTCGCGTTTCTCGACGGCGTCAACATGCCCCCAGGCGCAGCAATTCTGACCCCTACAGGGGGCCAGCATGGCACTGGAGCGACCCACGCCGCTCCAGCTGCCGATACCAGCATCAGATGAGCGCCGCGGGTGTGCGCATGTGCAGTGCGACCGGCGCCAATGCACCCATGCGCGGTGCGACCGGCTCGATTTTGCGCCGGCCCCGATGCAACATGGTTAGGGCTACAGGGGCCGGTGCAGAGCAAAGGAGGCCCCCAGCCAGAAAGGCCGGCCCGCCGATCGGTAGACCCCGATCGCAGGCCAGGCCACAGCAGAGGGCCCCCCCATCAGGCCGCCCCACCCGGATGGATGCACGCCGAGGTCACTATGGGTAAGACCACACGTGGACGGCGCCGGCGGGTGTCGGACTTTTTAATGCAGCCACTCGGCCCATCCCGGGAGGAGAATTGCCGGGGGGGGGGGGGGGGGGCACGTAGAGTGGCCCCTGACTGACGCCGCGCCTGCGCCATTCTCCATTCTCCGGAGAATCAGCGGACCGGCGTCAGGGCACCGTAACGCGATTCGCGCCCGGCATGGGATGAGAGAATCCCGCCCGTGAGTTGTGAAGAGGATGCAAATGCACTTCAACAAGACTTGGACAGGCTAAGTGAATGGGCTATAACATGGCAAATGGAATATAACATGAATAAGTGTGAAGTTATTTGGTAGAAAAAAACAGAAAGGCAGTTTATTTCTTAAATGGTGAGTGTTTGGGAAGTGGTGTCCAAAGAGACCAGAGTGTCCTTGTTTCATGAGTCACGAAAAGCTGGCATGCAGGTGCAGAAAGCAGTTAGGCAAATAGTATGTTGGCCTTCATCACAAGGGGATTTGAGTAGAGGAGTGTGACTTCACCTGGAGCATTGTGCACAGTTTTGGTCCTCTTATCTAAGGAAGGATGTACTTGCCATAGAGGGAGTGCAAGAAAGGTTCACCAGATTAATCCCTGGGAATACAGAGACTGGGTCTGTATTCTTTGGGGTTTTAAAGAATAAGGGAGTGGGCTCACTGAAATTTACAAATTCTTACAGGACATGGCAGGGTGAATGTGGATGTTTCTCCTGGCTAATGAGATTAAAACCAGGGGACACAATCTCAGGGTAAGTGGTAGGTCATTTAAGACTGAGATTAGGAGGAATTTCTTCAGAGGGTGGTGAATCTTTGGAATTCTCAAACCCAGGCGACTGTGGAAGCTCAGCCATGGAATATGTTCAAGACTGAAATGATAGATTTGTGGAGACTAATGACATCAAGGGGTTGGGAAAGCGGCATTAAGGTAGATCATCAGCCATGATCAAATTGAATGGCTGACTGGGCTACAACGGTTCCTCTGTTCCTTCGACCAATATAAGATGAAGTCACTCCAAAGAGTGTGACGGGCCTGTCTGTGAGAAGCATTGCCCCTTCCTTACACTCCAGTGAGAAAAATATTTAAAGAATACACCTAAATGTCCTATATAGATGAGGGGAGGTGGTGGTGTTCTGATATTATCACTAGACATCTAATCCAGAAGACCCATGGTAATGCTCTGGGGCCCTGAATCTCACGTCTGATGGCGAAATAGATTTCAATAAAAGAAATCAGAAATTAAAAGTCTAATGACCATGAAACCATCATTGATTGTTGTAAAAACCTATCCAGTTCACTAATGTCCTTTAGGGAAGGAAATCTACCATGCTTACCTGGTCTGCCCTACATGTGACTACTGACCCACAGCAATGTGGTTGACTTTTAAATGCTCCCAGGGATGGGCAATAAATGCTGTCCCAGCCTGCGACACCCACATCCCATGAATGAATAAAGAGAAATAAAATGGCAAGAACCTGCAGAATAAAGTACTGGGGATATTTTAATAAAGAACAAATGAGAATATGGATATATTTTACATTTAAGAGAGATGGCTAATGATAAATGGTCAAAAGGCAGAGCTGAGGAGGGATTAAATCTTTCAAAAAGAAAGAGCTACGGAACGTGAAGCAATTACATTATAGTTTAGGTATCACGTAACTTTAGAAAGCATAAATATAATTGCAGAAGGGGATAGGTCTGCCACAAAATAAATAGAATTGAGTAACAATAATGGCTTGCTTTGGAAAATCCTTGTTTGGTTGACAAATGTTGGCCTAATGACAAAGTAATTCATATGTCTTATCGTAGATTTGCTGCAGTGTCGGAGGCCATTTGGCCCAATGAGTCTGCACAGGTCCTCTGAAAGGGCACCCTACCTAGACCCACTCCCCCATCCCATCCCCGTAACCCCAGCTAACTTGCACATCTTTGGACACTTAGGGGTATTTAGCATAGCAATCTACCTAATCTGCGCATCTTTGGACTGTGGGAGGAAAAGGGAACATCCGGAGGAAACCCACGCAGACATGGGGAGAACGTACAAACTCCACACAGTCACCCAAGGCAGGAATTGAACCAGAATCCCTACCATTGTGAGGTGGCAGTGCTAACCACTGTGCCATCGTGCCGTACTCAGCGTCCACCTATTTCTGGCTGAGGTCTGCAGCTACGCTGTGTATACAGTCAAAGGCCCCCCCCCCTCCCCATCCCATGCTCCAGCCAACTTTGCCCCCTCTCCCCATGGAGCCGCCGTGCACTCAGGATGTTATAGGTATAGCTGAATAAACTGAATCATATCAATCCTCTAAGATTCAAAAATTGTGAAAATCCATCAGGGGATTTTCTAAAGCAACCCATTATCATTACCAGATGTATCTGTATTGTTCCAGCCTTATCCCCTCCTGTTATATCTCTCCTATGTAGGTCATTACTTTTGAAAGTGGACATACGCTGCTTTATCCTCCAAGATGTTCTGACAGTCATCAGATTTCTTATTTTTTGCTTGTTCATGGGACCTGGGCATTGCTGGCTAGGCCATCATTTATTGTCCATCCCCAATTGCCCATGAAAAAATGATGGTGAGCTTCCTTCTTGTACAGCTGCACAGAACCCCTGCAGTGCAGGCCATTCAGCCCATCTAGTCTGCACCGATCCTCTGAAAGAGCACCCGACCAAGGCCCAATCCCCACCCTATTCCTGTAACTCCACACAGACAGTGACCCAAGCCAGGAATCGAACCCGGGTCTCTGGTGCAGAAGGCACTTTCAATAATTCTTGGTCCAAATAGCTCTGACCTTGTTTAGAACCAACAATGTCATCATTATCCGAGGATCTTCAGTAGAATTAAAGGTTTCTTGGAATTCAAGGCAGAAATGAAAAGTACGCCTTTCCATAGCAGCTTTTGTGACCTTGAGTAAAGTACTATTGAAGTATAACCACTGTTATAATCTAGAACACATGGCAGCCAATTTACATACAAGGCTCCCACAAACAGCAACATGACAATGATCAGTTCATGATTGTAATGACATGGGTTGAGGGATACATTTTATGAAAGAATTAATGGTAACTGATCAGATTTTGAAACAGATCTGAATTTTAGCAACAATTGGTTTCATTTTCTTATATCTTGCACTAGACATCATGTACATCCTCGTCTAAAGCAAATTTACACTCAGAAGGGAAGTGGAGATGTTGAGGATAATAATAGGGAACCAAGAAACGGCAAGAGTTAAATAAATACTTTGCGTCAATCTTCATGGTGGAAGACACTAATAACATTCCAAAAATATTAAATAATTAAGGGGCAGAAGCAGGGGAGGAAATAAATACGATAGCAATCACTAGGGGAAATGTACCAAGAAACTAATGGGCTAAAGGCCGATAAGTCCCCTGGGCCTGATGGTTGCATCCCAGGATATTAAAGGAAGTAGCTACAAAGATAATGCATACACTGAGAGTAGTCTTCCAAGAATCCTTAAGTCACAGAGGATTGAAAACTGCCAAAAAGGGAGGGAGTCAAATACACAAGAAATTATAGGCCAGTTAGCTTAACTTGTTATTGGGAAAATTTTAGAGTCCATTATAAAGAACGTAATAGCAGAGTATTTAGAAATGCACAATACAACCAGGCAGTCAACATGGCTTCATTAAGGGAAAATCATGCCTGACAAATTGATTAGAATTCTTTAAAGTGGTAATAAGCACAATAGATGAAGAGGAACCAGATGTAATATTTCCATAAAGTGTTCGATAAGGTACCACATAAAAGGCTACTTATAAGAGCCCACGGTGTTGGGATAATATATTAGTATGGATAGAGGATTAATTAACTGATAGAAAACAGAGTTGGAATAAGAGGGATATTTTCAGGGTGGCAACCGGTAACTAGTGGAGTGCCACAGGGATCGGTGTTGGGGCCAATTATTTATAATATATATTAATGACTTGGACAAGGGAATTAATGCACTATTGCTAAGTTTGCAAATGACACAAAAATAGGTGGGAAGACAAGTGGTGAGGATGACAAAGAATCTACAGATTCATGTAAGGTAAGGGCATAAACTTGGCAAATGTAATAACGTAGGAAAATGTGAAGTTATGCACTTTGGTAGGAAGAATAAAGGAGCCGAATATTTAAATGAAGACCGCAGAAAAATGCAGCTTAGATGGATTTGGGGGCCCTCATGTATAAATTACAAAAGGTTAGCATGCAAGTTGAGCAGTTAATTGGGAAAGCAAATGTAACATTATTTCAAAGGGAATGGCGTATAAAAATAGGGAAGTCCTGTTAAAACAATACAAGACACCTTGAATACTGTGAACGGTTGGTCTCCTTATCTAAGGAGAGATGTACTAGCATTGGAGGCAGTCCAGAGAAGGTTACTAGGTTGATCCCATGGACGGAGGAATGTTCTTATAAGGAGAGGTTCAGTAGGTTGGACCTGTACCCATTGGAGTCCAGAAGAATGAGGCGCAAACTTAGATTCATATAGGATTCTCACGGGGTTTGACAGGTTAGATGCTGAGGGGAGGTTTCCTCTTGTGGGAGAGTCTAGAACCAGAGGGAATAATCAATGAATAAGGGGTCACCCATTTGAGTCAGAGATGATGAATTTCTTCTCTCTGATGGTAGTGGATCTGTGGTATTCCTTACTCCAGAGCAGTGTTTTTCAAACTTTCTTTCCTGGGTCCCATTTTTACCCATCGGACAACCTTCAGGACCCAACCTGGCCAACCTTCGCGACCCACCATTTTCTCTTACCTTGTTTGTTGCTGACAAAAATGGAGGGAATGGTTTTGGGTTCCTTTGGCCCCAATGGTCCCCCGAACTTGGAAAAAAAAGGCTGCATATTAAAAAATGCGGCCGCAGTGCGCATGCGTGCCCGATCATCGGTGCACATGCGCAGTGCGGCCAAATTTTCTTTTTAATGTTCCTGGCCATTTGAAGGCCGCTCGCAGCCGGCATTATTAAAAGCCGGCTGCTGCGCGCGGATTTGCACGATCGGAAGCCTGTTAAGTATGTGCAAAGCGGAGATAGAAATTTTTAAACAGGAAGGGAATCAAGGCAGGAATGATGAAAAGGTTGGAAAGTGGAGCTGAGGATTATATCAGATCAGCTATGATCTCCTTGAATAACACAGCAGACTGGAGGGACCAAATGGCCTACTTCTGTTCCTCTACCTCAGGTGTTCAGTAATACTGGCTGATATATCAGTTATAGTCAGCAAATCCAAGAGTTTTATTAAGATTTGGAGCACAACTCTTTAAAAAAAGATGTTTATGTAATCTTCCACCTTCTGTCCTCAGAAAATAGTTTGATAGAATACATTTTTTCATTCAGGATTCATTAAACGGATTTAATAACAGTTGGACTTTTGTTCATACTTTGTCACCCAAAATGATGTACAATCCGAGCTTATATTGTGAAACACCAATTGCTAGATGCATTATCTTGTGCTTCATGGTTCAGCACATAAGGAAGTTTATATAAAATGTTACCTTCACTTGATAAAAGATTAATCATTGCGGGCAAAAAGTCACCTTCAGCATGGTACATTCAACAACTCGTGAACGTTTTTGGCACGATTTAATGGCCGCATCGCACTTGAGGGAGAGCGTGACACAGCCATTAGATCGTGGGGGAGTTCAAAATCAGGAACCATGCCGGGCACGATACCGGCGACGGCCCAAGGTGTACAGACATCGTTGGTTTTTCAAGCAAAGCATGTAAACTGTCGAGGGCTTTATGTTCATAGATTTTCCTTGTACTTATCAATAAACGTTTTCATGATATTTAACAAAGCTTGATAAAATCCACTCCTTTTCTCCCTGGTTCTATCAGATGTAAATTACGGCTAAGAGAATTACAGAAACTCAGAAGTGTTCAGACCACATCCAGAATGGAGTTATATTAAAACAAATTGAATGGTTGAATGCACCCAAATTATATGCTATTTTTCACTAATTTTTCCAAGAATTAGGAAAAAAGATACTTCACCTCTTTCAAGCTTGAAGATTCGAGACAAACAGGTCTATATTTCCAATGTCTTAGGTAATTCATAATAAGAACTTAAGTAATTACAGTAGACTCGAGGTTCACTGCAAATCTGTCGAAAGCTGAAGGTAGGGTTCAGTCAGGCTAGCAGAGCCACAGGATCAGCATTTTTGCAAAGTAAATCCTTCTGTAGTTTAATATAAAATAGTCTTTGAAAATATTCTAAAGCCATGTGTTTAAAATGAAACTTTCCAATTTGTAGACTCAAAATCAGGCATATTGCCCCCAGTAAAGTAGATCTCCGTCAGTCATCACATTGAACAGGGATTTCCAAAGACACGGGTTAAACAGAATAATTTACTGAAAACCAATGGATTTAATTAGTACCACTCATAACAACTGAACCTCAATATTAGATCATATCATTCAGATCGTTCAGCCAAGGAAACTAGCCTAGCTAGATTGAAGCAGCGAAGGTTGACGCCTGCGAAGTCATCTCAAAGGCAGTAAACACCATAGAATTAGATGCGGAGACAAGAAGGAACTTAGCATATGATGAAAATGAAAATTATGGATTCCCAGCAGTCCTGGCAAGCAGTTTACAACAACCTACAAGTGAGAATTAAACAGGTGACAACTGTAAGTGCTCTTCCAAGATGGTGGGGGCAGTCTCTATCCAGATTTTAACATCACGTCTGGCTCATCTTCATAGAAAAATGCAAAACCGTACAAATAATATCTACTGAGTATGACTGTGCATGTTATAACAGTATTTAGTCCAATCTCAATTTCCAGAGTAAATTTATTATAATTACAATTCCATCTCCTTGATTTTCATTTCATTTTCTCACCATGAAAACCATGTAATATTTACCAAACTCTCACTTATAAAACAAATGTAATCCAACACAATCCATTTAAACTATTCTTTGTCAAAGCCCTTACAAAAGTTTTTTTGTACACCACAGTGCATCATCAGATAATATTTAACAATGTGGACACAACATAAAGTTAGTAAATTTCTTTTAGTCAGTCAACAAAACATTCAATATAAACATCTACAGGGTTCATTATTTATTCTCACATGATCAAAACAACTTAATTCAGTACATTTACAGTCAATGAACAAAAAGCAATGGAATTTGTTGTAAGAAAATTATATATACAAAGTACATTTCTCCATTTGTATCTACAGCAGAATTTGTGCAACAACCCATGTTAGAGCGTATTAAAAATACATTGTTAATCTAAAAACAATATATGTACATGTAGCTTACATGTTATCTGACAACTGCAATGCACAAATTTGCATTGATTTAAACAATCAGTAAAATAAAGATTTGATTTAAATGGTTGGCCCTGTTCATTTGTTTGTGCATTTTCTTGGTCTCTGCACCATGCAAAATCTGTATGATTAACATCAAAGTATACAATTCCATGATATCAAACAGTGCTGTGCTTGCCATCTGAGTGTTTTGGTTTGCTGACTGGTACTCCAATTAGTTTTGGACAGTCATGCAAACCCTTTGCAATTTGGTCACATTTCATAATTAAGTCATAGTTGATTTTTTCAGTTACAATACTATCTTGCTTGTAGTCTGGGTGATCAGCAACAAACTTCCTCAACCAGCATGCTGCAGTCATCAGCTCACCTGCAACAAACAAGAGCGTAATGGGAATTTTCAAATGTTTAAATTGATTTAGTGTACAATTTCAGTGCAAACATAGATTTCTTATTTTACTCTGTTGTAAAGTAAATGTTTTTGATCAAGTTTCCTTGTAGGCAAATTGCAATATGAAATTGGTTGAAAAGCACAGAAGCAGCAAGGTTTTGCATTCCAGTGTTTGGTCCCTCTGGTCAACTTATTAAAATGATGACTTCCGGTGGCGGCTATGGAGGAGTAATTCGCACATTTGGTGGCTCCCGCTGTGGTCGGACGTTTGGACCTTTCCCCCGGACATTTTTCCGGTTTTAAGCGGAAAATTTGTAGGTTGAGGCAATTGGGCACTGTTTCCTCGCATTGGTTTATGGAAAAAAGGATCAGAAGTGCATGAATGGGCAGAAACAAGAAGCCAGTAACGAGCTGTGTTGAAGCTGCAACGGGAGACAGTATGGCCAAGGGACGGACCCCTGGGGTGGCAGCGCAGCGACCAACGGACCCAGAGATGCAGGCCATTCAGGGTGGCTTCGCCATGCAGAAGCGGGAATGCCTGGACCCGATCAAAGAATCAATTGATCGCCTAGAGAGCAGACTGGATGCCCAGGACCGGGCAATTGAGAAGGTGGAGAAGGCGCTGCTGGAACAAGAGGAGCACCAAACATCAGAAAAGGCTCCTGGAGAAGATTGAGGACCTTGAGAACCGGTCCCGCCGGCAGAACCTAAGAATTGTCGAGCTCCCGGAGAGAGCTGAGGGAGCAGACGTGGCGGGTATGTTCAAAAAGCTGCTGGGGGAGGGGGCATTCCCTCGACCGCTGGAGGTGGACAGGGCGTACGGGCGCTTGCAAGGAAGCCGCGGGCGGGGTCCCTCCGAGGGCAATGGTGGTGAGATTCCACAGGTTCCTGGACAAGGAATGTATTCTCCGGTGGACCAAGCGCACGCGGAGTTGCAAGTGGGATAACAGCATCCAGCGGGTGCCAGGACCTGAGCGTGGAGGTGGTGAGGAAGAGGGCAGGCTTCAACCAAGTCAAGGTGATTTTCTTTAAGAAGTAGGTGAAGTTTGGTCTGCTGTATCCGGCGCGTCTTTGGGTTATGCATGAAGACCAACATCATTATTTTGAGTCGCCCGATGAGGCTCTGGACTTTGCAAAAAGAAAAGGACTGGTGGGAGTTTGAGAACTTTTCAACTCAGTGACAATATGTTGGCCTATATAGGGCCCTTTTTCCTTTTCTGTTTTTCTGTGGGGGTTTTCGTTTTGTTTTTCTTTTCTCCCCCTTGTTTTTTTGGTGGGGTTTGTTTTTTCTGTTGTTAAATTGGCTATGCCTTCTCGTATTGATTTGTGTCAGTCTTTTTTGGAGCGCTGTTTAGGGGAAAAGGAAAGGGGGGATAAAGCCGATTTTCCGTTTCGTTTTTGGTTCTTTTTCTGGGTAGATGTTGGCAATGTTCCTTTTGTGTTTTATCTTGTGTGTTTTTACTGATGAGCACTTTTGTGAGATGGAGATGTGCCTGTCTGGGTTTCGGTGGGCGGTGCTTTTGTTTTTTGTGTTTTCTTGTTGCTGGGTGTTTGTTTGGGGATTGTTGGATGAAGGAATTTGTTTACAGGAGCGGGGGAGGGGAGCGAGTGAATAATGGGTGGGAGACTTCTTGGCGCCAGAGGTGGGGGTCACCAAGCTAGCTGTGTGAGCTAGCTCACGGAAGTACAGTGGGGGGAGGGGGTGCATATGCTTAGTTTATTAGCTGGGTTGGGATTTAGAGTAGTGTTGTTGAGGGGGGGGGGGGGGGGGGGAAGGGGGAGGTATGGGTTCTGCTGAAGTGGGAGGGACTTCGATGGAAGGTCACTGAGGGGGTCGGGGCCACCGCGGGGTGGACTGGAGGAGGTGCGGCGCATGGGCTAGAGGTGGGCCCAAGAAAAGGGATGGCTGACCGGCAGCGGGCACTTTGCCCCCCAACTAGGCTGGTCACCTCGAATGTCCGGGGGTTAAATGGGCCGGTAAAGACGGCACGTGTGTTTGCGCACCTAAGGAGACTGAAGGTGGACATGGTGATGCTGCAGGAGACACATCTTAAAATAGTGGATCAGGTCAGGTTGTGGAAGGGTTGGGTTAGTCAGGTTTTCTACTCGGGGCTGGATTCAAAGACAAGAGGGGCTGCGATTCTGATTAACAAGCGGGTGGCACTTGATGTGGGGAGGATAGTCTCGGATGTGGGAGGTCGATATATCATAGTTAGTGGCAAGCTGCAGGGTATGAAGGTAGTGCTGGTCAATGTATACGCGCCAAATTGGGACGATGGGGATTTTATAAAGAGGGTGCTGGGGAATATTCCGGACCTGGATTCGCACAGGCCGATTATGGGTGGGAATTTCAAAACGGTTATTGATCCAGGCCTGGACCGGTCATGCTCGAGAACGGGCAAGGTGCCAGCAATGGCAAAGGAGCTGAAAGGGTTCATGGAGCAGATGGGGGGGGGGTGAATGGATCCATGGAGATTTAGGCAGCCGAGGGCCAAGGAATTTTCTTTTCTCTCCCACGTACACAAGGTGTACTCTCGGATGGAATTTTTGTGTTGTGGACAGGGCCCTGTTGGCGGGGGTGGTGGACACGGGGTATTCGGCGATTACGGTCTCGGACCATGCTCCGCATTGGGTGGACCTGCACGTCAGTATGGATAGCAAGCAGCGCCCGCAATGGAGGTAGGATGTGGGGCTGTTAGCGGATGAAGCGGTGTGCGAGAGGCTGAGGAAGTGCATGCTGAACTACCTGCGGGTAAACAATACGGGGGAGGTCTCAGCAGCAGTAGTCTGGGAAGCGCTGAAGGCAGTGGTGAGAGGAGAGCGGATCTCGATACGGGCTCACAGGGAGAGGACGGATAGGGCAGAAACGGACCGACTGGTAAAAGAGATTCTACGAGTTGATAGGGGGTATGCGGAGGCCCCAGAGGCAGGACTTTTAAGGGAACGCTGGAGGCTGCAGACGGAATTTGGTTTGTTAACCACCTGGAGGGCAGTGGGACAGCTCAGAAAGGTGAAGGGGGCGATCTATGAGCACGGGGAGAAGGCCAGCAGGGTGCTTGCACAGCAGCTCAGAAAGAGGGAGGCAGCTAGGGAAAGTTGTTGGCGGGGATAGGAACTTAGTTGAGGAATCAGAGGGGTGAGCAAGACCTTTTGGGATTTTTATAGCAAGTTGTACAGGTCGGAACCCCCTGCGGGGCCAAAGGGGATGAGGCACTTTTTGGATGGGCTGACTTTTCCGAAGGTGGATGGGAAGCTGGTAGAAGGGCTGGGGGCCCCGTTCGGGCTGGAGGAGATAGTGGAGGATTTAAAGGCCATGAGGTCAGGTAAGGCCCCGGGACCGGATGGGTACCCAGTCAAGTTCTATAAAAAGTTCTCCGGAATATTGAGGCCGGTGCTGATGAAGGTCTTTAACGAGGCCAAGGAAAGAGAGGTTCTACCCCAGACGGTGTCACAGGCCATGATCTCGCTCATTCTGAAAAGGGACAAGGACCCGGAGCTGTGTGGTTCCTATAGGCCGGTTTCCTTGCTGAACGTGCATGCCAAACTTCTGGCCAAAATCCTGGCCTCTAGGATTGAGGACGTTATAGTAGAAGACCAGACAGGGTTCGTTAAGGGTAGGCAGCTGGTGGCCAATGTAAGAAGGTTGCTAAACGTGATCATGGTGCCCCCGGAAGGTAGGGAAGTTGAAGTGGTGGTTGCGATGGACGCGGAAAAAGCCTTCGACCGGGTCGAGTGGGATTACTTATGGGAGGTGCTGGAGCGGTTCGGGTTTGGAAGGGGCTTTGTGGCCTGTGTTAGGTTGCTGTACCAGGCTCCGGTGGCTAGTGTACGGACAAACAGGACGACTTCGGACTATTTCAGCCTACGCCGGGGGACGAGACAGGGATGTCCCCTCTCCCCACTGCTGTTTGCGTTGGCGATAGAGCCGCTGGCAATTGCTCTGAGGGCCTCAAGGGGCTGGAAGGGGTTGGTCCGGGGGGTGGGGGTGGGTGGAGCACAAAGTCTTGCTGTATGCGGATGACTTACTGCTGTATGTCCCAGACCCAATGGAGGGGATGGGGGAAATTATGGGAACCTTAGGGGAATTCAGCCGGTTTTCGGGGTATAAGCTTAATATGGGGAAGAGTGAGCGGTTTGTGGTTCAGGCGAGAGGTCAGGAGAGGCGACTGGGGGAACTGCTGTTCAGAGTGGTAGGGGACAGTTTCAGGTACTTGGATATCCAGGTGGCGAGGGATTGGGACAGGCTACATAAATTGAACTTGGCCCGGCTGTGGACCAGATGAAGGAGGATTTCCGGAGAAGGGATGCGCTCCCGTTGTCTCTGGCGGGTAGGGTGCAGTCGGTAAAAATGACGGTCCTCCCGAGGTTCCTATTCGTTTTCCAGTGCCTCCCCCTCTTCATCCCGCAATCCTTTTTAAAGCGGATCAATAATTTTATCGTGGGCTTTGTGTTGGGTGGGGTAAGCCCCCGCGGGTAAAGAGGGCAATGCTCGAGTGGAGTGGAGGGCTGGCACTGCCGAATCTCAGCCATTACTACTGGGCGACTAATATAGTCATGGTTAGGAGGTGGCTGGTGGGGGGTGAGCCTGCGTGGGTGCACATGGAGGCGGCTTCTTGAATGGGCACAAGTTTGGGGGCATTGGTGACAGCACCCCTGCCGTTCCCGCCGGCGCCGTACTCCACCAGTCCAGTGGTGGTGGCAGCCCTGAGAGTCTGGGGGCAGTGGAGGAGACATGTGGGAGCAAAGGGGGCATCGGTGTGGTCTCCAATCTGCGATAACCATCGGTTTGCCCCGGGGAGGCTGGACAGGGGGGTTCCAAATTTGGCGGAGAGCGGGGATTGAGAGGATGGGGGACTTGTTCTTGGAAGGAAGCTTCCCGAGTAGGAGGGCGCTGGAGGAGAAGTTTGCATTGGCTGGGGGAAATGAACTCCGATATTTACAGGTACGAGACTTTCTGCGGAAGCAGGTACCAACCTTCCCACTCCTGCCGCTAAGGAGGATTCTGGATAGGGTGGTCTCTAGAGGATGGATAGGAGGGGAGAGTCTCGGACATATATAAAGAGCTTATGGGGTCGGAGGAGACGCAAACAGAGGAGCTGAAGCGAAAGTGGGAGGAGGAGCTGGGGGGAGAGATAGAGGCGGGCCTCTGGGCGTAGGAGTTAGGAAGGGTCAATGCTACCGCAACATGTGCCAGGCTCAGCCTGATTCAATTTAAGGTTGTTCACCAGGCTCACATGACAGTGGCCCGGATGAGCAGATCATTTGGAGTGGAGGATAGGTATGTGAAGAGTGCGGGGGGGCCAGCGAACCATGTCCATATGTTCTGGGCATGCCCAAAACTGAGGGGATTTTGGCAGGGGTTTGCTGACGCCATGTCCACAGTATTAAATATGAGGGTGGCAATGAGTCTGGAGGTGGCAATTTTTGGGGTTTCGCAAGACTCGGGAATCCAGGATGAGAGGCGGATGTTCTGGCCTTTGCTTCCCTGGTAGCCCGGAGGCGTATCTTGCTGGCATGGAGGGACTCAAAGCCCCCAAAATCGCAGACCTGGCTTGCAGACATGGCAGGCTTCCTCTGTCTGGAGAAAATTAAGTTCACCATGAGGGGGTCTCTGCTGGGGTTCGCCCGGAGGTGGTAATCATTCGTCGACTTCCTCGCAGAGAACTAATCATCAGCAGAAAGGGTTAGGTTAGCGTAGGTTAGGGGGGTAAGTAATGGCAAGACCTGTGGGAGAGGGAGGTGGAATTTGCACTATGTTTATATTTTTCCTTGTTATGGATATTGTTGGTTTTGTTGCTGTTAAAATGACAAAGAAATACCTCAATAAAACGTTTATTTTAAAAAAACTTATTAAAATGATCTCTTTAGATTTTTTATTTCTCCCTTTCATCCCAAAGCCTCTACCATTCTGACACCAACCCACCTAGAACCCTACAGGTTTGCCACCAATCCAAATTCATGGATAAGACTCAGTTCTAATGGGAGAATAGAGTAAACCTGGACACACATACTGCCATACTGAAATTAACGATCACATGCATACAAGTTGTCTTACATGCCAGGCACTTGGCAACCTCAAATAATTTAAATCAAATTGTAATGCATGCTTCAGTCATGATCTGTCACTGGCTGCATCTTTATCCTGAGAAGTCTTACAACACCGGGTTAAAGTCCAACAGGTTTGTTGGAGTCACTAGCTTTCGGAGTGCAGCTCCTTCATCATTCACCTAGCTCCGAAAGCTAGTGACTCCAAACAAACCTGTTGGACTTTAACCTGGTGTTGTAAGACTTCTTACTGTGCCCACCCCAGTCCAACGCCGGCATCTCCACATCATGGCCTGCATCTTTATAGGCATTGATTTTAATATAGCAAGACTTCACTAATGTGTATTTAGTGTTTTATCCACCAACCTCACTTGTGATTTCCGGACAACAGCTTACCACTGTAAATTTGGTAATTCTATAATATCAAGGAGGCAAATGCCCAGATAAATGCAACTGACCTTTTGATCATGGCCACAATTCCAGGTATGGTACAACAAATGCATTAGCAAATAACAATTACATTACAATCTTACCTGAAGCTCGCTTTCTGATCAGTTTGAGGTAATTTAAAATGCTGCACCGTGTATCCACATCTACTTCCATGTTTTCAAGGTAACTGTTTATGATCGGAATTAAACCTGGAAAAACTCCTTCCTGCAAAACAAAATCCGAAATGGAGGTGGAAAATATCAGAAATTACACAAAATTTCACTCAAATACAAATTCAACTGTGAAGAGAAGTGGTGCAAGATGTCTTTTAAAAAGCTATGAATGACTTCCGGGTGCGGCTATGCAGAGCTAGGTCGCATGTTCGGTAGCTCCCGCTTGGAACGGACTTTTGGGCTCTTTACAGGGCCCCCACGATATTTGTTTGACATTTCCCGGCGTTGGAAGAAGACTGCAACATTCCCCCGACAGTGTCCCCCAGGAATGGTATGTCGCTTGGTTACCAGACCCGGCAGAAACAGTAAAAGATTTGGCTGTAACTGCAGGATAAACAGAGCATCTTCCAGCATGCAGGTGGGGGAAGGGCAAGCTTAAAGCTGCAAGCTGACTTGAGGGCCTTTATTAAAGGTGAATTCTAGCAGCAGAGGGAACAACTGTGAAAAGATCTACCAAGGCCACTGAAGAAGCGGGGACGAGGCTTCTGGTGGCGGCCATGGAGTAGGAGGTCGCGCATTCGGCAGCTCCCGTCTGGAACGGACTCTCAGACCTTTTTCAGGAGTTTCCAGACTTTTTGGGGCAGATTGGTGAAGCGAACACTGCCAAAAGGATTCCCTCTCGAGACTTCCGGTTGCGGCTATGCAGAGCTAAGTCGCACATTCGGCGGCTCCCGCAAAAACTGACTTTTGGCCTCTTTTCAGGGCCCCCAAGGGCACTTTTTCGACGTTTCCCGGTGTGGGATGGAGTTAATAATAGCTCCCTGTCAGTATATGGCTTTAACTAGGAGCGGGGCGACAAAAAAGGTGGTGGTGGACCAGAGGAAGGGAGGGAAGAAGGACAAACTGGCGGCGGGCGGAGACCAGGCAGCGTGGAGGCAGTGGGCGGAGGAGCAACAGGAGGGTATCCAGCGCTGCCTCAGAGAGATTAAAACGGACCTGCTAGAGCCGATGAAGGCTTCTATTGATAAGCTGCTGGAGACACAGACGGCCCAGTGGGTGGCGATCCGAGAGGCTCGGCAAACGATCTCTGACAAGAGGACGAGATCTTAGGCCTGGCGGAAAAGGTGGAGGTGCACGAGGCACTCCACAAGATTTGGCAGGAGCGGTTCGAGGAGATGGAGAATCGGTCACGGCGGAAGAATCTGGGGATTCTGGGCCTCCCGGAGGGGCCGGACGTGGGGGCCTATGTGGTCACCATGTTGAACTCGCTGATGGGAGCGGGGTCCTTCCTGGGGCCCCTGGAGCTGGAAGGGGCCCATAGAGTGTTGGCGAGGAGTCCCAAGGCTAACGAGCCTCCGCGGGCGGTGCTGGTACGGTTCCATCGGTTCGTCGGTCGGGAGTGTGTGCTCAGGTGGGCCAAGAAAGAGAGGAGCAGCAGGTGGGAGAACGCGGAGGTTCGGATATATCAGGACTGGAGTGCGGAGGTGGCGAAGAGGAGGGCCGGGTACAATCGAGCGAAGGTGGTGCTGCACAGGAAGGGGGTGAAGTTTGGCATGTGGCAGCCGGCGCGACTGTGGGTTACCTACAAGGACCGGCACCATTATTCTGAGTCTCCGGAGGAGGCGTGGGCCTTTGTTCAGGCCGAGAAGCTGGACACAGACTGAGGGTCGGGGTGGGCGATTGGGGACTGTGGTGGATATATTATGCCTATTTTTGGTTCGGGGGGGGGGGGGGGCCTTTGCATTGTTTTGGGTTTCTTTTTCTCTGTGTTTTTCTCTTTCGGGTTGGAGAGGGTGGATGGGGCGGGTTGGGCACTGTTTTGGTTGGTGGCGGGGCCTGGTAGGTGGAGAGCGTGGGCTTTTTTCCCGCGCCGAAGACTGGGGGGGGAGGCGGGGCCGGGGCGGGGAAGGGAGGATTGTTTCCCGCCCTTAGAACGGAGGGGGGAGGGGGAAAGCCTGTGGATGGGGAGAGGAGGGTGTGCCACACAATGGGAGGAGTTGAAGGGGAGGCGGGAGTGGCCGGAGTCAGCTGACTTGCAGAAGTGCAATGGGGGGAGTAAACCAGCTAAGATGGGTCCTAGCCCCGGGGGGGGGGGGGGGGGGATCGAGTTGTTGTTGCTAAGGTCAAGGAGGAGCTGGAGCGAGTGGGGGGGGGGGGGGGGGGGGTCGAGACGAGGGTATGACGCTGTGGGGAACGGGCCGGGTGTGGTGTGCGGGCGTGTGGCTGGCCGAGGAGGGGGCGGGGGAGGGTAGCCCCCTGATCCGGCTGATAACCTGGAATGTAAGGGGACTGAATGGGCCAGTTAAGCGGGCCCGCGTGTTCATGCACCTGAAGGGGCTCAAGGCGGATGAGGTTATGCTCCAGGAGACACACCTGAAGGTGGCAGACCAGATAAGACTGAGGAAAGGGTGGGTAGGTCAGGTGTTTCATTCGGGGCTAGATGCCAAAAATCGAGGGGTGGCAATCCTGGTGGGAAAGAAGGTGTCATTCCAGGCGTCGAGCATTGTGGCAGATAATGGCGGTTGGTACATAATGGTAAGTGGTAAGTTGCAGGGAGAGAGGATGGTACTGGTGAATGTGTATGCTCCGAACTGGGACGATGCAGGTTTTATGCGGCGTATGTTGGGTCAGATCCCAGACTTGGAAGTGGGGGGGCCTGATAATGGGGGGAGACTTTAACACGGTGTTGGATCCGGCACTGGATCGCTCCAGGTCTAGGACGGGTAGGAAGCCGGCGGCGGCTAGATGGCTGAGGGGATTTATGGACCAAATAGGAGGGGTGGACCCTTGGAGATTTGCAAGGCCGAGGGCGAGGGAAGTTTCATTCTTCTCACATGTCCATAAGGCTTATTTTCGAATTGACTTTTTCATTTTGAGTAGGGCGCTGATAGCGAGAGTAGAGGATACCGAGTATTCGGCAACAGCTATTTCGGACCATGCCCCGCATTGGGTGGACTTGGAGATGGGGGAGGAGGGGGACCAGCGCCCGCTGTGGTGCTTGGAGGTGGGGCTGTTGGCAGACGAGGAGGTGAGCGAGCGGGTCCGAAGAAGTATAGAGAGGTACTTGGAGACCAACGACAACGGGGAGGTCCGAGTGGGGATGGTATGGGAGGCACTGAAGGCGGTAGTGAGGGGAGAGCTGATCTCCATTAGGGCCCACAAGGAGCGGAGGGAGTGGGGGGAGAGGGAGAGGCTGGTGGGGGAGATGGTGAGGGTAGACAGGAGGTATGTGGAAGAGCCTGAGGAAGGATTGTTGAGGAAGAGGCGCAGCCTCCAGGCCGAATTCGATCTGGTGACCACCAGGAAGGCGGAGGTGCAGTGGAGGAAGGCCCAGGGGGCGGTCTAAGAGTATGGAGAAAAAGGAAGCCGGATGCTGGCGCATCAGCTTCGGAAGAGGGACGCAGATAGGGAGATCGGGAGAGTTAAGGACAGGGGAGGGAGCATGGTGCAGAGTGGGGTTGGCATCAATGGGGTCTTCAGGGACTTCTACGAGGAACTGTACCGATCCTAGCCCCCACTGGAGGAGGGAGGGATGGGCCGTTTCCTGGACCAATTGAGGTTTCCAAAGGTGGAAGAGGGACTGGTGGCGGGACTGGGGGCCCCGGTTGGGCTGGAGGAGCTGATCAAAGGGATAGGAAGCATGCAGGCGGGGAAGGCACCGGGGCCGGACGGTTTCCCGGTCGAGTTCTACAAAAAATATATGGACCTTTAATGAGGCGCGGGGGGGGGGGCTTTACTCCCGAAGATGTCCCGGGCACTGATCTCCTTGATCCTGAAGCGGGACAAGGATCCCCTGCAATGTGGGTCTTACAGACCGATTTCCTTGCTAAATGTAGATGCCAAGGTGCTGCCGAAGGTCTTCGCCACGAGGATTGTGTGCCACAGATCATCCATGAAGACCAGACGGGGTTTGTGAAGGGGAGACAGTTGAATGCGAATGTGCGGAGGCTTTTGAACGTTATCATGATGCCGGCGAGGGAGGGGGAGGCGGAGATAGTGGTGGCGATGGACGCTGAGAAAGCCTTCGATAGGGTAGAGTGGGGGTACCTGTGGGAGGTGCTGAAGAGGTTTGGGTTTGGGGAGGGGTTTGTCAGGTGGGTTAGGCTGTTGTATGAGGTCCTGATGGCGAGTGTGGCCACAAATAGGAGGAGGTCCGAGTACTTTCGGTTGCACCGAGGGACGAGACAGAGGTGTCCCCTGTCCCCCCTGCTCTTCGCACTGGCGACTGAACCCCTGGCTATGGCACTGAGAGAGTCGAGGAACTGGAGGGGGTTGGTGCGGGATGGGGAGGAGCATAGGGTGTCGCTTTATGCGGACGACCTGCTGCAGTATGTGGCGGACCCGGTGGGAGGAATGCCAAAGGTAATGAGGATCCTTAGGGAATTCGGGGACTTTTCGGGGTACAAGCTCAATATGGGGAAGAGCGATCTGTTCGTAGTTCAGCTAGGGGACCAGGAGAGGGGGATTGGCGAGCTCCCACTAAAAAGGGCGGAGAGGAGCTTCAGATATTTGGGGGTCCAGGTGGCCAGGAGCTGGGGGGCCCTGAATAGGTTTAACTTTACAAGGCTGGTGGAGCAAATGGAGGAGGGGTTCAAGAGGTGGGACGCGTTGCCGCTGTCCTTGGCGGGTAGGGTGCAGTCAATCAAAATGACGGTGCTCCCAAGGTTTTTGTTCCTGTTCCAGTGCCTCCCCGTGTTTATCCCGAAGGCTTTTTTCAGGCGGGTTAACAGGAGTATAATGGGGTTTGTGTGGGCGCAAGGGACTCAGAGGGTGAGAAGGGTGTTCTTGGAGCGGAGTAGAGATAGGGGAGGCTTGCGCTGCCCAACCTCTGTGGGTACTACTGGGCCGTCAATGCGACAATGGTGCGCAAGTGGGTGATGGAGGGGGAGGGGGCTGCATGGAACAGGCTGGAGACGGAGTCCTGTGTGGGTACGTTTCTGGGGGCGCTGGCAATGGCGCCGCTGCCGCTCCCTCCAAGGAGGTATACCACGAGCGCGGTGGTAGTGGCGGCCCTCAAAATTTGGGGGCAGTGGAGGCGGCATACGGGGGGGAAGTTGGGGCCTCGGCGTGGACCCCATTACGGGGGAACCACCGGTTCGCCCCAGGAAGAACAGGTGGAGGGTGTTCAGGGTGGCACAGGGCAGGGATACGAAAGTTGGGGGACCTGTTTGTGGACGGGAAGTTTGCGAGCTTGGGTGAGCTGGAGGAGAAGTACGGGCTCCCCCCGGGGAACACCTTCAGGTACTTACAGGTAAGGGCATTTGCCAGGCGGCAGGTGGTGGAATTCCCATGGCTACTGCCACACACAGTACAGGACAGGGCGCTCTCGGGGGGGGGGGGGGGGGGGGGGGAGAGAGAGTGGGGAAGATCTCGGAAACTTACCAGGTGATGCAGGAGGAGGAGGCCTCGGTGGTGGAGTTGAAAGGTAAGTGGGAGGAGGAGTTGGGAGAGGAGATCGAAGAGGGGACGTGGGCAGATGCCCTAGGGAGGGTGAATTCTTCCTCTTCGTGTGCGAGGCTCAGCCTTATACAGTTTAAGGTGCTGCACAGGGCACACATGACCGGGACAAGGATGAGTCAGTTCTTTGGGGGTGAGGACAGGTGTGTTAGGTGCTCAGGGAGCCCAGCAAATCACCCGTTGCCCTTAATAAATCACGATGTGCAGATCATGACAAAGTGGATCACCTCACTTACCCACAATGAACTCCATTGCCCTTGTCTTGGCACAGTTAATATCCCTTTTCAACCTCCTGCTCCAATCTGTAATACTTACACAGTCTCTTCAGAAAAGGGTAATTTGCAAACTTATCCAAACAATTCTATTCCTTCAAGCAACCCATTATAAATATGGTGAACGGTTGAGGCCCTCAAGCAAATCCCTCGGTATTCCCACTTGTCACATCCAGCCAGAGTTCCTAAGCAATATCTACTCTGTCTCCTGCTACCCAATCAAACAATTCCCTTCCCAAAAGCAAAAGGTTTCAAATCGGACTTGTTTGTTTTTATTAATAATCTTATGTAGAACCTTACTGAATGCCTTTTATACATCCATATAGACAACTCCATTAACACTCCCTTATTTATCTTATTAACCTCAAAAGTTCAATTCTATTAGTCAGTTTTAATGTGCCCGATCAGCTCCAATGTTCTGTCACTATCTTTCATGACAGAATCTAGTAGCTTCCTCACAACTGTCATAAAGTCAGTTATCTGGCTCCTCTCCCATTCAGGTAAAGGAGCAGTGCTCCGAAAGCTTGTGATTTAAAAAAAAACCTGTTGGCCTTTAACGTGGTGTTGTGAGACTTCTTACTGTGTCCACCCCAGTCCAGCGCCGGCATCTCCACATCAATCTTCTTAAATACTGGAGTGACATTATCAAAGTTCCAATCTAATGGCCCAATTTATAAATCAAGAGGACTTTGAAAGGTTATGACAAATGCTTCTCCAATTCCTCCAACTAACTATTTATTCTAATGTCCTAGGGTGGAAACCGCAAGGTCCTGGAGGTTTATCTATTTTAACTCACTATTTTCTTCATTACCATTCTATCACTCATTAAATCCAGAAAGTTGCTCAATTTATTTTTAGCTTTTCTTCTGTCACTGATATTTTATCCTTTCCTTCTGCCATGAAAAAAAGATAAATAATGATTTAATAAACATGGTATTACATGGTTGACTATTAGAGCATGTTTTTGATGGATCCAGATCTTTTACCATTATATTTTTGCATATTCTATTTGCAGATTTTAATATTTTTTGTATGCCCCTTTTTTACTTTCTATATTTCTCCCAGTTTGCCAAATGAATATTTTTCTTGATATTTGTCAAGTCTTGCCTTATTTTTATAATAATCTTCTTTCAAATGTTGCCCATGATTAATTGACTGCAGAAGTGGAACTTTTAGTCTTTCAACAGACTGGATTGGTCTTATTTTGTATGGAATAGTTTAAATGCCTCCCATTTTTCTGCAGTCACTTATTCACTTTTGTGTGCTCAGATCACTTTTTATTTCTGGTGAAGTCAGCCATACTTATCGTAAAACATTGGTATGTGTTCTCAAACTTAATGCTGAACTCCATCAGGTTACCGTTTGCAGGATCCTCTCACTGTCACATTCATTACTTCTGGCTCATTACTCTTCACAACATCTAGCATGACCTGCTCCTTTGTTGGTTCAGGGAACTATTCTGGATACGTTATAGAAATTCATTGGCTGGATGACTTCAGCTATTCTGCATTTCTCAATCTTTGAAAATTAAAACATCCTTAACTGCTTTGCATTTACCATGTTTCTATCTGTCCATTTATAAATCTTTTTACTACATCACTACTGTCAAAAAGGCTACATCACTACTGTCAAAAAGGTATGTAGACATCTCCCACCAGAATCTTGCATCCATCAGTTAAAAGGATCCTCCTGTTTTAACCAGGTTTGTTCCCCGTTTTCCCCTTTCGTTTATATTTTTTGGAATTACAATTTTTATCCACGGATGATTAATAGACCTGTGACCTTAATGCAGACTTTGCCTTTAATTCAAACTGAAGAGGTCAGTGATGCCTCAGTTTGACTGACGTGGCTGGTGGCCAATGAATGGCCCAGAACGATTTGATTAAAGCGACTGGTGGCCAATGAATGGCGAAGAAGGCTGTGATTCTGCCCAGCACCAGTTGGTGATTGGATATTTTTCCTCTGACGTGCTTTGAGTCACAAGGCTGGTTTGCTCATTTCACTTTATATTCTGAAGCCTGGATGAAGGAGCTCTAGCTCTCTCAAAGATCTGATGAATTATCTCTAAAAATCCAGTGTAAGAACTCTTCTCTCTTTCCAGCAAGACTGGATGTCATTTTATTGAAACTGCAAAGGATTGAGATTAAAACTTGGGCTGGAAGCTGTGTTTGATGCGAGACAAAGAGTCTTGAGAGAAAAGTGGACCCAAAAGAACAATACAGCACAGGAACAGGCTATTCGGCCCTCTAAGCCTGTACCGGTCATGATACCGGCCTTGGCCAAAGCCGCCAGCACTTCCTTGTGCCATATCCCTCTATACCCATCCTTTTCATGTATTTGTCAAAATGCTTTCTGAACGCCGTTAATGTATCTGCTTCCACAATCTCTCCTGGCAACGCGTTCCACCCTTTTGCGTTAAAAAAAAAACTGCCTCGCACATTCTCTAAACTTTGCTCCACGGACCTTAAACCTATGCCCCCTGGTGACTGACCCCTCCACCCTGGAAAAGAGTGCCTGCCCATCCACTCTATCCATGCTCCTCATAATCTTGTACACCTCTATCAGGTCACCTCTCATCCTCCATCATTCTAATGAAAATAGTTTAGAGTCTATTCAGCCTCCCCACATAGCTAACACACTCCAGACCAGGCAACTTCCTGGTAAACCTCCTCTGCTCCCTCTCCAAAGCTTCCACATCTTTCTGGTAATGTGGCAACCAGAATTGTGTGCAATATTCCAAGTACGGCCTTACAACTGCAGCATGACTTGCCCGTTTTTAATACTCAATACCTCGTCCAATGAAGGCAAGCATTCCGTGTGCCTTCTTGACTACCTTGTCCAATTGTGTTGCCACTTTCAAAGATCTTCAAAGGTGGACCTTTGGGTTGAAGGGCCAGTTTAATAAAGGTTAAAGTGTCTCTCCAGAAGTGTCTCTCCACTGCCTGTGAGTACTGAGTGAATGTTTCTGTTAGAAGACCATCGGCAACTGTACACCGGTGGCTTTGATCAAACAAGAGTGCTGCGAACGCCAACTAAAGAATTAAACATTGAAAGCAAGGACTCTTTTTGCCCTGGACCCTTATTATTTTATCCCTTTCCATCCCGGTTTGTCTGACTTGTGTGGGTGGGTAGAGGGTGGGGTCTGGAAAAGGAAGGTTAGCTGGCTGTATTTTGTTGTAATTACTGCATATTTCCTCTTTATTTGTTATAAATAAACAATAATTGTGTTTCAACTTAAAAACCTGGTAACTATAAATTATTGGGCAGCCAAGGCCCAAAAAGATTTCGGGAATTTTTATATGATTCACTTGTTGGGACTCCGGGGCCTGTGGGACTGGAATCGACCGTGGACTAGCCCAGGGTGTCATAACTCCAGAGAGTGCTCCTGCTCCCTGCTCACCTTTACTGTAATGTTGTGTTTTAGCATTATTGCTATTTCTCCTCTTTTTCCAAGTCTTTCTAAATATCTTTTGATTTAGGCTGTTTTTAGCTAGGTCTCCAACACCCATTGTCATACCTAGTTGAATCAGTGTTTCTAGTTTCACTCGTAGGGCTATGCAGAATTCAGGATAATATTCACTGTAGGAACTCCTAATTCCCGAAGAAGCATGCTCACACTGCACAATATATTTTTCAGAATTTAGATTAATGTTTTTCTTCCAAATGGAGGAGTTGGAACTCTTCACTCTTTTGTTGCATCCTATTTGCATTCCTGTGTGAAGTTCAAGAGTTTGTTCAGGGAATGGAATTATGATTAGCAATACTCCTTTCCTAGCAGGTCTTACATATCTACACGCTTGACTGCACTACTTAAAAGAAAATGTCCTTTGCCTTGCAAGAAAACCTTAAAAGGCAATCAAGGAGTTCAAACAATGAGTGGTTAAACAGTACAGTACTGGCAAGATCAAATGAGAGGTTACTTAAGCTTTCTTACATAAGAACAAGGAACAGGAGTAGGCCATCTGGCCCCTCGAGCCTGCTCCGCCATTTAATGAGATCATGGCTAATCTTTGTGGACTCAGCTCCACTCTCCGGCCCATACACCATATCCCCGAATCCCTTTATTCTTTAGAAAGGTATCTATCTTTTTCTTTAAAAATTCTATAAAATTCAACCTCCACATGCCCGCGTGAAGTAAGAACCATATACTGGACCAAACTCTCATTTCTTACTAAAAGTTATTATAGAAGATTGGTGGGGCAGGAAATCAACTACCTACCTCAGTTTATGAAGCATGCATAGCTTGAGTTTCGGGGTAGAAAGCTGTATTTAAATTACTTTCTGAATGGCACAATTTTGCTAAATTACAGATGAGCGATACAAGAAGCATTTACACTTACCTTTCCATTAATGATCGTGTCTATGCTCATTAGTGCATACTCTTCCGTGTCCAAATCAATGCCATTTTGTGCATGAGCACAGCCATCAACAACTGGGTTTCCAGCTAGAATGACAAAGCCATGATTAAAAATATATGATGTATCATCTTTATAATTGGCCTCAATTGAAAAATAAATATGGCTTTATGACAGATTCAAGTATTATTCAAATTGAAGCAAAGTAGCAGACAAATTAAAGCACCAGATAAGCACCCACACACAGCTCCTTGTTTTAGTTTTGCGTTTCTTAGAACCCCATACAGATTGAGAAAGTTTGAGTGCAATGCCACATTATGCCATAAGACATAGGAGCAGAATTAGGCCAATCGGACCAAGAGTCTGCTCTGCCATTCAATCATGGCTGATATGTTTCTCATCCCCTTTCTCCTGCCTTCTCCCCATAACCCCGATCCCCTTATTAATCAAGAACCTATCTATCTCTGTCTTAAAGACACTTCCACAACCTTCTGCAGCAAAGTGTACCACAGATTCACCACACTCTGGCTGAGGAAATTCCTCCTCATCTCAGTTTTAAAAGCATCGTCCCTTCAGACTGAGGTTGTGCCTTCAGGTTCTAGCTTTTCTTACTATTGGGAAATATGCATAGTTTTGAGATTTTGCCAGTCAGGTTTAGCATATCCAATCTACAAAATATAGTCTGTTTTACTTCTATAAACCTGGAACAACTCGGTTGTTTTGCTCTTACCTAATATTATGAATAGAATGGGTATTTCAGTTAAAGGGACTGGTGGAATTTAATAATAACTTTCTCTCTAGTTGCATATATGTGTTGCATTATCTTTTAATAATGAGTATGTAAATAAAAAGAGAGCCACAGATCAGGTAGTTGGCTTCTTGATGTGCAGCCTTCCATTCCCACATTAGTTCCCGTAATGCAGCTTTGAGTTAATTTGATTTCCGTAATATTCAAGTAACTTACTTTTAGGCAGTATATTCCTATATTAAACTGTCTAAAATATTTGGGGCAACTTCTGTAGAAGCTTTAAATTATTGACTTGAAACCGATTAAGATTCTTAATTTATACCTTTGTAAATGTCTTTCCTAAAGTAGAACATTCCTTGGCGTACAGCATCACGCTTTTGAGCCACGATCAGGTTCTCATCCACCTAGTTCAGTAAAAATAGTATGTTAGATTGTAACATTTGTGGACTGTTTAAAGCAAATTATGATTTTAAATAATGGTTTAAATATTCCAATGTATCAATAATTTCAAGTAAGTGCACAAACAAACTTGCTACTTTGCCATCGGACAAAATACTGTTCACATATAAAAAGCTTCAATTTCACAAGACCAAACTATTAAAAGCTAGAAAGCCATTTCCCCCCCCCAAAAAGGAGAGGTAAATTAGATGGTTCAGGAACAATTGGCAGATTCACTGATTGCGGACAGATTCATCACGAAGCAACTCGTTGAATTGTGGAAGAGAAAATGAACAGAACAGAATAGCATATAGTTTTCGTTCACAGATTCAAAATATTGGCTTGGAGCTTCAGCTAGGCCCTGCTATTTTTTTTGCAGCATTATTCACCTGAAATTGGCCAAACCAGTGCAAAAGACTAAAATTTTAAGTGCAAAGATTTCTGTAATGTCATACACCAAATTAAACATGGAGTTAGATTCCAGCCTCACCCACAAATCCGGCCACAACCAAGATCTAGGCTGGGATTTTCCATTCCCATGTGCATCAGGCGGAAATGTCATAATATTCAAGGCTATGGGCCAACTGATGGAAAGTAGGGGTGTGTGTGTGTCATGCCAGGGTATGCACCCGAGCGAAGAATGTTTCCGGGTATGCTCATTGTGCTCTGGGGCAGCCTTTAAAAATGGCACCCGAATCATTTGAAGTGCTGAGTTGATGGTGGGGGCAGGTGAATCATGGGCCGCCTACCAAACCCCTACCTGCCTTCTTTTCTTCCAAATCCCACACAATATGGTGGAAAAAGCTACCATTGTCATTGGGGGCCACGATGCTGCTCTTCCCATTTGAGATCAGCCTTTGCCGAAAATCTTGCCCCTAATTAATAACTTGACTTTCTGCTAATTGTGCCCTCTGGTGGGCCTTAAATTTAAAAGCATTTAAATGTTAATTTAACTCACTACTAAGGTACATGGTCCTGTGCAACGTTTCTAAAAATCATTTTTCGGTTATTTGAAATTGGACTAGACACTGATTAAAAATTAATATTAGTGCTAAACCCATTTTCGGCTGCATTATTTAAATTGCATCAAGTTCCAATGTAAATATATCAAAGAACCTTCTAAAGCAATATTTAAAAATTCGTTTGAAAACATTGTCCGAGTTTAGGGACTCATGTTAGATTTTACTAAGTTCAGCAATATGCAAACATCTCAATTTTGCATCTAGATTACTGATTGCAACCAAATCAGAAACTCGACTGCATTATCCACAATGGAGTATTATATTAATACATGCAGATTAAACACTTATGCATTAGGAGACAAGTGCAAACATCTCCTTCATATGCTTGACCCTGATGACCTGTAGGAACAGCAAGCAGTATATTCTGTAGGAACAGCAAGGAGTATATTGTGTAGGATTAACAGAGGATCACATAACTGCAATAAATCTGCATGAGGAACTAACCTGTGAATTGAAAGCCCAATTGTTAACTCTTTCTCAGATGCTGCCACGCTTGCTTTCCAGCATTACTTGTTTTATTTCAGTTTTCTAGTATCCACATGTTAATTAATTTGGCATTTTAATGTGTGTATGCTCCAAATGTCACTGCCCTAGGACAGGGCTTTTCAAACTGCGGGTGGCGAGCGGGTGTCGGGGGTTCACAGAGCGATCGGTCACTCCGTTCCCGGTTGTAGAAGCGCCCAACGAGCGTGACCGCTTTCAATTTGAGAATGCAACTGGTCCTCAAATGCGAATGATGGAATCGTCCTGCCAGGAGTGGTGGCACAGAGCAGGTAACTCGCCCGGCACAATCACTAACCCTGTACATCCGTGCTTTGGCCGCAAAATTGCGGGGGAGAGATTCCTCCATTTTCTAGCTGCCAGCAAGCAAGCAGCAGGACTGTGACTAACTGAAGATGGATTGTTTTGTAATAAGGAAGAGAGATCCAGAGTTACAACAAGCCAGTATCTCACAACTGAATCAGCTGGAGAGAGCTGCTCAGGAGAATACACGGCAGAACAAAGCAGCGCTGACACGAGCTGTGTACAGAGCTCCAGGGTCTCTGGTGAACAACCCATTAAGAAGAAACTGAAATCAGGAACAAGGTAGTATAAAGATGATTTCTTGAGGTATGCCTTTGTTAATTGTGCCAATGCAAATCAGGATGCAAAGCCTATGGGTGTTATGTGCAGAGATGTATTAGTAAATGAAAGTTGGATGCTAACTATGTTTCACCTTGCAGACATCTTTTCAATTCTAAACAAACTGAACCACAAATTGCAAAGGAAGGATGATGATTACTTTTGGCACTGAAGAAATAAATGCTTTCCAAAAGTAATTGAAAGTTTGGCAAGCACATGTATAAAGTCAAAACTACTACATGTTCCCCACACTGCTATGACACATCGAAGAAAACAGTGTTAGTAAGGAGACTGTCAATAGACTACCAGCCTTATTCAGTTGCATCTGGCTGCGTTGATCAACAGTTTTTGTATTTACCAGAGGAGAACTTTCAGATTTTGAAAGAGGTGGATGAAAAGAGCGTGAGACCCCAGAATTGATTATTAATTTAAAGCTGACTCCAAATGAAGAGACGAAACTTCTGTGCCCCATCTGTGACAGCACATTAAAAACACACAAGGTTGTCAGCCTTCTGGAGTAGCATCTCCAAGGAACATCCAGTGCTATTGCCCTTGACAACATTCTACATGTGTGAAGTTGGAATTTCCATCTTCACAAAGTTGAAGACAGCGCAATAGAACCTGACATGCGCATTGTCCTTTCCTCCTGTGAACCTGATTGGAGTGAGATCGCGAGGACAAAGCGAGCTCACATGTTGCATTAAAGGTAAACAAAAATGGTGTCGCGAAGGTTGGCTGACGTGGGGCCCGAAGATTGGCCGGTTGGTAAAAGTGGGTCCCATAGTTTGCATTTCAGGGACTTTCTCCTGTTTCAAAGTAAACTTGTCTGATTGTTGAATCTGGATCCAAGATGATTAACTTATATTTTCTCTTTGTTTGTGTGTGTTTTTTGGTTGAAGGGATAGGTGGGGGAGGGGGGGATACCATGCAACAGATGAAGGTTGGGGATGATGAAGCTTCCAAGTCAATTGTGCATACAGAAGCACTTCCTGACGTCACTCACAAATCGTCCGGCTTTAAATTTTAGGCTAAGTCCCCAAGTCCAAGGTCTCTCAGCCAGGTGTTCCCCTTAATATTGTGAAAAATATGATCAAATGACTTCCAAATTTAAATAGCAGGAAAGACAACCAGGGTTGTGTGTGAAAGCCAGAATGTTAGAAATCTGATATCAAAGCAGAAAATGCTGATAAAGGTAATCAACTTAAACCGTTTTTCCATCCAGACATGCTGCCTAACCGGAGTATTTTCAGCATTTTTGTTTTTATTTCAGCGTTTGTGTAACCTCTCCTTATAATTTAACATTTGGAGTCCAGGTATTATTCTATCAAATTTACATTGCACTCCTTCCAAGGCAGACATATCCTTCCCAAAGTGCAGTGCCCAGAGCTGATCATTAGTCCACTTATGGTCTAACCAGGCCCTGATATTGCCATGGTCTGAGTTCTAGACTTTGATTCTCCATTCCTTCTCGTTGGTGGGATTCGTCCTTCCCGCTGGCAGCAATAGTGAGCTGGACTCACAATGGAGAATCCCACCCATAAATCCGTTTGTACTCCAGTCCTCCAGAAGTGAAGGCCAACATCACATTTGACTTTTTGGTTATTTTCTGAAACGACTTACGACATTTTAATTAACTATGTAAATGTTATCCAAGTTTGCTGATGACAAAAGATATGTGGATCTCTATCCCATCATCTAGGTCGATAACGAATGCAATGAACAATTGAGATCAAACAAATCCCTTTGGCATTCAGCTAGTCACATCCTACTCATTTCTGATAATCCATTATCCCTGTTTCCGGCCAATTCCCGAATCAAGTCAATTATTTTCCCATGAACTTCAAATTTAGCAAGAAATGAGGACCATTAAGATCAACCTAGGTTCAATTCCTAAAGATGCAATAAGGGCACTTCTACAATTATGCTCAGTATCCCTAGGTTTTGTTCTCTGCACGTTTCACTGCATGAATGTCAAATAGGCACTGAAGAAACCATTTTACAAACTGATAACTAAATTGTTTATGTGTACAATGCATTAAACATGCCTCATGATAACTCAAAGTTCTTTTTAAATAAGGTAAATATTAAAATGAATTAAACATGGGATGTTAAAAGAATAACCGAAAAATAAAGAGACGTTAAATGGAGAGGAGACATTCATGCCACTTTTGATAATATCCAGCAGTGATGGAGTGTAACAGAGCACTGCAAAATAGTTTCAGCTGGAATTCTTGCAGGGTGCTGTAATAATGTGATTGTTTACTTATTATGCAATGTTCACATTGACTGAAGTCACCTGCCCTATTCAAAAGCAGTTACTATGAGAGCTGTTCAATACAATCAAAACTATCCATTGTAAATGTTAATACGGAAATATTTTTTCAATCTCATATTTGGCAGAACACACTACAGATTTGAGGTTTGAGCGTCATGGCTGGCATATTTGCTCTCAGCCTAAATTAGCAACTACTTATTTAACAGATGGTTATGACAGATGTTGCAACAGGTTCCAATTTGCTGTGTTTTTGATGAGCTTTGTTGGAGATCTGTCAGAGCCCTCTACCAAACAGCACTCCTCTGCTCACACTAATAAATCAAAACAGTAGTGAGAACAAGAGATCAACATCCTTCTGTGCTCCAGCAATTTATAACAAGTTGGCAGAATGCTTTGGAGCCGATTCAGTGGTACAATAAACAGGATAATCTTCCAGAAATGCTTCTCATTCCATGAGGTATGTCTTCTTAAACCACTTTCCCCTGCCTTTGCCACCTTTACCAACAATAGGTATGAGGAGCTCATGGACTATATTACTACAAAGATCGAGACCGTCAGATCAGCTTAATCTTCTGCATTCCTCCCTTCCCCATGCCCACTGGAACCAACCTGCAGTGTACTCCCCCCCCCCCCCCGCCCCCCCCCCCAACCCTGAATTATGAGCTTCTCTCAATATCTACCCCCACTAACATCTAGTCAGTGAGACCCGCCTCACACTCCATTGCTGACCCTATTCCGAGGTCAGAATTTTAGAGCTTGAACGGGTGCACGCCTGACCCAAACCCACGTGAGAAGACTTTGGGTGTGCGCCCCAACATCACGGCACCCTCGTGTGATAGGATGGTCGGCGAGTGTGCAGCGGAGTCAGAAGTGTGCCCACCAATAACTAAAAGGGTAATCAAGCCCATTAAACATGCATACAATTATCCCAAATTTTATATGGCCCCGTGCGCGGTTAGGTTTGGTGCACGGGCCAATCAGTCAGGTGCATTCACCTTTTTTCACCATTCCTGAGGTGGGATAAAAGGCCCAAATAAGTTTGATGTATTTACAGCAAAGAGCCTCAATTTACTTCATAGAATTTACAGTGCAGAAGGAGGCCATTCAGCCCATCGAGTCTGCACCGGTCCTTGGAAAGAGCACCCTCACTTAAGCCCACACCTCCACCTGATCCCCACAATCCAGTAACCCCCTAACCTTTTTGGACAAAGGGCAATTTAGCTTAGCCAATTCACCTAACCTGCACATCTTTGGACTGTGGGAGGAAACCAGAGCACTCAGAGGAAACCCATGCAGGCACGGGAGAACGTGCAGATTCCCCAGACAGTGACCCAAGCCAGGGAATCGAACCTGGGACCCTGGAGCTGTGAATGCTAACCACTGTGCTACTGTGCCACCCACAATTATAATTTTGGCATGACTCTCACCAAACAGTTCGGTATTCACCAATGTCAATTTTGTCCTCTCTTGATAGCGCCAGGCTATTTATTTTTACTCAAATCTGTGGCACCCAACAAGGACACCTCAGGTTCTTCATGCTGCTAGGATAGATCTGCATCAGTATTGTAACTACAAAGCCGCATCGCCCCATTTTGAAAGGTTGACTATCGGAATATCAGCATATAAAGGTTTGAATGTCTAAAGTGATTTAACCAAGTTAAAGAAAAGAAGTTGAGAGGAATAATTGATTATGAACCCAAAATGTTAAAATTGAAAGAATCACCACGGAATTCAAACATTCTTTGCAATCACCTGCTTGAAACATAAGTGTGTGCAGCAAACTTCATCGATGAAACGGCAAGATCACTACATTTGGATTGTTCAATGAGCAAAGTGTTTTCTGTAACAATATGAGCATGTTCCACGCTGGACGGCCCTTAATTGGTCAGCCAGGATGATATTCCTTCCTCTGGTGCTCATGGGCAGAGGCAGGCACCGCGGCTGCTTCCACCCCCCCTCTGCCCCTGATGAACTGGCTACCCAACTCCCTTCCCCATTCCCATGTTATTAACTGTTCTCTCTCCTCAGGTGCTCCCCTCTCAATAAACAAGGGCTCTGGGTGGAGGCTGGGCACTATGATACCTAACAAGCCTCGTCAGTATGTAGCAGTGCGCCTGGCCATGTATGCTCCATTTTGGGTTTCTGCTCCTGCAGTTAAAGGGCTTGACCATCCTACAGCAGTGCAACGGAGTGGAAAAATGTGTGAAAACCCCATCACAGGGCCCAGTATGGCCCCATAAAAGGTTGGAGGTCCAAGACAGTCAGGAAGAACCACCAGATGTCCCAAATAGAGGGTGTAAAATGAACGAGGCTCCAGATAATAATGGACTACAGTTCACAGGTTACAAGTAGTGAGGGCTCGGGGGAAATCCTGGAGAGTGAAAAGACAGCAGAACGTTGGTGACTCTGCTCCAGGCCACTGGAGCAAAGGTCACCCTTTGGCATGCTGGTGTTCTGCTTAAGGGTCATTAAGAGTTAGAGTCGTGCTTGTGAGTTGATGCTGGAGTGCAGACTCTAGAAACCAGGGGAATGGAACCTCGTGACACAAAATAATCACCAGAAATAATTTCTCCTCCTGCTCCGGCACTTACACCTATGTCCCAAGGCTCCATGCTTATCCCCCACTTATTTCTCATCTACATGGCAATATAAACCAAAAAGGCTGTGTCAATTTCCACATACATGTTGACGATATACAGTACTACATCACCTCTGTGTCTCTTAAACCCTCCACTTTCTAAATCTGTTCCGACTGTTGTTTAACCGCCTGTACCGGATGAGCAGACATTTCCTTCAACTAAATATTGGAGGATACAAACTATAGTCTTCATTCCCAATCACAGATTCCGTTGCTCTGTCAGAATCCATCCATCTCACTGGAAACTGGAAGGTGAATCAGACTGAGATTCCTACTGTCTGAAAACCACCTTTTTCCACCTCTGTAACATAACACCCTTGTCTCAGCTCATCTCCTGCATACTTTCTTACTTCTAGACTTAACTATTCCAATGCATTCACGGCTGACCACCCTATTTCTATTCTCCACCAACTTCAGGTTATTCAAAGTTCTGAATGGCCAAAACTATTCAATTCAGTGGACCCCAAACCTTTAGCTTGGTACAATTGACATCTTGGGAGTTGAAAACTTGCCAAAAAATATTATTTTCTTTGAAGGCTCACGTTAAACCAACAGAACATTGAAATTGCATTCCCAGAAATTATAATATAAATATGTTAGAACTTAGTTCTATGTGATCAGAACAAAACAAAATGATGTGGAATGATAAAAACCCAGAGTCTGCCCAAAGTCGCTTCAACTTCTGAGGAAACGGTTCCAAAACGTTCTTCACCATTTGCTTTCTATAACATACTATCTTCATGAAATAAAATCTGAACAGTTGATCATCTGTACTTTCTTAATCTTTAACTTGGTTCTGAACCTGAAACAGACCCAGCAAGGAGTTAAGAGCAGTAATTTTAAGAGGTGCTAATTCCAGTATCCTTAAAAAAGCTTTTTGGTCTGCAATTTTGATGTGCATTAATTTTCAACTTGTCACCTTAGTTCTCCTTTCACAGTTCAGAAAATGAATTTTAATTTGAACACGATCCAGGCTTGTCAAGCATCCAAAGAAAACAATTATTCACATCTCCTTCCAACATTTTTGCCAAAAAACACACTTCACCACAAAACTTTTCTCTGAATCCTCTTTATTACATGAATGTCTTTTTTGAAATAGGGGATTAACATTTCAAAGAAAGCAATATTTTCTCAAAATGCTTTATACGATCTATGATCAACACCGTTGAAGTTACTTCCGGTGACGGCGGGCGGGAGGCGGCCGCACAATGGAGGGCTCCCGTTCGGGAACGGCATTTTCGGGGCTTTAAGCCCGGTCCCAGGGTCCACGGAGGCGGCAGAAGCAGGGAGAAGGCACGGAGGAGGCACAGTGAAGACACAGGAGGAAAAAAAACCAAAGAAAAATGTCGAGGGTGAGCAAGAAAACGGCCGGAAAAAAAAACAGCTGAAGGTCCGTCGGGGAGTGGAAAGGTCACCGTGGGGTCACCAAGGAAAATGGAGGCTGGAGCACCAGGGAAGGCCGCACTGCTTACGGCTGAAGAAATAACTAAGGTGATGGCTGCGGAATTTGAAAAGCAGTTGGCGCAGATTGCGAAATGCATGGAGACGGTGAGGAAGGAGATGAGGGAGGTTTGAGTGTGCTGGTGGAGGAGGCGGTTTCCCCGGTGAGGACGGAGGTGGCGAGCGCAGTGGCGGAGGTGCGAGAGCAAGGGGAGGCGCTGAAGGAAGTGGAGGAGACGTTATTGCAGCACAGTGATCAACTTGCCTCGATGGGGAAAGAGATGCGGAAGGTGATGGATACTAACAAGGATCTGCGAGGAAAAATGGAAGACCTGGAAAACAGATCCAGGCGACAGAATTTGAGGATTGTGGGGCTGCCCGAAGGAGTTGAAGGACCGAAGCCGACTGAGTATTTTGCCGCAACGCTGGCAAAACTATTGGGGGAGGGGGAGGATCCCTCCTGATATGAACTGGATCGGGCTCATCGGTCGTGGAGGCCTGTACCAAAGGCGAGTGAGCCGCCAAGGGCAGTGACTCTGTGCTTCCGTAGGTACAGTGTGAAGGAGAAGGTCCTGAGCTGGGCCAAGCAGAAGCGGGTGGTGCAGTGGGCTGGAGCTGGTATACGTGTATACCAGGACTTTACGGTGGAGCTGGCAAGGAGGCGGGCTGCCTTCAACCGGGTGAAGTGGGCACTGTACATTAGCACGGTGCGGTGCAGCATCGAATATCCAGCGAAGCTGAGGGTGACTTACAAGCTCAGGGACTTTTATTTTGGAACGGCGGAAGCAGCGGAGGAGTTTGCGGAAGCAGGAGGACTGTGGCAGAACTGAAATTGAGGAATGGTCATGTGCCGATGTAACTAAATGACTGTATATTCTTCTTTTTTGTATCACTGCGCGCGGGTGTAGAGGCTAAAGGAGCCAATGTGGTATATATTTGGACAAGGGAAGGGACGGGACTTTCACTCGAAATGAGAGTTCTTTGGGGTGTAGGTGGATAGGCGGGGTTTGTGTGCTAAAAGGGGATCTTTGGGCTTTCCTAGGGCCGGGCAAGTGGGAAAGGGACCCGGGTGGGGGCCTCCACGCTGGCCGGTTTAAGCCGGCCAGTGAACGGGAGTGAGGTGGGGCTGCGGCCATCGGAGCCTGGCAGAACAGGGTCCGAGTGGTCTAGCCGGGGTGGAAAGTTGGGGGGGAAGGAACAGAGGTTGGGAGGAGGAGTTTTACAAGAGGCAGTGGAAGGGAGGAGCTGGAGACCTGGGGGGGGGGGTGGAAAGAGAGAGCTGTGTAAGATTAAGGGTGACTACGGGTCATCCCTGATTCCTTTTTGTCATTTGTTTATGTGAACATGCGGGTTGAGGTTTGGGGGTTGGTGGGTAGATGGGATCGTTGTTATTATGGGGACTGACATATCTTGCTGATTATTGTTTATTGTTGATGGATGTAAATGTGGGAGAAAATGTGAAAAATGAGAATTTTTTTTAAAAAAAAATTTTTTTTTTTTTTTTTTTTTAAAACACCATTGAAGTTAAAACGGGGAGTTCTCACATGCCAACCCGAGATAGTTTGCTTGCCTGTCATAAGTTCTGAAGTGCCTTCTATAACTAGAGTTACTTTATACAAAATGTGGAAGATGATGGCGGAGCATTGAGGCTTCAGTATTAAGGTCTTCTTCAAATGAAACATCTGGGCTGGGATTCTCCAGGCCTGCGCCGGGTCGGAGAATCGCCGCTGACGTGGGAAATTTCCGCATCGCCGCTCTGACGGCAATCGCGCCCGTGCGGTCGACGCGCCACCAGTCGGGGGCCGCTGAAAGAGGCCCCCGCGGCGATTCTCCGCGGTCGACCGGCTGAATTCCCGCCGAGTTCTGCCGGCGTGGTTCCAACCTGGTACCAACCGGCAGGAGCTAAGAACCGCAACCGCGGTGGCCATCCTGGTGGGGGGAGGCAGGGGGATCAGATTCCAGGGGAGTTGGGGTGGGCCTCCACGCCCGCGATCGGGGCTACCAATCGGCAGGCGCCCGTGATCTGGAGGGGGCCTACCTCCTTCTACGGGCCTGCTATAGGGCTCCGCCATGTTGCATGGCGCCGTCGCGGAGACGGCCATCATGCGCCGGCGCGGAGACGGCTGGCGCGCATGCGTGGACTCGCAATGCAGGGCCGCCTTTTGGCGCCGGAGCAGCGCGCATCACCCCTGAGGGCCGCTGAATCACTGGTCCAGGAGGCCCGTTGACGCCAGCGTGCATCACTCCGTTGTT
Organism: Scyliorhinus torazame; assembly: GCF_047496885.1. Classification (NCBI taxonomy): domain Eukaryota; kingdom Metazoa; phylum Chordata; class Chondrichthyes; order Carcharhiniformes; family Scyliorhinidae; genus Scyliorhinus; species Scyliorhinus torazame. The sequence continues at coordinate 124,349,875 of NC_092710.1, read as the reverse complement.
TACTCGGGTGTCAATACGTGGCCGCGATTTTGGAGAATCCCAGACCTAATTTTCCTGGTTGAAGGTTTTTCATTGTGATCGTAATGTCAAACATGCATCTACATCTCCTCTCGGTGACAAGAGGGAAATTCAATCATCCGCAGAAGATAGCAGTTATATGCAAGATGCTGAGGACATTCTACATGTTTGGAAAATTTCCATCGCTAACTAATGCAAGAGAGACTTTCTAGTTCTTCTAGAATAACCATTCTTTTTTCCATTTATTAGTCACATCAGCTGCAAACAAACAAGTCCGAGAGGATGTCTATTGTGCTCATAATTGCTTTTGTAACTAAACATAATACTGCTATATTTAATAGAGCAATATATGTGGAAGTACTACTTACTTTCGAGAGTGGAATAAGAAAATCCAACTTGTATGAAAGGATCACTCGGGTTAGCAGTACAACAAAGACAACGTAGGCGGAATTCTCAAAATCTGTCAACTGGACCTGTGAACAAAATGTTTAAAAAAACATTCCTCTACACAATTACATTTTTAAGGAAGCTAGCGTTTTCCGAAAACTTAAGCCACCAAAAAACACATTGTGGTGATTAATACACAGCATGCAATATAGCAATTTTGGGTGATAAAGGGGTAGCTAAGAGGCTTTTGAAACTACAAAGGGCTTTGATAAATGAAAAGGGCTTTTCCCTGATTGCTGGGGCGCGGTCTATGCATGTCACAGAAAGAAATGTCAAAGCTTGAAGCTGCACACTGGTATCAGCTGAGCAAACAAAATGGAGGGACATGTAAAAAAGAAATAATGTCGGCTCCTCCCATTACTTGCGAAAATTCCTTGGCATGTAGGTATGAATTATGGAACTCTCAATGTCCTTTGTGGTCATTAAAGCAATATGGATCACCCCAGATTAGGAAGCACTCTTCCATATGATTATTTACATCAAGCCTAAATGACTGACAATAATTCCGGTTCTATAAATTGCTTGGTATTATTTTATCGCTGATTTAGAAGCAAAGTGGAACCCTGCCTGCTGAATCTGCGACCGGTTGCTCAGAAATACGTTATCTCAGTTCAAATGCCTGGGGGCCCAATGCCTACCTTACATAACCACTTTCCTCAGATACTGAAAAGTTAACTCCTATTGTTTTGAGCTGTCATTTTGTATGACAACATGGGAAAATTTACAGTAAAAGAAACTAAATTATGAAAAATCAAGTACCAAGAGCCAAACATAACTACACCAACTTTGGTATAATTTGCTACATTTTTCTTACCCTTCCATCCATCACTTGCCTCCCTCCCCTTAAATTTCCTCTTGTCTATTTACCTCACTCCTTGCACCTTCATTTGCATTCCCCTCTTCCTCCCTAATCCTTCTTGTATCTGTATTCTTTGATCTGTTTTTCTCTTCCCTTCTCTTTACTCTCTTTACTAGCAGCATCAACCATAGCACCCAAAGCTTCACTCAGCAGGGATGGTTTAGGCACACTGAATGCAATTTTGTTGAGGTGGAGGTGGTGACTTTGCTGGCAAGTCAACTGGAAATGCTGGTATTCTCCAGCTTTTCAGTCCTGTGCCAGATATTAAAGTTTTTGGGGGATTATCAGCTGCTTCTAAGTACGCTTGCCAAGTCCAGTGCAATCCTTCCTTCCAAATTTACATACAAGTTATTTGGACGCAGAGGTTGACTGGATGGGGGACACCTTGGATTATTTGACAGAGGGTAGAACTACCAAAGGAAGCGATGGTTAATGGCCACTGAGCTAATGTGCTGGTCCTAAGTAGAGCACAAAAATGTACAACTACTCAAATCAATAATCACAAGGCACAGTGAAGCATCCCAGCTAAATGACTGGGTCAGGAGCAATGAAACAGAAAGCAAGCCTAAGATATATAAGAGCAGGGAGACCTGAATGAAAGAAATTTAGAGGTGGTGAAAGATGAGGCGAGCAAATTAGGTTGGCACCAAAACTGGTAACAAGCATCTGCATTTAAAAGAAATAAAATTCCTTACAAGTAGTACAGTAGCAGGAAATGAATATGGCTCCTCAAAAGGATCTTTAATGAGTGAATGGATTTTATTTTGAAATAAATAGAACTGAAATAAATACGTGGTGATTTCAGCAAATGTACGCAGATCAAATGACATCCATCGCACCGGAGTTAAAAAAAAAAAATCAAAGGATGGTCAGGAGTTTCCACTCAAATGCACTGTTTTAGATGCAATTAGCTACATTAAACATGTAACTGGCATAAAAGAATGCAGAATTTTAACAGCAAACTATTCGTGCAACTTGAACTTCAGCAATCTTTTGCACTAATTTTTTTAAATGCTAGAAGCAGGGGCTACCCACAAAACTGGCTATGCCCCCAGGTTAATTAATCATTGGAAATTTCTACGGCTTGCATGCCTTCAAGGAGAATCCAAAAACAATTAGATACGTCTTTTGGGAAAAACACTAATACATTTTGAATAATTAATTTACTGAGGAAACGACTACAGTATTCCAAGCCAACTAGAAAATAGTTCTGTATATTTATGCCATTTTTAATCATTTAAGATCAGCTTACTCAACAGTGGTTTATTGATCTAAAATGCAATATTTTCAGTTGCATTAATAAAATTACCACTCAAGTATATCAAGGATCGCTTTTTAAAGCAAAACTGGTTTTCAAGAGAAATCAATTAACTGATTTTACGTTTGGTGAAATGCAAATTAATACGAACAATAACTTAATGGGGAAAACGTACCTCAAAACAGGTGCAATTAATAATATTCTTTATTATTGTCACAAGTAGGCTTACATTACACTGCGATGAAGCTACTGTGAAAATCTCCTAGTCGCCACACTCCGGCGCCTGTTCGGGTACACCGAGGGAGAATTCAGAATGTCCAATTCACCTAACAAGGACGTGTTTTGGGTCTTATGGGAAGAAACCGGAGCACCCGGAGGAAACTCACACAGACATGGGAGAACGTGCGGACTTCGCGCAGACACTGATGCAAACCGGGAATCGAACTCGAGTCACTGGCACTGTGAAGCAACAGTGCTAACCACGTTGCTACCGTTGTGGCAATCACTGATTGCACCCCAAGTGCAACCTCTACCCCAAAAATTATATAAGCAGATAAAATACACATAAATGGGCTTGAATTACATTCAATACAGATACGTTAGTACAATTATAGTCCCTACCTCCATTGGTCGAAATTCAACTCTCCATCCAATTTCAGAATTTGGGGGGGGCGGCTTGAATCTCATGGTCTGCCAATTTGTGGATTGTATGTTCTATAGGTAGTCAATTGCACAAGTGTTTGTTTTTTTAGTTCGTTTTCACAATTCACACAATTCCCATTATATGTTTCAAAACATTTTAAAAAAACATTAGATACCGTTTCATCAACATTTCGGTGGTTTTTTGTACTTAACAAGCAAAATCAAGAATAAAAATAGAATTTTAGGACAGTTCTGTACTATAGTAAACTGTTACGAGAATCTTTCAACATTATATATTTCAAATAAATGCTTTAAGTGATCGTACAAAATATTTATTCAGAGCCTTTAGCTGTAAATGTTGAGAAATCTGAAAGATAGGTGCAACTGAAATTTTAAAATTGTTCCAAAGTCAGAACAGAGCACCTTACAACCCATTACAAGGTTGGAGCAACATATTTACACACGGAATAATCTGACTTTAAAGGTGAAGTTTGTAATGACTGTGGTGTATGCAGCAGCAAAATGAACAACTAGCCATTCAATTGCAAAACCTGAGGCATAGGATTAAGGCTCATAAAATTAATGAACTGAAAACATATTAAATAGATAAATTGGCATGGAATAAATAAAGTGTGATTAGAGGGAAAAGCTCAAGTACCATTCACCCAAATGTGGAGTAACACATGTCCGCTTTTCCTTTTTGTCAACACCAACAACTGCAGCGCTACTGATGTTACAGACAGGAGAGCGGTTAACTTAAAACAGTACTAATTTCTCCTTTGATTGCTTCCCTCTTTATAAGCAGTGGCATATTACCCAACCCCTCAGTTCTAGTACGATCCAAATTTCTATTAATAATCCCATAGCAAATTCGGAATAGAATGAACTAATTGGTGAGTTTATTTACACACACTCAAGCCAGAGGAGGGTGGCAACTTTGCCTCCTTTGAACTCATAGTAAAAGAGGGATAGAGAAAAGAAAGATTTACAGGGCAAAGGCCATAGAGAAAAGAATTATTGCGATATAATTCACTTTTCCGGTGGAGTTGGCTTCACACATGGAGATTGAAGGCATGCAGAGATGAATCAGTCTTGCAAACCAGTGTTCTTCAGACTCGGGGGCATGACCCGCGGGTGGGTGTCGGGAGGGTCGCTGAGCCATCCTTCACGGCGCTCCCGATCGTGCAAATCCCCGCACAGCAGCCGGCTTTTAATAACGCCGGCTGCAAGCCGCCTTTAAAATGGCCGCGAAGATGTAAAAAAAAAAAAATTGCCCGCATTGCGCATGATCATTGGCGCATGCGCGGTGCGGCCGCTATTTATTTTAGAACGGTCGCAGCTTTTTGATTTACAAGTTCGGGGGGGGGGGGTTTATTCATTTAATTTTTATTTTTTTTCATTTATTTTATTCATTTTTGGGGGGGGGGGGGGGGAGGTGTTTATTCATTTTATTCATTTATTTTATTCATTCAATTTTTTTTCATTAAAAAGAATTTTTTTTTTTAAACCAGTTCGGGGGGGGGGGGGGGGTGGTTTAATTTTTAATAAAATAATTTTACGGAGAAAAATGCAGAACTTTGGACAGATGGAGACTCCATACTTTCCGACACCGGAAGGCTTCACCTTCATCCAACAGGTTCCATTGGAGGAGCGTGTACGAGGGCCAAAGGGACCCAAAACCATTTCCTCCATTTTTATCTGCAGCAAACAAGGTAAGAGAAAATAGTGGGTCGCTCAGGTTGGCCAGCGTGGGTCGCGAAGGTCGGGAGGGTTGGGTCCCGAAAGTCGGCCGAGTTGGGGCCCGAAGGTTGGCCGCTTGGTAAAAATGGGTCCCCGGAAAAAAAGTTTGAAGAACACTGTTGTAGACCACGGTACAGAAGTCCCGGTAGAAAGAGTAGATAGGGGCAGGTATTCAGCCTGGCCATAGACGTTTTTCTATTCTGCTGCTAGGTAGATGCAAAGATGGCAGACTGATCTAGAACCACAGGGCAATATTACTGGTTCCACAAGCCATGCGTTCATGTCACATGACTCCCACCTCTCCACTCTACCTTGTGTATCTCTTATGTGGGTCACTGAAATTGACAATGTTCCAACTATTAATTCTAGAAAGGGAGGCTGCAGTGTCATTTATCCTAGCAAACAAATAGGTGCCAGTTAGCCAGGCCTGGCTTATCAAATGTAGATACCCTTATATAATCCCCATTGAACTTGGTCATTGTAGCCCACTGAGGTCTCATTAGCGCTTCTTCAAAAATACCAAAGGTGGCCCAGATTTTACAGTAATAATGACTGCATCTTTCAGCACTTGCAGTTCTTGTTCCTCTGAAACTGAGGGCAAATTCTGGAGTCCACACATGTGGAAATCCAAAGCTAAAGTTAGTGATTCTATGATACTCAAAAAGTTGAAGTCTCCACAAATAGCAATCAATTAGAAATCACTGAACTGAGAAAACTTCCATTTTATGCCATTAGGCTTGCTGTAAAAAAAAAAAAAAAAAAACTTGTTGAATGAGGTGCACCTAATTCATAATTGTTGCCGAAAACCTCTCTGGTTTGACTTGTAAAACTAATCTAATCTTCGTGGAAAACAAAATATTTAACATTTTTTTAATGTTTGTGATATTTTTCAGCTTTTACCTTAAGCTATCATAGAACACCCATGTGCAGGAGGCCATTTTGCCCATCGAGTCTGCACCGACACTCCGAAAAAGCACCCCACCCTATTCTGCCTAACCTTTGGACACCAAGGAGCAATTTGGCATTGCCAATCCCCCTAAACTACATGCACATTTTTGGTCTGAGGGGGGAAACCGGAGCACCTGAAGGAATTGCACACTGATACGGGAAGGCGGTGCAGACTCCACAGTCACTCAAGGTCAGAATCAGATCTGGGTCCCTGGCACTGTTAGCCACTGTGCCACCATGCTGCCCATATCTATGTCCCAATCTTTATTTTGCTTTCAATAAAGTAACATTAAAAACATTCATTAATCAGTCCTTTTAATTTCCTGGTTTGCGGTTTGAAACACATTCACTGTGATTGGTTGCTTACACCCTGCTTGATTACATCATTGTTTCTGGACACCTGGACATGCCGACTTTACACCAGAACGCCACATCACTTAAAGGTTAGCTGCAAGCACAATCGCTTCACTGCAGTCCACAAAATCCAGATCACTGAAATGGTATTATACCACTGCAATTTCATGCGAAGCAGAATTTTCTTTAAGTGCATTAGTTCCCTAAACATGCCCAGTGGCAATATAGATGCAGCTTTGCCAGATCAATAATGTAAGGAAGTCTAACCACATTTCAAGTGGATTTGGATCAATGAACTAAATGAGGTTTAGAATAGGTGAATTTCAATGTAACAATAACAAGAAATGCACATTTTCAAAGGTAGAAAATTATTTGGACAGATTCCAAATGGGAATTCTAAGCGGGATAAGGACCCACTGCAATGTGGGTCGTATAGACCGATCTCGCTCCTTAATGTAGATGCTAAGTTGCTTGCAAAAATGTTGGCCACGAGGATTGAGGACTGTGTCCCGGGGGTGATTCACAAGGACCAGACGGGATTCGTAAAGGGTAGGCAGTTAAATACTAATAGAACATAGAACAATACAGCGCAGTACAGGCCCTTCGGCCCACGATGTTGCACCGAAACAAAAGCCATCTAACCTACACTATGCCATTATCATCCATATGTTTATCCAATAAATTTTTTTATGCCCTCAATGTTGGCGAGTTCACTACTGTAGCAGGTAGGGCATTCCACGGCCTCACTACTCTTTGCGTAAAGAACCTACCTCTGACCTCTGTCCTATATCTATTACCCCTAAGTTTAAAGTTATGTCCCCTCGTGCCAGCCATATCCATCCGCGGGAGAAGGCTCTCACTGTCCACCCTATCCAACCCCCTGATCATTTTGTATGCCTCTATTAAGTCTCCTCTTAACCTTCTTCTCTCCAACGAAAACAACCTCAAGTCCATCAGCCTTTCCTCATAAGATTTTCCCTCCATACCAGGCAACATCCTGGTAAATCTCCTCTGCACCCGCTCCAAAGCCTCCACGTCCTTCCTATAATGCGGTGACCAGAACTGTACGCAATACTCCAAATGCGGCCGTACCAGAGTTCTGTACAGCTGCAACATGACCTCCCGACTCCGGAACTCAATCCCTCTACCAATAAAGGCCAACACTCCATAGGCCTTCTTCACAACCTTATCAACCTGGGTGGCAACTTTCAGGGATCTATGTACATGGACACCTAGATCCCTCTGCTCATCCACACTTTCAAGAACTTTACCATTAGCCAAATATTCCGCATTCCTGTTATTCCTTCCAAAGTGAATCACCTCACACTTCTCTACATTAAACTCCATTTGCCACCTCTCAGCCCAGCTCTGCAGCTTATCTATATCCCTCTGTAACCTGCCACACTGTCGACAACACCACCGACTTTAGTGTCGTCTGCAAATTTACTCACCCACCCTTCTGCGCCTTCCTCTAGGTCATTGATAAAAATGACAAACAGCAACGGCCCCAGAACAGATCCTTGTGGTACTCCACTTGTGACTGTACTCCATTCTGAACATTTCCCATCAACCACCACCCTGTCTTCTTTCAGCTAGCCAATTTCTGATCCACATCTCTAAATCACCCTCAATCCCCAGCCTCCGTATTTTTTGCAATAGCCTACCGTGGGGAACCTTATCAAACGCTTTGCTGAAATCCATATACACCACATCAACTGCTCTACCCTCGTCTACCTGTTCAGTCACCTTCTCAAAGAACTCAATAAGGTTTGTGAGGCATGACCTACCCTTCACAAAGCCATGCTGACTATCCCTGATCATATTATTCCTATCTAGATGATTATAAATCTTGTCTCTTATAATCCCCTCCAAGACTTTACCCACTACAGACGTGAGGTTCACCGGTCTATAGTTGCCGGGGTTGTCTCTGCTCCCCTTTTTGAACAAAGGGACCACATTTGCTGTCCTCCAGTCCTCTGGCACTATTCCTGTAGCCAATGATGACATAAAAATCAAAGCCAAAGGTCCAGCAATCTCTTCCCTGGCCTCCCAGAGAATCCTAGGATAAATCCCATCAGGTCCCGGGGACTTATCTATTTTCAGCCTGTCCAGAATTGCCAACACCTCTTCCCTACGTACCTCAATGCCATCTATTCTATTAGCCTGGGGCTCAGCATTCTCCTCCACAACATTATCTTTTTCCTGAGTGAATACTGACGAAAAATATTCATTTAGTATCTCGCCTATCTCTTCAGACTCCACACACAATTTCCCATCGCTGTCCTTGACTGGTCCTACTCTTTCCCTAGTCATTCGCTTATTCCTGACATACCTATAGAAAGCTTTTGGGTTTTCCTTGATCCTTCCTGCCAAATACTTCTCATGTCCCCTCCTTGCTCGTCTTAGCTCTCTCTTTAGATCCTTCCTCGCTACCTTATAACTATCCATCGCCCCAACCGAAACTTCACACTTCATCTTCACATAGGCCTCCTTCTTCCTCTTAACAAGAGATTCCACTTCCTTGGTAAACCACGGTTCCCTCGCTCGACGCCTTCCTCCCTGTCTGACCGGTACATACTTATCAAGAACACGCAGTAGCTGATCCTTGAATAAGCCCCACTTATCCAGTGTGCCCAACACTTGCAGCCTACTTCTCCACCTTATCCCCCCCAAGTCACGTCTAATGGCATCATAATTGCCCTTCCCCCAGCTATAACTCTTGCCCTGCGGTGTATACTTATCCCTTTCCATCATTAACGTAAACGTCACCGAATTGTGGTCACTGTCCCCAAAGTGCTCTCCTACCTCCAAATCCAACACCTGGCCTGGTTCATTACCCAAAACCAAATCCAACGTGGCCTCGCCTCTTGTTGGCCTGTCAACATATTGTTTCAGGAAACCCTCCTGCACACACTGTACAAAAAACGACCCATCTAATGTACTCGAACTATACCTTTTCCAGTCAATATTTGGAAAGTTAAAGTCTCCCATAATAACTACCCTGTTACTTTCGCTCTTATCCAGGATCATCCTCGCCATCCTTTCCTCTACATCCCTAGAACTATTAGGAGGCCTATAAAAAACTCCCAACAGGGTGACCTCTCCTTTCCTGTTTCTAACTTCAGCCCATACTACCTCGGAAGAAGAGTCCCCATCTAGCATCCTCTCCGCCACCGTAATACTGCTCTTGACTAGCAGCGCCACACCTCCCCCTCTTTTGCCTCCTTCTCTGAGCTTACTAAAACACCTAAACCCCGGAACCTGCAACACCCATTCCTGTCCCTGCTCTATCCAGGTCTCCGAAATGGCCACAACATCGAAGTCCCAGGTACCAACCCATGCTGCCAGTTCCCCCACCTTGTTTCGTATACTCCTGGCATTGAAGTAGACACACTTCAAACCACCTACCTGAACACTGGCCCCCTCCTGCGACGTCAAATCTGTGCTCCTGACCTCTATACTCTCATTCTCCCTTACCCTAAAACTACAATCCAGGTTCCCATGCCCCTGCTGCATTAGTTTAAACCCCCCCAAAGAGCACTAACAAATCTCCCCCCCAGGATATTTGTGCCCCTCAGGTTCAGATGTAGACCATCCTGTCTGTAGAGGTCCCACCTTCCCCAGAAAGAGCCCCAGTTATTCAGAAATCTGAATCCCTCCCGCCTGCACCATCCCTGTAGCCACGTGTTTAAATGCTCTCTCTCCCTATTCCTCATCTCACTATCACGTGGCACGGGCAACAACCCAGAGATAACAACTCTGTTTGTTCTAGTTCTGAGCTTCCATCCTAGTTCCCTGAAAGCCTGCCTGACATCCTTGTCCACTTTCCTACCTATGTCGTTAGTGCCAATGTGGACCACGACTTGGGGCTGCTCCCCCTCCCCCCTAAGGACCCGGAAAACACGATCCGAGACATCACGTACCCTTGCACCTGGGAGGCAACATACCAAGGTGCGAAGGCTCCTAAATGTGATAATGATGCCATCAGTGGAGGGAGAAGCGGAGATAGTGACAGTCATGGACGCGGAGAAGGCCTTTGATCGGGTAGAGTGGGAGTATCTCTGAGAAGCGTTGAGGAGGTTTGGGGGAGGGTTTATTAGTTGGGTTAAGCTCCTGTATAAAGCCCCAGTGGCGAGTGTGGTCACGAACCGGCGGAGGTCGGAGTATTTCCGGCTGTACCGAGGGACGAGGCAGGGGTGCCCCCTGTCCCCTCTGCTGTTTGCATTAGCAATTGAACCTTTGGCCATGGCGTTAAGGGAGTCGGGGAAATGGAAGGGGGTGGTTCGAGGGGGAGAGGAACATCGAGTGTCGCTGTACGCAGACGACCTGTTGCTGTATGTGACGGATCCAGTTGAGGGGATGGTGGAGGTAATGCAGATCCTACAGGAGTTTGGAGATTTTTCGGGCTATAAGCTCAATGTGGGAAAGAGTGAGCTCTTTGTGATCCATCCGGGGGACCAGGGAAGTGGGACAGACGACCTACCGTTGAGGAGGGCGGAAAGGAGCTTTCGATACTTGGGGATTCAGGTAGCTAGGAGCTGGGGGGCACTGCACAAACTTAATTTGACGCGGTTGGTGGAACAGATGGAGGGGGATTTTAAAAGGTGGGACATGTTGCCACTCTCGTTGGCGGGTAGGGTACAGTCGGTTAAAATGGTGGTCCTCCCGAGATTTCTTTTTGTATTCCAATGCCTCCCAATTGTGATTACTAAGGCCTTCTTTAAGAGGGTAAGCAGGAGCATTATGGGATTTGTGTGGGTGAGCAAGACCCCGCGGGTAAGGAGGGGGTTCCTGGAGCGTAGCAGAGATAGAGGAGGGTTGGCGTTGCCGAATTTGGCTGGTAACTATTGGGCAGCCTACGTGGCAATGATCCGTAAGTGGGTGATGGAGGGAGAGGGGGCGGCGTGGAAGAGGTTGGAGATGGCATCCTGCAAGGGAACGAGCCTGGGGGCGCTGGTGACGGCACCGCTGCCGCTCTCGCCGACAAGGTACACCAAGAGCCTGGTGGTGGCGACAACGCTAAAGATCTGGGGCAGTGGAGACGACACAGGGGTGCGACGGGAGCCTTGGTGTGGTCCCCGATCAGAGACAACCATCGGTTTGTCCCAGGAAGGATGGACGGGGGGTTTCAGAGCTGGCATCGGGCAGGGATTAGAAGAATGGTGGACCTGTTCATTGACGAGACGTTTGCGAGGTTTCTCTGGGGGGCATTTGAGCAAGAAAACACATGAATGATCCGGAAACTGACATGTACGGGAAGAATCCAATGTACAAAGTTCTGTATCATATTGACTTGCCATGTTCATGTCTTGCCACGCGAGTTCTCTTTCTTTTCTTTGTTACGGGGAGGGGGTTTGTTTGTAAGGTGGAAAATATTATTGAAACATTCTTAATAAAAACATTTTTTTTTAAAAAAAAGTTTGCTGTGTGTTAATTTGGGGTGTTAATTTATTATTTATGTATAGGGAGGGGGGTATGGGGTTGTTTTATTTTGTTTTGTATTTAATTCTATTGGGTTCCTTTTTCATTTTGTTGATATTGTGTGAAAACTTCAATAAAAATTATTTTTAAAAAATAAATGTTTTTAACGCAATGGTAGACAGATTCTCGACTAACAAGGGAGTCAAAGGTTTTGGGGGTAGGTGGGAATGTGGAGTTGAGGCAACAATCAGGTCAGTCATGATCGTATTGAATGATGGAGCAGGCTCAAGGGGCTGAATGGCCTGTTCCTGCCCCTAATTTGCATGTTCATAGACCATGGGCGGGATTCTCTGACCCCCCGCCCCCAAATTCTCCGGCACCGGATATTCGGCGGGGGCGGGTATCGTGCCGCACCGGTCGGCGGGCCCCCTCCGGCGATTCTCCGGCCCGCGATGGGCCGAAGTCCCACTGCTGTCATGCCAGTCCCGCCGACGTGAATCAAACCACCTACCTTCCTGGCGGGACTGGCAGCGCGGGCGGGCTCCGGGGTCCTGGAGGGGGCGCGGGGTGATCTGGCCCTGGGGGGTGCCCCCACGGTGGCGTGGCCCGCGATCGGGGCCCACCGATCCGCGGGCTGGCCTGTGCCGTGGGGGGCACTCTTTTCCCTCCTTCAGCCACAGCCTCCGTGATGGCCGACGCTCAAGAGACACCCCCCCGCGCATGTGCGGGGATGACGTCAGCGGCCGCTGACGCTCCCGCGCACACTTCCTCTGCCCGGCGACGTCCTTTCGGCCCCGGCTGGCGTGGCGCCAAAGGCCTTCCACGCCAGCCGGTGGAGCAGAAACCACTCCGGCGCGGGCCTAGCCCCTCAAGGTGAGTGCTTGGCCCCTAAAGGTGCGGAGAAATCCGCCCCTTTGGGGCGGCCCGACGCCGAAGTGGTTCCCGCCATTCCATCCCGCCGGGACCCCCCGCCCCGCCGGGTAGGGGAGAATCCAGGCCCATCTTTGTAATACAACACGGGACCGAGAAGCAATCATGCATTGGGAGTAACCAGAAATTGTAGGGTTTACACGGAGACATGGCTACAGAAAAGAAAAAATCAGAACTGGGAGTAAAACATTGCAGGGTATAATGTATTTAGAAAAGAATAGGAGAAAGGAGGAGTAGCGCTATTAATTAAGTATAACATGTGTAAGCACTGTGTTTTTTAAGGATAACCTAAATGGCAGTAAAAACATACAGCTGTCAGAAAGACAAAAAAAAAATCCATATGGACAGAGATAAAAGATAATAAATCAATCATACTAATGGATGTAGTCTACAGATTACCCGGAAGGAAGAAATATGCAGAAAATTTAGAGAATTGAGTAAAAAATAAACAGAATAACCATTGTGGGGATTTCAATTACCCGTGAGGTAGGTAAAGAGGATAAGGGAATGGAGTTCCTAAAAAGGCACAGCACTTCTTTCGAACACAGGAAGTAGAAAGTCCAAATCACTAACAAATGTACTTATTTGGAATGAACCAGAGCCGATAAGAGAATTAACATAAGGGAACATCCAGGTAATAGTGACCATACATCCCTCTCTATCATTATCTTAAAGCGAAAGTATGATGGAAACCAAGTTAATAGATTGGAGGAAAGCTGATTTTGAGGGGTTCAGAAGAAAACTTGGTAAAATAAAATGAGTAACCATATTGAAAAATATGGATGTGCAACAATGAGAAACAATTAAAATGGTGTTCAACAGTTTGCAGGAAAATATATTACACTAAAAGAGCGAACTAAACACTCTAGGCACAATCTAACTTAAAAGTTTCTGCCCGAAACACAGCACAGTGCAGCCAGATGTCGGGAGATCCATCTTCCGGGATCTACCCGGCTCGCCACGCCTCCAGAGATCTAATGCGATCTTGCGAGGAAGCGCGATTTGAATCCAGCCCATTGTGGGTGGGATCACTGTTTTGCAAATTTGCATATGAGAGAGAGACAGCTAGTCTCACTCTAATATGCTCTCCCAATCTACCAGAGGCGTGGGATCTAACACCCTCAGCCATGTAGATCTCAGGGCAAATGCCAACAAATGGGGACCAGACAGAACAGCACTTGTGGCGATCTCCCAGGGGATCAGAACCCCCCCAGATGCTTGCCCTGCTGCTGTCACCCAGGCACTGCCATCTGGGTGCCAGCCTGGCAACACTAATGGACCAGTGGCACTGCCAGCTGGCAACACTACCAGGGCAGTGCCACGGTGGCAGTCTGGTATTTTTCCCATGCTGGAGATCGGGCCCGTGGCAGTCTGTGCAGGTGCAGTGGGCTCTGAGGACCCCTTTTAGGAGTAGGCCATTTGCCCATTGTTGCTAACTTTTGGTTGGCTCTTAATTCGTAATTTGCTCTGTTTGTTTAACCTTTGCTCTAGAGTAGCCAGGTATCTTTATGATACCGCCACGAGGTTCAAGTTCAAGTAATGATCAATAACTCAACACACCAATTAGTAAGATTCAAATCAAAACACATTTATTATACACAGTAAATCACTACTCATGCATAAACTCTACTTTCTAGACTGTTCCAATCACTAAAAGGCCTATACTTAGCTTCGGACTGGCGCACCAGGTCAGGGGAACAAATGGCCTGTCGTTCAGGTCCTGAGTCTGCAGGATTCAAAAGCTGGTATGGACTGGTAGCTAGGAGCGCCGATCTCGTAGCGAGCGTTGACTTGAGACTTACTTGGTTGGCGGCAGCGAGGGTTGGTTCAAGCTGCTGAGTCACCCTGCCAAAGAAGACCGATTTGAACTTGGGGGCTTTACTTTATAGTCCCCAGGGCCTTCCCGCCCTTCGGGGCGGACCCCGTACCTGGTTCTAAGTGATTGGACTGCGTTCCGATCCCTTGGATCGATTTCTCCAATACTGGAGTTGTTCCCTGATCGTTGGGTGGTCCCTAAATGTCCGTTGGCCTTCCTTTGTCTTGGCTCCTGCTGGCGCCGAGGAGTCTGGCTTGGCTTTATTCACCTTAACTGTTGCCATTGTGCCTTGGAATCGCTCATTACGAGACAGATGGCTGCTGCATTACTATGCAGATGGCTGCTGGTTTCAGTGCTGTCTGGTTGTTTTGCAGGTTTCAATATACATGATTTCTGCACTTGCTAGTCTTTGCCTGTGTTGGCTGAATTTCCCTTCAGCCTTTGCGGTTCTCCACTTTAAGTCGGGAAGTGGCCAACCCAGGTGGCTACACCATCGATTCTGATCTGCCATCCAAACAGATCATCTACAATAATAATCATTATTAGTATCACAAGTAGATTTACATTAATACTGCAATGAAGTTACTGTAAAAATCCCCTCGCTGCCACATTCTGAGCCTGCTCTGGTAAACTGAAGGAGATTTCAGAATGTCCAATTCACCTGACAAACATGTCTTTCGGGACTACCCATTTTTCCTACTATCCCCATATCTCTTGATGTCATTAGTGTCCAAAAATCAGCAATTGCCGTCTTGAACATACTCAATGACTGAGCTTCACAGCCCTCCAGGATGGAGAATTCTAAAGATTCACCACCCTCAGTGAAAAAGTTTCTCTGCATCTCAGCATAAAAGCCTGTCCCTTATTCTGAGACGATGTCCCCTGGTTCTAGACTCACCAGTGTTACAAACGCCTGGTCAACACTCAATAATGGCTACGATATTGAACCAGACATGTAACGCAGAAAGATCGATTTATTCCAGGAATGATAATACAAGAAATATGGCTTGGTTATTTTAAAAACAAAACTTTATCAAAACAAAAAAAATTAAGTATTTTTATTGGTTTTACATTTATAACAACATTGCAAGGAACATCACACAGTAAGCGAGAGAGATTTACAGAGTGGGTATATGAGGAAAAAGAAAAAAAAACTTAATAAACAGGTATGCATACAAAGGCAACGCGTGTACAGATGCGAGGACGTTAACTTTGGGCGATCAGTGATTGGTTACCACAATCGTGCCGTATTAGCTTTGTACATGTTGCCATCCTGGTATTAGCACATACCAGGGGCATGTTTGGTGCTACCTGGGCGCCATTCTTGTGATCGCACCCATGTGCTTCCTTGCCCTTTGTCCCCCTGGCTCCTCTGCCTTTCTTGCCCTGTATCCTGGTTGCTGTCCCCACCAACCCCGCTCCTGTTTCATTTCCCCCCCCACCCACCGCATCCTTCTCCCATTATCCATTTCTGCTATGGTCCTCACCCCCCTCCCCGCCCCCAATACCCCTTCCCCCTCCCACTTTGGTTGCTGGTCATAAACAGGTCTTGGAACAGGCTGGTGACTTGCTTCTAAGTGTGGTGAAAGTCTTTTTCCTATCCTCGAATGGAGAATTTTATTCTTTCCAATTTAAGGGAATTCCCCAAGTCAGACAGCCAGTCTGCAGCCTTAGGTGGCGCTGATCTCCAGCAAAGCAGGAGTCTCCGGCAGGCGATCAGGGAAGCAAAGGCTAGGACATCTGCCCCTCTCCTCGTAAACATAAGAACATAAGAACTAGGAGCAGGAGTAGGCCATCTGGCCCCTCGAGCCTGCTCCACCATTCAATGAGATCAAAGAGGCTGATCTTTTGTGGACTCAGCTCCACTTTCCGGCCCAAACACCATAACCCTTAATCCCCGTATTCTTCAAAAAACTATCTATCTTTATCTTAAAAACATTTAATGAAGGAGCCTCTACTGCTTCACTGGGCAAGGAATTCCATAGATTCACAACCCGTTGGGTGAAGAAGTTCCTCCTAAACTCAGTCCTAAATCTACTTCCCCTTATTTTGAGGCTATGCCCCCTTGTTCTGCTTTCACCCACCAGTGGAAACAACCTGCCCGCATCTATCCTATCTATTCCCTTCATAATCTTGTATGTTTCTATAAGATCACCCCTCATCCTTCTAAATTCCAACGAGTACAGTCCCAGTCTACTCAACCTCTCCTCGTAATCCAACCCCTTCAGCTCTGGGATTAACCTAGTGAATCTCCTCTGCACACCCTCCAGTGCCAGTACATCCTTTCCCAAGTAAGGAGACCAAAACTGAACACAATACTCCAGGTGTGGCCTGGCTAACACCTTATACAATTGCCGCATAACCTCCCTAGTCTTAAACTCCATCCCTCTAGCAATGAAGGACAAAATTCCATTTGCCTTCTTAATCACCTGTTGCACCTGTAAACCAACTTTTTGCGACTCATGCACTAGCACACCCAGGTCTCTCTGCACAGCAGCATGTTTTAATATTTTATCATTTAAATAATAATCCCTTTTGCTGTTATTCCTACCAAAATGGATAACCTCACATTTGTCAACATTGTATTCCATCTGCCAGACCCTAGCCCATTCACTTAGCCTATCCAAATCCCTCTGCAGACTTCCAGGATCCTCTGCACTTTTTGCTTTACCACTTATCTTAATGTCGTCTGCAAACTTGGACACATTGCCCTTGGTCCCCAACTCCAAATCATCTATGTAAATTGTGAACAGTTGTGGGCCCAACACTGATCCCTGAGGGACACCACTAGCTACTGATTGCCAACCAGAGAAACACCCATTAATTCCCACTCTTTGCTTTCTATTAATTAACCAATCCTCTATCCATGCTACTACTTTCCCCTTAATGCCATGTATCTTTATCTTATGCAGCAACCTTTTGTGTCGCACCTTGTCAAAGGTTTTCTGGAAATCCAGATATGCCACATCCATTGGTCCCCGTTATCTACCGCACTGTTAATGTCCTCAAAAAATTCCACTAAATTAGTTAGGCACGACCTGCCCTTTATGAACCCATGCTGCGTCTGCCCAATGGGACAATTTCCATCCAGATGCCTCGCTATTTCTTCCTTGATGATAGATTCCAGCATCTTCCCTACTACCGAAGTTAAGCTCACTGGCCTAGAATTACCCGCTTTCTGCCTACCTCCTTTTTTAAACAGTGGTGTCACGTTTGCTAATTTCCAATCCGCCAGGACCACCCCAGAGTCTAGTGAATTTTGGTAAATTATCACCAGTGCATTTGCAATTTCCCTAGCCATCTCTTTTAGCACTCTGGGATGCATTCCATCAGGTCCAGGAGACTTGTCTACCTTTAGCCCCATTAAATTTCATTTGTTCCATTTGTTCAGATATCCTAAAGACCACCACTAGTGGGCATGAATCCACCCTCACCACCTTGGACATGGCCTCGAAAAGGCGGTCCAGTACTCGACATGTCTGGGACAGGACCAGAACATGTGGTTGTGGTTGGCAGGATTTCCCTGGCACTGTACGCATTTGTCCTCCACTTTTGGAAAGAACCTGCTCATGCATTTTCTGGTCAAGTGCGCTCCGTGCATGTTTAGCTATGTTAGGCTCAGCCCTGCGCATGAGGAGGTGGAGTTCGTCCTATGCAGCGCTTAGTATTTCTGGGAGGTTTTCGGTATCTTTCTCAGTGAAGACAGACACAAAATAATTGTTTCGTTTCCCCTCCATTTTCCTATTCTCAATTATAAATTCTCCCGTCATGGGACCAATCTTAGGAAAGTATCTGTAAATGACATTGGTTGATTTCAACCAACCAAATGTTGTTTCGTGAGTACCAATTTAAGGAAGGACATAACTGAGCTGGAAGCAGTTGAGAGAAGGCTGACCAGACTAATGCATGGAATGGGTGAATTGTCCTATGAGGAAAGGTTGGACAGGCTAGACTTGTATCCACTGGGGTTTTGAAGAGCAAGAGGCAACTTAATTGATACATACAAGAATTGGAGGGGGTCTTGAGAGGATGAATGTGGAGAGGGCGTTTCCTCTCATGGGATAATCTATAGAACGAGGGGTCAAAGGTAACGCTGCTTTATTTCCAGACAGTCAGAATTGAAAAGTAGGGAAGTTATGGTTACACGTCTATCAAATGTTGTTTAGACCACATGGAAACTGTAAGCAGTTCTGGTCCCCATATAATGGGAACGACATAGGAGTAGAGAAGATTTACAAGGATGATCCAAAAAATGTGCAAGAACACACATCAGAAAAGGAACAACAGGATGGGTCTCTTTTCTCTTGAAAAATGTTGAGGGATGACGTAATAGTGGTCTTTAAAATTATGGAAGGATTTGATAGAGGGGGTAAAGATGATGGATTTAGATATGGAAATATGGGATGAGGCTCGAGTCAGGTATAAATATTTGCATGGACTGCTTGGGCTGAATGACCAGTGTGTCGTTTATCCGATGTAATTCGATGCAGTCCAGCACATTTAAAAAGTCAGGCATTTGCATCGCGAACAGGTTTTTATTTCAACTCAAAAGAGACTCATTGTAGCTCCTTTTGCTTTGCAACAACTTTCTGCTATAAGTTAGGTTTTACCAACCCAACTCAAGATGAATAACTTCCAGAGCATAGCACGACTGGTCCACAAATATCAATTTGAAACATTCTATATTGCAGTTGTAATTAAATGTTGGAAAAGAGTAACGTTATGGGGCTGGATTCTCCAACAATGGGGCTATGTCCCCACGCTGGCGTAAAAATGCTGGCATTTCACGCCAGACATTCCTTACAAAAATTAAGACCTATTCACCTACCTGCACAGGGCTGGCAGGGCCCCGGAGTGCTTCTCGCAGATTTAGCTGCGGATACGGGCCCCTGCCGAGTCTGCAGTCGCCGCGCGAGAGTCCCGACTGGCCAGACGTAGTTAGAATCATGCCGTCGGAAATTCGGCCGGTTGCGACCGAAGCATTGCTGGCTGGGCCTCTGGCAATGGCCCCCCCCAGCCATGCTGCATAAATCGCACGCGAGCGAGCGAGCGGCGCCGGGCCCGATTGAGATGGAAAAGTGGATTCTCCGTCCCCGCGCCAAACGCGATTTCGACGCGGGGCTGTGGAGAATCCAGCCCCGTGGTATTTATTACTCACCACAAACCCGGTTCCCTCCAGGCCAATTTTATCCCCCTCCTTGGCCACTGGCTCAGGTGGATCAGACCATTTGCCTTCTTAGAAACCTCACATCCTCTTGACACCAAGATAGTTTACTTCTGTTCCATATTGTCCCCCTCAGTCCACCCACTGCAGAAATCCGCATCTATGTTTTTGGTACTTACAGACTCAACTATTTTAATGCAATCCAGGTCAGCCTCCAATCTTCCGCCTTCCAAAAACTTTAACTCATCCAAATTCTGCAACCCTGCATCCCCACTGCACCAAGTTTTGCTCACCAAACACCTCACTACTTGCTGATCTGCTTTGGAACCTGGACCAACAATGCCGTATCATATTCAAGCCCCTCCAAGGCCTCACATCCCTTCTATTGCAGAGGCCGCCAAGACCTCATGTTTCTCCATATCTGACCTCTTTTGAATCCTCACTTCCTTTGCAACACTACTGGTACCTGTGCATTCAGCCATCTAGGAGACAAGCTCTGTATATTCCCTCCTCTTGTAAGATGCTCCTTGAAACCTACCTCATTGACCAACCTTATGGTCATCTGCCCTAATATCTCCTTTGGCCAAGTATCATTTTGGTCTGATTGCACTTCTATGAAGGGATAGAGCTATTTACTGCCTTGAATAAGGTGCTATGAAAGTATGCATTGTTGCTGTTGATGCTGCAGATTACCTCAAAGTGGTCAGATTCATTTGCATCATCCATATGTATCCTTTCTGCAAACAGCGTCAAAGGATCCCGAATAAAAAGGTGAGCTATATGTTGTGCCAGGAGATGATCAATACCTGAAAAACATATTTCCAACCTCAAAAAATAATTCTTCAAATCAAAGGATATTACAAATAAGACTACGAGACAACACAGCATGGCAGTTTTCTTTTGCAACATTGGGATATTTGATAATCCACCAAAGCCTCCCCAGTTTCCACCATAAACTGAATAAGTTTAATATACTCATCTTCCAAGATCAGATTCAGCCTTTAGGCGAAGCAGGGGGTAATTGAGCAAGTGCAGCAAAAACAAAAGTGCTTATTTTTAAACGTTTTATGTTTTGTTCTTTCATTTAAGTCGTTTTATTATTTACAATTAAATAAAGCAAAAGGTAATTTGGAAAGCAGAGAAGCAAAGTTGACTGGTGCACTCGAGTTGCCATGCAATAGAGGTCAAGTAGCTAGGAGATACAAAATGAAGATGCTCCATTGCAAATATTGTTTGTTTTTTTTAAATGTATTTATTCAAAGTTTTTCAATAATTTTACAAAACATTCCAAAAAGGAAAATAATACAAAGAAAGAAGGGCAACATGCCAACAAAACAAAACAACTTAACCCTCTCAACGATAAACAGTTTAACAAACTAACACCCAACTCAAAACGAAATGGGGCATGCACCCCTTCACCTAACGTCCTGCGAGAAAGTCAAGGAGCGGTTGCCACCGCCTGGAGAACCCCTGCAAGGACCCTCGCAAGGCAAACTTTATCTTCTCCATCCTGAGAAACCCCGCCATGTCGTTGACCCAAGCCTCTACGCTTGGGGGCTTCACGTCCCTCCACATTAACAAGAGCCTTCTCCGGGCTACCAAGGAGGCAAAGGCCAGAACTCCAGCCTCTTTCGACTCCTGCACTCCCGGATCATCTGATACCCCAAATATCGCTATCCCCCAGCTCGGTTTTACCCGAGTATCCAAGACCTTGGACATAGCCTTTGCAAAGCTCTTCCAAAACTCTGCAAGCGTGGTTTCCAAGGCTCCCTGAACACCTCACATACCTGTCCTCCACCCCAAAAAACTTACTCATCCTCGCCCCCGTCATATGCACCGTGTGTACCTCTTTCCACTGGATCAGACTGAGCCTGGCGCAAGATGAGGAGGAATTGACCTTGCCCAGGGCGTCAGCCCACAGGCCCTCACCCAGCTCCTCTTCCCACTTGCCCTTCAGCTCCTCCACCGAGGCCTCCTCCGCCTCCTGCAGCTTCTGGTATATCTCAGAGACCATACCCTCTCCGACCCACACTCCCGAAATCACCCTGTCCTGTATCCTCCGGGCAGGCAGCAGCGGGAATTTCCCTACCTGCCTCCTCACGCCCGCCCAAACCTGCATATACCTAAAGGCATTTCCCAGGAGTAACCCAAATTTCTCCTCCAGCGCCCTCAGACTGGCAAAAGTCCCGTCGATGAATAAATCCCCAATCCTTCTAATTCCCGCACGGTGCCAGCTTAGAACCCACCATCTATCCTGCCCGGAGCAAACCTATGGTTGTTCCATATTGGGGACCAGGCTGAGGCCCCCACCTCCCCGCTGTGCCGTCTCCACTGCCCCCAAATCCTCAGTGTCGCCGCCAACACCGGGCTTGTGGTATACCGCGTCGGCGGAAGCGGCAACATCACCAGTGCCCCCAGGCTAGTACGTACACAGGACGCCGCCTCCAGTCTTTTCCACGCCGCCCCCTCTCCCTCCATTACCCATTTCCAAATCATCGACACGATTGCTGCCCAGTAGCAGCTGCACAGGTTCGACAGCGCCAGGCCCCCCGACCATTGCAAATATTGTTAAGTATGGAGTAATTACAACTTACTCTTATGAAATGCCTTTAATATAGTAATGCATTTCAAGGTACTTAACAGGAGGATAAGAATGCAGAAACTTACATGGAGAAATGAGGTAAAGACTTTACGGCAGGTGACCAAAAGCTTTGTCAAAGAGGGAGATTTTGAGTAACTTTAAAAGCACAAGGGCCTGGATTGTCTGCAGGGTCCCCGATGTGGCAGAGAATTGAAAAATCCCAATTGACACCCACCCCCTCTTCCCCCCGCTGGCTACGGGATTGGGATTCATGCCCACGTGCCATCAGGAGGATGTAAATGAAGCAAATGGGTCATTAAGACCTATTTACATCCACTTAGTGGGCCCGGCACCCTATTCTCCGGCCCTAAACGATTCGTTGGTCCTTTAGGCAGGGAATCATGTGGCCAGGGATTACAACAAGGCTCACCAAACACGATCTTAAAGTGGTGGCCCTCGCAGTGGGCCAAGGAGGTACCTCTTAAGGGAGTTGCCCCCAAAGTCCATCTGAGGGCCATTACCCCCTTCCCCTCCCGCATAAAAAGCTGTCACTCAGAAACTGACTGAAGCCCAAGTATTCAATCCTTAAAACTTCCTCAAAACTGTTTTGAGGAAAGCAAGAAATTAAATGAGGATACGGTCAAAATCCATAATGTCCAAGTAAAATTTACCTTCCAGAATTTGTGGGAACCTAGTGGCTAGACTGCATTCGGTGAAGAGGTTACAGGCAAAACCCTTTATAGATATATAAGCGAGTTCAAAGTCAACTGTGTGATGGTCAATATTTGCAGACAAGATGCGCATGTAGATGACGTGAGTTTATGTGGGTGGCACAGTGGTTAGCACTGTTGCTTCACAGCACCAGGGACCCAGGTTCAATTCCCGGCTTGGGTCCTTGTCTGTGAGGAGTTTGCACGTTCTCCCCGTGTCTGCATGGGTTTCCTTTGGGTGCTCCGGTTTCCTCCCACAAGTCCCAAAAGACGTGCTGTTGGGTGAATTGGACATTCTGAATTCTCCCTCAGTGTACCCGAACAGGTGCCGGAGTGTGGTGACTAGGGGATTTTCACAGTAATTTCATTGCAGTGTTAATGTAAGCCTACTTGTGACAATAAAGATTATTATTATAAAACTATGAGCTGCGTTCTCCCACCCCGCCCGCCACAAGAACGTCACGGGAGAGCTGCGTATAATGGAGAACTCCGTTGACCTGGGGCAGGATTCTCCGGTCGCCAAGCGAACGCGGACGGAGAACCCCGCTCCTCATAAATGAAAAACATGCATTTGTTTCTGGGGACAAGTCTACAAATAGAAATTTGTTAAACAGTTTTTTTTAGCTGTACCTCAGGTCATTTATATTAACTTTAGAATTGATGCTTGCTTTCCACACTAGGTACTACAATACTTTGCGAAAAGGTCTTGATCAAAAATGTTAGTAAAGTCAAATTGAAAGTGCTGTTCCTTGGAAGTCAGTGAATTAGGACTATTTATCAAATGCTGATTAATGCAGATCGGCATACTACTCCATAATTTTCTCTTGGGAAAGAAAAGTTAGTATAAAAGTAAATGAATTTCATGCCTAAACATTTAAAACAGGAAGGTTTGTGCTCCAAATGCTGCGTGGGCGAAGGACACATCAGTCATACTAGGCTAAATTGTTACCAGTACTTTACAAACAAGGTTTTAATAGTCATCAAGTACAGCATCATACCAATGCAAGGTAACTTGTAATTCAGAAATTTGATACATTATAAACAGTAATCCCAACTTCTATTTCAATGCATACTTTATTACCTCCTTCTCGGAGCTGCTTATAGATTTCATCATCAACTGTCAACGTGAGGTCATTGTATTTTTCACCACATTTCGAGAGGTAACTATCAATGGAGTCGTACCTGGATTTACTGATCCTGTACTTGCTATTTTTGCGAGGCTGCAAAAGTAACAAACCAAGCATAAGGTTCATGCTGTGTGCGTTAAAGTGACACGCAACACATTAACATGGAGAATAGTTAGTTACCTCCAAACCTCTTTCTTCCCTGGTTCGGTCATCTACAGAGGCTGAAATTACACCCCAGCGACAATCAATGTCTGACACATAACCTCTATAAAATGGTGAAGCAGCACTCAAAGCCATCTGGAAGAGAAATTGCAATTAAATGCATCAGGGAAAAAGAAAAAGTACACGGTTTGCAATTCACTTCAGCTGAATATTCCATAAATGTCCCAATTTTAAGCATTGAAGTTGCCAGAGCATTTTTATTAAGTATTTTATAATAGGTTTTCCTTTAAACAGTTAAATCTTACAATCAAGCATTATGATCAAGCAAGTACACAATCAAGTGGGGCTGGCACAGTGGTTACCTCTGCAGCCTCACGCTGCTGAGGACCCGGGTTCAATCCTGGCACTGGGTCACTGTCCACATGGAGTTTGCACATTCTCCCTGTGCCTGTGTGGGTCTCACCCCCACAACCTAAAAATGTGCACGGTAGGTGGATTGGCCGTGCTAAATTGCCCCTTAATTGGAAAATAAATGAATTGGGTACTTAAATTTTTTTTTTAAGCATCACAATCAAGTAAATCTGAAGTACTCATCAATCGGTAAAACTTCGCAATCATCAATATGTATCAGCTACTTTAGTGCTCTTACATGGACTCAAATTTGGGAATAACCTTCTATCCACTTTTTCAGGTAAGAAACTTGCATTAATCAATGGCAACTTTTTAAGTCACAAAGCCTAGGGCAGGATTCTTTGGCTGCGCCCACTGGCAACCAGAAATTCCCGCCAGAGGTCAACGGACATTTACATGGTCCCCGTCCTGTCCATGGCGATCTTCCGGCGGCCACAGCTGAAGAATCCAGGCCCCTAATTTTTAGGGGCTAAGAATTTATACACATTTAGATATGCATCAGCATCGCCTGCCTATGAAGCTATTCCCACCAACTTCACAAGCTTCTTCTTAGTTTTGAGACATGTCATGAGATGTTTGCATTTTTTGTATTACTTCACTTTAAAACTCACTTATGGCAGTTGCATTTCGCCATTTGACATCAATAAAGCACCTTCAACATTCACTGCCTCCACGACTAATGCAGTCTACACTATCTACAAGATGCACTGCAGCAACTCACCAATTCCTTTGACAGCAGCTTCCAAACCAGTGACCTGTTACCTAGGTGTCCTCGGGCAGCAGATGCATGGGAATACTACCACCTGCAAGTTCACTTTCAAGCCACACAGCATTCGGACTTGAAAATATAATGCCATTCCTTCACAGCCATTGGGTCAAAATCTTGGAACTCCCCCTTAACAATTTTGAGTGCACCTACACCACAGGGACAGCAGCTGTTCAAGAAGGCAGCTCTCCACCGGCATGGTAGCATAGTGGTTAACACTGTTGCTTCACAGCGCCAATGATCTGGGTTTGATTCCCGCTTGGGTCACTGTCTGTGCGGAGTCTGCACGTACCCTCAGTGTCTGCGTGGGCTCCTCCAGGCGCTCCGGTTTCTTCCCATAAGTCCTGAAAGAGGTACTTTTTAGGTGAATTGGACATTCTGAATTCTCCGTGTACCCGAACAGGCTCCATAGTGTGGCAACTAGAGGATTTTCACAGTAACTTGATTGCAGTGTTAATGTAAGCCTACTTGTGACACTTGTACGTTTCCTCAGGGTGCTCCGGTTTTCTCCCACAAGTCCCGAAAGATGCGCTTGTTAGGTGAATTGGACATTCTGAATTCTCCCTCTGTGTACCGAACAAACGCTGGAATGTGGCGACTAGGGGCTTTTCACAGTAACTCCATTGCAGTGACAATAATAAAGATTATCATAATAAAGGTTATTATCACCTTCTCAAAGGCAATTAAGGATGGGCAATAAAAATGCTAGCCCAATACAAAAATACCAAAACCTCAGACTGACCTAGAGACCCCAAAAGTCTTTTAATGATACTACCTCAATAAGAGCAAAGTGCATCAAGAGTCAGAGGAAACAAAATAATGGGGCTTCAAATTCTAGAAAACAAAATATAGTTATAAATATAAAAAGTTAATTTTAAAAAGTGGGTATGGGTGATATTTATATTTGAACAGCTTTCAATCAGTCTGACAAATATCAGCTGATGCAATTTAATGTTGTTACCATGACTAACTCACATTACAACAGTGTCTTCTCTGACAGCACCTATTTACCTTGAAATGCTATGGAACATGGAGGGCATGGTAGTTCTTTCTTGATATTATGCTACCTCTTAATGGTGAGAATTAGTTATTGCAACAACAACAAAAACAAAAGGTTCCCAGCTGGAAGTAGACACAAAGTTAAAAATATGGGGCTGGATTCTCCGATTTTGAGGCTATGTCCCCACGCCGACGTGAGAACGGTGGTGTTTCACGACAGAACAAAATGGCATAAAACGACCACCGATTATCCGTTTAGCTGGGGGCTAGTAGCAAGGCAGCGTAGGGCACCCAGTTCTAGCTGCCGATACAGCCAGAGAATTGGCAGGTCCCGCACGGCGGCAGTCTGTAGCGGCCACGCTGTGCAACATGGGGCCGGCTGCTCGCGGACCCGCCTGCAAAATAGTGCCCCTCCCCCCTCTCCACAGTGCCCCAGCCCCTGACAGAGTCAGTCCCGAGGCCATCGTTACAGCGAGCGCCATACTCCGCCCCCGCTTCGGTCGTAAACGGGAATTCTCCGGCCGATCGCCGAACGTGATTTCGGCGCCATCGACCGGAGAGTCCCACCCATGCTAAATAAGTTCCACATGTGCTGAACCAGAATGATAGGATGAGAGGAAACTCAAAACTTCCAAAGCATTTTACACTAAACTAATTTGTTACATCATTAAGAAATAGATGAGGAAAGTTAAATGTCTATTCTATAAAGTTAGATTCTAACCAGAACAGCTGTGTGGCCAGAGCTTTTCGTTCTGGTATTCTTCAGCTTAAAAAAGGAAAATTTAAATAGTCATGGTCAGTGCTCATTACCATGGGTGGTGTATGGTAATGAGCTCTGATCAGACTTCACCGTGAAGCCCACAGTTGAACAGTCCTCCAACTCTCATTGTTGAGGCTCACATATGTAGAGCATTGAATGAGGTGCTGCGGGATTGCTGCTACCTACAAAAATACAACACCTTGACAACTTCAGCCAGGCAATGGGGACAAAAACTGGAAAGGAAAACTGGAAAGCTTATAAATACTGAAAAGTTCTGCCAACAACAGTAATTTAACAATGAAAGTAAACTCATGGAGTTACTAACTCAAAGCACTCTTCTTTGTTTAGCAAAACAAAATATTTAAAGAAAAACATTTGTTTGATTTTTTTTTTTTAAAAGAAAATCTATGTTCTAAAATGTTGCCAAATTCACACAGCCCAGAGATGCATGGAGATTACTGACTGCAAGAATGTTAATTTAATAAAACGGAGTACCGATCATTGAGAGCTTCCCAAATCCAGGAAACCACCCATCAATGTTCACTGGATTGGCTCACAGCTGCTAGTCCTTGTAGTAGTGTATGGTGTCATTTCAGGACACTCCACGTTGGTGTTTTATACCGACAACTCTCAAAATACAAGTGATGGCATCAGGAGAATGAAAATTCACAAAACAGAGAACAACAGTCCTTTACACTTACCACAATC
Organism: Scyliorhinus torazame; assembly: GCF_047496885.1. Classification (NCBI taxonomy): domain Eukaryota; kingdom Metazoa; phylum Chordata; class Chondrichthyes; order Carcharhiniformes; family Scyliorhinidae; genus Scyliorhinus; species Scyliorhinus torazame. The sequence goes on along the minus strand of NC_092710.1, from coordinate 124,322,054 downwards.
GGGCAAATTGTGGCGAGTTGGTCATATAGATACCTGGCTTCTGAGATGCTGCATGCTTGGAATGTCACCTATCACAAGAGCAGTAAGTATGTAAGAGAGCGAAGACAAAAAACTAAATGAACACTTTCAAATTTTACAATTGGACACTCACCTGAAGGCAGCAATTGCCCATACCAAACCCCATAGCATCCATATAGATGTGATCAGGTTTTGTTGCTCTTGCTGCTTCGCCATCATCATTAACAAATTTTTCAATAAATGGAGAGGAAATACCTTTGTCTTTATAAACTGCAAGGGAGAAAAACATTATAAGTCTGGCAGCAGTTGGTTGCTATATAGACTTGAAAGGGGGAACAGCAAATCATTTACAGCAACTTCTCACTTTTGCAGTTAATTTTTCAATGAAATATCTTTGTGTACTCTAGCTTGCTAACATTTTACTTTAGCAGATGGTCAAGATCAGCCAACAGAGTGCAATGAGTGGTCTGCTTACAGACTAATTACCTTTAAGTTTTCGTTGTTATTGGAGAATACGTCAAAATTCACTTCAATCTCTATGTTCGTATGTGAACAGACCAACTAAAACATCGAATGACAACATGCAGATAGGGTTTCTCGCTGAACATCTGTTGCTATTAAATTTGCCTCTTATGAGCAAGAATGCTGTTTGACTGCTTTCCATCAGCTCCTTGTGGTTGGACATGGCAGAAAACAAGTGATATGTTCTGAATCACAATTTTCATCCTTTAACTTGCCTTTTTCCATCCAGAAAGCAGGCAAAACAGAACCAGGGCCGGGATTCTCCGAAATCCCGGCCAAGTGTAAACACCGGAGTGGTGCACGCCGGCTTCAACGGGCCTCCTGGCCCAGTTATTCTCTGGATTTCAGGGGGTTAGAACGGTGTCGGAGTGCTGTGTGCTGCTCCGGCACCGAAAGCAGGCCCTGCACGGCCGGCGCAGTTCCACGCATGCGTGCGACGGACGGCGCGGGTCCGTGCATGATGGCCGTCTCCGCACCAGCCTCCACACATGGCGGAGCCCTACAGGGGCCCAGCACGGAGGAACATAGGCCATCCCGGAATGAGCGCGCCCGCCGATCGGTAGCCCCTGATCGTGGGCCTGACCACCGACGAGACTCCCCCAGGAGTCGCGCCAACCACCCCCCCCCCCCCCCCCCCCCCCCCAGGATGGCCCCCGCAGCCAGAACGCCGAGATCCCACCGGGTGGGAACCACGCTGGCGGGACTCGGCAGGCACTCGGCCTGTCGAGTGCGGAGAAGCGCCGCGGGGGCAACTTTCAATGGCCCCTGACCGGCGACTGCGCGGGAGACGATTCTCCGGTGACCGGAGAATCGGCAGCCCGGTGTGGGCTCGGAGAATCCCGACCCAGGTGCTTCGAAATTATTTTTTGGAATGAGCCTAATGCTTGTATTTCAGGGAGTGCGAAGTGCCAGATAGTAACATTGCCATCCTGCTACACATGGCACACTAAAGAGTTCTTCCCATGAGCTCCCAGCATTCTTTACTGTATTCATTTAGCAGCGTCTGATGTCCAGCCTTATGGGCTCTTTTCAGCTCCTTCTATCATCCTGATCCCATCTTTGGGTGCCTCTGCCTGCTTCTTCCGTTGCATGCATGCTTTAAGAGGTTTCTCAGTTTCAATTCACTTGGCCCCTCCAATCAAATTTCCACCCCTGCCACAGTTCCAAAACAGTTTAAAGTCACAAATGACATCCGACCAAACTGCAATAAAATTATCCCTCCTTGCCCTTCTCGATCCAGCAACATTGTACACGTTGACCACGGCATCTTCCTTCAATGTCTCTCCACTGTCATATGGCTGGAGGGTTCTGCTCTTACCCAGCCCCATATGCCTATCTAATCACTGCCAGAGAATCACTTGCAATGATCTCTCTTCCCGCTTTTGCACCATGAACTCTGGTGTCTCGCAAGGATCCATCTTGTTATGTTCTACCTGATCATCACATTCAACTGGTTTTTCGACATCCTGTAATGGATGGGTCGAAACATCTTCAAAATATTGGGAAGACTGAAAATAATGTATTTGGTCCGTTCCCCAGCTATCAAATCCTGGCAACGATCGGAGACCAAACCAGACTGTTTGCAACCTTGTTGTCATTTGACCCCAGCTGGAGCTTCCAACCTTTTTATGCCATCACGGAGACCACCTAATTTCACCTCTAATATCGCCCGACTTCACTGCTGCCACAGCTAATTTGTTGTGGAAACGCTCATTCATGTATTTATTGCCACGAGACCAGATTATTCTTTTTAAAATAAATTTTGAGTACCCAATTATTTTTTTCCCCAATTCAGAGGCTATTTTAAGTGTGGCCAATCCACCTACCCTGCACATCTTTGAGCAGACACAGGGAGAATGTGCAAACTCCATGTGGACAGTGACACGGGGCCGGGATCAGACCTGGGTCCTCGGCACCATGAGGCAGCAGTGCTAACCATTGTGCCGCCCCTAGACCAGACAATTCTAATGTACACCTGGCTGGTCTCCCACATTCTACCTTTATCTTCTTTATCCAAAACATGCACCAAATCTTGTTCACCCATTATCCCTGTCCTCGCTGACGACATGGGCCCCCAATCAATAAATGTCTTGATTTTAAAATTCTTATCCTCATTTTCAACTCTCACCCTGGCTTCAACCCTCCCCAATTGGAAATCCCTTCAGCTCCAAAACTCTCTCTAGAGATCTACAATCTTCTAATTCGCATCTCAAGCATCCTAGGTTTTAATTACTCCACCATTGGTTGGCATATCTTCAGTTGTCTAGGTCCTGAGCTTTGGAACATCTGCCTCACCTGCTTGCTTACCTACTTACATAGAAAATAGGGAGAGGCCATTCAGCTCTTCGAGTTTGCTGCCCCATTCATTATGATCATGGCTGATCTTCCAACTCGATAGCCTGATGCCATCTTCCCCTCCATATCTTTGATTCCCTTAGCCCCAAGTGCTATATCTAACTGCTTCTTGAAAAGATGCAATATTACGGCCTCAACTGCTTGCTGTGGTAGCAAATTCCATAGGTTGACCACTTTCTGGGTGAAGAAAGTTCACCGTATCTCTGCCCTAAATGGTCTACTCCATATACATAGATATAGAATTTACAGTGCAGAAGGAGGCCATTCAGCCCATCGAGTCTGCACCGGCTCTTGGAAAGAGCACCCTACCCAAGGTCAACACCTCCACCCTATCCCCATAACCCAGTAACCCCACCCAAAACTATGGGCAATTTTGGACACTAAGGGCAATTTATCATGGCCAATCCACCTAACCTGCACATCTTTGGACTGTGGGAGGAAACCGGAGCACCCGGAGGAAACCCACGCACACACGGGGAGGATGTGCAGACTCCGCACAGACAGTGACCCAAGCCGGAATCGAACCTGGGACCCTGGAGCTGTGAAGCAATTGTGCTATCCACAATGTTACCGTGCTGCCGTGCTATCCTCAGACTGTGACCCCTGGATCTGGACACCCACAACATCCGGAACATACTTCTTGCATCTACCCCGATTAGTCCTGTTAGGGCGGCACAGTGGCTAGCATGACTGCCTCACAGATCCAGGAACCCAGGTTCAATTCCGGCCTCGTGTGACTGTTTGTGTGGAGTTTGCACTTTCTCCCTGTATCTGCGTGGGTTTCCTCCGGGTGCTCCAGTTTCCTCCCATAGTCCAAAGATGTGCAAGTGAGGTGTATTGGCCATGATCAATTACCCCTTAGTGTCCAAAAGGTTAGGTTAGGTTTCTGAGATTCACCCCCCCCACCCCCCAATCATTCTTCGGAACTCCAGCGAATACAATCCTAACCAGCTCCGTCCTGCCATCTCGGGAATCAGTCTGGTAAACGCTATAGCAAGAATATCGTTCCTCAGAGAAGGAGATGAAAACTGAACATAATATTCAAGGTGTGGTCTCACCAAGGCCCGGTATAATTACAGCAAGACATTCCTGCTCCTGTATTCTAATCCTCTCGCTATGAAAGCAGCACATAATTTGCCTTCTTTACCACCTGCTGCATCCGCATGCTTACCTCCAGCGACTGGTGTACGAGACACCCAGGTCTTGTTGAACATTCCCCTCTTTCTAATTTATGGCCATTCAGATAATTATCTGCGTTCCTGCTTTTGCTACCAAATTGCATAACTTCACATTCATCCAAATTATACTGCATCTGCCATTCATTTGCCCACTCTCTCAACTTCTCCACATCACACTGAAGGATCTCTGCATCTTCCTCTCAGCTCACCATTCTCCCATCTTTGTGTGATCTGCAAATTTAGATATCACATTTTGTTCCCTCATCTAAATCACTACTATATATTGTGAATAGCTGGGGTCCCAGCACCGATCCCTGCGGTACACCACTACTCCGTGCCTGCCAAAAAACCCGTTTATTCCTACTTTTGATTTCCCATCTGCCAATCAGTTTTCTATCAATCGCAATACACCAAACCCAATCCCATAATTTTACAGCTAATCCCTTATGTGGGATTTTGTCGAAAGCCTTCTGTAAATCCAAATAAATCACATCCACTTTCATCAACTCTGCTAGTTACATCCTCAAAGAGTTCCAGTAGATTTGTTAAGCATGATTTCCCTTTCAGAAATCCATGCTGCCTCGGTCTGATCCTGCCATTGTTTTCTAAGTGCTCTGCAATAAAATCTTTGTTCATGGATTCTAGAAATTTCCCCAACAGCACGGTGGCAGAGTGGTTAGTGCTGCTGCTTCATGGCGCCAAGGACTCTGATTCGATCCCAGCCCCCGGTCACTGCCATGTGGAGTTTGCACATTCTCCACATGTCTGCGATGGGCTCACTCCCACAATCCAAGGATGTGCAGGGTAGGTGGATTGCCCGTTAATTAGAATTTTTAAAAAAAGTTTATTGGTCTATAATTCTGTTTTCTCTAGCTGCCCTCCTTTCTAAATAATGGGGTTACATTAGCTACCCTCCAATCTGTAGGAACTGCTCCAGAGTCTATAGAAACTTGGAAGATGACCACCATTGGAGCTATTATTTCTGAATCTAAATAAAGGAAATTATGATATGAGGCATGAGCTGGCTATGGAGGATTGGGAAACGTGACTTAAAGGGATGACAGTAATTAGGCAATGGCAAATATTCAAGGAGCACATGGTGAACTGTAACAATTGCTTATTCCTGTCTAACACAAAGTAAAACGGTAAAGGTGGCCAATCCATGGCTTGCATGTCGCATCACATCACAAAGTCAGGCGTGACAAGGCCATTAAGTCGCGTCCAATATCTTTCCTCGCAATTGCGTTAATGCAACTCCACCATTTCTTTTTTTTCGACCTTTCCTAAAGACTGAATGTTCAATTCTCGTCCCATGTCACCCTACAGCCTTGTCTCCATAATCCTAACTATATTATACCCGTTTGCATCTATTTGTGTGATTAATTCATCCACTTAATTACGAACACTCTGCGTCAAGGCACAATGCCTTAATGCTTGTATTTTAAACATTACTTGTCCCGTTCCCAGGGCCTTATTTGAATCTGGCCCTTGTTTTCTTTGCCTATCACTTTTCTTCTTCTTTCTGTCTTTTGCTTTTGTCCTCAATTTTTCCCCTCCTCTGACACCTTGCATAAGTTCCCATGCCCCTGACATTTTAGTTTAACCCCTCCCCAACCACTCTCGCAAATTCTCTACCAAGGACATTAGTCCCTCTCCTTTGAGGCACCTAGATTTGACCAGGTTTTTGGTCATCTAACTCATTTTTTGAAAATATTTTTATTCAGGACCTTTTCATTTTACATACAAAACACAGCATTCAATCAAACATTATACAATTCTCATTATAAACACCCCACCGGGGCGGCACATGGAATCCCGACCCTGGGTAACTGTCCATGTGGAGTTTGCACATTCTCCCCGTGTCTGTGTGGGTTTCACCCCCACAACCCAAAGATGTGCAGGTTAGGTGGATTGGTCATGCTAAATTGCCCCTTAATTGGGAAAAAAATAATTGTGTACTATAAATGTTTATTTAAAAAAATAAACACCCCACCCACCATATCACCCCAGATGCCCCGCTTTTTATCTATAAACAAAAACAATCCCCCCCCCCCCATCCCCCCATGGATGATTACCAGCTCTTGAAGAAGATGAACAGCCTCCATCTCAAGTAGAACCCCTCCCCCAAACCCCTGATGGCAAACTTAATATTGTCCAAATGTAAAAATTCCGGTCACTCTCCCGCTCCCTTTGGTGGCTCTGGAGCCTACCACCCTAGCAAACACAGGCCGAAATTACCCATTTACTCTCCAGGCCAGAATTATCCTATTTACTCTGTCAAACACAGATATAGGCAGAACAATTGGGAGATTCAGGAAAATAAATCAATATTTAGATAAGATAATCATTTTCACGGTTTGGACACCGCCCTGCCAGAGATAATGGGAGAACATTGCACCTCCAAATTCTCCTTCACCCTCCTCTACCAAGTTGGCCACATTCAATTTATGTAACATACCTCAGCCAAGTGCCACCCGTATTCCCAGATATCGAAAACTTGACCTGACCAACCGAAACGGCAACTTCTCCAGGCCCCTACCTTGTCCCTCGGAACTCATTGAAAACACCTCACTCTTTCCCACCCAAAAAAAGAGCCAAATTTACTCAGCATCTCCATAATCCTGCTCATACTAGAGATCAGGGGCATCATTCTCCGACCCCCCAGAGGGTCGGAGAATGGCCGTTGGCCGCCGTGAATCCCACCCCCGCCGAAGTCTCCGAAGGGAGAAAAGTCGGCGGGGCGTTAATGGCGCCGCTGCCGCGGAGAATGTCACGGGTCTGCGCAAGGCAGCCGATTTTCGGCCTGCCGATATTCTCCCTTCCGGATGGGCCGAAGTCCTGTCGACGTGATGACCGTTCACGTCGACGTGAATCAAATCTCCTTTTCATCGGCGTGACCCGGTGCTCCAGTCTCACGCCGACCAGCGAGGAGGTGAGTGACGGCCTGGGGGGTTGGCTCTGGGCAGGAAATGGCGTGGCCGCAGACTGATTGCGTGAGGAGAGGTTTGTCTCGGCTTGTGTGTGTGTGTGCGGCGGGGGGGGGGGGGGGGGGTTAGAGTAGGCTGGGCTCCGGGGGAGTGCCGGGAGGGGGTCCGTGCCGAGGTGGAGGTTGGGGGGGGGGGTCCGTGCTGGGGTGGAGGTTGGGGAGGGGGTCCGTGCTGGGGTGGAGGTTGGGGGTGTCCGTGCCGGGGTGGAGGTTGGGGGGGTCCGTGCCGGGGTGGAGGTTGGGGAGGGGGTCCGTGCTGGGTTGGAGGTTGGGGAGGGGGTCCGTGCTGGGTTGGAGGTTGGGGAGGGGGTCCGTGCTGGGTTGGAGGTTGGGGGGGTCCGTGCCGGGGTGGAGGTTTGGGGGGGCCCGTGCTGAGGTGGAGGTTGGGGAGGGGGTCCGTGCTGGGTTGGAGGTTGGGGGGGGTCCGTGCCGGGGTGGAGGTTGGGGGGGTCCGTGCTGAGGTGGAGGTTGGGGAGGGGGTCCGTGCCGAGGAGGGTGATGGGAGGGCAAATGAGTTGGTCCACCTGGCCAGGTGCCAGCCTCCAACAGTTGGACCCATGCGGTCCATGCCACCTGGCTGGGGGGAGGAGGGGATATGGGCAATGATGACATGTCGTCGTTCCCCTCCCCCCCCACCAGGCCGTCATGTTTTCAGATCATCCAGCGATGTTGGCCGCCGTGGTGGCAGCCGCTCATGTCGATGTTGCCCTGGATGAGGAGGAGGAGGAGGAGGAGGAGGAGGAGCGTGCCAGAGAGGCGGCGCAGGCTGCCGCAGAGGGGCAGGCGGCAGCTGCCCAGGCTGGAGGGACACCTGACCGACAGGACGAGGAGGGGGAGGAGGACGTCGCGGCCCCACGGCAACGGAGGCACCCGAGGGCGCCCCGTGTGTACCGGCCCCGGCAGTCATACCAGGACCTCACGGACCGGGAATGCAGGAGGAGACTCCGGATGAGCCGGGAAACCGTGGCACACATCTGCCACCTGCTGGCACACCTGTCACCGCGTGGCACTGGCGGGGGACACCCTCTCCTCGTGTCCGTCAAGGTTACGGTGGCCCTGAACTTTTATGCAACGGGGTCATTCCAGACACCGAGTGGGGACCTGTCCGGCATATCGCAGACATCGGTGCACCGGTGCATCCGGGCAGTGACAGATGCCCTTTATGCCATGGCGCACCACTACATCCGCTTCCCCGTGGACCGGGCCAGCCAAGATGCCCGGGCCGTGGGCTTCTCTGCCGTGGCCGGGTTCCCCATGGTCCAGGGCGCGATCGATGGGATGCACGTCGCCGTGCGGCCACCTGCAGATAACAGGGCCGTGTTCACTGATAGGAAGGGGACCTATTCGATGAACGTACAGGTGGTCTGCGACCACCGCATGATGATCCTGCACGTCTGCGCCCGTCACCCAGGCAGTGTACACGACTCATTCGTGTTGTCGCGGTCATCCATCCCCGGCATGTACGAGGGACGCCATCCCCGGCTGAGGGGCTGGTTGCTGGGCGACAGGGGCTACCCATTGCGATCGTGGCTGATGACGCCTATACGGAGGCCACGCAATGAGGCGGAGAACCGCTACAATGATGCCCATGTAGCGACAAGGGGAGTGATCGAGAGGTGCTTTGGCGTGCTGAAGATGCGTTTCAGGTGCCTGGACCTCTCTGGGGGTGCCCTCCAGTATCGGTCAGATAGGGTCGGCCGCATCATTGTGGTGTGCTGCGTCCTGCACAACATAGCCCAGCAGAGGGGCGATGTGCCGCAGGCAGAGGAGGGCGGAGTGGAGGAGCAGCAGGAAGAGGCCCAGTCCTCCCCAGATGAGGGTGATGGGGGCAATGGTCAGGGCAGACGGGGTAGACACAGGCGGGTGGCTGTCCACCGTTACCGGCTGGCCCAGCGGGCACGGGACAGACTGATAGACGCCCGCTTCACTGACTAGATGGGCGTGGGAATCGGGTAGTATGGCCACAGACCGCACACCATGGCAACAGCCGACCACCCACACCCCCCACCCACCCAGCACCCTCACCCCCCTCCCCAACCCCACCCGCATGCACACCCCCCCCCTCCCCCCCATTGCCGATCCACCGGCGGCACAACGGGCCGGGCTCACACAGTTGCGGGTGGACGCGTGTCTATCGCAGGCCATGGAGGATGATGACAACCCGCCCTGCGATGAACTCCTGGCTCTACATCGTTGGACTATGTCTGACCCATGGCCACAGTACCACCATCCACCCGGACCATCCCTGCATGCGGCTGTGACACTGCAGCGCACGGTCCCGTCCTCTGCCCGGGGGATGTTGATGGCGGCCCAGGGGGAAGGGGGCAGACTCACCTGGGGCTGAGGTAAGACCACCCCTCACACACACACTTGCGCTCAACGTACATGACACGCCCGCACACTTTGGACAGAGCACAAAGGCAGCTTCGGTAGGTGTAACATTGACTTTAATAACCAAAGGAGTTCATGCACGTGCCCTAGCCCCTAAAACTCATCTGTGCCCTGCACCCGTGCCAACTTACTCAGTGTCTAATTGTTTGGCCTTACGGGCCCTTTGACTACGTCTACGTGGTTCCCCAGACGGTACAGCAGAACTGGAGGTGGACTCCTGTGATTCCTGCCCTCTGACACTGGATCCCTTTGGCGGCCGTTTCCTGGGGCGTCCTGGCCTAGATGGGCCAGGCTGCGGCCCGGGCGACTGGGATGGCGAGCTGCCAGCCTGTCCTGCCCGTTGCCCACCCGATGCACCTGGGACGGAAAGGGGGGGGGGGGAAGAGTCCGAGGTGTCGCCGTGTACCGGGACCTCCCCTACAGAGGGAGCCGGGAAGGACCACACCACCTCCTCCTCCCTCGGGGTGCCCGATGGCCCCCAGGCCTCTACATGGGTGGGGGATGCGAACGGACTGGCCATCCGACGCCCCCCCGACATCTGGCGCTGCCAGTCCTCGAGGCCCGTGCTGGTATCGACAGGGGTCTGCAGGTTTGCAGCCATGGAGCCCAGGGTGTTGGCAAACCCTGTCTGCGACAGTGCGACGCCGGCTCGCACATGGCCACTGGCGCCGATGCCCTCAGCGATGGCCTGCAGAGACTGGGCCATGGCCTGCAGAGACTGGGCCATGGCCTGCAGAGACTGGGCCATGGCCTGCAGAGACTGGGCCATGGCCTGCAGAGACTGGGCCATGGCCTGCAGAGACTGGGCCATGGCCTGCAGAGACTGGGCCATGGCCTGCAGAGACTGGGCCATGGCCTGCAGAGACTGGGCCATGGCCTGCAGAGACTGGGCCATGGCCTGCAGAGACTGGGCCATGGCCTGCAGAGACTGGGCCATGGCCTGCAGAGACTGGGCCATGGCCTGCAGAGACTGGGCCATGGCCTGCAGAGACTGGGCCATGGCCTGCAGAGACTGGGCCATGGCCTGCTGAGACTGGGCCATGGCCTGCTGAGACTGGGCCATGGCCTGCTGAGACTGGGCCATGGCCTGCTGAGACTGGGCCATGGCCTGCTGAGACTGGGCCATGGCCTGCTGAGACTGGGCCATGGCCTGCTGAGACTGGGCCATGGCCTGCTGAGACTGGGCCATGGCCTGCTGAGACTGGGCCATGGCCTGCTGAGACTGGGCCATGGCCTGCTGAGACTGGGCCATGGCCTGCTGAGACTGGGCCATGGCCTGCTGAGACTGGGCCATGGCCTGCTGAGACTGGGCCATGGCCTGCTGAGACTGGGCCATGGCCTGCTGAGACTGGGCCATGGCCTGCTGAGACTGGGCCATGGCCTGCTGAGACTGGGCCATGGCCTGCTGAGACTGGGCCATGGCCTGCTGAGACTGGGCCATGGCCTGCTGAGACTGGGCCATGGCCTGCTGAGACTGGGCCATGGCCTGCTGAGACTGGGCCATGGCCTGCTGAGACTGGGCCATGGCCTGCTGAGACTGGGCCATGGCCTGCTGAGACTGGGCCATGGCCTGCTGAGACTGGGCCATGGCCTGCTGAGACTGGGCCATGGCCTGCTGAGACTGGGCCATGGCCTGCTGAGACTGGGCCATGGCCTGCTGAGACTGGGCCATGGCCTGCTGAGACTGGGCCATGGCCTGCTGAGACTGGGCCATGGCCTGCTGAGACTGGGCCATGGCCTGCTGAGACTGGGCCATGGCCTGCTGAGACTGGGCCATGGCCTGCTGAGACTGGGCCATGGCCTGCTGAGACTGGGCCATGGCCTGCTGAGACTGGGCCATGGCCTGCTGAGACTGGGCCATGGCCTGCTGAGACTGGGCCATGGCCTGCTGAGACTGGGCCATGGCCTGCTGAGACTGGGCCATGGCCTGCTGAGACTGGGCCATGGCCTGCTGAGACTGGGCCATGGCCTGCTGAGACTGGGCCATGGCCTGCTGAGACTGGGCCATGGCCTGCTGAGACTGGGCCATGGCCTGCTGAGACTGGGCCATGGCCTGCTGAGACTGGGCCATGGCCTGCTGAGATTGGGCCATGGCCTGCTGAGACTGGGCTATGGCGTTGAGCGCCTCTGCCATCTGGCGCTGGCTCATGGCCTCCTGTGAGAGGGCAGCCATTTCCTGGGCCACAGACGCCGCCTGCACGGAAGGCCCCGCAAACCGTTCCCCATGTCTGACACCGTCGCAACCATTGCCTCCACCGCGGACACCACCCGTGCGGTGTCAGCCTGGGTGGCACGCATGACCGAGACCACTCCCAGCTCCTGGACGCGGGTGGACTCCTCCACCTGCGACCGCAGCCGCCGCAAGCCGCCCGTCACCCTCTTCGCTCGTCTCCGGGTCGGTGGTTGCATCGGATCTATGTGTGGGTGTGGTAACTGCAGGAACCCGGGATCCATCTGGGCGGCAGATGTTCGCTTGGCCTGGGCTGCCCTCCGACCGCCCGGTCCCTCTGCTGCTCCTACCTCCACCTGCTGTACCGGGACGGCTGTGTTGTGCGCATCAGTGAGTGTACCAGACGCCTCATCACTAAAGTGCCCAACCGTGGTGAGTGTTTCTGCGATGGTGGAGGGTGTTGGTGACAGCAGTGGCGTTGTGTCGTGCTCTTCGTCCCACTCTGACTCCATGGCACTTTGGGGTGGGGGTTCGTCTCCACCCATCCACTCTGAGTCACTGTCCGGTATTTCGTCTTCCCGGGTAGGGGTGTCCTGGGTAGTGCTGTCCCGGGTAGGGGTGTCCTGGGTAGTGGTGTCCTGGGTAGTGGTGTCCTGGGTAGTGGTGTCCTGGCTCGGATGTGACGGGGGCCTGTGGCTGCCCCCCTCATCGCTGGGTGGTCGCTCCCGCACGTGTGCGAGGGGCATCCTGCGGGCGTCGCATGCTGGAGGGTCCGGGTCTCTCCGCCTCCAGTGGTCTCCGAGGGGCATTCTGCGGGCGTCGCATGCTGGAGGGTCCGGGTCTCTCCGTCTCCCGTGGTCTCCGAGGGGCATCCTGCGGGCGTCGCATGCTGGAGGGTCCGGGTCTCTCCGTCTCCCGTGGTGTGCGAGGGGCATCCTGCGGGCGTCGCATGCTGGAGGGTGCGGGTCTCTCCGTCTCCTGTGGTCTCCGAGGGGCATCCTGCGGGCGTCGCATGCTGGAGGGTGCGGGTCTCTCCGTCTCCTGTGGTCTCCGAGGGGCATCCTGCGGGCGGTGTGCATCTGCGGGGATGGGTGCCTGGACGTTTGGTCCTGCGATACACAATGAAGCATGCATGGTTAGACATCAGGCAGTGATCAGGTGATACGGGGGAGGGGGATATAGGGGAGGGGGGATATGGGGACGGGCTGTCGGTGGCTCACTTGCTGGTGGGCCCCCGACCTCTGCATCAGCAACCTCCCGGTCCTCAGGTCCGCCAGCCAGTTCCAGGGCCCTTTCCTCGTGTACGGTCAGTGGCCTCTCATCAGCGGGCCCTCCTCCAGTCCTCACATGCTCCCTATTGTTGTGCGCGTGCTTCTCCTGTGGTGGGGGTGGGGGTGGGGGGGGGGGGGGGGGGGGGGGGGGTAAAAGGCAACAGTGTTAGGCAGGTATATGAATGCACGCCATCGGTTGCGCGTGCATAGCAGAGGTTAAGGTTAGGGCTGGATTCACTTGGGGATATGGGGGATACGGGGGAGGCTCACCCTGCCTGCTCTGACGAGGTCGTTCACCTTCTTGTGGCACTGGGTGCCTGTCCGTGGTGTCAGGGCCACAGCGGTGACGGCCTCTGCCACTTCCCTCCACAGACGCCGGCTGTGGCGTGGGGCAACTCTGCGGCCGTGCCCGGGATACAGGGCGTCCCTCCTCTGCTCCACCGCGTCCAGGAGCGCCTCCACATCGCGTGACTCGAACCTCGGGGCTGAGCGACGGCCAGCCATCCAGTCGGGTGTTGCGGTCGGGTGTTGCGGTCGGGTGGGGGGGAGCTGCGTGGCCTTATGAGCCGTCACGCCGTGCAGCGCGTATGACGCTGCACGACGCTGCACGGCGTGAACCACTGCGCAAGCGCGGATCCCGTTACGTCGCTGCTAGCCCATTTCGGGCCGGAGACTATCGTCCCATTTTTATGACGTGACGCAAGTGGGATTTGCGCCGTTTTTTTGCGCCGATCGGCGGACTTTCCGCCGATAACGGAGAATTTCGCCCCAGGTCTGTCACATGTAACAAGTTGCCTGCACATAGGGGCACTCCATGTTGCATACCCCACCCCCCTCTCCGATGTACTCCGTTGATGCCCTAAGCGCAATCGCCAGCATCTCAATCGCCAACGCAAAAAGTAACGGGGAGAGTGGACATCCCTGCCTTGTACCCGTGCAAACAAAAATATCCCAAACTTGTTGCGTTGGTGTGAACATGATCTGTGGGGGCCTTTGCAACAATCTCATCCAGGCAATGAACCACAGTTCAAATCGTCCCAATAGCTCAAATAGATACTCCCACTGAACCCAATGAACCCCAGGGTCCAAACGGTGAAAATTATGATCTTACCGAAATATTGATTTATTATACTCAAAGTGCGGCCTCCAGCCCCTGCACTTTCCCCTCCTCCATTGATCTTACCTGGATCATCAGATCACCCTGTCCCTGGGTACTTTATTTGCTCAATCTCCCTCGAATGCCTTCGCCGCATCCATGGAAATTATTACCCCCATTTCCTTACCAGTTGTCATCACATGGGTACTTTATTTGCTCAAATCTCCTTCAAAGCCGCCTGCTGTCTCAGCTGGTGTGCCAACAACCTACTGGTTTTCTTCCCCATGCTCATAAAACGGCCCCCGCACACGCGCAACTAACCAACCAACATTCCTGTCGACGACAGTTCAAACCTATTCTGGAGCTTCTTCCTCTCCTTCAACAACATTTCTGGGGTGGCCGAATACTGCCAAAATGGACTCCACTAACCTGTCTTTCCATCCTCCCCACCTTCTGTCTCTATGCACGTTATATCAAGAATTGCTCCCCAAATTAACACCTCCCAAAACATGGAGGGAGAGACCTCCTTGTTCTTATTGAATTCAACATACGTGCCGATAGCAGCACCAATCCTCATGTGCCCCCTTGTCCATCAACAGTGCCACATGTAACCTCCACAGACCAACTTGTCTGTCGACCATTGAGTGGGCAACAACTCCACAGGGCCCTCCATCATCTCCTCCACCACATGCATCCGCCAGGTCTGAAGACTCGTCTGGTAACTCTTCGACTGGAGAAACAATCCTAGTTCTTTTATTTTGCCACTTTTCAGCCCTCGGGCAGGAGCCAACTTGTGTGACAACTCATTTGATGGCCACCACTGGAAGCAAATCGATATAACTCATCATATTTGGTTTTATGTTACTCTTGTTAAAGTGCCTTGGGATTTTGTATTACACAAAGAAATTATTTAGATATAAGCTACTGCTGTAACGCTGAGCGAGCTTTACATTTTTTTGAAATACGCAACTCATTATCTATAAGTAAACAGTTATCAATTCTGCACCACCACTCCTCTGGCAGGGTGGCCCCAGTTCTAATAGCCCTCGGTACGGAAAAACTTCTCCGAACCAAATTGACAACAGACGAGTTTGTGATTTTGCATTTTAAGCTTTTAAGTACTGACTCACCATTCAAAGATTTTCTTTGTAGCAAATGCTTAAATTATCAAAAATTCTACCAGTTCTCCTCTTAGAGAGCTGTTGGCACCAATGGAACCAGAAGTATACATAGCGCAAGGGCAGCATGGTGGCGCAGTGGTTAGCACTGCTACCTATGGCACTGAGGACCCAGATTCGATCCTGGCCCCAGGTCACTGTCAGTGTGGAGTGTGCACATTCTCCTTGTCTGCATGGGTTTCAACCCCACAACTTAAAAGATAGGCAGATTAGGTGGATTGGCCATGCTAAATTGCCCCTTAATTGGATAAAAAATAATTGGGTAGTCCAAATATACATAGCGTATTGAATTTTAGGACAGGCATAAACAAAGTCAGGAAGGGATGGGAAGGGAATTGCGAAAAGACAGACAAATTAAGCAGTTTACTTACTTGGTACATTAATGGCTATTTTTTCTCCCCGTCTGTGGCGAATATTCCTCGTCAAAGTGCTAAAGAAAGAAATCCAACAAAAGAACAAGCTGAAATAAATATTAAAATTATTGATGCCCCTTAACTATGATTTTTCCACGTAATGGAAATTAGTAGTAAGAATTGATTAATTCCAAAACAGTTTAAGTAAAGGTAAACTGGGAACCAAAGAAGTTTACTTTGAGAGATTGAACTCAGCTTGAAATAATGTAAAGCAGAGGTTTTAAAGGAGATGTTTCATTATATTTAATTTGTTTATGAATCTAAGAATTCAACAGAGGCTAATGAAATGCACTGAAGAAATCTACTGGCATATATATATTTTCTGGTTTAAAATCGGGTATATTTCAAATTCTCCTCAAGTGTAGCCACTGGATAGCTAGATCGCGAGGCAGAGTACTAAAACAAGGATATTATGTTAAAGCTTTATATGTCACACGTTAGGCCTAGCAAGAATAGGATGTTTAATTTTGGGCACCACACCCATGATATCAAATTCTTGGAGAGGGTGCAGAGATTTAGAAGATTCCAGGATTTAAAATTACATTGAGGAACAGAGGAACAAGAGAAGTTGAGAGTTTTGGGACCCAAAAAAAGGGGTGATTTAATAGATTTTCTTAAAATTGAGGTGTTTTTTTAGTAGTTTCTCCTTGCAAATTCACTTTCTGACACGCTGATCCAGAGATGACGTTGATCCAGAGATGACAATTTTTTTTTCTTTTTTCTAAATGCAGTGAGTTGCAGTGACCTGGGATGCAATGCTAGAATGGAAGCAGATTCAACAGCGTTTCAATGGTGAATTGGATAAATACTTAAATCAAACATTTGGAACGTTATGGTGGGGTGCGGTGTTGGGGGCTGATGAGATGAGATCACTTTTTCCTTCTATGTTGTAGTCTATTCTCCAATTACAGACAGGCAGTCATCAAAATCTGGAAGAGGCAAGGTACTTTCAACATAGCAATGAAATCCCTCCCTATGAGAGTAAAATAGCGCAAGGAACCTACACCCCCAAAAGAACCTTCAGATATTAACAGAAAAGGGAATGGAACCACAAATTCCAAATGTATATTATTTAGCATTAATTTGTGCACCGTCCACATATTAAGTGATTACATTTTGCTCAAGGTCTTTTGTGTAAGGGAGTGCAAAGGGCAAACATCAAATATCAAAAAAAAGTAGCCACTGCAAAAATGATAGGATAAATGTGTTGGATAAATGTCCTGGAGTAACAAGTGTGGATACTGGGGCAAAGTTTAGAAAATGAAGTGCAACTAAAATGGAAAGACAGAAGATAGCTATGCAAACATACATCGTGAAGGATCCATTGGGAATGCACAAAGCCACTGCTACCAAAGAGATCTCAGCTTCATTGAGCTACCTCATATTCGGCATTAGGGCAGCACAGTAGCACAAGTGATTAGCACTGTGGCTTCATAGCGCCAGGCTCTGAGGTTCGATTCCCTGCTGGGTCACTGTCTGTGCGGAGTCTGCACGTTCTCCCGGTGTCTGCGTGGATTTTCTCCGGTTTCCTCCCACAGTCCAAAGACGTGCAGGTTAGGTGGAGTGTCCATCATAAATTGCCCTTAGTGACCAAAAAAGGTTAGAAGGGGTTATTGGGTTACGAGGATAGGGTGGAAGTGAGGGCTTAAGTGGGTCGGTGTAGACTTGATGGGCCGAATGGCCTCCTTCTGCACTGTATGTTCTATGTTCTTTTAGGTGCTAACTGCTTCTATCATTAGGTAAGCTTGTAACAAATAACCTTTGCACTAGCAAAGAAACTCGACTGGCTATGTGGACCAAAATCTAGAAACTTAAGGTGCAGAAGTCTGCTCCAGGTAGTCTGCCATCCATTTAATGGTGTGTAGTGTTGCACGAGTGTTTGGAAATATGAAGAAGGCTGTTTAATCAAAAATTCACTTTGTCAGCAATACAATTCACTTTCTGACACGCTGATCCAGAGATGACGTTGATCCAGAGATGACAAT
This sequence comes from Scyliorhinus torazame, assembly GCF_047496885.1. Lineage (NCBI taxonomy): Eukaryota > Metazoa > Chordata > Chondrichthyes > Carcharhiniformes > Scyliorhinidae > Scyliorhinus > Scyliorhinus torazame. Next base: position 124,304,491 of record NC_092710.1, on the reverse strand, counting down.
TTTTTTTTCTTTTTTCTAAATGCAGTGAGTTGCATTTACAATATGCAACGCAATACAATATGATCCCATGCAGATATATTGACAAGATCATATCGTACTAAACAATACATGTGCATTTTATATTTAGAGTAATAACCAGGATGTTCTTTACAAACACACGGTCAGTATTAACTCACCTAAATCTTGGATGTTTGTTAATTGCTTCATCAGGAAAAAACAGTGATTTAGAAGCTCCGCTTTCAACTGGTTTAGGCTCATATACAGGTTGCGTGAATTGATGACATCCTAACCTGGAAAATAATTTCTCCCAAATGAGTTTATAAATTCTCTCAAATCTGTACAGAATATGATCATTCGTTTAGTTTCACTTGTCTAACCCCCTTCCCAATGATCACTGGGAGCTAAACATTTTGTGAAATTAAATAGCCTCCACAGCAATATGCTTCCTAAAAGTATTGCAAATATCTTTACTTGGGATGATATACTCATGTTTATCCTAATAAGTTTCTTGTGACATTGCCCATCAACGGATACCCAGTAGCGGGAAACCTGCAGCCCATCAGGTCTCTTGAGTGCGGCCGTTGACTACTGTCCATGGTGCATAGGAATCTCGCCACGACAGATCATTTTGGGTCTGGAATCATGCTGTCATGCGTTGATCCCAAGACGCGATGCTACGAGTTGACGCCAGGATCGCAATGTTGCAGTTTCTGCTGTTCAAACAGCACGCCCAGTGTTCTGAGTACACAAGCGCAGGGAGACTGCTGTGTTCAGTGTCAGAGCACATGTTAGAGGTTGCATTTCTTGCTATTAATCTTCTGGTGATTATTCACTTTGCTCCTGCCTTTAGGTTCATTTTGTATTGAAGTGTTATGGTGAGGAAGGAGAATAAAGTGCAAAATCAAAAAATGCAGAGGGAGAAGTAGCAAAAAAGAGAAAAATTGGTGATAAATGCATTGGGAGCTGGATTATTTTGTTACTCAACAGAAAGGGAGACTATTGTGCTTAATTTGCAATGAGGTGATAACAATTCAAAAAAAATACAATGTTACTAGACATTATGAAACATGCCATCCCTCTCACAGGGCAAGATTTCCGGTAAGTTCTGACCAACGTTCTTAACAGTTTTTAAATCTAAAGGAAGCCATGAAAACAGAGGCATGTACTTAGACAAGTATTAAATGAGAATGCTGCAGCGTATTTGGCTAGTTTTCGTATTGCTTGGTTACAAGCCAAAAATGGAAAGCCATTCTCCAATGGCGAATTAGTGGATGAATGCATAATCAAATTTGCAGAAGTTTTATTTGCTGGGTTTAAAAATCAAAAGGAAATTATCAAACGTGAATTGCGAAGGGTCTGCACAGCGCTGAGTCCTATGCAAAGAAAACTTGAGGACAGATCAAATCAGGAGTCACATGGATAATGTAAGCGTAAATATTACATTTGTTTTTGCCATTTGATATTGAGTTACTATTAATATATGAATAATTAAGCACCTTCTGTAACTAGTTATGAAATATTTGGCACATGTTAAATTGCCCAATTTCATTTGTGTGGCCCATGGACATGATGAAGAGCCACTTGCTAGTCTAGGTTGCCCATTACTGGATTACACAGACTGAGCACTGGGAATAGTAGATTTCAAAAACATTCTCCATTGCACCACCCAGTGGCGAAAGCCCACAACTGTATTCTAATAGGCAAGTTCATAGAATTTACAGTGCAGAAGGAGGCCATTCGGCCCATCGAGTCTGCATCGGCTCTTGGAAAGAGCACCCTACCCAAGGTCCACACCTCCACCCCATCACCCAGTAACCCCACCCAACACTAAGGGCAATTTTGGACACTAAGGACAATTTATCATGGCCAATCCACCTAACCTGCACATCTTTGGACTGTGGGAGGAAACCGGAGCACCCGGAGGAAACCCACGCAGACACGGGGAGGATGTGCAGACTCCGCACAGACAGTGACCCAAGCCGGAATCGAACCTGGGACCTTGGAGCTGTGAAGCAATTGTGCTATCCACAATGCTACCGTGCTGCCCTATACTTGTATACAGGCAATAATTCTAAATCTTTACATAGGTAATTGAATTGTACACAAAGATGTAATCAAAAGTTGTAATAACAGGAAGTTGGACAGAAAGTATCCACTAAAATTGAAATTTAAAGGCATTTACCTCATGTAAAGAGGAGGTGATGGCGTAGTGATATTGTCACTAGACTAGAGATCCAGCGCAATGCCTGGGGGCCCAGGTTAGAATCCCACCATATGCAATTCCAAATCCACAGCAATGTGGTTGCCTCTTAAATGCCTTCTGAAATGAGCTAGCAAGCCACTCAGTTCAAGGGCAATTAGGGATTGGCAATAAATGCTGGCCTTGTGAGCGACACCCACATTCCATGAATAATCTTTTAATTGGTGCACTCTCAGAAGCAAAATGATGTTCATAGTAGTCTTCCCAACAATGCACTTGAACTTCAGAATAGCACTTCATAAATCCAACATCAACTCAAAATCAAGACCTTAGGTCCAACAGCATTTGTCTGCTGGAGTTATGTACATAGAATATGGAGTGAAAGTGGCTAATAGCCTGGCCAAAATTCTGTACATTAATGGAAGAATCAACATTGCGATTTCATCTCACTCACTGGGAATGTTGGCTAAGTTATCTTATCCATCTACTGGGCAATACCTCTGCTTCACACATCCTGATGCCAAGCAGAAAGATCAGAGACTCGCTTTGAGAAAACGAAATTCCTCCATTTGCTCTGCAATCTCACTCAACATCCTAAATCATGACTTAATATCTGTGGATGGTTAGCTCAAAAGTAATGCTGCATTGCCACCTGGGATGTAACAGGCAACTCATCATTATAATGCATAACAGCTAGCTCACGAAGGAGCAGGGCTTAGTATTAAAACCCAACTACAAAAGCACAAATAGCTGAAAAGAGCAGCAGGAACCTCGAACACAGGAGAGGGGAAATCTGTGATTGGAGGTGCGACAGCAGGAAAAAGGGCAGTTTTGTTTGGAGAAGCAGCGCACACAAGCTGGGAGGATGGGGGTACACGTGCCCCAAGTGTGCAGCGTCTAGGCAGAAGGGCAGGAAGCAAGGAGCCAGACAAAACCCATCTCTAGGCTTTGAGACCCAGGCCAGGTTTTGCCGCTCTGGGCCCCAAGTCCAGTGACAGGAGTGGGAAGTCAGTGGGAGTCCTGCTGGAGAGCAGAGCACATAGAATCATGTGCTGCTCTCCTAATGAATTATGCAGCTAAGAAGATAATGTCATATCGCGTGGTGGTGTAGTCAGGAAATTATGTACCCTGTCATGTCCAGGTGCCATATTTAAAAGGCATCCGGACAGCAAGTAATTCATTGTTCCAGGAAACCAGTACATCGGGCTGGCTTCCAGAGTGTTGCTGGTTTGCTGGGAGGCTGCAGGTTGCTGATCCAGCCACACAAGGCACGGCCGTTCAGGGGAGATTGGAGTAGAGGGTAAGGTGTAAATGCTGCTGATGCCATGCATCTTCTCCCCTTGTACCTTTTAACTTCTAGAGCTCGCAGGTCTGGAGAAGGTGGCCTTGGGTATGTATCAGCAGCAGTGCATCACTCATATAGCACACACATCTGCTAATGGGTTGGCTACAGATATCAGAATATCTAGACGTAGTGGTAGGGTAAGAAAATTCTAAATATTAAGTTCACATTGGTGGTGCGGGTGTACAATTATTGTAAATTGTTAATGCACCTGGGACAAGATGGAGAGCTCAGATAGAATTCGTAACCCTCCCAGCACAAAAGAAATATCTGCCAGAATATTGCTCAAAAGGTTGTTCCTAATACTGTTCTGAACCAAATAACCCAGGGTTTTCTACCATCTGCTCAGTGCTTTCTACAGCAGAAACTAAGCAGCGAGGGGATTCATTTCACATTCCAAACAACTTGGGGTTAGATGTTGAACCCAATCAAGCTAAACTGCCTATTTTAATCCTCAAGTTCTTCAAATTTTTATATATGAGCGTATCTCCTATAAATATTTTTAGTTAAAAACATACAGAACACAGAACTAATGGTAAAAGGGGAGATCATGACACAGTGGCAATGTTACTGGACGAGTATTCCAGAAGCCCAGAATAATGCACTGGGCACATGGGTTCAAATCCCGGAGGGATTTGAATCCAATTAATAAATCTGACATATAAAGTCAGTCTCAGTAATGGCGACCAAGACAACCATCAATTATTGCAACAACCCATCTGATTCACTAATATCCTCCCATTCTCGTCCAGGCTCTCACAGATGATTACCCTCTGAAAAGGTTGAGTAAGTCACAGTTGAAAGGATGGACAAAATGCTGGCCTGGCCTTATCAGTGACATCCACATCCCAGTGGTGCCATTGGACAAAAATTTCACAAAATTATAATTCCATGTACTTGAGATGGCAAGATATTGCAAACAAAAGATACTGGACCAGTTTTGCTATATAAATAACAGCAAGGCTAACAATACCCGGCCTTTAGAGTGTAACTTGTACAATCAAATGCAGAAATCAGGAAGTTGAAGTTGCATGGTACCTTGCTGAGACAGGACATTGTAATACATAGGGATGTGACAAGACTACAAGACTATTCACTGTCACTACCCATGTCCATTGGTTCCCAGGCCTGATACCATTCGTTAATGACTCTTCTATATGATTGGTTAAGCAGATACACGGCTGCTTGTCCTGTTCACACATGTCCCAGGTCCCCAATAGAGCGCACTGTGCTTTTTGGCTCTCAATTACACTAATATCTATAGTTGTGTGCAAGGGCAAACCACCGTCCATTCATCAGAGTACCTGTCCAATCATTTATTACTCCAATGCTTTTTAAAAATGTTAAGTGTGGTCTTTAGAAAATACAGGTAAAATAGAATGTGCATGCAGAATAAGCTAGTTCAAAAGCATAAATAAGCTTGAATCTGGCACATGAAAAAAACCCTTAAAATTAAGACTCATAAGATAACCTTAAACATGGAGTAAAAACAGAGTAATCACTTAATATCCAACTCTTAGATTCAGTGAATTGACAGCAGTAAACAAGCTGATCATTTTACCTGAAATTATATCTTTCCCATCTTAAGCAGTTTTGTAAAAATACAATAATTCTATCAACACTTTTTAAAGGAACTACTATTTTGATCGCTGCTTCTCACTCCCAACACAACACTGGTATAAAATAGAGGTTTATCCTAGACAAAATTCCACAGGTTGTAGTTTCTATCTAGTACTTTTGCCAAACGATCATTCTCAAAGAGAAAACCCAATTTTAGCAAGTGAAACACTCCAGGAGCAATCACAAAAGGTGGTGCAAATATGAGCAGGAACTGCAATTAGTTAAATTTCAGGCTTCTCCAGTGCCACAGGAGGCAAGTGTACTACTGCCCATATACAACAGTTGCACCAAGTAGGAAGGTCCCAGATTTCACTCACAATGTGCTGCAGTTTCTGGTGGCAGTTGGGGTACCACAACTGGCAATAGTTGGTAAATCAGGTGTTATGACCGACCCCTATCCAGCTATTGACTACTGTTGGGAAGTTCATGGGACCCACACACAGAATAAATTGCGTTTATTAGGTAGACAATAATGGAAATAATCCTCAGGGCTGCTTTGGGGGACACAGAATATTGTGGCACTAGTTCTGATGGGAGTTTTGAATTAGTCTCCATATTCAAGGCCATCTTGTCAATTAAATACTTGTTTTAAATAAATTGTGAGAAAGGAGGAGAAAATGTACAACTCAGAAGGCCACCATTCGATCCATCATATCTGTGCCAGCCAAAACAGATGCACTGCAGCTACTCACCAAGGTTCTTTTGACAGCACCTTCCAAACCTTTAACCTCTACCACCTGGAAGGAAAAGAGCAGCAGATGTATGGGAACACTACCACCTGCAAGCTCCCTTCCAAGCTGCACACCACCTTAACTTGGAACTATATTACCCCATTCCTTCACTACTGAGTCAAAATCCTGGAACTCCCTTCCTAATAGCACTGGAGTTGTACCTACATCAGATGGACTGCAGAGGTTCACCACCGCCACCTTCTCGAGGGCAATTAGGAATTGGCAGTAAATGCTGACCTAGCCAGCCAGATCTACACCCAGCAAAAGAATTTTAAAAATAGATCCAGCCTAATATCTCTTGGTCCACAGTCCTGTAGGATGTAGCATTTGAAGTGTAGGTGTTCTCAGGATTTAGAAAAATAGAAACATAGAAACTAAGAGCAGTAATAGGCTGTTCATTCCTTCAAGCTTGCTCATCATTCAATATGATCATGACTAATGCGCTACCTCAACACCAAACTCCTGTGCTCTCCCCACACCCCTTGACACCTTTAGAATCTAGAAATCTATTTCCCATTAAATATATTCAGTGACTTGGTCTTCACAGTGTAAGTTTTTCGGGCAACATCAACACCTACAAGGGCTGTAAAACGCACATTGGCCATTTTAAATGGTAGAAGTGGCCACGTTTGGCTGCAGAAACTGGCCGTTTCTCCCAGCAGGCTCAGCCCCCAGTCGAATTCACAAACGGTCAGAGCCCAGACGGGCTGCTGATTAGATTAACTGAAACACAAAGGGAGCAGATGACATCACCAGACCACACCCGCATCGAGATTGGAAGATCGATACCAACCACAATGGACCTGGATAAGATACAATAGACACGATAATGGGGCTATCCAGCAGTAAGGAGAAACCCATCTCCATGATGGGAAAGCAATCTGTAAGCCCCGGTAAAGTTATTAGGAACATCGATGGGGCCCATTCATACTGGGCAGGGCAGTCTATAGACTGTGCTATCGCTGAGGCTGATAACAATCCAGGACCATTGTTCTTGCAATTACCGATGGGGGCGGAGCTCACGGGAGTTTTTGAAATCTGAACCTTAAAAAGTGTGGCTTGGCAGCCTTTACGCTCTCTTTTTCTCTTCGGACCCGCATGGCAACTCTCTTTTCTCTTCGGACTCTCCTGGACCGAGTTACAGACAGCAGTTTTTTCACAGCACGCAGCCAGCCCAGAAGGTCAAGCTCGACTCAACTGAGTAATTTATAATCCAGGATTGTGAGTGTTTCCTAGTAATTCGCGAAGTTCCCGAGGGTAACATAGCAGTTGAGGCTTTGTGGGAATGGTGGGTGCATGAACCTTTCATAGTGGAATACATTGCTAATACGGTTTACAGTTAGAATTTACGTTGTGTCCATTTAGTTCTTATTCCCATAGTCATAGTTTATAGAGTATAAGATACATGTTGTTTTCTGGTGTTGATGAGGTTTAATCTTGGTGGCTAATAAAAGATACACGATTTGAACTCGATTGGAGTCCATCTTGCTCTTTCATTTTCTCATCAGTTATCACTGGTCGGATCACAATTTAAATATCCCTTACCATAATTCCGGAGTCGAGAACCGAGGGCACTCTGGGCGATTCGAACCCGTCCACTCAGGAAAGGCTGCCAGGTAGTGATAGGCAGCAGTTTTCCTTTTCTCTCTCTTGGGGGGGGGGGGGGGGGGGGGGGGGCAGTACTCTAGTGAAGTAGGCGCAAGGTGGCCGTTGTTCCACCGGCGAGAGAGAGAATAACTCGGGCATTGGTGTTTGGGCAACAGAGAACCACACCCAGAATAAGCCAGCGAGTGGAGTTAAAAAGAGGGAGCCCGCTCCAACAGTTTCACCACTCTCTTGAGTGAAGACGTTTCTCCTTACCTCAGTCCTAAATGGCTTTCCCAGTATCCTGAGACTGTGACCCCTTGGTATAGACACTTCCAGGAAACAATATGCCTCCATCCATCTGTCTAGCCCCATCAGAATATTAATTTGTTTCAATTAGATCTCCTCTCATTCTTGGTTCCAGTGAATACAGTCCCAGTCGACCCAATCTCTCCTCATACTACAATCCTGCCATCCCAGAAATCAGTCTGGTGAACCTTTGCAAACTCCCTCCGTGGCAAGTATATCCTTAAAGGAGACCAAAACTGCACAGAATACTTCAGGTATGGTTTCACCAAGGCCTTATACAGGTATGCTTGCTCCTGTACACAAGCACTTTTACAATGAAGGTCAATGTACCATTTGTCTTCCTGACTGCTTGCTATATCGGCATGCTTGCTTTCCGTAACTGGTTTACTCGGACACCCAGGTTCCTTTGTATGTCAGCATTTCCCAAACCATTACCATTTAATTAATACCTTGCCATTCTGTTTCTCCATCCAAAGTGAATAACTTTCCACATTCTACAACATCTGCATTGGATTTGCCCAGTCTTTTAACTTTTCTAAATCACCTTGAAGCCTCTTAACATCCCACCTCACCACGTTTCATGTCGCCAACAAACTTGGAAATATTAACTTAGATTCCTTCATCCAAAACATTACATATTGTGAATAGCTGGAGCCCAAGTACTGATCCCTGATGGACCTTACTAGACACGGTGTCACTTCGAAAAACACACATTTGTTCGTACTCTGTTTCCTGTCTGCTAACTAATCAATCCATGCCAATATATCACCCCCAATCCCATGTGCTTTAATTTTGCACACTAACCTCCCATGTGCAATATATTGGCATAATCAATCCATGCCAATATATCACCCCCAATCCCATGTGCTTTAATTTTGCACACTAACCTCCCATGTGCAATATATTGGCATAATCAATCCATGCCAATATATCACCCCCAATCCCATGTGCTTTAATTTTGCACACTAACCTCTTGTTGGACTTTATCAAAAGCTTTCTGAAAATCCAAATATGCCACATCCACTGGTTCACTCATATCTATTCTACTAGTTATGTCCTCAAAAAACTAGGTTTGTCAAAACATAATTTTCTTTCATAAATCCATGCTGACTTTGTCTAATCTTGCTAATATTTTTTTTTAAGTGTCCTTTATAACAGACTATAGCATTTTCCCTACTACTGGGAAATTGTCTATTAGGCTAACTGGTCTGCAATTCAGTTTACTTCCTCACTCCTTTTTTAAATAGCAGTGTTACATTTTCCATCCTCCAATCTGTCAGGACTGTTCCAGAATCTACAGAATTTTGGAAGATGACAACCAACACATCCACTATTTCTACAATCACCTCCTTTAGTACCCTGGTATGTAGCTCATCAGACTCAAAAGATTTATTGGCTTTGAGTCCAATTAATTTCTCAAGCACTATTTTTTTTCCTTGAATTCCACCTTCTCACTAGAACCTTGATTCCTTAGCATTTCTAGGAATTTATTTGGGTCTTCCTCAGTGAAGTCAGAAATAGTTATTTAATTGTTCGCCGTTATAAATTCTCCTATTTTGGACTGTAAAGGACTGACTTTTGTATTCATTAATCTACTTTTTTTTATATACTTATAGAAGCTTTTACAGCCCACTTTTATGTTACTTGCAAGTTTACTCTTAAGTTTTTCCCCTCCTAATCAATCTCTTGGTCCTCCTTTGCTGAATTCTGAACTGCTCTCAAACCTCAGGCTTGACATTTTTTGCTACTTTTTAAAGCAACTTTATAGGACTCCCCTTTGAGTTTAACACTATCCTTAATTTCTTTTGTAAGACATGTTTGGGCCACTTTGCTTGTAGTGTTTTTGCACCAGATAGGAATGCATAACTGTAGTAATACATATATTTGTTCCTTAAATATTAGCTATTGCCTACGTCATTAGCCAATGCCTACATCATGCTTTTTAGTGAGGTTTCCCAATCTATCTTAGCCAAATCGCACACTATACCATTGTGGTTTTCTTCGTTTAGATTTTGACCTGAGTTTCAAATTGGACTTTCCATCCTAATGAAGAATTCTATCATGTTATGGTCACTGTTCTGTAAAGGACCCCACAAAACAAGATTAATTAACCTCTTCTCATTGTAAAATACCAAATCTAGGATAATATGTTCTCTAAATGGTTTCCCAACATACTGATCTAAAAAATAATCAATTTATACACAATCCAGGAATTCATCTGCCACAGTATTGTTTCTAATTCAGTTTATCCAATATATATGGAGATTAAAGTCACCCATTATTAATGTAGCACTCTTGTTACATTCATCTCCAATTACCTGATAATGCCATCCTCTAACTCAGTGTTCTCCAATCTTTTTAAGGGTAAGATCACTTTCAGAATCTAAACGCAGGACAAGATCTACTTTTAAAAATTCAACTAAAAACCCCAAAAATGTACGCTATGCATAACACTCACCTATTTTTAGTGTGACACCTGCGCTTTCACACTATCTGCGAGTGCTGTGAAGTCTGGGTTGTAGTTTGAGATGGCCAGTCTCAGAGTCCATCAGATGGGCAATTGCGAGATCAATACGATAGAATCCCTACAGTGCAGGAAGCCATTCAGCCCATCGCGTCTGCACCGACCCTCGGAAAGAGCACCCTAACCAGGCTCCCATCCTATTCCTGCTACCCTGTAACCACACTTAACCGACATATTCCTGGGCACTAAGGGGAAATTTAACATGGCCAATCCGCCTAACCTGCATATCTTTGGACTGTGGAAGGAAACCGGAGCACCTGGAGGAAACCCACTCAGACATGGGGAGAACATGCAAACTCCACACAGACAATTGCCCAAGGCCGGAATTGAACCTGGGACCGTGGCACTGTGACCTAGCTTTCAGCTCTATGTCATTTTGCGTGGTAATGATTCCCATGTCAAGTCCAATGCTTTGTTCAAACACCTTCTGAAGTTTTGCTATCAGCTCTCCCATGCCCACTTGAAGAAATCCAGGCCCAGTACTGATTTACTGTCACCCCTCCTTTCTTATCCATGAATGGTATTTAGGCTGCAGAATGCCCACTTGAAGAAAAGGATTAGAGACAAACAGACAATGATTTGTTCCACCTGGTCTATCTCCTGGAATCCTGTTGAATTATTTTTTCAATTTGATCAGTGGTCAGATAACTTGTTTGGATGAAACCCTTTCTGTTTGATCTGTTGTTGGAATTTCTCCAGATTTGGGAAATACTCAGTAATGTTGTTCTTTAACCGAGAAGACCACAGGCTCCATTTCAACTTAAACGTATTCACTTCACTGATCATGTATGACAAGTCTCTGTCCCTCCCTTACAGTTTACAAATAAGAAGCGGCAAATCTAGCAACCATGTATTATCTGACAGCTCGCTGCATGCCTCATTTCTTGATTTAAGGTGACAATTTCAGGAAGCAGACCTAAAAATCTCTGGAGGACTTTTCCTCGACTTAACCACCTGGCATCTGCATGAAGGATTAGTTCACCGTAGGTTGCATCAAGCTCATTGAGTTGACGATCTTGACAACAACTGTCACTACATGAGAAAAGTCAATAATCTTGCTCGCTAGCACTTGGTTGGTGGCAATTGACAAAGGAGGGGAATTCAGGATCATTTCTGTAAAGTACAACAAAGTCTGCATTAGCACCCAGCATTGACGGTGCACCATGGATTGTGATTGAAACCGGTTTCGTGATCAGAATGCTTTTCTCAGCCACATACCTTTTTGAAGGACATCCTTGCCTCTTGTCATCTCTTTCAGTGGCTAAAGAATGAGAAAGTCCCTGTTTGCTGTTGAATCTTTGGATGCCATGTGAACTGAAATAACCAGCTGGGCCATATCCATGTGGGCAGCACGGTAGCACAGTGGTTAGCACGGTTGCTTCACAGCTCAGTGTCCCAGGTTCGATTCCCGGCTTGGGTCATTGTCTGTGTGGAGTCTGCACGTTCTCCCCGTCTGCGCGTGGGTTTTCTCCGAGTACTCTGGTTTCCTCCCACAGTCTAAAGGTGTGCAGGTTACGTGGATTGGCCATGATAAATTGCCCTAGTGTCCAAAGAAAAGGTTAGGTGGGGTTACTGGGATAGGGTGGATGGGTGGGCTTAAGTCGGGTGCTCTTTTTAGTGGCCGGTGCAGACTCGATGGGCCGAACGGCCTCCTTCTGCACTGTAAATTCTATGAAATATACGTCATATCTACTGATTCATCAAACTGTATTGAGAAACATACACATCTGACAAGTCTTGCGTATTTTCTGAGACACACCTTCGGACAACATTTCCACCCTTTTGGTTACGGTTAAAGCGCCAAGTGGCATGCCCTTGATGGCTGTCATAATTTCATTGTAATTTTTCAAGTCTTTGAACAAAGTGTCAGCAACAAACACATAGCCTCCTGGATAACTTGGCCATCGGTGAATTGTTTATGTTTTGCCAGTAGATGAATGCAAAAAGACACCTCTTTCTTAGCCCTGCCTTTAGCCGCAGGTTTTGAAAAGAGTGACTGTTAAGCTTTCAAAATTCCCTTTAACTTACATATTTTCTTTGTCCAAATCACTTTGTTGAAATTTTCTTGAGATTTTGCATGCATAGTCTTGTGATGCCGTTCCAAATTATCTCTTTTACTCAAGGCTACACTCTTGACAAATGGTCCTGCCTTTTGATATTCGTAAAAATAAATTGGTTTTCCAATTCCTGGTGGAAATTATAATATTTTTTCATTTTTGAGATCCCTGGCTTCTTGCTCATCATTTTGTCTTCAACCAACTTATTCTAAGTTTTGCCGCCAGCGAGAATCTTGTTGCCAGAGTCCTGCAGATGTTTTGCGCAGTTCAGCAGGCAATGACCTGATTCACTGGTCATTACAAGACATCCAGAGTCTTCTGCAATTTGGCACAGTTTGGCAGGCAATGACAATCGATTATTAGAGACCCAACTTGTGATTGCAATAGACTACTTGGGGACCACTGCTCTACCTTGTAGGCCTGGTCAATTCCCACTAATGTTTTTTTTGTCCCTTGCTGCTTCTTAGCTTCATCCAGACCGATTCTACATCTAGACTTTGAGCCAATACCTTCTCTTAATATTACACGGATTTCATCCTGAACTAACACCACCTCACCTCCTTTCGCTTTTTGGCTGTCCTTCCTAAATATCAAATACTCTTGGATATTCAGTATAATGCATTGGTCACCCTGCAGCCATGTATCCATAATTGTAATCATATTGCACCCGTGTGTAACCAATTTGCGCTGTTAAATTAGTCTATCTTGTTGCGAATGCTCTTGTGCATTCGGATACAGTGCTTTTAGACTTGTCGTTTTAACATTTTTACACATTTCTTTTCGTATTATGGCCTTATTTGCTAGCCCTCGTTTCCGCTGCCTTCCACTTTTGCTTTCTACTTTTCTATCTTTGTTTCCCTCTCATGTCCCCCTGCTCAGGTTCCGATCCCCACCGCCACTCTAGTTTAAACAGCACAAGCAAATACCCTTGTGATGATATTGGCCCTAGTCCTATTGGGGTGCAATCTGTCCCAATGCCTCAGGAATCCAAATCTCTCCCTCCTACACTATCTTTCCAGCCACCCATTCATATTCCTGCTCTCGCTAACATGTGGCACTGGGAGCAATCCTGCGATTACTACCTTTGAGGTTCAGCTTTTTAATTTATTTCTTAGTTCCCTACATTCAGCTTTAAGGACCATCTTCCTTCTTACTTACATCATTAGTATCAGTATGGACCACAACCTCTGGCTATACACCCTCTTTCAGAATGTTCCCGCAACCGCTCAATTACATCCTTGATCTTGGCACCATCCCATCCTGTCAAGTCTGTGGCCAGAGAACACACAGCCCCCCTCCTACCATCCATATCCTGAGACGATGACCCCTCAGACGATGACCCCTCATTCTACACCCTCCAGCCAGAGGGAACAACATCCCTGCATCCCGTCTGTCCAGCCCTGTCAGAATGTCAGAACTTTTATATGTTTCAAGGAGATATCCTCCCATTCTTCTAAATTCCAGTGAATACAGGCCCTGTTGTCTTAATCTCTCTTCATGTAACAATCCTACCATCAGAATCCTAGAATAAGTCTAGTGGACCTTCACTGCACTCCCTCTACGGAAAGTATATTTGCTGCATTCCCGGGGAAATCACCTTCCCCAACTGTATTCAAAAAGCAAAACCGATTAGAGATACCTTCTCCTTGCTGATGCTCCACAGTATGGCTTGCCTGGATCTACATGGCAAGTGTAAACATCAATATCTGACCAAAAAAATACCTGTAACTTTCATCCCCTCAAATACAGAAATAGAAACTCATGAATACAAGGAGGAAAATCAGAGCACAGCCCCATCTAGCTACGTTTTTTGCACAATTACTGGAGACACTTTGTATGCTCAAAAAACTGCACTTCCTTAAGTTTGCTCTCTCAAAACCAAACTTGTGTGCCTTTCAATGCCTAATACCTGGACAATAATTCCCATTCTACTGTATGAAGCATACTCAACACACTGCCCATCACTAATTTCATTAACTTCTGAAGGTTGTAGAACAAACACCAGACCTTACCTCCGGCTTTAAGCTAACAAACAAATTTATTAATAGTCAAGTACACAGTAGCAAAGTCAAACTGCAGAGTTTCAGTTATATGCGGAACACTATTCCTTAATGTAGAAAATGTAGTCCCTGAATATTTGATCTTGGCACTTGCTGCTAACTTCTCAGAGCTCCTGTGCCTCTTCAGCTTTAAAATGATTCTTGAATTGGGACAAATTTAATTCAATTACTGTTATACCTTTGAACCCAACAAAAAAAAAAAATGACTTATGTTTTCGAAAAATTCCACTATGCCATCAAAATAGATGTCAAATACAAACGGACATTTGCTAGGCAGGGTGTCCACTTTTAATCAATAAAGTTTTATCTATGACACACACGCACGCACGCACACGCAGGGTTTCGCCCCCACAACCCAAAGGATGTGCAGGATAGATGGATTGGCCATGCTAAATTGCCCCTTAATTAGACAAAATGAATTGGATACTCTAAATTTTTTTTTAAAGCCACACAAAAACACACACACACACATTATTGTTACAATGACAAACAGATTAACAAGGCAACATCTCTACATGGCAGAAATATCAAATTGGTACAACCCGTGATTCCCCCAGTTGGTGACTAGAATTTATTCCTAGCAGTAGAGCAACTATGGAATGTACTAAGTGCAACTATTTTTTAAAATTACATGGAATTCATATTTTATGCAAGTAACCTGAAATTAAACATCTTCTATTTTGTATTCAATTTAATCTATGTTATTATTGTACACATACAAACAAGACATATACTTTCAATATATTTGTTAATCGGAGTAATCTTACAGGTTTTCCTTGAAAACACTTCTTAAATTCAATAAAACCCCTGACCCATGTGTTGCACTCCATCAAGAACATAAGACTAACAGTCCTCTGTGCTTGAATGTTTATTTACCTGGGGAATGCAGTGATGGTGCAGATGGTCTCATTCACTTTCAGTAAGGAAAACACTTCCTGTCGGCGTAACTTCATGTTTGCTTCTACAGTGTTAAAATCTGCCATCGTTCCTCCATATGGTTGCCCTGGAGTACCTTCAATCATATAGCTGCCATATTCAGGTCTCCAAAGAGTGGGATGGCTTTGGACAAAATATCAAGTATAAATTAATGTTTCCAGCATTATAGAGCTTAGCTCCACTATTTGTTTCTTAATACGGCAGATCTCAAGTATTTGCTGTACCTATGGTTCAGAAACCTCTCAAAAGTTCCAAGCTTTGTCCTTTGTTTAGGTGGTACTTGCCAATTAGAAGCATATGGAGATGCTACCATTGGTCCAAAGTCTAGGGCCAGACTTAAAAGTAAGCCATCAGGTGAGAAGAAGATCACATGGTGGTTCATCCCCACCCCCTCCCCAATTGTAATGGCCTGTTAATATACAATGTCTATGTTCATACAACAACAAATTACCACTTGGGGGGGGGGGGGGGGAAAGAGAAGAGAGAACACCTCAATAGAACAAACCCCACCATAACTTACCTATCACCTTCAAAAAAGAAGAGCATAGTTTAAAGAGGTATTTTATCAGTGAGTAAAGTAGGTCTGTTCATATTGATCAATTGCCTTAAATTAGGAAGTTGAGTTTTGTTCACCAATGTCCCTGGTAACCTACATAGTATTAACACAAGTCATTTACTGCTCCTGAAAAAAGTGATTTCTAATAATCTGACTGAAATGGTTGACTCCCTCAATAAGTTACAATTGTACACGTTTGAGTGATCAATGTTCATGATGAGCTTCGACAGGTTAAGCTACGACATGTTGTCACAACCAAGCCAGACCTTATTCTCATCCACTGACAACACATGTATATCCAGCAGAGGTCAGCATTTGAATAAGAGAATAATGGATGATTTTTCCTTCCTTAGCCTGGTGTGCACAGCTAACTGCATTACGCCTATTGCCCTGGCTGAGAAAATTGGAGGGTATAAAAGTGGAGATTCCACCTCCTAAATGTTTCAATTTACAAACAGAATATCTACGGCACAGTGGTTAGCACTGCTGCCTCACAGCACCATGGTCCCAGGTTCAATTCCGGCCATGGGCAATTGTTTGTGTGGAGTTTGCACATTCTCCCAGTGTTTACGTGGGTTTCCGCTGCGTGCTCTGATTTCCTCCCGAAGTCCAAAGATGTGTAATTAGGTGAATTATCGATGCTAAATTTCCACCTTTGTATCCAGGGATGTGTAGGTTAGGTTAAGGGAGTTATTGGGATAGGGCAGGGAGGTAGACTTCGGTGGAGTGCTCGTTCAGAGGGTCGAATGGCCTCCTTCTACACTGCAGGAATTCAGATTTTTTTTTTTAAAATATGAAATTAGAGTACCCAATTCTTTTTTTCCCAAATTAAGTGGCAATTTAGCGTGGCCAATCCATCGACATTGCAAATCTTTGGATTGTGGGGATGAGACCCACGCAGACACTGGAATGTGCAAACTTCACACGGACAGTGACCCAGGGCTGGGATTGAACCCAGGTCCTCAACGCTGTACGGCAGCAGTGCTAACCACTGCACCTCCCATGGAATTCTCGGATTCTACTTACTTGGGATTTGTCTTTTCACCCTGATTTTGAAGCTCGTGAAGAATCTCTTCTCCATGCAGCAGCACTTGAACTTTCTGATGTTCATGATCAAATGACAGCAACATATATTCAACCTAGTGGACAAAGTAGAATTAAGTAAATACTAACATTATCACAAGTGCAACAGTCAACATACAACCCCGAATTCCGGTGACACTGTAAGCGCAAGTCACACAAAAGGGTGGCTCCCAGCAGTCTTTGTTTTTGATCCCTTTTACCCATTTTTTCAGGGGACTTTGGTGTCGTTGGGGGATTTGGTGGACCTTTGCCCGACAGAGGCATGGCAAAAACATTGACGAAGAAGCCCAATGCGAAGAAAGCCCAGGAGGGTAGCCCATCAAATTAACTTGAAGGAGGGAAGTTGGCTGGTGCACCCATTACATTAGACACGCTGGCTGTGGTGATAGTGCAGGAGTTGGAAAAGGTTTGAGCGGCAGGGCAGAGATAAAGGAATAATTTAAGTCCACTGTCGAGGCAGCTTTGAGTCTGTTTTGTGAACAGCTTGTAAAGACCTTGAACATGGGGAAAATGCAAGGTGCGACATTGAATGGGGTGGAGGAGGCCTTGTCACAGCATATGGGCAGCTGGCTTCTTTTGTAGCAGAGTTACTGCTCGTGGCAAAGAGCAACAAGGCCCGACGTTAAAATTGGAAGATCTGAGCTGGCGAAGAGGCCTGCGGCCTTCAACAGGGCAAAGGCGGTGTTTTCTGGCCTGGGACCCAGGAATTTGTGTAGGACTATTACATCATGGTGGGGATGGCTGACTCGTTGAATTGAATGAGAATGGGATGGTCTCGCTCTCTACTTTGTGAAAGGCATTAAAGACAACGATGGAGGATGAGGTGGGGGTCATCTCGTACAAGGCACACATAGATAGGGAGGCCAGGAAGGAGTGTCGGGAGCTAGTGGACGAGATTCAGGGCATGGATCGGGAATATGCGACTGACCCAACGCCAGAGTTATGCGCACGCAGGAAGAGACTACAAATGTAGTTCGACCTGTTGACCGCGGGCCAGGCGGTGTGCAAGCTGAGGCGCTGAAAGGGGCTGGCATGTGAATATGGAGAGAAGGCTATTTTGGCCCACTAGTTACAGCGACAGGTGGCTGCTAGGCAGATTGTGCAGGTAAGACAGCTGGCGGTAGGTTGGTCTCCACCCCAGAAATGGGCATTTTGGTCCTTTTATGAGGGGGTTTATCGGCTGGAGCCGCCAGAGGATGAACAGGGGATGGCAGAGTTTTTAAGAGGGTTAGGATTTCCCGCAGGGGGTGTGGAATTGCATGAGGTGTTGAAAGTGCCGTTGGGGTTGGAGGAGGTTCAAACAGCTTTAGGAAAGGTGCAAGATGGGGGAGGCATTGGGGTCAGATGGGTTCCCAGTAGAAGTTTAGAAGACATTTGCAAATTAGTTGGTCCGTTGGTTTTGGAGATATTTAACCGTTCATTGGTGCAGGGTTCTCTCCCGGAGACGTTGGGGCAAGTGTCTATCCCCCTCATCCTGAAGAAGGACTAGGACCCCACAGAGTTCAGGTCGTACTGCATGATTTCGCTGCTCAACGTGAACGCAAAGCTTTTGGATAAGCTGTTAGTTCTGTGGTAAGAGCCCTGACTCCCGGAGGTGGTGGGAGAGGATCAGACAGGCAGAAAACGGTTATCCAACGTGAGGCGGCTACTCAGCATAGTTCTTACCCCAGTGGTGGGGCCGGAACACAGATAATATAGTGTCTCGGAATGCAGAAAAAGCAATTTATATGGCTGAGTGGCGCTATCTGGCCATGATTCTGGAGAGGTTTGGGCTGGGTCCTGGGTTTGTGTCATGGGAGAGGCTGTTATACGAAGCGCAGTCTGCTAGTGCGTGCACTAACACCACAAGTTCAAGGTTGTTTCGGCTGCACGGGGGATAAGGCAAGGGCGTCCTCCATCTCCTCTTCTATTTGCAATGGTGAGTGAGCCGTTGCTGTGGCTCTGAGGCCTCCGACAAGTGGAGAAAAATTGCACGGGATGGCGTAGAACACGGTACCACTATGTGCGGATGACCTCCTGCTGTATGTAAGTTATGGTGGACATCATGGATATATTGAAGAGGTTTGGCTCCTTGTCGGTGAATAAATCAAACATTTTGTGGTTAGCCTTGGGGGATGGGGGGGGGGGGGGGGGGGGGAGGAGAGGAGGATGCTGGGACTAGTTTCTGGTATCCAGGGGTCCAGGTGACTTCGCAAACTGAATTACACCAGCCTGACGAGAAGGGTCAAGGCGGATCTACAGAGGTGGAACTGCCTTCCGTTGTCGCCGGCGGGCTAGGTTCAATCCATTAAGATGAATATCTTGCTGCGATTCTTGTTTTCATTTCAATGCCGCCCAGTTTTTCTACCCAAGTCATTTTTCTGGGGGATGGAGTGGCGAATAGGGGGTTTCATACGAGCGGATTCGGAGGGGGGGGAGGGGGGGGGGGGGGGGTCCTAAAGGGAAAGGCAGGAGGGGGGGGCAGCACGGCCGAATTTGATTTTATTATTGGGCAGCCAATGCAGGGAAAGTGTTGCACATGCACATGTCCCAAACTGGTGGTTTTTTAGAGAGTCTTTTCTTCAGCAATTCGAAACGTTGATTTAGAGCTGTGCCCGTTGGTAGCTATATTTTGGGTGTCAGAGCAGCCGGAGTCAAGGATGGGTGCGGGGGCATATGCCCTGGCAATTGCTTGTTGATTATTCAGAGGCAAATTCTGCTGAGCTGGGCACAGGCGATGCCTCAGCATGGTCAGGTGACTTTTCGGGTGTTTCTGTACCTCAGGGAGGTCAGGTCAGGTTTACAGGTTGGGGGGTGGTCAATCGATGGGCTCTACTGGCGGCCTTTCATATTGTACGTTAAGAAATTGGTCACTGTTAGCCGTCAGTGTGGGGGGGGGGGGGGGGGGGGGGGGGGGGGGATATCCAGAAGCGTTGTTTGGGTTGTATTTCTGTTACTGGGGTTGTCACTGTTGTCGTTTGGAATTTGGGTGATGCTTGTTGGTTTTGTTTTGTTAATTTTTGATATAAAATGTTAAAAGTTCAATTTAAAAAAACATACAACCCTAATTAAAACCTTTGTCAAATTGTCTAAATATGCAGAAAAAATGTCCTTTGTCGACTGAAAACAGAAATAAGCATCTGTTCAGAAATAGTGTGTTTACAATGGCAATGTTGATCAGTCGGCCTTCAATCATTAACCCACAGTTCTCCATCACCTTGTTTTTACTAAAGGAACACAACTTCCCAGGTCTGCCATGACTTGTCTAATTCAGGAAAATGGTCTGTGGCCTATTTGCACTATCCTGGTAAAAGTGTCGAGGAATATCCCCAAAACTAGGTTACAATTGTGGCCCTATTAAATGGAATAGGACTGTCTGGGATAGAGACAGCTCCTCGACATCCCACAAACAATAGATGAAGGTATGTGCTCCAAATCACTCAGCTTTGTTTAAGTCGGACTTCCGGGTGCGGCGATGACCAGCTGAGTCGCACGTTTCGGCAGCTCCCTGTGAAACTGACTTTTGGGCTCTTGATAGGAGCCCCAACGGCAATTTTGACGGCTAAAAACACTGTGCGGTAAACCAGAAGGGAATCCCCCCCTGGATACGGATGGAAAAAGGAGGAGAAAGTGGCCAGATTGCAGTGGATCCTTGAGAACAGCGGCAAGGAAGGCAAGCAAAAACCAAGATGGCGTCGGAAGGTGGCAGTTTAACATGGGGCCCTGAACAACACGAGTTCTTGAAATGCTGTGTGGAAGAGATCAAAAAGGAAATGAAGAAAGAGCTGTTGGCCCCGATACTACAGGCGATCGAAGGGCTAAAGGAGGAACAAAAGACCCAGGAGCGGGAGCTTCGGGTCGTGAAGGCAAAGGCAGCCGAGAATGAGGACGACATACAGGGCCTGGTGGTGAAGACGGAGACGCAGGAGGCACATCAGAAACGATGTGTGGAAAGGTTGGAGGCACTGGAAAACAACGCAAGGAGGAACAACCTGAGGATTCTTGGTCTTCCTGAAGGTGTGGAGGGAGCGGACGTCGGGGCATATGTGAGCACGATGCTGCACTCGTTAATGGGAGCGGAGGCCCCGGCGGGTCCGTTGGAGGTGGAGGGAGCATACCGAGTGATGGCGCGAGGACCGAGAGCAGGAGAAATTCCCAGAGCCATAGTGGTGAGATTCCTCCGTTTTAAGGATAGAGAAATGGTCCTTAGATGGGCGAAGAAAACTCGGAGCAGTAAATGGGAGAACGCAGTGATCCGCGTTTATCAAGACTGGAGTGCGGAGGTGGCGAGAAGGAGGGCGAGCTTTAATCGGGCCAAGGCGGTGCTTCATAAAAAGAAGATAAAATTTGGAATGCTGCAACCGGCAAGACTGTGGGTCACATATCGAGGGAGGCACCACTACTTTGAGACGGCGGATGAAGCGTGGACTTTTATTGTGGAAGAAAAACTGGAATGAGCGGGTTATTAAAAAGAACGTTTGAACAAAGTGGTGGGGCGAATGTGGGGGGCAAAGAGGGGTTTTATGTACTAATCCTGCGATGTGGTAACTTTTCTCTCTCCCCCAGGTGGTGATGGGGGAGGAGGGGAGGTGGAGGAGATGGGGCGTTGGCCATTGGGGGCGGGGCCAAGGGGCTATGATAATCATGGCGG
This sequence comes from Scyliorhinus torazame, assembly GCF_047496885.1. Taxonomy (NCBI): domain Eukaryota; kingdom Metazoa; phylum Chordata; class Chondrichthyes; order Carcharhiniformes; family Scyliorhinidae; genus Scyliorhinus; species Scyliorhinus torazame. Next base: position 124,282,859 of record NC_092710.1, on the reverse strand, counting down.
GAATAGAGAAGCAGGAAGGAGGGGGCGTCGCACGGTGCGAGCCGAGGTCACGGGGGGAAGCCGAGGTCAGCCAGAGTTTGCTTACTTCTGGGAGCAACATGGGGGGAGTAATTACGCTAGCGGGGGATCTAGCGGGGGGGGGGGGGGGGGGGATTACTGGGTTGCTGCTGCTGGGGAGAGGGGGGAGCTGGTATGGGAGAGGATGGGCGGGGGGGGCACCGCCTGGGGGAGATACAGCTGCGTGGGAACCGGGTGAGGAGCTGGAAAAAGGTGATGGCTAATCGACAAGGGGGGGGGGGGGGTAGGAAGCCCCCCAGCTCGGCTGATCACGTGGAACGTGAGAGGGCTGAACGGGCCGATAAAGAGGGCACGGGTACTCGCACACCTTAAGAAACTTAAGGCAGATGTGGTTATGTTACAGGAAACGCACCTGAAACTGATAGACCAGGTTAGGCAACGCAAAGGATGGGTGGGGCAGGTGTTCCATTCGGGGCTAGATGCGAAAAACAGGGGGGTGGCTATATTAGTGGGGAAGCGGGTAATGTTCGAGGCAAAGACTATAGTGGCGGATAACGGGGGCCGATACGTGATGGTGAGTGGCAAACTACAGGGGGAGATGGTGGTTTTGGTAAACGCATATGCCCCGAACTGGGATGATGCCAATTTTATGAGGCGGATGCTAGGACGCATTCCGGACCTAGAGATGGGAAAGCTGATAATGGGGGGAGATTTTAATACGGTGTTGGAACCAGGGCTGTATAGGTCAAAGTCCAGGACTGGAAGGAGGCCGGCAGCAGCCAAGGTACTTAAAGATTTTATGGAGCAGATGGGAGGTGTAGACCTGTGGAGATTTAGCAGACCTAGGAGTAAGGAGTTCTCGTTTTTCTCCTATGTCCATAAAGTCTACTCGCGAATAGACTTTTTTGTGCTGGGTAGGGCATTGATCCCGAAGGTGAGGGGAACGGAGTATACGGCTATAGCCATTTCGGATCACGCTCCACACTGGGTGGACTTGGAGATAGGGGAGGAAACAGGAGGGCACCCACCCTGGAGAATGGACATGGGACTAATGGCAGATGAGGGTGTGTGTCTAAGGGTGAGGGGGTGCATTGAAAAGTACTTGGAACTCAATGATAATGGGGAGGTCCAGGTGGGAGTGGTCTGGGAGGCGTTGAAGGCGGTGGTTAGAGGGGAGCTGATATCAATAAGGGCACATAAAGGGAAGCAGGAGAGCAAGGAACGGGAGCGGTTGCTGCAAGAACTTTTGAGGGTGGACAGACAATATGCGGAAGCACCGGAGGAGGGACTGTACAGGAAAAGGCAACGGCTACATGTAGAATTTGACTTGCTGACTACAGGCACTGCAGAGGCACAATGGAGGAAGGCACAGGGTGTACAGTACGAATATGGGGAGAAGGCGAGCAGGTTGCTGGCACACCAATTGAGGAAAAGGGGAGCAGCGAGGGAAATAGGGGGAGTGAGGGATGAGGAAGGAGAGATGGAGCGGGGAGCGGAGAGAGTGAATGGAGTGTTCAAGACATTTTATAAAAAATTATATGAAGCTCAACCCCCGGATGGGAGGGAGAGAATGATGGGCTTCTTGGATCGGCTGGAATTTCCCAAGGTGGAAGAGCAGGAAAGGGTGGGACTGGGAGCACAGATCGAGGTAGAAGAAGTGGTGAAAGGAATTAGGAGCATGCAGGCGGGAAAGGCCCCGGGACCGGATGGATTCCCAGTCGAATTCTATAGAAAATATGTGGACTTGCTCGCCCCGGTACTGACGAGGACCTTTAATGAGGCAAAGGAAAGGGGACAACTGCCCCCGACTATGTCTGAAGCAACAATATCGCTTCTCTTAAAGAAGGAAAAGGACCCGCTACAATGCGGGTCCTATAGACCTATTTCCCTCCTAAATGTAGATGCCAAGGTCCTGGCCAAGGTAATGGCAATGAGAATAGAGGAATGTGTCCCGGGGGTGGTCCACGAGGACCAAACTGGGTTTGTGAAGGGGAGACAGCTGAACACGAATATACGGAGGTTGTTAGGGGTAATGATGATGGCCCCACCAGAGGGAGAAACGGAGATAGTAGTGGCGATGGATGCCGAGAAAGCATTTGATAGAGTGGAGTGGGATTATTTGTGGGAGGTGTTGAGGAGATTTGGTTTTGGAGAGGGGTATGTTAGATGGGTGCAGCTGTTGTATAGGGCCCCAGTGGCGAGCGTGGTCACGAATGGACGGGGATCTGCATATTTTCGGCTCCATAGAGGGACAAGGCAGGGATGCCCTTTGTCCCCATTATTGTTTGCACTGGCGATTGAGCCCCTGGCGATAGCGTTGAGGGGTTCCAAGAAGTGGAGGGGAGTACTTAGGGGAGGAGAAGAACACCGGGTATCTTTGTATGCGGACGATTTGCTACTATACGTGGCGGACCCGGTGGCGGGGATGCCAGAAATAATGCGGATACTTAGGGAGTTTGGGGATTTTTCAGGGTATAAATTGAACATGGGGAAAAGTGAGTTGTTTGTGGTGCATCCAGGGGAGCAGAGTAGAGAAATAGAGGACCTACCGTTGAGGAAGGTAACAAGGGACTTTCGTTACCTGGGGATCCAGATAGCTAAGAATTGGGGCACATTGCATAGGTTAAATTTAACGCGGTTGGTGGAACAGATGGAGGAGGATTTCAAGAGATGGGATATGGTATCCCTGTCACTGGCAGGGAGGGTGCAGGCGGTTAAGATGGTGGTCCTCCCGAGATTCCTCTTTGTGTTTCAGTGCCTCCCGGTGGTGATCACGAAGGCTTTTTTTAAAAGGATTGAAAAGAGCATCATGGGTTTTGTGTGGGCCGGGAAGACCCCGAGAGTGAGGAAGGGATTCTTACAGCGTAGCAGGGATAGGGGGGGGCTGGCACTACCGAGCCTAAGTGAGTATTATTGGGCCGCTAATATTTCAATGGTGAGTAAGTGGATGGGAGAGGAGGAGGGAGCGGCGTGGAAGAGATTAGAGAGGGCGTCCTGTAGGGGGACTAGCCTGCAGGCTATGGTGACAGCCCCATTGCCGTTCTCACCGAGGAACTACACCACAAGCCCGGTGGTGGTGGCTACACTGAAGATTTGGGGACAGGGGAGACGGCATAGGGGAAAGACTGGAGCCTTGGGGGGGTCCCCGATAAGAAACAATCATAGGTTTGCCCCGGGGGGAATGGATGGGGGATATGGAATGTGGCAAAGAGCAGGAATAACGCAACTGAAAGATCAGTTTGTGGATGGGAAGTTCGCGAGTCTGGGAGCGCTGACCGAGAAATATGGGTTGCCCCAAGGGAATGCATTCAGGTATATGCAACTGAGGGCTTTTGCGAGGCAACAGGTGAGGGAATTCCCGCAGCTCCCGACACAAGAGGTGCAGGACAGAGTGATCTCAAAGACATGGGTGGGGGATGGTAAGGTGTCGGATATATATATAGGGAAATGAGGGACGAAGGGGAGACTATGGTAGATGAACTAAAAGGGAAATGGGAAGAAGAGCTGGGGGAGGAGATCGAGGAGGGGCTGTGGGCAGATGCCCTAAGCAGGGTAAACTCGTCGTCCTCGTGTGCCAGGCTAAGCCTGATTCAGTTTAAGGTATTACACAGGGCACATATGACTGGAGCACGGCTCAGTAAATTTTTTGGGGTGGAGGATAGGTGTGCGAGGTGCTCGAGAAGCCCAGCGAATCATACCCATATGTTTTGGTCATGCCCGGCACTACAGGGGTTTTGGATGGGGGTGACAAAGGTGCTTTCAAAAGTAGTAGGAGTCCGGGTCGAACCAAGCTGGGGGTTGGCTATATTTGGGGTTGCACAAGAGCCGGGAGTGCAGGAGGCGAGAGAGGCCGATGTTTTGGCCTTTGCGTCCCTAGTAGCCCGGCGCAGGATATTGCTAATGTGGAAAGAAGCCAAGCCCCCGGGGGTGGAGACCTGGATAAATGACATGGCGGGGTTTATAAAGCTAGAGCGGATTAAGTTCGTCCTAAGGGGGTCGGCTCAAGGGTTCACCAGGCGGTGGCAACCGTTCGTCGAATACCTCGCAGAAAGATAGACTGAATGGGAAAAAGAAGGCAGCAGCAGCAGCCCAGGATCGGGGGGGGGAGAGAGGAGGAACCAGAAGGACTCTCAGGGTTGTTAATATATACTGTATAGTATGTATAGGTCGTTGCTACAGATAATTATATATTGGACTGTTAAATTATATTTTTGGAGAGTGTTACTTGTGACAAGGCAGTTGCCAATTAGGGCTAGTTTTCATTTTTGTTATTTATTATTTATTCATTTTTTGTTTATAAAATAGGTCATTGTTATTTGTGTTGTTATAATATTGTGTAAAGGATGCACAATGTACTGTATTGGTTGACCAAAAAATTTCAATAAAATATTTAATAAAAAAAAAGCTTTGTTTAAGTCAAACAAACCCGTAGAAACCGATCACCTTCTGCACCGCCTCAATTGTTGGCGTATTAAATGACACATTGAGGAAAGCAAAGGTGTTCAATTGTACCAGTACAGAAACACTGGCCAAGTCCTAAATGAAGATGAAAAACTACACCAGTGTCAAATGGGGAAAGAATCAAACGAGGAAGTTGGCTTCACAGCCTTATAATTACCATCCAATCACAGACATATCTGCACGTAAGCACAGAATGGACTACCCGAGTCCTTAGCTCCACTGTGAGGACATCCTCGATTTTCTAATGTGGCAACACTGCCCTGGTAAATAGGACAGAATCTTGAAGCCCAAAACTAGCCATCCCAAGAAACGCTATCAGCAGCAATTAAGTACCAGTATAATCTGCATGGTATCACAGTGGTTGGCACTGTTGTTTCACAGCGCCAGGGTCCCAAGTTCGATTCCCGGCTTGGTCATTGTCTGGGTGAAGTCTGCACGTTCTCTCCGTGGGTTTCCTCCCACAAGTCCCAAAGACGAGCTGTTAGGTAAATTGGACATTCTGAATTCTCCCACCATATACCCAAACATGCGCCGGAATGTGGCGACTAGGGGCTTTTCACAGTAACTTCAATGCAGTGTTAATGTAAGCCTACTTGTGATAATAAAGATTATCTGTAACCTCATAGTCCCGTGTATCCTCCACTCTGACCAATCCGGATTCAATAGGCTGTAGAAAGATGTGTCAAGAGCAGCACCAGGCATGATTTAGAACTTGGTGCAAACTTATCTCCCAATTATGATACCCCTCAACAAAGTAAACCAATGCAGCTTTTCTAAATGACCTCCTTCGCTCCGAGGTGGATCAATCTGTTACAATGTGAAGTTCCATTTCTTTCACTGAAACTGGTTGTACAGTGTGGTAAACCACGTTAGTGTGTTTATTGTATTATATTCACTGTGCTGTACATGCCTGTGCTTGACCAGGCTGGCTCCGCCTGTGGCTCCTCCCCTCGGGGCTTCTGTATAAAAGTGGCAAGTCTCCGCCTCCGGACCCAGTTCGGGTCCAGAGGCAGGAGGCTTGCTGTTTAGTGTATTAAAGCCTCAGTTACGTTTATCACTCGTCGTCTATTATTGATGGTGTATCAATTTAATACACTAAACTTCTAAAGATGGCTCTTCACTCAAGATGAACTCCTCTCTCAAACCTGATCGCTTGCAACTGGACCCACGAGCAGCTGACGCTACAGAAACTTTTGAACACTGGCTAAGCTGCTTCGAGGCCTGCCTCGTATCTTTCAACGAAGACTTCACGGACCTCCAAAAGAAGCAGGTCCTCCACGCACGGGTGAGCCCAAGAGTCTTTAACCTCATCAGGGACGCCCCATCATATGCGGAGGCGATAACGCTGCTCAAAGGACACTATGTGAAATCAGTCAACCAGGTATATGCTAGTCACCTCCTCGCCACGAGACGCCAACGTCCTGGGGAATCACTTGCGGAATTCCTGTGCGCCTTGCGCATTCTCTGTCGAAACTGTGACTGCCGGACGATTTTGGCTACCCAGCACGCGGAGCTGCTGATCGGGGACGCCTATGTCGCAGGCATGCACTCGAGAACTATATCCGCCAGCGTTTATTAGTAGGGGAGACACTTGGCCTCCCAGAGACAGTCCAGCTCTCCAATTCACTGGAGGTGGCCTCCCAGAACATGGGGCCTACACCTCCGACCGCGCGGCACCTTCGTGGGCCTCGCGGGCGCAGCCATCAACCGGCTCGGGCGCGACGCATGCCTACGCCATGCAGCGGCTCGCCAACGCCGGAGGTCCGAAGTGCTACTTCTGCTGCCAGGGTACTCACCCCCGACAACGCTGGCGGCACGGAACGCTACTTGTAACGGCTGTGGGAAGAAGGGCCATTTTGCAAAAGCCTGCCAGGCCCGACCCCCCCTAAATCTTCTAAGCCCAGCAGCGCTGCCGGCCGGGGCCACCCCCAGCTGTCGTGCACCCGCCATGTGTGACCCGTGGGCGCCGCCATCTTTAATCTCAGCCGGCACGTGCAACCCACGGGGGCCGCCATCTTGCACCTCGCCCGCCACGGGCGATTTATGGGACCCCTCCACTGCCTCCTGGGAACCCAGCTCACCCGACCGTATGCTGGCCGCCGCTACCACTGACCGGTCTGCCGACCGTATTCCAACTATCGCCTCCGTCACACTGGACCAGTCCCGACCGCACCACCTCGCGAAGTCTACAATGACCGTTCGGATCAACGGGCTCGAGATGGCCTGCCTTTTCGACTCCGGGAGCACGGACAGCTTCATACACCCAGATACTGTAAGGCGCTGCTCCCTCCCAATCTTACCCGCAACCCAGAAAATCTCCCTGGCTTCCGGATCCCACGCAGTGGAGATCCGGGGTAACTGTGTCGCAACCCACACTGTGCAAGGCGTAGAGTACACCAACTTTAGGCTCTATGTTCTCCCCCATCTCTGCGCTGCCCTATTACTGGGGCTCGACTTCCAGTGCCACCTCCAGAGCCTTACCCTAAAAGTTCAACGGACCCCTGCCCCCCTCACCATTTGTAGCCTCGCGGCCCTTAAGGTCGCCCTATCCTTCCTCTTCGCAAACCTCACCCCGGACTGTAAGCCCGTCGCTACCAGATGCAGACGCTACAGTGCCCAGGACAGGGCCTTCATCAGGTCAGAGGTCCAGCGACTCCTGCGACAGGGGATCATTGAGGCTAGTAACAGCCCCTGGAGAGCCCAAGTGGTGGTCGTCAAGACTGGGGAGAAGCACCGGATGGTCATCGAGTATAGCCAGACCATCAATCGGTACAGGCAGCGCGATACATACCCCCTCCTGCGCATATCTGACATGGTCAATCAGATTGCGCAGTATCGAGTCTTCTCTACAGTCAGCTTGAAGTCTGCGTACCACCAGCTCGCTATGCGCCCTGAGGACCGCCAATACACTGCCTTCGAAGCAGACGGCCACCTCTATCACTTCCTCAGGGTTCCTTTAGGCGTCACCAACGGGATCTTCGTCTTCCAAAGGGAAATGGACCGAACGGTTGACAAGTACGGGTTGCGGGCCACGTTCCCGTACCTAGACAACGTCACCATCTGCGGCCGTGACCAGCAGGACCATGACGAGAACCTCTGGCGCTTCCCCCACACCGCGAAACTCCTGAACCTCACTTATAATAGAGAAATGCGTCTTTTGCACAACCCGCCTGGCCATCCTCGGCTACGTTGTGGAACACGGAGTCCTAGGGCCCGACCCCGACGGCAAGTGCCCCCTCCTGGAACTCCCCGTTCCCCACTTCCCCAAGGCCCTGAAGAAATACCTGGGGTTCTTCTCTTACTATGCCCAGTGGGTCCCCAACTACGCGGACAAGTCCACCACGTTTCCCCTGGTAACTGAGGCCCGACTGGCCTTCGATCGCATCAAAGCAGACATCGCCAAAGCCGTGATGCACGCTGTGGACGAGTCCATCCCTTTCCAAGTGGAGAGCGATGCGTCGGACTTTGCTCCGGCCGCTACACTCAACCAGGCGGGCAGGCCCATGGCTTTCTTTTCCCGTACCCTCCATGCCTCCGACATTCGACACTCCTCCGTCGAAAAAGAGGCCCAAGCCACAGTAGAAGCTGTGAGACATTGGATGCATTACCTGGCCGGCAGGCGATTCACTCTCCTCACTGACCAACGGTCGGTTGCCTTCATGTTTAACAATACACAGCGGGGCAAAATCAAGAACGGCAAGATCCTGAGGTGGAGGATTGAGCTCTCCACCTACAGCTATGACATCTTGTATCAACCCGGGAAGCTCAATGAGCCCCCGGATGCCCTCGCCCGTGGTACATGTGCCAGCGAACAAGTAGACCGACTCAGGGCCCTCCACAACGACCTGTCACCCGGGGGTCACCCGCTTTTTCCACTTTATCAAGGCTCGCAAGCTGCCCTACTCCATTGAAGAGGTCAGGTCCGTGACCAGGGACTGCCAGGTCTGCGCGGAGTGCAAACTGCACCTCTATCGGCCAGACAGAGCACATCTGGTAAAGGCCTCCGCCCTTTTGAGCGCCTCAGCATGGACTTCAAAGGGCCCCTCCCCTCCACTGACCGTAACGTGTACTTCCTCAACATCGTCGATGAGTACTCCAGATTCCCCTTCGCCATTCCCTGCTCGGACATGACCACTGCTTCAGTTATCAAGGCCCTGCACTGCCTTTTCACCTTGTTCGGGTTCCCTGCCAATATCCAGTGATCAGGGCTCCTCCTTTATGAGCGACGAGTTGTGTCAGTTCCTGCTCAGCAAAGGCATCGCCTCCAGCAGGACGACCAGCTATAACCCCCGGGGAAACGGACAGGTGGAGAGGGGGAACGCGACGGTCTGGAAGGTAGTCAACCTGGCCCTACGGTCAAAAAGTCTTGCAGTCTCCCGCTGGCAGGAGGTCTTCCGCAATGCGCTCCACTCCATCTGGTCGCTTCTATGTACAGCCACTAATCAGACTCCTCATGAGCGTATGTTTGCCTTCCCCAGGAAGTCCACCTCCGGGGTCTCGCTTTCGTCCTGGCTGACAGTCCCGGGGCCCATTCTTCTCCGCAAGCATGCGAGGAGTCATAAAACCGACCCCCTCATCGAGAAGGTCCTGCTGCTCCATGCAAACCCCCAATATGCCTACAAGACACACCAGGACGGGCAGCAGTACACTGTCTCCCTTCGGGATTTGGCTCCTACAGGCTCCCCGGCGACAATCACCACCACACTCCACCCTACACCGTCTCCCCCCCCACCTCCCTCACGAACTGACTCCCGCAGGCCCACCGAGGACAAGCACCGTCCCCACCCCACCTTCGCCGACTCAACATCTGGGTGAAGATGACGACAACACGCTCCCGGATGCGCAGGTCTTGACGCCAGCGTCAACACCACAGCCGGGACTGAGGCGGTCACAGCGGAAGGTCAAGGTCCCCGCCAGACTTGACCTTTAACACCACTTCACCCCCATTGGACTTTTTTTAAACAGGGGGTGAATGTGGTAAACCACGTCATTGTGTTTATTGTATTATATTCACTGTGCTGTGCATGCCTGGGCTTGTCCCGGCTGGCTCCACCTGTGGCTCTTTCCCTCAGGGCTTCTGTATAAAAGTGGCAAGTCTCCGCCTCCTGACCCAGTTCAAGTCCAGAGGCAGGAGGCTTGCTGTTTAGCGTATTAAAGCCTCAGTTATGTTTATTACTCGCCGTCTATTATTGATGGTGTATCATACAGCCTCCTGACTCAAAAGTACCCACCCACCTTATGAAACTAATGTGATGTCTGACCTCACGGTCATGCTCAGTGAGGGAGAATTGTCATGTGATAACAGTTTGCTCCCTCAGTTAAAGGGACCAAACTTTGATTAAATTGATTGAAGCTCCCCTGGATATCATTACGGTCACAATGAATGAAGGAGCTAGAATGTGAAAATCATGTGGTTACAACCTAGCGAACATGAGAGTGGGCAATGGTAATTGGATTGTTTGCCTTCTCTTGTATCTTCTTTTCTTGGTTAAGGATGAGTCCAAACCTTCAATGTCTTTTGAAACAGTGAATTGTGTTTCTTGGAATTGGAGCAGTGTTGAGCTGGACACGTCGGTGGTGTCAGGTACCATTGATCTTGCTCTGTGATGTCAGTTTGATTCAATCAGCTAAGGCCTCACCTTGAAGGATGCGTTGAGCAGCCGTACTCCATTGTACAGAACTTTGAAGCAACCACATTGGGAATACTGTGTGCAGTTTGGGTCTATATTTAAGGATGTTTATACCTACATTGAAGGAGGTGCACCAAAAGTTCACTGATTGGTCTCTTGGATGATACACTTGTCCTGTGATGAATGGCTGAGGAAATTAGGTGTACATTCTGTGGGGTTTAGATGATTGTGAGGCAATCTCATTAACATACCTGCTCCTACTACATTCCACACATGCGACTCCTCAACCATCTAAACTGGCTGGACTCCCGCCAACACTCTGCCTATCTGTCTCGCCGCAAGACAAATTAAAGCATAACCGGCATGAGCAGGCACAGCCACCCAGGGTGACGTGCGAACTCCGATGCCTCACGGAAAGAGCCCTTGAGCTTGTTGGGAAGGAACAAGAGTGCACCTGTGCTGAGGGCAAAGTGGGCTGCAAACAAAAGTGAGAACCTTCAGCACATAGTTACTCCTCAAACCTCATAAGTAAACACCTTGCATCATTTATCCACCATGATGTACTAATAACATCTTGCAGGGCAATCAGACGAATAGGCCAGACCATCCTCACGCCCCTTGGATACCGCAGCTCAAAGGGAGAATTTGCGGATACTTTGAGTGAAATTAACTAGTGGGCAGACTTCTGGGTCACTCACTGGTGAGCACCTCACAACTGATAATCCACAGCAGGTGGAGGCAGGGATATCCCAGAGAACCGACACTCAGCGGGCTGCCAGAGCCCAGGGCTCTGCTGAGCCCAAGGTGATGACGTGGCCCTGAACCCAATCATCCCAGAACTGCTGGAACTCACAAAGGCAGAGTCACAAGCATCAGGAAGGGATGGCAGCATTCACCCTGCAAGGTCGCTTGGAGGAGTCCCATCGCTCAGAGGAGATGGTGCCTTCAGTCCAACGCAACGAGGGTGGTCTCCATTGTGGAGACATTGGTGCAGGACATGCGCTCAATGGCGGGGAATGTCGGGGGCCCCCAGGCACATGAAGGGACGAGGATCAGCAGGAGCGCAGCCCAGGGCCCTGCACTCAGGGGATTCCCAGGGGGTGTCCAGCTCATCAGACAGCCACATCTCAGTGAGCGATGCACCTACAGTCCAGCACACTATGCTGCCTGAAAGTAGGCCTCGACCCTCGAGGGCCAGGTTTCCCGCCAAGGTCATCTCAGGCAACAGGGCATGGAAGACAGCAGGTCGCCTCAACCTCAGTTATGACGTAGCGGGAGGGTGAGGAAGAGTAAGAAACTGTGGGCACATGTGAACATAGGCACTAGCTGAGATAGACCACCACCAATACAGCACTTTCATTAAAGATCAATTTGCTCAACAGCAGATCCTCCACCCTGTCACATCATGGCAACATGCTCCGCAAACCCCCCCGCGCACACTTGGCACTTTAACCCTGTAGACTGAGCGAATGGCAGCACTGTTTCTCCCATCACTCACGCAGACGACGCAGTGGACCTCAAATATGTCTGCAGTAAATGAAAGCTCATCCAGCATCTTAGAGCTCCATGATAACCCCGTTCATTGACAGGACGCATTCATCTCTCTGTCAGGCAAGAGTGAGACATATCACTGAGGATGGAAGGATCATCGCTCGGTCCTCAGTGCAAGTCATCATCATTCTCCAGCAGAGTCCATCCAATGGCTTTAAGGACCCCATCCATGGGCACCATCAAGAACCTACCTAGCACCACAACAACGATGAGATGTTACACCTCATGCTGGGAGAGTTCCTCACTCCCTGGTTCTGGTCTCCCCAAACCGAGAGGCTATGAGAGCTTCCCTAGTTCTTTTGCCCAAGCGAGCCCTGGCCAGAGTTACTTGCTCCTCCTCCTCCACGAGTTGGACATTGAGGGAGTGGAATCTCTTGCGGTTCCTGCCATGTGATGCCATGAAGACCGAAGGACCATGTGGGTGCAATCTATCACACTCTACACCAGAGGCATGCCCACTAAGTGGGCAAAGCCTATGGCCAAGGCATCCTGGCTCGGCTAGTCGCGGTCTAAGTTTATATACATGTGAGCCCATACAACGGGCATCTGTCACCTCCCTAATGCACTTATGTGTACAATTTCCTAGTCAGCCACACATCACCAGTGATGCTCTGAAACATGCCAAGCATAAAAGTTCAGAGCAGCCGGGTGATGGGCAATGGCTGTCCTCCCATCCCATGTGGGGCCTATGCAAGGTGTGGTAATGTCCGTCATCCCTCACCCTGTTCAAGTTCATGCTGGGTTCCCTGTGATGATGCAGACACTGGCCCCATGCATCAGTAGCCGTGTCACCTAATGCCAAAGCTAGTGATTCGAAACAAACCGGTTGGACTTTAACCTGGTGTTGTAAGACTTCTTACAACTTGTATGAGCATTGGAGTTCAATGTTTGGGGCCAACACTTCCAACGGTTTAAGAACTTGGCTCCCAAATATTTTGATTTTCGGGGGCCAGGACATCCCCTCTGTGCCAGCAACAATGTCCTGCATGTTCGCCACGGGGAATGCCGAACCAATCCCAGCACCTCTGACCAATATTTCAGACCGACAATGAAGTTTAAAAAGCCTGCCAAAGGTAGCACCAAATGCCTTTTGAGGACTTCCAAGAGCTTTTCAAAAGGTCTTCCAAGGAGAACTCACGTGTGTGTCTCCTGACGTTTCCGGGGCATTGAACACCTTCGTGATTCATAACTGACTGAGCGCTTATCTCCGAAATGCCCTTTGTAGGTGAGGCCACCAGGTTCACATTTATGTAAACCCGTTGTAAATTGTGCCAGTGACATCACGCCCATGTCAGATGGGGTGGTGTCCGGAGGGAGTGTTCGTAATGTATCAAAATGTTTTGCGTTACTCCATCAGCAAGTGGGATGAAAATCGGAATCTCACTGGAGAAAATGTGTTTTCTCATTGTCTCTGGATTTTGTGCATGTGCTGCTGTTCTCACTGGCAGGTACCGCAGACTCAAAAATCACCCAATAGTGGAATGCATTAGAACCAGTGAGTGTCCTTGGCATCAAGACAGCATTTAATTAAATAACGCTGTAATGAGTCTATGGAGGAAAGTCGAAAGGAAAACCCTTCAGTCATACTGACAAAGCAATGTAACTGTGGTTGATGCAAGTCAATGACAACCCTGGAGTTTCAGGCAAGGCAGGAGTCCACCCAACTCCTTGAGTATTCATTTATATGTTGGGAAGAAAAGTTTAAAAGCCATGTGGCAATCCCAATTTACAGTCATGTTAGACATGGTGTGATACAAAAATAAAGTTTGTAAGATTGTTATGCTTTGGGATCAGCTTACGAATTTCAGGTAAAATGGAGAACTGAAGGGGGTCATGTGACCTGTTCTGCATTGTGCCAGTCAACAAGTTTGGTTTCAAAAGCTGGTTTCTGCGACTTCCGGGTGCGGCGGTGACCAGCTGAGTCGCACGTTTCAGCACCTCCCGTTGGAACGGACTTTTGGGCTCTTATTAGGAGCCCCAACGGCAATTTTTTATGGCAAAAACCATTGTGCAGTGATATAGAAGGGAATCCCCCCGGATATATATGGAGAAAGAAGAGAGTAGTGGCTGGATTACAGAGGATCCTCAGGAGCAGCGGCAAGGAAGGGAAGCACGAAGCAAGATGGCGGCGGAAGGAGGCCGTTCGGTGTGGGGCCCGGAACAGCAAGAGTTCCTGCGGCGCAGTGTGGAGGAGCTAAAGAAGGCGGTGTTGGCCCCGATGCTACAGGCGATTGAAGGGCTAAAGGAGGCACAGAAGACCTAGGAGTTGGAGCTTCGTGATGTGAAGGCAAAGGCTGCTGAGAATGAGGATGAAATACAGGGCCTGGTGGTGAAGACAGAGACACACGAGGTACTGCATAAAAGGTGTGTAGAGAGGCTGGAAGCCCTGGAGAATAACCCGAGGAGGAAGAACTTAAGAGTATTGGGTCTTCCCGAAGGTGCAGAGGGGGCGGACGTCGGGGCATATGTGAGCACATTGCTTCACTCGTTAATGGGACCGGAGGCCCCGACGGGCCCCTTGGAAGTGGAGGGAGCATATCGAGACCTTGCGCGAAGACCAAAGGCAGGAGAAATACCTCGAGCCATAGTGGTGAGGTTTCACCACTATAAGGTCAGGGAGATGGTCCTGAGATGGGCGAAAAAGACACGGAGCTGCAGGTGGGAGAATGCGGTGATCCGCGTGTACCAGGACTGGAGTGCGGAGGTGGCGAGAAGGAGGGCGAGTTTCAATCGGGCCAAGGCGGTGCTACATAGAAAGAAAGTTAAATTTGGAATGCTGCAGCCAGCGAGACTGTGGGTTACACACCAAGGGAAACATCACTACTTTGAGACGGCAGAAGAGGCGTGGACATTTATTGTAGAGGAGGAGTTGGACTAGACTGGAGAGAGAAAGAGTTTCTGTAATAAAGTAGTGGGGGGATTGTATGGGACGGGGAAATTTTCTCTATTCCCCTCGTTTGGGGGGGGGGGGGGGGAATGATGAACTTTGGGCGCCGGTGGGGAAGGAGGGGAGGGGGGGCTGCGCCATTAGGGGCGGGGCCGAGTGGGAAACGCGGGCTTTGCTCCCGCGCTATGGTAATTGCGGCGGGAAAGGGAGCGCAGGAAGGAGGGGGCCTCACACAATGGGGGGCCTAGGATAAACGGGGGAAGCCGAGGTCAGCCAGAGTTTGCTGACTTCTGGGAGTAACATGGGGGGAGCAATTACGCTAGAAAGGGATCTAGCGGAGGGGGGTGGGGGAGGGGGGGTTAACTGGGTTGCTGCTGCTAAGGGAAAGGGGGAGCTGTTATGGGGCGGGGTGGTCGGGACGGGAGGACACCGTCGGGGGGACAAACGGGAGCGTGGGAACCGGGTGAGGAGCTGGTCTAAAAAAGGGGATGGCTAGTCGACATTGGGGGGGGGGTAAAAAAGCCCCCCGACACGGTTGATCACGTGGAATGTGAGAGGGCTGAATGGGCCGATTAAGAGGGCAAGGGTACTCGCGCATCTAAAGAAATTAAAGGCAGATGTGGTCATGCTACAGGAGACGCATCTGAAACTGGCGGATCAGGTCAGATTACGTAAAGGATGGGTGGGCCAGGTATTTCATTCGGGCTTGGATGCGAAAAATAGAGGGGTGGCTATATTAGTGGGGAAACGGGTAGTGTTTGAGGCGAGGACCATAGTAGCGGACAGTGGGGGTAGATACATGATGGTGAGTGGCAGATTACAAGGGGAAGCGGTGGTCCTGGTGAACGTATATGCCCCGAACTGGGATGATGCAAACTTCATGAAGTGTATACTGGGGCGTATCCCGGACCTGGAGGCGGGAAAGTTAGTAATGGGGGGAGATTTCAACACGGTGCAGGATCCAGGTCTAGGACCAGGAGGAGGCCGGCAGCGGCGAAGGTGCTTAAGGACTTCATGGAGCAGATGGGAGGAGTAGACCCCTGGAGATTCACTAGGCCCAGGAGTAGAGAGTTTTCCTTCTTCTCCCATGTGCACAAGGTGTATTCTCGGATAGACTTCTTTGTCCTGGGAAGGGCACTGATCCCGAAGGTGACAGGGACGGAGTATTCGGCCATAGCCATCTCGGACCATGCCCCACATTGGGTAGATCTGGTAGTAGGAGAGGAAAAGGAACGGCACCCACTCTGGAGATTAGATATGGGACTGTTGGCGGATGAGGGGGTGTGTACAAGGGTGAGGGGATGTATCGAAAGGTACCTGGAGATTAACGATGATGGAGAGGTTCAGGTGGGAGTGGTCTGGGAGGCACTGAAGGCAGTGGTCAGAGGGGAACTGATTTCCATAAAGGGCCATAAGGGGAAACAAGAGAGTAAAGAGAGGGAGCGATTGTTGAGAGAAATTTTGAGGGTGGATAGGCAATATGCAGAGGCTCCGGATGAGGGACTGTACAGGGAAAGACAAAGGTTGCATATGGAATTTGACTTGCTGACTACGGGCAGGGCAGAGGCACAACGGAGGAAGGCACAGGGAGTACAGTATGAGTACGGAGAGAAGGCGTGCCGGTTATATAGGGTCCCGGTGGCAAGTGTGATCACAAACAGGCAGAGATCTGATTACTTCCGTCTATATAGAGGGACAAGACAGGGGTGTCCCCTGTCCCCGATACTGTTTGCGTTGGCAATTGAGCCACTGGCCATAGCGCTGAGGGGCTCTAGGAAGTGGAGGGGAGTACTTAGGGGAGAAGAGCACCGGGTGTCATTATACGCGGATGATTTGTTGCTGTATGTCGCGGACCCAGTGGAGGGGATGCCCGAGATAATGCAGACACTCAGGGAGTTTACGGGATATAAACTGAATATGGGGAAGAGTGAGCTGTTTGTGATGCACCCTGGGGAACAGAGCAGGGGAATAGATGATTTGCCGCTGAGGAGAGTAACAAGGGATTTTCAGTACCTAGGGATCCAGATAGCCAGGAACTGGGGAACCTTGCATAAGCTTAATTTAGGAAGATTGGTGGAGCACATGGAAGAGGATTTTAGGAGATGGGACATGGTGCCCCTGTCACTGGCGGGCAGGGTGCAGGCGGTCAAAATGGTGGTCCTTCCGCGATTTCTTTTTGTGTTCCAGTGCCCCCCTGTGATGATTACCAAGGCTTTTTTCAAAAAAGTGGATAAGAGCGTTATGAGCTTTGTGTGGGCTGGGAAGACCCCAAGAGTGAAGAGGGGGTTTCTGCAGCGTAGCAGGGATAGGGGGGGGACTGGCACGGCCGAGCTTAAGTGACTATTATTGGGCCGCCAATATATCAATGGTACGCAAGTGGATGGGGGAAGGGGAGGGAGCGGCGTGGAAAAGACTAGAGATGGCGTCCTGTAGGGGAACCTGCCTGCAAGCATTAGCGACGGTGCCTTTACCGTCTCCCCGAAAAAGTACACCACAAGTCCAGTGGTGATGGCAACACTGAAAATTTGGGGGCAGTGGAGACGACATAAGGGAGTGACGGGTGCCTCAGTGTGGTCCCCGATAAGGAACAACCATAGGTTCGTCACGGGAAGGATAGATGGGGGATTTAAATCTTGGCAGCGAGCAGGAATTGCGAAATTGAAGGACTTGTTCTTAGACGGGACGTTCGCGAGTCTGGGAGCACTGACAGAAAAATATGGGTTGCCACCTGGGAATGCATTTCGCCATATGCAAGTGAGGGCATTTGTGAGGCAGCAGGTGAGGGAATTTCCGCAGCTCCCGGCGCAAGAGATCCAGGACAGAGTGATTTCGGGGGCATGGGTGGGTGATGGTAGGGTGTCAGATATATATGGGGAAATGAGAGATGAGGGGGAGACGATGGTAGAGGAGCTGAAGGGAAAATGGGAGGAGGAGCTGGGGGAAGAGATTGAGGAGGGGCTGTGGGCAGATGCCTTAAGTAGGGTAAACCCTTTGTCCTCGTGTGCCAGGCTCAGCCTGATACAATTCAAGGTTCTACACAGGGCGCATATGACGGGAGCAAGGCTGAGTAGATTTTTTGGAGTGGAGGATAGGTGCGGGAGATGCGCGGGAAGCCCGGCGAACCACACCCACATGTTTTGGTCATGTCTGGTATTGCATGGGTTCTGGGTGGGTGTGGCAAAAGTGATTTCAAAGGTGGTGGGGGTCCGGGTCGAACCGGGCTGGGGGTTGGCTATATTTGGGGTTGCAGATGAGTCGGGAGTGCAGGAGGCGAGAGAGGCCGATGTTTTGGCCTTTGCGTCCCTAGTAGCCCGGCGAAAGATTCTACTTATGTGGAAAGAAGCTAAACCCCCGGGCGTGGAGGCCTGGATAAACGACATGGCAGGGTTTATAAAATTGGAGCGGATAAAGTACGCACTAAGAGGTTCGACTCAAGGGTTCACCAGGGCGGTGGCAACCGTTCCTTGACTACCTCGCAGAACGATAAGGGAAATGAAGTAGGGAGTAGGTAGCAGCAGCAACCCGGGGGGGGGGGGGGGGGGGGGGGGGGGGGGGCACGCAGGCCCTCAGGGGTTTCCTATAGTTGTTTGTATATTAGTTATTTATACTGGCATGTGAGACTTTATTGTCTTGGAGAGTTATTATTTTGCTGTTGGCAGTTGCCGTTTAGTTAATATATTATTTATTTGTTAAAAAAAAACGGTCATTATTATTTATATTGTTTTAAAGTTGTAAAAAGGGGAAAATCCTGTACTGTTCTTGTTTGACCGAAAAAATTCGGAATAAAATATATATATTTTTTTTAAAAGCTGGTTTCTGGGAAGGTACCAAATTTTCAGAACTGTAAACAATGACTTGGGCAGCTATTGTCACGAAGCACACTGATATTAATTGCAAGGGTACTGTTATGCATGCCTGATCAGACATTCCGCAGAGACCGTTCCCTCCGACATAATCTAGTCCGCTCCTCACCATACCCAGTACTTCTCCCATCACCCATGGCACCTTCCCATGCAATCGCAGGAGGTGTAACAGCTGCCCCTTTACCTCTTCCATGCTAACATCCCAGGCCCAAAACATTCATTCCAGGTTAAGCAGCATTTCACTTGCATCTCTTCCAATTTGATCTACTGCATTCGCTGCTCGCAATGTGGTCTCCTCTATATCGGCGAGACCAAACGCAGACTGGGTGATCGCTTTGCTGAGCATCTTCGGTCTGTGCGCATTCAGGACCCTGACCTTCCCGTTGCTTGCCATTTTAACAAAATACCCTGCTCCCATGCCCACATGTCTGTCCTTGGCCTGCTGCAATGTTCCAGTGAAGCTCAACGCAAACTGGAGGAACAACATCTCATCTTCCGGTTAGGCACGCTACAGCCTTCCGGTCTCAACATCGAATTCAACAACTTCAGATGATTAGGCTCTACCCCACCCTCGACCCATTTCTTTTCATCCCATTTCATTTTAACTGTCTTTTACCATTTCTTTCTTTATCTATATTCAACCCCCCCCCCCCCCCCCCCCCCCCCCCCCCCACCCCCACCAATCTTATCCATCTTTCCTTACCCTTTCTCCTCTTTGCTTTCCCCTCCCCCACATCTACAGTTCACCCTCTGGTGTTAATTTCTCTGCTGTTTGGCCTTTCACATCTTTTGTTCTCTCTGGGGATTGCCATTAGCACTATTTCCCCTTGGTTTCTGTGGCCATTGGCACCCGGTTTTCCTGGGTTTCTGTGGCTATGACTCATCTTTAATTCCCACTCCACAGTATAAATATTTCCCACTTTCTCTGTCTGTTAGCTTTGACAAAGTCATCGGACTCGAAACGTCAGCTCTTTTCTCTCCCTAGATGCTGCCAGACCTGCTGAGATTTTCCAGCATTTTCTCTTTGGTTTCAGATTCCAGCATCCTCAGTAATTTGCTTTTAAGAACACTTACATGTACTTCTTAACCCTAACACATGATTTCTCATTAAACAGTATGTAATATGAACATACAGCTCTCAACCACTTATTCAAACAGGCAAAATGATGCTTGCAATACAGAACACATTCCTGCTGTTAGTGAGGCTCCTGTTCCCGAGGCAGTTTTTTCATGACCTCTTCGGATTGTTCTCCAAATCCTTCTGCCCCCACCTGCTCTTTTACCTCTCAGAGCTCCGCCCAGCCGCTCAAAGATGGTTCTGTCCAGGCTTGAACTCATCATCGCTTACTGGCCTTTGATTACCCACTCCCATTTACACAGGGCCTTGTTAACTTTGAATTTACAGACAAAAGAGGCCATCAGACTCTGTAATGGGCTAATGGCTGGTCAGATCAGAGTGTTTTGGAGAACAATGAATATTGAGTGAATCAACCCAGCTGAACAGGGTATCCTGTTTATTCCCATTAACGAGTTTAAGTTTGAATGGGGCAAATAACTTAGGCCAGGTGTGGGTGTATATCTCTGATTCAGTGTTAGCAGTTTTTCCCTCAGGGTGTTAACCCCTAAATTGCCCACTACACCTTGAATCCAATTTCCTAACTTCTCCCAGTCGTTCAGTATCCCAAATTGGAACACGGATTCGTGGGGGTGTATTTTATTTTGTTTTGGTAGAGGTAGACAAGTGAAACCTCAGTGAGAATAAATAGCCCAGCCGCTGTGTGACAATTATTAAAGACTATTTATTAATGTAAAAGAAAAGTCAAATACACACAAACTGAACTAGTCTACTCTCATGCAATTAAGATGTATGAATTATTAAACACACATGTACCCCTTGTTATTCATCTACGATACCTGAACTCAGACTTCCCTGTTCCTCAAACAACATCCAAATTGAATAGCCAACTATAGTTACCACACAATACAGAGAGTATACTCAAATTTACACCTTAGATTCATTGGGGTATCTGAACAGCCAGAGCTCTTTACAGGGAGAGGGGCAGATGTCCTAGCCTTTGCTTCCCTGATCGCTTGTCAGAGACTCCTGCTACACAGCGCCACTGAACACCGCAGCAGACTGGCTGTCCGACCCAACAGAATTCCACAAATCAGAAAAGACAAAATTCACCATCAGATGAAGGCTTCCACAACACATGGAAGCATTAACCAACCTGTCCATGACCAGCAACCAATAACGGAGGGGGGAACTGAAACAGACAAAATAAGAAAAGAGTGTTGGGGAGGGGGGAGCACACCACCCAAGGGAAGTAGGGCAGAGGAACCAAAGGGTACGGAGGAAAAGAAAAACACAGAGATACGGCCACAGCAAACAACAACAAACAACACCTTGGTGGCCTCAAATACACTACCGATATGTTTTAATACCATGGGGCAACATAACAACTTTTTATTGTCACAGGTATGAAGTTACTGTGAAATATATAGATAGTTAAACAGTATGGCTGTGGTAACCGACTACTGGGAGTCCAGCATACCTCGTATCTGTTGTTCCTATGTATTCATATCTGTTTATTTCGTCCCTTTTTTGGCAATGTTGTCACAAATAAACGCAAAACCAATAAAATATATATTTTTCTAATTATACCGTTGATTATTCCTTCTGTGTATTCAGCTGTCTGCCCCCATCAATTTCCTTTACTATACATTAAAATATGTACATCGCAGGGACCTTACCAATACCTATAATGTTTCTCCTCACAAACGCTACATACTGGATTATTCTTCCTGGAAACTAGTTACCAGAAGAAACGCTTGAGGCCCTTTGTATACTGTCTAGTGCTATCTCCTGACAGATTCATGACAATGCGGTGGCAGTGGATAGAATCTTCAAGTCTCACTGGGAGATGTTAAGAAAGTCAAGTTTTGTAAACTGTTATAGTTCAAACTATCTATATAATTCCATGATAGATTGAAGTTGGGGGTCCAGAGGATAGTTAATTAGCACTTAACTATGAATACAATGCCCATGAGATATTGCCATGAGACATTGCCATGAGATGAGTTTTGAATGGGGACAATCCCATAGCAAGCCATTGTGGAATCAGGTTACATGTTTTTTCTCAAGATCTGAGATGAGAGCTCAATTCAAAAGAGTCTGACGAGGAATTATGTAATTATAGCAGTTTATTGAAATGCAAACGCTCAGAGGCCACTTCAAACAGATGGAATTAATAACGTTCAAGTGGGGAGAATCACCAAATGATATCAGCATTTCAGTATTCAATGCAGTTAGTGCATGTAAAATAGGACGAAGTCCATACCAACAAAAGAGCATGACCTTGCTGGATTATGTACATGTGAAGTGAAGCAAAGGACTATGGCAATGCTTCGCAAACTATTTTCCAATGTGACACCATTTTAATCACTACCATCTTCTCAAGGGCAATTAAGAATAAGCAACAAATGCTGGCTTGCCCACACCACATGGATACATTTAAAAAAACTCTTGAAAATAACTTGACCCCAGACTCCAGCAGTTCACTCAATATAGATCACCTCACTGCACAAGTTTGCCATACCACTGCCACAGGTTTTAGTGCTGGTCAGGCCAACACCAAGTCTTCCTTGCCATCTCATTGTATCAAATCAGGAAGGAGCAAACAAGTAGTATCTTGAAATTGATCTCCAAGTTATGCTACTTTGCCATTAACTTCACAAAGCACATTTTACTATGCGTCTTAATGTTTAAATGCACTGAAGTTGCTCTATTTGTGTAGTAAATACAAATTAATGCCACTGTATATATTTAAGACTAGTAATTACAAGTGTAAACACACTTATACCCTTTTAACAAAGTGTTCATGGCTGCCAGTGAACCTCTCTGGTCACTGACACGGACCTATTACAAGCATTCATGTGTACAGATACTCTGTTTTCCTCACTGCACTATTTTCAGTACATACTCTGGGCAAAACACGTTTTGTGCTGAAGAGTGCAGGAACAAGTCTAACTCATGGCAGATATCGTTAGATATCCTGCTACAGCCCATTACATACGTCCAGATCCTACGTCCATCTGACTGAAAGTCCCATGACTGAAATTGTTTGTAAGTCTTCCAATTCTACTTATCTAACTCAATGAATGGGATTGAAGAATAATCCAATACCACATTGGGTACAATAGTTTATTTTCAGAAAGGATCGTGGAAATGTCACCTGCGGAATACAGATTCCACAAGAACAGGTTGGAATCTTTAAACCATACTGAAAACCTTGCTGGTTAAATGCAGTCGAGTGCGGGCAGCAGTTCTTTTTCACTTTTGCCTTGGAAATGGTCGGTGTTCCTTCAGAGATAAATTAGGCAAATAACAGATCATGGAAATAATCTGCGTCGGGTCAAAGTTTTCCTTCCTCATTCCAGCTTTATATTAAATTACATATCAGCAGCTTTTCACAGTAAAGAAACTTGATAGAGGTTTCCGGTCAAATTTTGTAAATAAAACATATGCAGGTAACCAGTTCGAAATGGTCAATTACACAAAATAAAGCAGCCATAGCCCTTTTCAGTCTAAATGATTATGACTGAATGAAAAATAAGCTGCAGCAATAAGTGTAGTAACTGTTGGAATGCAGAAAAAGTGGCAGCTAATTTAGACAAAGCAAGGTCATACAAAGAACAAATAAATAAATGACCAGATAATTGATTTTGCTTTCGTCGGTTGAGATACAAGTATTGGCCAAGTCATAATCTCTGCAGTACATCCTCAGTATCAGTCTGGATTTTAATCCAAGTTTGTGGCAGAGTTGAATCCATGACCTTGACTCAGAGGCAAGGCTGACACCCGAATCAGGAGTATGGGCACAACATTTGGCACCCTGGGTTAGGGTTAAGAATCCCATATCTAGTGATCTTCATTAGAAATAGGCAATGGGGACAGGAGGCGAGAACAACTTCGGCCGTGGTTTTCCTTTCGCACCATAAATTCTTAAGGGGCTCAATAAAATAGAGAATGTTTCCCAGTGGGGGAGTCTAAGCCTCAGAATAAGTGGTTTGTCATTTAGAATTCGGATGAAGAGAAATGTTTTCACTCAGAGCATTGACTCTTGAGATGTTGGGAACATCGTGTTGGGAATTCTGTATAGAAGAGTAGATGCTTAGTCATTGACTATACTCAAGACTGAATTTGACAGATCTATGGATAGTATGGGGAAAATGGAGGTGGAGTGAGGTAGATTTCAGCCATGATCTTAATGACGATAAAGCAGGTTCAAAGGACCAAATGATCTACTTTTGTTCGAAGCTATGTTTTTAGGTTTATAAAGTCTGAAGTATTAATTAATCTGCATCCTCAAAGCTAAATTTGCAAATATTGATGTGTTGCTTTACATTTTTGGAGCAATATATTCACAATTGTGTTGTATAATCCATGCATCAACTTGTCATAAATGTGCTTGCGAAACAAATGTCACATAAAATCATAAAAGGTCAAATGGATAACGGTAGAGATTATAGCAGTGAGTTTGTGGTAGGTGATAAACAAAACTCTTGTCATTTAGATTGGAGAATTAGTTATAGGCCAAGAGGAAATGCGTATCAAAATTTGTAGATGCTACCACAGTGATATCTTCTTTTTTCAAAACCAAAAGAAAACTTTAGCAATAGGTTAAACAGTGACAGATGGAATTCAAGATGAGACACATTTTAGTTAAAAATAGAAGTAATTATGCTTTGAATAGAAGTAGGCTCAGTGCTGTGGAACAGCAAAGGGACTTTGGATTATAGGTTTAGAGAGGGACTTTGGGTTTCAAGGCAACATTTCAAGTTGATACGGCATTAAAAAAGCCATCAAGACTCTAGGTTTAAGCTCAAGCAATAAATAACCTATATAAAATCTTACGGCCGGAGTTGGAGCACTAATGGGCGCCACGATACAGGAAGGATATTAAGACTTTTAAAGAGGGCACAATGCAGGCTTCACTAGGATGGATGTCTACCTGGTACAGACAAATACAAAAACAACTTCTTGTATTTATAGATTGCCATTATTGTAGTAAAAATGTTCCACGGCACCACACAGAAGAAATATGAAAATTGACACGGAATCACATTTGGGGGTAACAAATGACAAATTCGCAAGACTGTGGAAATCGCCAGGCAAAGAGTTGGCACATGGGCCAAATTCCCTCATTTTGCACTGCAAGGTTCTATCAAGTTTAAAATTTGGACAGTCAAAATTACTTCAATACATTTAGCATTAACTCCAATGGTACACATTATATTTGTCCCTCGCCTCAAGGTTTTAAAGAATCTAGCTTATATTTTACTCAGCGATGTTAGAGCAGTTTCAGATGTATCACTGAAATGCTGGAGATTATTTCCCACACAAAGTACAACGGTATTCCTGTATATTAGTCTATGATTAAGTAGTTAATCTAGCAGGTATGAAAAATTTAACCAACATTAGGAATTTTGATTTTTCTTCATACTTCAAACAAAATAATTGGCTACTTTTTTTTTTTAATTACAAGCATTGAAAATGTGTTATCAGACCAATCCAGTTGGGCTATCCTGGATATTTAACTTGAAATGTTTCACTGTTTCCTGACATTAAACTTTCCCCTCCAATGAGATGACCCAAGTTCTGTCACATGTTTACATGCACTTATCTTTGCCAAGTAATTTGCACCTCACAAAATATTCAACCAGTTTGTATTAGGTTATGCAGTACAGTACTAATTAACCCTAGAATTTCCAGGTTCCTTCAAACTGCATGCCACTAGCTATTTTTTTTTAAAAAGTTTTTTCTATATTTAATCACTTGCTTTTAACGATTTCTGTATACACAATGCTAAATCTCTCTGCACACTCACAGTTCCTAGCATCTCAGCATTAGATAATTTGATTTAGCATGACCTTGCACTTTTCTACATTTAACTTCACCTGCCAGTTTTGCCCCACTTAATCTATCAATATCCTTCTGCACCGTAAATTCTATGATATATCCCTCTGCAACCTCCTGCTTCCACTGACACAATGTGACTGCATTTTCCAACTTAAGTGTTATCAGCAGGCATTATATGCATTAATTTGAATCAGATCAATTTTGTTTTTTGCCTACTGTATGTCCATGTTATCAATAACTGGAGTATTGCTTCCCCTTACTTTTTCCACAGATGTTAAATTCACAATCTCTTTACAACTGAATTGATTCATATTCAAGAATTACCCTTGCCACTCCCCTTTAAATTCCATCCAATTCATCCATATAAATCTGATTAATTTGGAGTGGATACACAGTTGCAGAGAAATGGTTTGGGACTTACAATATTTTCATAATGAAATGAAACTACTAAAATTCAAAATCGCCCAAATATTAACTTCATTTGCATTAATTATTGCTGGAATATCAATACTGTCGATCAGTACAGGTTTCTTTGCATAGTCTTAAAAATATGTACGTGTAACTACAGTTAACTGGTCCCAAGAATAGGTCAATTTATCAGCAGTGATACAAAATCACCCAACGCAAAGTCAGATTAAAGTTACAGTATAGGTGCAACTGCTCCATATCATTTTTTATCATTTTTTTTTAAAAAGAGCTAGCTATTGAACAACGGCACACATTGAGGTATGCTTTGAGTTCAGAAGCCCATCACACCAAAGCTCAACTGCCGATTTGTTCAAAGCATTTACAGCTGTCAAAGCAGAATTCAAATTAAAGGAAATATATTGAAAAGTATACTAATTTCTAGAGTGACTTCTATATTGTATGATTTGAATAATCCTTTGTTCAAAGGCACACTGTCATGGATGCAAACTGACTAGATTGTAATGGCTATCTTTTTATCTTGCTATTCGTTCCACAACCTGTTAATGGGAGATACTGTCCAAAATCAAAAATATCTAGTTGACTGATGGAGCACACAAGTAGTGTGCAAAATTTGTATTTAACAAAAACATTAATAAATGAATACCTGTTTGGGCAAGGAGGTCTATTGGTAAGATTTGAGAGTCCATTATTAAGGGTGAGATTGCAGGGTACCTGGAAGTATTATGGTACAATAAGGCACAGCTTCATCAAGGGGAGGTCATGTCTGACAAATCTGTTAGAACATGGCTGATGTGGCTGCAAGGGGATCAAGGCTGGGATCCTGGATCTTGCACGTAGGGGAAATAGAGCAATATTTTTCAAAATGGGGGTCCCGACCCGCGGGATGATGTAAAATGAGTTATTTGAGGAGGTAACAAGGAAGTTAGACAAAGGAGAAGCAGTGGACATGATTTATTTAGATTTCCAGAAGGCCTTTGACAAGGTGCCACATAGAAGACTGTTGCATAAGTTAAAAGCCCATAGTGTTAAGGGTAAGATCCTGGCATGGATAGAGGATTGGCTGATGGCAGAGAGTGGGGAATAAAGGGGTCTTTTTCAGGATGGCAGCCGGTGACTAGTGGTGTGCCTCAGGGGGGTCTGTGCTGGGACCACAATTTTTCACAATATACATTAATGATCTGGAAGAAGGAACTGAAGGCACTGTTGCTAAGTTTGCAGATGCTACAAAGATCTGTAGAGGGACAGGTAGTATTGAGTAAGCAAGGGGGCTGCAGAAGGATTTGGACAAGCCAGGAGAGTGGGCAATGAAGTGGCAAATAAAATGCAATGTGGAAGTGTGAGATTATGTACTTTGGAAGGAGGAATTTAAGCATAGACTATTTTCTAAATGGGGATATGTTTCGGAAATCAGAAGCACAAAGGGACTTGGGAGTCCTTGTTCACGATTCTCTTAAGGTTAACATGCAGGTACAGTCGGCAATTAAGAAGTCAAATGCAATGTTAGCATTCATGTCAAGAAGGTTAGAATACAAAACCAGGGAGATAATTCTGAGGGTGTAGAAGGCTCTGGGGTCAGACCCCATTTGGAGTACTGCGAGCAGTTTTGGGGCCTTGTATCTAAGGAAGGATGCGCTGGCCTTGGAAAGGGTCCAGAGGAAGTTCACAAGAATGATCGCTGGACGAAGAACTTGTCGTATGAAGAACGGTTGAGGACTCTGGATCTGTACTCGTTGGAGTTTAGAGGATATGGGGGGGGGGGGGGGGGGGGGGGGAAGAGAGAGAGATCTTATTGAAACTTACAGGATACTGCAAGGCCTAGATAGAGTGGGGTGGAGAGGATGTTTCCAATGTAGGAGAAGCTAGAACCAGAGGACACCATCTCAGTCTAAAGGGACAATCCTTTAAAACAGAGATGAGGAGGAATTTCTTCAGTCAGAGGGTGGTGAATCTGTGGAACTCTGCCGCAGAAGGCTGTGGAGGCCAAATCACCGAGTGTCTTTAAGACAGAGATAGATAGGTTCTTGATTAATAAGGGGATCAGGGGTTATGGGGAAAAGGCAGGAGAATGGGGATGAGAAAATATCAGCCATGATTGAATGGCGGAGCAGACTCGATGGGCCTAATTCTGCTCCTATGTCTTATGGTCTAATTCTTTGAGGGAGTAGCGAGGAGGTTAGACAAAGGAGAGCCAGTGGACATGATCTATTTTGAGTTCCAGCTTAGTTCTGCTCCTATATCTTGGGATCATTATGGTATAGACACAGTGGGGCCAAATGGCCTTTGTTGTGATGGAAATAACTGTATGGCTCTTTAATAATCAAAATAACTGGTGCACCTTCATTGTTGAAAACCCCCCTGCAGGATAGCCAGTCTAAGATCTTCTCAGGCACCCAGAAACCATATATCAATCAATAATGTAAAGCTGCCACATGCAACAATCAGTATTGTTCACCAAACAACTGCTTAAACAGAACAGCTGCGCAACACACAAATAGATCTATCTTCAGGGTGCATTCACTTCATTTGCCATTTCCTTATCCAAGCAGTACTGAAGAAGTGATGCAACAGAGATACAGTATTCTCAAATGAGATATTAAATGAAGGATCAGTTAAATCTGGTAGAAATCTCATTGCACTATTCAGAAAATAGCAGTCATCGGCTCCCTGGTGTCCTAACCGATATTTTCTCACTGAAACAGATCACTGATCGTTGTTTTATTGCTGTTATTGGACTCTGCTGTGCCCAACATTAGGTACCTTTCCAATAAAACAGCGACTACATTCCAAAATTGGGTGATTAGTTGTAAAGCACTGAAGAACAACAAACTGGTGAAAGGTACGGCCCAAAATCCAAGATTTCCTGTCGTGTACCAGGATTCGCAGGATGTTGAATGAATGAAAGGTACCTACCACTCTTCAGCTACAAAACATTGACTCAATTTACCCTTCCTTCCCTTTACATCTTGCAAGGATTTCACAAAATAATGAATGTTTTGAAAGCAAGAGTCGAAAATGCTCAGTGGGTCTGGCATCATTCGCCGGGGGGAGAGAGAGAGAGAGAGAGAGAAAACCCTAGTTTCAGGCCGGTGATCTTTGGGTCAGAACCGAAACTCCACTCGGTTTCCCCCTCTCCACGGACCCGAGAATTTCCAGAGCTTTCGGTCTTCATGTCAGACTTCCAGCGTCAGCGGAATTTCGTGCCCTCCCTCCCAGGTTGTCTCTTTCTCTCCCCCCCCCCCCCAAAAAAAACACATTTTGCCCTGGAGGGTGGTCAAGTTAAGTTAGCGGCCAGTTATTATTATTTTTTTTAAATTAGGTCTGCTCGGCCATCAGCATCACTGAGGAATCGGGCCGGCACTGAAAGCAAAACGACATGTCGGATGTTGTGAGTGCAAACCGTGTGTGTGTGTAAGTGAGGGAAATCACATTTGAACTATTAACTTTTTCTTCTTTCGGATACCGAGTAACCAGGCTGCCTGCTGCACGGTCTATCTAGAATGTTCTACCCCCCCCCCCCCCCCCCCCCCCCCGGCGTGTTGACCTCTCTCTCTCGGTTGTACAAGATCGAGATAGGAGGGGAGATAGTTCCAGAAGGAAAAGAGCACCCACCACACAACCCGGCCTGGCTGGCGGGGAGCCGCCATCGAGGGGCCCACGCCATGGTGATCAGGGACGGACACAAATCACCCCCCCCCCCCACACACACAATTATTTTTTACCTCATCCCCCCATTTCAGCACGTCCTTCTGGCGGTCCTTCACTTTGTGGTAGATGTTGAGAAACTGGATGATGCCGTGCTTGCGGACGTGATCGGCGTGTTTCTTCGTCTCTTCCCAGTTCAATGGCGACCCTCCGACAGCAGACCCATAACCACCGACTGGAAAGGGGGGGGGACACAGAGAGAGAGAGAGAGGGGTTAGCTGCTGGAAATAACGCCGCGGCGCCCTGCACTGACAGCGGCGTTTTCAAATCTCGACCCACGGACCGCGAGTCTGCCATCTTCACAGTCACCCCTCTCTCCCCCTACACAAACACGGCGGGCCAGGTCGGTCTTCGCTCCACCTCGCGGTCGCGCACTCACCGCCTTGGGGGTCGACACCACCGATCAATGGACGACACGGCTCAGCTGCTTCCACCAACTCGGCGCTGCCCCGCTCGATTGATTGATGTTCCGGAGCCACACTGCAGCGCCTGCTGCACCTCCTCCTCCTCGCCTCTGCCCGCCCAGCGGCGCTGCCCCCACAATTAACACCCGCTCCGCCCCCCGCCCGCAACCCAAACATTCTCACAGCATGACACCGGACGTTGCTCCTCCTCCCTCCCTCTCGATTGGCGGACCGGCGCGAGCACCCTCCCCCGTGTGACCACCACCCCTTTCTCGACCCCCTGCAACTGTCGAACCGGTGCCGCCCCACCCCCCCTATCCACGTGTCTCGTGCGCAATTGCCAATGTGACCTTTCCCCCATCTCATTCTCTCCCCCACCCCACCCAGTCTCCAGGGTAACCGCTAAAGTCACGTGATGCTGCTGCCCTCCCCTTCTGACTTGTCGATTGCCAATCCATGCGCTGCCCGAGTTTAATGGTCGGTGTCTCTAGCCCGGTGACTCAGCAGTTTTCTGTTGGTGGGCGAACTATTTGCCGGCAGGACGCAGTATTGGGAAACGGGAGAGGTGCGGCAGGATGGAGGAGGGTTGTGGGGGATGGGTGGCAGGGTAGAGGGCATGGCATAGGATGGGGGAAGAGGGGAGGAGGGATAGGGAAACTGGGATAGGGATTGGGGGGGGGGGGGGTATGTTCTCTGGATGGGGAAGAGGGGGGTAGGGATGGGGAAGAGGGGGGGTAGGGATGGGGAAGAGGGGGGGTAGGGATGGGGAAGAACAGGTGGGGAGGGGGGGGTGGGGGAGAAGATGAAGGGGGGTGGGGGAAGAAGATGAAGGGGGGGGTGGGGGTGGGGGAGAAGATGAAGGGGGGGTGGGGGAGAAGATGAAGGGGGGGTGGGGGTGGGGGGAGAAGATGAAGGGGGGTGGGGTGGGGGAGAAGATGAAGGGGGGGGTGGGGGAGAAGATGAAGGGGGGGGGGGTGGGGGAGAAGATGAAGGGGGGGGTGGGGAGAAGATGAAGGGGGGGGTGGGGGAGAAGATGAAGGGGGGGGTGGGGGAGAAGATGAAGGGGGGGGGTGGGGGAGAAGATGAAGGGGGGGGTGGGGGAGAAGATGAAGGGGGGGTGGGGGAGAAGATGATGAGGGGGGTGGGGGAGAAGATGAAGGGGGGGGTGGGGGAGAAGATGAAGGGGGGGTGGGGGAGAAGATGAAGGGGGGGGGGGAGAAGATGAAGGGGGGGGGGGAGAAGATGAAGGGGGGGGGGAGAAGATGAAGGGGGGGGGAGAAGATGAAGGGGGGGGGAGAAGATGAAGGGGGGGAGAAGATGAAGGGGGGGGAGAAGATGAAGGTGGGGGAGAAGATGAAGGGGGGGGGTGGGGGAGAAGATGAAGGGGGGGGTGGGGGAGAAGATGAAGGGGGGGGGAGAAGATGAAGGGGGGGGTGGGGGAGAAGATGAAGGGGGGGGGTGGGGGAGAAGATGAGGGGGGGGTGGGGGAGAAGATGAAGGGGGGGTGGGGGAGAAGATGAAGGGGGGGGGTGGGGGAGAAGATGAAGGTGGGGGTGGGGGAGAAGATGAAGGTGGGGGTGGGGGAGAAGATGAAGGGGGGGGTGGGGGAGAAGATGAAGGGGGGGGTGGGGGAGAAGATGAAGGGGGGGTGGGGGAGAAGATGAAGGGGGGGTGGGGGAGAAGATGAAGGGGGGGTGGGGGAGAAGATGAAGGGGGGGGTGGGGGAGAAGATGAAGGGGGGGGTGGGGGAGAAGATGAAGGGGGGGGTGGGGGAGAAGATGCAGGGGGTGGGGGAGAAGATGAAGGGGGGGGTGGGGGAGAAGATGCAGGGGGTGGGGGAGAAGATGCAGGGGGTGGGGGAGAAGATGCAGGGGGTGGGGGAGAAGATGCAGGGGGTGGGGGAGAAGATGCAGGGGGTGGGGGAGAAGATGCAGGGGGTGGGGGAGAAGGGGTTGGGGTGGGGAGAAGGGGTTGGGGTGGGGAGAAGGGGTAGTGGTGGGGAGAAGGGGGTAAGGATGGGGGAGAAGGGAAGGGGTAGGGATGGGGGAGAAGGGGGTGGGAGAAGGGAAGGGGGTAGGGATGGGGGAGCGGGGGGTAGGGATGGGGGAGCGGGGGGTAGGGATGGGGGAGAGGGGGGTAGGGATGGGGGAGGGGGGGTAGGGATGGGGGAGAGGGGGTAGGGATGGGGGAGAGGGGGGTAGGGATGGGGGATGGGGAGAAGGGGGTAGGGATGGGGAGAAGGGGGAGGGATGGCAGTGGGGAGAAGGGATGGGGAGAAGGGATGGGGAGAGGCTATAGGGATGGGGGAGAGGGTAGGGGGAGGAGAGGGTCAGGGGAGGGGGGAGGGAGAGATGGGGAGGAGGGTAGGTGGAGATGAGGGATGGGGAGGGGTATGGGGAGATGGATAGGTATGGGGGAGTGGGGGAGGGATGGGGGAGTTGGGTAGGGATGGGGAGGAGGGTAGGGTGAGATGAGGGGGGTGGGGGGAGACTAGGGGTAGGGTGAGATGAGGGGGGTGGGGGAGACTAGGGGTAGGGTGAGATGAGGGGAGATGGGTAGGGATGGGGGAGTGAGGTAGGGATGGGGAGAGGTAGTGAGATGGGGTAAGGGGATAGGATGGGGAAAGGGGATAAGGATAGGGGGGGAGGGAGGGTAACGTAGCGGGGTTGGGGGTAGGGATGGTAATGTTGGAGGGTAGGGACAGGGGTGGGAGTTGTAGGGGGTGATGGGGTGGGAGGGCTAGGGGCAGGATAGATGTGAGTGGAGAGGCATGGTAAAGATGTGTTGCGGGAGACAGGGTAGAGGTGGAGGTTAGAGGTTGGGGCGCAGGATAGAGGTGTGGCAGTGTCGTGTAGAATTTAAAGAAATGGTGCCAGAGTAAGGGGAAGGACAGATGACGGCAGAGTAGAAATGTGGTAGGGTGGAGGGGTGGGGGTAGGTCAGAAGAAGTCAAGGTAGAGTAGAGGGTGACAGAGAGGGGCAGGGTAGAGAGGGTAGTGCAGAAGGTAAGGTAGATGTCGGACAGGGCAGAGGGCAAGGTAGATGTCGGACAGGGCAGAGGACAAGATAGATGGAGGGCAGAGGGCAAGATAGATGTCGGACATGGCAGAGGACAAGGTAGATGGAGGGCAGGGCAGAGGCCAAGGTAGATGGTTGACAGGGCAGATACAAGGTAGATGGAGGACAGGGCAGAGTGCAAGGATAGGAATTATTCAAATTCAACAACCTTTAAAAAAAATCTTGAACAGCTTTTGGTTTATTTGTGTTCAATTTCCAAGAATCCCCCTTAAAATGAGACAAGGCTTTATTCCAATACATGTGAGCAGGAGCTTGGTTGCAAGTATTGTGACCATTGCACCATAAATAGCGATGAAACAAAGCAGACTTGTTGCCATTGAGATCCTGTCCTGTTTGGTGATTGCCTACACCCTTCTTTATGCAAAGCAATTATGAAGTGTTTATTACAGGACGTAGCTATTATATAATCGTCATCCATTTCAAATTTGGGGAGTTGAATTACTTCCATTATTAACTATTTGGCAATCATTTTCTGCCAGCTATTTATTCTGTATAAAATTCACATGGTCCACCAATATCCAGATTTGCAAATACCTTTTGCATGAAACAGGTGGTGAAAACATTGCTTTAAATTAGCTATGATGGAGAACTAACAATTTCATTAAAGTAACAACTTGGGGGTGGGGGCTGGATTTAATATTACTGTCAATTTTGCCATTTTAAATTCTCATTTCATCTTTGCAAATATAACCTCTGCACCTGAGGGAAATGGTATTTTCTGACTGCTGAGAAGCTAGGAACTGTGGATTTTGCACAGATGTTTAGGGGTCAAGTAGAGAAATGACTAAAAGTGAGGGGACAGGTACAAAAATAATTCAGAAAGCTAATGGAACTGCAACCGTTATGTCAAAAGGGTGGAAGATATGTTAGTCATGTGAAGCTCTCTCTTTCCAGAGCACTTCTGCTCAGTTCTAAGTATTGCACCTCAAACAGATGTATTGATGCAGTGGAGAGTCACCAGAGTGATACCGGGACAAAAATGGTTAAATTATGAGGGAAACCTGCATGTACTAGGTTGGCATTCCTTTGAATACAGAATTTACGGGTGATCTAATTTCCATCAAGATGATTTAAGGGGTAGGTGGTAGAGATAGAGGAAAATGATTTCCCTGGTGGGGAAGTTAAATGCAAAATACTGTGGATGGTTGGAAATCTGAAATAAAAACAGAAAATGCTGGAACAACTCGGCAGGTCTGGCAGCATTTGTGGAGAGACAAACAGTTAACATTTTGAGTTCATATGACTTATTTGAAGGTATAATTTTAAAATCAGAGCTAGACAGGTTACACTGATATCTGGAAGAACTTCTTCATACAAAGAGTGGCGGAAATCTGGAACTCTGCTCCCAAAATGTTGAGAATTTCAATTGAAAATGTCAAAACTGGGATTAATAAATTTTTATTAGACAAGTGTATAAAGGGATATGGAGGCAAGATACAGGTCAGTCATAATCTATTATTGAGTAGACGACTCCTGTTCCTATAATGGAAATTTCATATAGAAACTCATTACCCTGTGCAACAGAGACAATGTAGCACCATTGCTAGCAGCAGAACATAATTTGAGTATGCTAACTTTATATTATTAATGTAGACATAAGAATTAAAAGTGGAAATATAAGGACAGAATGTTTTATACCTATGGTCTAATTATTCCCTTCCCTCTAGCCCTGCTTCACCTGAAGATTACAAGTGGCCTTGAGTTCCCTCCCACATGCAATGTTCAACTAGTGAAGCTTTTGCAATGTGTGTTATGCACTTCTTACCTTTGCATCACCATTCTGTTGTCGAAGTGACATCACAATATAATTTCCCATGTCGCACAGTCACACCTAAAGCTTTAGGTCAGCTTCTTTAACTACAAATTCCATACCTATTTTATAAATTTAATGCACCCAATTATTTCTTTTCCAATCGAGGGGCAATTTAGCATGGCCAATCGACCTATCCTACACATCCTTGGGTTGTGGGGTGCGACCCACACAAACCTGGGGAGAATGTGCAAACTCCACACGGACAGTGGTTAACACAGTTGCTTTACAGCTCTAGGGTCCCAGGTTTGATTCCCGGCTTGGGTCACTGTCTGTGTGGAGTCTGCACGTTCTCCCCGTGTGTGCATGGGTTCCTCCGGGTGCTCCGGTTTCCTCCCACAGTCCAAAGATATGCAGGTTAGGTGGATTGGCAATTCTATACTGCCCTTAGTGTCCAAAATGGTTAGGTAGGGTTACGGGGATAAAGGGGATAGGGTGGAGGCGTGGGGCTTAGGTCGGTGCTCTTTCCAAGGGCCGGTGCAGACTCGATGGGCTGAATGGCCTCCTACTGCACTGTAAATTCTATGATTCTAAGAGGTGTGGAATTCCCACTAATTTAGAAGGCAAAGAAAAACTTTGGGATGACACCAATAAAGGTGGCAGCTATTGATTAACAGACATGATTCAAAAGACATGAAGAATTTGTGATCTTGAAAAGTTGAAAGCAACAAGACTTTCATTTCCACATTGAAGGGCATTGAAAGGCATTAAGATGCAGAGGTTTGGCATTGCAAAGCAAGGACAATTGGAAATTGTGTGGATTAAGTGTCTGAAATGCAAAGGAAATTGATGATCGGTGGGTGATTTGAATGACAGAGAAAAGAAACTTTAATTAAACTACTATTTCACCTTCAGTACCTACACCAAACTCTATAATGATATTCAGCCTAATTCATTACTGCATAGAAAAGCAAAATACTATGAACACCGGAAATATGAAATAGAAAAACATAGAAAATGTGGGATTGGCACCCCAGTATGTGAGGGGGAACAGAAGTGGGAAAGTGCATAATTCTGTGCCACTAACTGGCATGCCAGTTTGTCGGCAGTATCTAATTCCTGGCGTATTTTTCTGGAAACCTCATCATGGTGAATGGCAACCCACCTGGTGGCAGATTGTGAGGCCAGTGCTCCAGGCTGACTTTGAGGCCCCCACCTGGTTACAGCTACAGCCACATGCTGCCTCGGGGTGGAGGCACGACCTCTCCCTTATCAGAAAGGTAAAGACAGGCTGTATTATGCCCTCCATGTGCGAGGGCTTTCTATTCCTCATGCCTGATTGAAGAGGCTCGATCAATAGCTCATTAGTGACTAATTGCTTGTCGGCATCTATGTTTTATTAATTAAGGTTTCCTTCCTCTGATAATGACCATGGTCACAAGGATTCAACACCTGTGTCCATCTGAACAGAGCACTGTGCTACCCTTCGATGTGGGCTCTCTACAACTGTCTTTATACTATTGTCCGCTCTGCACACTTGTAAACAGTGTCAGGTGAAAACCCAAATATTTGCCTAAGTGGACCCAATTAAGCACAAGGATCTGAGCTGGTTCCTTCTCAGCATGAGACCTATAATAGTACACACTCAGAAGGAATCAGCGTGTTGAGGAGTCTTCATCCAGTAGGTCCACCAGCTACTATATTTTGTCTTTGCATCCTGACAAAGTATATGAATTATGGCAAGATGAGAAAGTTGCAATTTAGCATTATGAAGTTGATTATATGCTGCTGAAATTAAGTCAACATGATAGTTGTATGACATATTGGTCACTGATATTCAATTCTGTCACCAAGTAGCTATGGTATCGTAATCTTTCCATTTTCAATGGTCATGATCGGCAACATGCCATTAATGTCCATTACTTTGTCATCTGCAGCTGCTAGTGGAAGGCCATCGCCAGCCTCTACTGTTCATTACTCTCTTCTGCAACAAGAGAGAGAACAGACCAAGGAATAATAGTATTGTCCTGTGATTGTCCAATGAATTTGATGAGGGTAATTTTCAGGGAGAATGGTAGAGGAGTCAGGGTGAGTGGCTGTGGATGGGTAGATAAGGATGTGAAAAGGTGGACAGAAAAATAATATCTCTGAAGTCTGTTATCCCACTTTAAATCTGGTTACTCCAGTTGCCTCTTTAACTCAAAATACTTTGTTTACTCTTCCTTGCATTCTTCTGAACAATACCTTGGTCTCTTTTCTTAACTTCAGATTCCTTGGACACTTCATTTCTATAGTTTCCTTAACTAGCTTGACTTTAGATTTCCGCCATCTGTTTTCTTAACCGTTACTCCGTGGTATGCCTTTTCTTCTAGCAAAGCTGAAATAGAGGAGTTCCCTCTCGGGCCTTCTATACCCACTGCTTCTAGCAGAGCTGTGAGAGGTGCCTTCTCTCCCACCACCTATCTTAAACTGCCCAGAACTTCAGCTAAAACTAAAACTTAAATGCTTCTCTACCTTACAAGGCCCCAGTTGCTAAGCAACACCCACATGCTTATGAGATTTATTTATTCTTCATGCAGCAGCCCTGTCTAAGCACAATAGAAACACAATTGGAATTCAATCAACCTCACCCATACAAACACCTTTGCTAGCATCAATCTAATTATAAATATTACCCTTCTCAGCACAGAAATATGAAATAAAACACATTTAAAACTATACCTTATTTCTAATATTTACCAATATAGAAATAAATCCCTTAAAATGTTTCCTAAAAGAATGTTTTCCGAAAACAATGCATTTCAGAACCATTAAAATGTCAACTCATTAGTATTTATGCAGAACAATTCTATAGGGTGGCACGGTAGCAGAGTGGTTAGCACTGTTGCTTCATTGCGCCATGGACCCGGGTTCGATTGCCAGCTTGGGCCACTCTCTGTGCGGAGTCTGCACATTCTCCCCGTATCTGCGTGGGTTTCCTCTGGGCACACCGGTTTCCTCCCACAAGTCCCGAAAGATGTGCTTGTTAGGTGATTTGGACATTCTGAATTCTCCCTCAGTGTACCCGAACAGGCGCTAGAGTGTGGCCACGAGATGATTTTCACAGTAACTTCATTGCAGTGTTAATGTAAGCTTACTTGTGACACTAATAAAGATTATTATTATTACACATATCAAAATGACATGCACATTATAGTAACCAGCACATTTTGAAGGATATTATAATATCAATTATTAAGTTTAACCTGCTGCCCTAGATGAAAACTTGGTTTAAGCGTGACTTATAATACAGTATAGTAGACCACAGAACAATTTAGAATTTGTAGAGTGCCTGGGCGGCACGGCGGTGCAGTGGTTAAAGCTGCTGCCTATGGTGCTGAGGACCCGGGTTTGATCCCGGCCCTGGGCCACTGCCTGTGTGGAAATTTGCACATTCTCCCCATGTCTGTGTGGGTTTCACCCCCACAACCCAAAGATGTGCAGGTTAGGTGGATTGGCCACACCAAATTGTTCCTTAATTGGAAAAAAAAAATTGGGTACTCTAAAAAAAAATGTATTTTTAATTTAGAAAGAATTTGTAGAGTGCCTAAAGTTAATTGTGCTGCTGCCCAATAACTGACTAAACATATATTTTTAGTCCACTGCTGTAAAACTTTCAACTTAATGTGAAGCTAATGATGGAATTGTGAACTTTTAACTGATCAAATTAACCAACTAATTTCTGTATGGTGATATGTGGGTTAACATTTACAGACAATGAGTATATACATCTGAGCTTAGAAAAGTATTGATACTGTTGGGAAAGCTTCTAATTTTGTTATAAGCAAATTTATAACCTATATTTCAAGGATGTGGAATGAATTTGCTGAAGGCATGAGGCAGAGTATTGGCACACCTATGTTGGGATGAAAAGATTGCAGGAAATTATGGCATGAGTGAGTAACATCATTATGTAATCCAGACCATAATTGTCTGGAACGTTCCGGTCTGTTCCACAGAAAGAGTTGCCAGAAAATCTCAACAGCAACAACTTGCATATACATAGTGCCTTAAAGGTAGTAGAGTAAGAAGTAGATAAGAAACTATAGGCACCTAGTGGGTACGGGTGAACGTCGGCACTAGTAGAGATAGGTCACTATTGTAATATAGCTCTTGTATTAAACATCACTTTGATCACCAGCAGATCCTGTCATTTCATGGTGCCATGCTCTGCAAACCCCCGTGCTCACACGGCACTTCATCCCTGTCAAGTGTGAGAATGACAGCACTATGTCTCTCCCACCTCCCACACTGACAACGCAGTAAAGACAAGCTGCTGCTGGCACTGGCCCTGCCCACTCCAGACCCACTCCCCCCAAACCCCCATCCATGAAAGGTGTCACCGCCCCCCCCCCCCCTCTCCCCCCACCCTCCCTCCTCCTCCTCTTCCCCCCCCCGGCATCAAAGATTGGGGCTTTCATGTCTTCCACCCTTTGCCAGTGATGTGGAAGCCAAAAGCTGACAAAGTGTTGAGAGACTGCCCACCTCGTAAGCTGGAGGAAAATACCAGGACTCCTGACCCCGGAAATGGCTGCAGTAGATGAGATAAGACTGTTCATTCATAGGGCACTTTCAGCTCTCTGTCAGGCAACAGTCAGACATATCGTTGATAATGCTAGGAGTATCGCAGGTAAGAAAGGGGCGGCATGGTGGCGCAGTAGTTAGCACTGCTGCCTCACGACGCCGAGGTCTCGGGTTTGATCCCGGCCCCAGGTCACTGTCCATGTGGAGTTTGCACATTTTCCCCATATCTGC
This sequence comes from Scyliorhinus torazame, assembly GCF_047496885.1. NCBI lineage: Eukaryota > Metazoa > Chordata > Chondrichthyes > Carcharhiniformes > Scyliorhinidae > Scyliorhinus > Scyliorhinus torazame. Next base: position 124,243,370 of record NC_092710.1, on the reverse strand, counting down.
ATGGGTCTCAGCCCCACAACACAAAAAGATGTGCAGGATAGGTGAATTGGCCACGCTAAATTGCCCCTTAACTGGAAAAAATTAATTAGGTACTCTATAGAGAAAATAAATCATAGGTAAGAAAGAACGTGTATTGTCCTGTGGATTTGTGATGTGGCCCAACAGAGATATGGCTGAGGGCGTGGCGGAACCAGCAGCTCAACATTCCAGGGTGGCACGATAGCACGGTGGTTAGCATATAGGATCTTCAGGCAGGCCCCCGGGGGAGGGATGATATCTTCGAAGGATCTTCAAATGAGTCTTTGTGGGTAGAATTTAGAAATAAATAAGGGGCAGTCCACTGGGAGTGTATTATAGGCCCCCCCAAACAGTCAGCAGGCAATAGAGGAGCAGATATGGAGACAATTCACTGAGGTGTGTAGAAGTAATAATAGAGTAATTATATTTTAATTTCTCCAATATTATTTGGGATAGTCACATTGTAAAGGGTTTAAAGGGAGCAGATTTCTTGAAATGTATTCACGAGACCTTTTTATATTAACATGTTGACGGTCAAACAAGGGATGGTGTAGTTCTGGACCTAGTTCTGGGAATAAAGCCAGACAGGTGTTTGAGGTATCGGTGGGGAAATGTGAGTGATAGTGACCACAACACCATACGTTTTGAATTTGTCATGGTTAAGGAAAAGGCAGGTCTTCAAAAAATGGTTTTGGATTGGGGGGAAGGTTGACTTTATTAAAATAAGGCAGGATCTGGATAAAGTAGACAGGGATCAGCTACTTCTGGGTAAATCTACAGCAGAACAGTGGGAGGGGGGGTGGCATTCAAAACGAAATTGGTGAGAGTACAGGTCCAACATGTTCCCTTTAGAGGAGCAAAAAGTTCAGTGAACCCTGGATGTCTAGGAATATTCAGAACTGGATAGGAAGGAAAAGGGAGGCTTTTAACAGGTACATGGGGAGCAAGTCTACAGAGGCACTTGTGGAGCATAGAAAGTGCAGGGGGATCTCAAAAAAAGAAATTAGGAGAGCAAAGCATGAGAAAGCACTGACGGGTAAGATTAAGGAAAATCCTAAGATTATCCATAACTATCAAGGGGAAGAGGATAACGAGGGAATTAGTTGGACCCATTAGGGACCAAAGGGGTCATCTGTGCATCGAGCCAGACGACATCGGTTGGGTGTTAAACGAGTACTTCACATCTGTCTTCACTTTGAAGACAGAGGGACTGTGAGGTCCTGAGCAGTTTGACACAGGGAGTAAGGAGGTACTGAAGGTTTTAGCCAGCTTACAAGTGGTCAAATCCTTAGCTCCAGATGGGCTATTTCCAAGCTGTTGTGGGAGGCGACAGAGGGAATTACAGGGGCTCTGACTCAAATGTTTTAATTCCTCGCTGGCCACAGAGAAGCTTCCAGAGGACTTGAGGACAGCTAATGTGGTTCCACGTTTTAAGAAGGGTGGTAGAGATAACCAGGGAATTCAAGACCAGTGAGTCCCCCTCCCATCAGTGGTAGGGAAACTACTGGAGATAATTCTGAAGGATAGAATCAATCTCTTCTTGGAGAGGCAAAGTTTGATCAGGGAGAGTCAACAGGGCTTTGTCAGAGGGAGGTCATGCCGAACAAATTTGACTGAAGTTCTTTGAGGAGGTGACCAGATGTGTAAATGAGGGTAGGGCAGTTGATGTAATTTACATGGATTTCAGCGAAGCTTTTGACGAGGTCCCACATGGGAGACTGATAAAGAAGGTAAAAGCACATGGGATCCAGGGTAACGTGGCAAGTTAGATCCAAAATTGTGATAGGAGACAGAGGGTGGTGGTAGAAGCTGTTTGTGTGATTGGAGGCTGATGTCCAGTGGCATAATAATGGCTGGTCCAGTATTGCTTATATATATGAACGAAAGAGAGGAAAATATTTGGAGGATGATAAGAAATTTTGCAGATGACAACAAAGATTGGGTGGTTGGCAGTGAAGAAGAAGGTCTTGGGTTACAGGAGGCTATAAGCGGATTGGTCAGATGGGAAGATCAGTGGCAGATGGACTTTAGCCCTGAAAAGTGTGAGGTGATGCACTTTGAAAGGAGTAACACGACAAGGGAATATTCACTGAATGGCAGGACACTAGGAAGAGGAATCTTGGGGTGCTTGTCCACAGATCCCTGAAGGCGGCAGGGCAGTTGAATAGGATAGTTAAGAAGGTATATGGGACACTTGCCTTTATCAGTCGTGGCATAGATTATAAGAGTACGGTTATGTTGCAGCTATACAAGAATTTGGTTAGGCCACTGCTAAAGTACTGTGTTAGTTCTGGTCACTGTACTATAGGAAGGATGTGGGTATAGGTGGGGGAGAAGATGAAGGGGGGGGGGGGTGGGGGAGAAGATGAAGGGGGGGGGTGGGGGAGAAGATGAAGGGGGGGTGGGGGAGAAGATGAAGGGGGGGTTAGGGGAGAAGATGAAGGGGGGGGTGGGGGAGAAGATGAAGGGGGGATGGGGGAGAAGATGAAGGGGGGTGGGGGAGAAGATGAAGGGGGGGGGTGGGGGAGAAGATGAAGGGGGGGGTGGGGGAGAAGATGAAGGGGGTGGGGGAGAAGATGAAGGGGGGGGGTGGGGGAGAAGATGAGGGGGGGGTGGGGGAGAAGATGAGGGGGGGTGGGGGAGAAGATGAGGGGGGGTGGGGGAGAAGATGAGGGGGGGGTGGGGGAGAAGATGAAGGGGGGGGTGGGGGAGAAGATGAAGGGGGGGTGGGGGAGAAGATGAAGGGGGGTGGGGGAGAAGATGAAGGGGGGTGGGGGAGAAGATGAAGGGGGGGTGGGGGAGAAGATGAAGGGGGGGTGGGGGAGAAGATGAAGGGGGGTGGGGGAGAAGATGAAGGGGGGGGTGGGGGAGAAGATGAAGGGGGGGTGGGGGAGAAGATGAAGGGGGAGAAGATGAAGGGGGGTGGGGGAGAAGATGAAGGGGGGGTGGGGGGAAGATGAGGGGGGTGGGGGAGAAGATGAAGGGGGGGGGTGGGGGAGAAGATGAAGGGGGGTGGGGGAGAAGATGAAGGGGGGGTGGGGGAGAAGATGAAGGGGGTGTGGGGGAGAAGATGAAGGGGGGGTGGGGGAGAAGATGAAGGGGGGGGGTGGGGGAGAAGATGAAGGGGGGGTGGGGGAGAAGATGAAGGGGGGGGTGGGGGAGAAGATGAAGGGGGGGTGGGGGAGAAGATGAAGGGGGTGGGGGAGAAGATGAAGGGGGGTGGGGGAGAAGATGAAGGGGGGTGGGGGAGAAGATGAAGGGGGGTGGGGGAGAAGATGAAGGGGGTGGGGGAGAAGATGAAGGGGGGTGGGGGAGAAGAGGGTGGGGGAGGAGGAGAGGGTCCGGGGAGGGGGGTAGGGAGAGATGGGGAGGAGGGTAGGGGGGTGGGGGAGAAGATGAAGGGGGGTGGGGGAGAAGATGCAGGGGGGGTGAGGGAGAAGATGCAGGGGGGGTGGGGGAGAAGGGGTTGGGGTGGGGGAGAAGGGGTTGGGGTGGGGGAGAAGGGGTTGGGGTGGGGGAGAAGGGGTTGGGGTGGGGGAGAAGGGGTTGAGGTGGGGAGAAGGGGTTGGGGTGGGGAGAAGGGGTAGTGGTGGGGGGAAGGGGGGAAGATGGGGGAGAAGGGGGTAAGGATGGGGGAGAAGGGGGTGGGGAGAAGGGAAGGAGGTAGGGATGGGGGAGAAGGGGGTGGGGAGAAGGGAAGGGGGTAGGGATGGGGGAGGGGGGGGGAGAAGGGAAGGGGGTAGGGATGGGGGAGAGGGGTAGGGATGGGGGAGAGGGGGGTAGGGATGGGGGAAGGGATGGGGGAGAGGGGTGGGGAGAAGGGGGAGGAATGGCAGTGGGGAGGAGGGATGGCAGTGGGGAGAAGGGGTAGGGGATGGGGAGAGGCTATAGGGATGGGGGAGAGGGTAGGGGGGGAGAGGGTAGGGGGAGGAGAGGGTGGGGGAGGAGGAGAGGGTCCGGGGAGTGGGGTAGGGAGAGATGGGGAGGAGGGTAGGTGGAGATGAGGGATGGGAGGGGTATGGGAGATGGATAGGTATGGGGGAGTGGGGTAGGGATGGGGGAGTTGGGTAGGGATGGGGGAGTTGGGTAGGGATGGGGAGGAGGGTGGGGTGAGATGAGGGGGGTGGGGAGACTAGGGGTAGGGTGAGATGAGGGGGGTGGGGGAGACTAGGGGGGAGGGGAGATGGGTAGGGATGGGGGAGTGAGGTAGGGATGGGGAGAGATAGTGAGATGGGGTAAGGGGATAGGATGGGGAAAAGGGGATAAGGATGGGGGAGGGAGGGTAACGTAGCGGGGTTGGGGGTAGGGATGGTAATGTTGGAGGGTAGGGGCAGGTGGGACAGGGGTGGGAGTTGTAGGGGGTGATGGGGTGGGAGGGCTAGGGGCAGGATAGATGTGAGTGGAGAGGCATGGTAAAGATGTGTTGCGGGAGACAGGGTAGAGGTGGAGGTTAGAGGTTGGGGCGCAGGATAGAGGTGTGGCAGTGTCGTGTAGAATTTAAAGAAATGGTGCCAGAGTAAGGGGAAGGACAGATGACGGCAGAGTAGAAATGTGGTAGGGTGGCGGGGTGGGGGTAGGTCAGAAGAAGTCAAGGTAGAGTAGAGGGTGACAGAGAGGGGCAGGGTAGAGAGGGTAGTGCAGAAGGTAAGGTAGATGTCGGACAGGGCAGAGGGCAAGGTAGATGTCGGACAGGGCAGAGGACAAGGTAGATGGAGGGCAGAGGCCAAGGTAGATGGAGGGCAGAGGGCAAGATAGATGTCGGACATGGCAGAGTACAAGGTAGATGGAGGGCAGGGCAGAGGCCAAGGTAGATGGTTGACAGGGCAGATACAAGGTAGATGGAGGACAGGGCAGAGTGCAAGGATAGGAATTATTCAAATTCAACAACCTTTAAAAAAAATCTTGAACAGCTTTTGGTTTATTTGTGTTCAATTTCCAAGAATCCCCCTTAAAATGAGACAAGACTTTATTCCAATACATGTGAGCAGGAGCTTGTATTGTGACCATTGCACCATAAATAGTTAGCGATGAAACAAAGCAGACTTGTTGCCATTGAGATCCTGTCCTGTTTGGTGATTGCCTACACCCTTGTTTATGCAAAGCAATTATGAAGTTGTTTATTAAAGGACGTAGCTATTATATAATCGTCATCCATTTTAAATTTGGGGAGTTGAATTACTTCCATTATTAACTATTTGGCAATCATTTTCTGCCAGCTATTTATTCTGTATAAAATTCACATGGTCCACCAATATCCAGATTTGCAAATACCTTTTGCATGAAACAGGTGGTGAAAACATTGCTTTAAATTAGCTATGATGGAGAACTAACAATTTCATTAAAGTAACAACTTGGGGGTGGGGGCTGGATTTAATATTACTGTCAATTTTGCCATTTTAAATTCTCATTTCATCTTTGCAAATATAACCTCTGCACCTGAGGGAAATGGTATTTTCTGACTGCTGAGAAGCTAGGAACTGTGGATTTTGCACAGATGTTTAGGGGTCAAGTAGAGAAATGACTAAAAGTGAGGGGACAGGTACAAAAATAATTCAGAAAGTTAATGGAACTGCAACCGTTATGTCAAAAGGGAGTTAGTCATGTGAAGCTCTCTCTTTCCAGAGCACTTCTGCTCAGTTCTAAGTATTGCACCTCAAACAGATGTATTGATGCAGTGGAGAGTCACCAGAGTGATACCGGGACAAAAATGGTTAAATTATGAGGGAAACCTGCATGTACTAGGTTGGCATTCCTTTGAATACAGAATTTACGGGTGATCTAATTTCCATCAAGATGATTTAAGGGGTAGGTGGTAGAGATAGAGGAAAATGATTTCCCTGGTGGGGAAGTTAAATGCAAAATACTGTGGATGGTTGGAAATCTGAAATAAAAACAGAAAATGCTGGAACAACTCGGCAGGTCTGGCAGCATTTGTGGAGAGACAAACAGTTAACATTTTGAGTTCATATGACTTATTTGAAGGTATAATTTTAAAATCAGAGCTAGACAGGTTACACTGATATCTGGAAGAACTTCTTCATACAAAGAGTGGCGGAAATCTGGAACTCTGCTCCCAAAATGTTGAGAATTTCAATTGAAAATGTCAAAACTGGGATTAATAAATTTTTATTAGACAAGTGTATAAAGGGATATGGAGGCAAGATACAGGTCAGTCATAATCTATTATTGAGTAGACGACTCCTGTTCCTATAATGGAAATTTCATATAGAAACTCATTACCCTGTGCAACAGAGACAATGTAGCACCATTGCTAGCAGCAGAACATAATTTGAGTATGCTAACTTTATATTATTAATGTAGACATAAGAATTAAAAGTGGAAATATAAGGACAGGATGTTTTATACCTATGGTCTAATTATTCCCTTCCCTCTAGCCCTGCTTCACCTGAAGATTACAAGTGGCCTTGAGTTCCCTCCCACATGCAATGTTCAACTAGTGAAGCTTTTGCAATGTGTGTTATGCACTTCTTACCTTTGCATCACCATTCTGTTGTCGAAGTGACATCACAATATAATTTCCCATGTCGCACAGTCACACCTAAAGCTTTAGGTCAGCTTCTTTAATTACAAATTCCATACCTATTTTATAAATTTAATGCACCCAATTATTTCTTTTCCAATCGAGGGGCAATTTAGCATGGCCAATCGACCTATCCTACACATCCTTGGGTTGTGGGGTGCGACCCACACAAACCTGGGGAGAATGTGCAAACTCCACACGGACAGTGGTTAACACAGTTGCTTTACAGCTTTACAGGGTCCCAGGTTTGATTCCCGGCTTGGGTCACTGTCTGTGTGGAGTCTGCACGTTCTCCCCGTGTGTGCATGGGTTCCTCCGGGTGCTCCGGTTTCCTCCCACAGTCCAAAGATATGCAGGTTAGGTGGATTGGCAATTCTATACTGCCCTTAGTGTCCAAAATGGTTAGGTAGGGTTACGGGGATAAAGAGGATAGGGTGGAGGCGTGGGGCTTAGGTCGGTGCTCTTTCCAAGGGCCGGTGCAGACTCGATGGGCTGAATGGCCTCCTACTGCACTGTAAATTCTATGATTCTAAGAGGTGTGGAATTCCCACTAATTTAGAAGGCAAAGAAAAACTTTGGGATGACACCAATAAAGGTGGCAGCTATTGATTAAAAGACATGATTCAAAAGACATGAAGAATTTGTGATCTTGAAAAGTTGAAAGCAACAAGACTTTCATTTCCACATTGAAGGGCATTGAAAGGCATTAAGATGCAGAGGTTTGGCATTGCAAAGCAAGGACAATTGGAAATTGTGTGGATTAAGTGTCTGAAATGCAAAGGAAATTGATGATCGGTGGGTGATTTGAATGACAGAGAAAAGAAACTTTAATTAAACTACTATTTCACCTTCAGTACCTACACCAAACTCTATAATGATATTCAGCCTAATTCATTACTGCATAGAAAAGCAAAATACTATGAACACCGGAAATATGAAATAGAAAAACATAGAAAATGTGGGATTGGCACCCCAGTATGTGAGGGGGAACAGAAGTGGGAAAGTGCATAATTCTGTGCCACTAACTGGCATGCCAGTTTGTCGGCAGTATCTAATTCCTGGCGTATTTTTCTGGAAACCTCATCATGGTGAATGGCAACCCACCTGGTGGCAGATTGTGAGGCCAGTGCTCCAGGCTGACTTTGAGGCCCCCACCTGGTTACAGCTACAGCCACATGCTGCCTCGGGATGGAGGCACGACCTCTCCCTTATCAGAAAGGTAAAGACAGGCCCTCCATGTGCGAGGGCTTTCTATTCCTCATGCCTGATTGAAGAGGCTCGATCAATAGCTCATTAGTGACTAATTGCTTGTCGGCATCTATGTTTTATTAATTAAGGTTTCCTTTCTCTGATAATGACCATGGTCACAAGGATTCAACACCTGTGTCCATCTGAACAGAGCACTGTGCTACCCTTCGATGTGGGCTCTCTACAACTGTCTTTATACTATTGTCCGCTCTGCACACTTGTAAACAGTGTCAGGTGAAAACCCAAATATTTGCCTAAGTGGACCCAATTAAGCACAAGGATCTGAGCTGGTTCCTTCTCAGCATGAGACCTATAATAGTACACACTCAGAAGGAATCAGCGTGTTGAGGAGTCTTCATCCAGTAGGTCCACCAGCTACTATATTTTGTCTTTGCATCCTGACAAAGTATATGAATTATGGCAAGATGAGAAAGTTGCAATTTAGCATTATGAAGTTGATTATATGCTGCTGAAATTAAGTCAACATGATATATGTATGACATATTGGTCACTGATATTCAATTCTGTCACCAAGTAGCTATGGTATCGTAATCTTTCCATTTTCAATGGTCATGATCGGCAACATGCCATTAATGTCCATTACTTTGTCATCTGCAGCTGCTAGTGGAAGGCCATCGCCAGCCTCTACTGTTCATTACTCTCTTCTGCAACAAGAGAGAGAACAGACCAAGGAATAATAGTATTGTCCTGTGATTGTCCAATGAATTTGATGAGGGTAATTTTCAGGGAGAATGGTAGAGGAGTCAGGGTGAGTGGCTGTGGATGGGTAGATAAGGATGTGAAAAGGTGGACAGAAAAATAATATCTCTGAAGTCTGTTATCCCACTTTAAATCTGGTTACTCCAGTTGCCTCTTTAACTCAAAATACTTTGTTTACTCTTCCTTGCATTCTTCTGAACAATACCTTGGTCTCTTTTCTTAACTTCGGATTCCTTGGACACTTCATTTCTATAGTTTCCTTAACTAGCTTGACTTTAGATTTCCGCCATCTGTTTTCTTAACCGTTACTCCGTGGTATGCCTTTTCTTCTAGCAAAGCTGAAATAGAGGAGTTCCCTCTCGGGCCTTCTATACCCACTGCTTCTAGCAGAGCTGTGAGAGGTGCCTTCTCTCCCACCACCTATCTTAAACTGCCCAGAACTTCAGCTAAAACTAAAACTTAAATGCTTCTCTACCTTACAAGGCCCCAGTTGCTAAGCAACACCCACATGCTTATGAGATTTATTTATTCTTCATGCAGCAGCCCTGTCTAAGCACAATAGAAACACAATTGGAATTCAATCAATCTCACCCATACAAACACCTTTGCTAGCATCAATCTAATTATAAATATTACCCTTCTCAGCACAGAAATATGAAATAAAACACATTTAAAACTATACCTTATTTCTAATATTTACCAATATAGAAATAAATCCCTTAAAATGTTTCCTAAAAGAATGTTTTCCGAAAACAATGCATTTCAGAACCATTAAAATGTCAACTCATTAGTATTTATGCAGAACAATTCTATAGGGTGGCACGGTAGCAGAGTGGTTAGCACTGTTGCTTCATTGCGCCATGGACCCGGGTTCGATTGCCAGCTTGGGCCACTCTCTGTGCGGAGTCTGCACATTCTCCCCGTATCTGCGTGGGTTTCCTCTGGGCACACCGGTTTCCTCCCACAAGTCCCGAAAGATGTGCTTGTTAGGTGATTTGGACATTCTGAATTCTCCCTCAGTGTACCCGAACAGGCGCTAGAGTGTGGCCACGAGATGATTTTCACAGTAACTTCATTGCAGTGTTAATGTAAGCTTACTTGTGACACTAATAAAGATTATTATTATTACACATATCAAAATGACATGCACATTATAGTAACCAGCACATTTTGAAGGATATTATAATATCAATTATTAAGTTTAACCTGCTGCCCTAGATGAAAACTTGGTTTAAGCGTGACTTATAATACAGTATAGTAGACCACAGAACAATTTAGAATTTGTAGAGTGCCTGGGCGGCACGGTGGTGCAGTGGTTAAAGCTGCTGCCTATGGTGCTGAGGACCCGGGTTTGATCCCGGCCCTGGGCCACTGCCTGTGTGGAAATTTGCACATTCTCCCCATGTCTGTGTGGGTTTCACCCCCACAACCCAAAGATGTGCAGGTTAGGTGGATTGGCCACACCAAATTGTTCCTTAATTGGAAAAAAAAAATTGGGTACTCTAAAAAAAAAATTATTTTTAATTTAGAAAGAATTTGTAGAGTGCCTAAAGTTAATTGTGCTGCTGCCCAATAACTGACTAAACATATATTTTTAGTCCACTGCTGTAAAACTTTCAACTTAATGTGAAGCTAATGATGGAATTGTGAACTTTTAACTGATCAAATTAACCAACTAATTTCTGTATGGTGATATGTGGGTTAACATTTACAGACAATGAGTATATACATCTGAGCTTAGAAAAGTATTGATACTGTTGGGAAAGCTTCTAATTTTGTTATAAGCAAATTTATAACCTATATTTCAAGGATGTGGAATGAATTTGCTGAAGGCATGAGGCAGAGTATTGGCACACCTATGTTGGGATGAAAAGATTGCAGGAAATTATGGCATGAGTGAGTAACATCATTATGTAATCCAGACCATAATTGTCTGGAACGTTCCGGTCTGTTCCACAGAAAGAGTTGCCAGAAAATCTCAACAGCAACAACTTGCATATACATAGTGCCTTAAAGGTAGTAGAGTAAGAAGTAGATAAGAAACTATAGGCACCTAGTGGGTACGGGTGAACGTCGGCACTAGTAGAGATAGGTCACTATTGTAATATAGCTCTTGTATTAAACATCACTTTGATCACCAGCAGATCCTGTCATTTCATGGTGCCATGCTCTGCAAACCCCCGTGCTCACACGGCACTTCATCCCTGTCAAGTGTGAGAATGACAGCACTATGTCTCTCCCACCTCCCACACTGACAACGCAGTAAAGACAAGCTGCTGCTGGCACTGGCCCTGCCCACTCCAGACCCACTCCCCCCAAACCCCCATCCATGAAAGGTGTCACCGCCCCCCCCCCCCCTCTCCCCCCACCCTCCCTCCTCCTCCTCTTCCCCCCCCCGGCATCAAAGATTGGGGCTTTCATGTCTTCCACCCTTTGCCAGTGATGTGGAAGCCAAAAGCTGACAAAGTGTTGAGAGACTGCCCACCTCGTAAGCTGGAGGAAAATACCAGGACTCCTGACCCCGGAAATGGCTGCAGTAGATGAGATAAGACTGTTCATTCATAGGGCACTTTCAGCTCTCTGTCAGGCAACAGTCAGACATATCGTTGATAATGCTAGGAGTATCGCAGGTAAGAAAGGGGCGGCATGGTGGCGCAGTAGTTAGCACTGCTGCCTCACGACGCCGAGGTCTCGGGTTTGATCCCGGCCCCAGGTCACTGTCCATGTGGAGTTTGCACATTTTCCCCATATCTGCATGGGTCTCAGCCCCACAACACAAAAAGATGTGCAGGATAGGTGAATTGGCCACGCTAAATTGCCCCTTAACTGGAAAAAATTAATTAGGTACTCTATAGAGAAAATAAATCATAGGTAAGAAAGAACGTGTATTGTCCTGTGGATTTGTGATGTGGCCCAACAGAGATATGGCTGAGGGCGTGGCAGAACCAGCAGCTCAACATTCCAGGGTGGCACGATAGCACGGTGGTTAGCATATAGGATCTTCAGGCAGGCCCCCGGGGGAGGGATGATATCTTCGAAGGATCTTCAAATGAGTCTTTGTGGGTAGAATTTAGAAATAAATAAGGGGCAGTCCACTGGGAGTGTATTATAGGCCCCCCCAAACAGTCAGCAAGCAATAGAGGAGCAGATATGGAGACAATTCACTGAGGTGTGTAGAAGTAATAATAGAGTAATTATATTTTAATTTCTCCAATATTATTTGGGATAGTCACATTGTAAAGGGTTTAAAGGGAGCAGATTTCTTGAAATGTATTCACGAGACCTTTTTATATTAACATGTTGACGGTCAAACAAGGGATGGTATAGTTCTGGTCCTAGTTCTGGGAATAAAGCCAGACAGGTGTTTGAGGTATTGGTGGGGAAATGTGAGTGATAGTGACCACAACACCATACGTTTTGAATTTGTCATGGTTAAGGAAAAGGCAGGTCTTCAAAAAATGGTTTTGGATTGGGGGGAAGGTTGACTTTATTAAAATAAGGCAGGATCTGGATAAAGTAGACAGGGATCAGCTACTTCTGGGTAAATCTACAGCAGAACAGTGGGAGGGGGGGTGGCATTCAAAACGAAATTGGTGAGAGTACAGGTCCAACATGTTCCCTTTAGAGGAGCAAAAAGTTCAGTGAACCCTGGATGTCTAGGAATATTCAGAACTGGATAGGAAGGAAAAGGGAGGCTTTTAACAGGTACATGGGGAGCAAGTCTACAGAGGCACTTGTGGAGCATAGAAAGTGCAGGGGGATCTCAAAAAAAGAAATTAGGAGAGCAAAGCATGAGAAAGCACTGACGGGTAAGATTAAGGAAAATCCTAAGATTATCCATAACTATCAAGGGGAAGAGGATAACGAGGGAATTAGTTGGACCCATTAGGGACCAAAGGGGTCATCTGTGCATCGAGCCAGACGACATCGGTTGGGTGTTAAACGAGTACTTCACATCTGTCTTCACTTTGAAGACAGAGGGACTGTGAGGTCCTGAGCAGTTTGACACAGGGAGTAAGGAGGTACTGAAGGTTTTAGCCAGCTTACAAGTGGTCAAATCCCTAGCTCCAGATGGGCTATTTCCAAGCTGTTGTGGGAGGCGACAGAGGGAATTACAGGGGCTCTGACTCAAATGTTTTAATTCCTCGCTGGCCACAGAGAAGCTTCCAGAGGACTCGAGGACAGCTAATGTGGTTCCACGTTTCAAGAAGGGTGGTAGAGATAACCAGGGAATTCAAGACCAGTGAGTCCCCCTCCCATCAGTGGTAGGGAAACTACTGGAGATAATTCTGAAGGATAGAATCAATCTCTTCTTGGAGAGGCAAAGTTTGATCAGGGAGAGTCAACAGGGCTTTGTCAGAGGGAGGTCATGCCGAACAAATTTGACTGAAGTTCTTTGAGGAGGTGACCAGATGTGTAAATGAGGGTAGGGCAGTTGATGTAATTTACATGGATTTCAGCGAAGCTTTTGACGAGGTCCCACATGGGAGACTGATAAAGAAGGTAAAAGCACATGGGATCCAGGGTAACGTGGCAAGTTAGATCCAAAATTGTGATAGGAGACAGAGGGTGGTGGTAGAAGCTGTTTGTGTGATTGGAGGCTGATGTCCAGTGGCATAATAATGGCTGGTCCAGTATTGCTTATATATATGAACGAAAGAGAGGAAAATATTTGGAGGATGATAAGAAATTTTGCAGATGACAACAAAGATTGGGTGGTTGGCAGTGAAGAAGAAGGTCTTGGGTTACAGGAGGCTATAAGCGGATTGGTCAGATGGGAAGATCAGTGGCAGATGGACTTTAGCCCTGAAAAGTGTGAGGTGATGCACTTTGAAAGGAGTAACACGACAAGGGAATATTCACTGAATGGCAGGACACTAGGAAGAGGAATCTTGGGGTGCTTGTCCACAGATCCCTGAAGGCGGCAGGACAGTTGAATAGGATAGTTAAGAAGGTATATGGGACACTTGCCTTTATCAGTCGTGGCATAGATTATAAGAGTACGGTTATGTTGCAGCTATACAAGAATTTGGTTAGGCCACTGCTAAAGTACTGTGTTAGTTCTGGTCACTGTACTATAGGAAGGATGTGATTGGACTCGAGAGGGTGCAGAAGAGATTCACCAGGACATTGCCTGGGATGGAGCAGTTGAGCTATGAAGAGAAGCTGGATAGGCTCGGGTTGTTTTCTTTGGAGCATGAAGGCTGAGAGGGGTCCCGATTGAGGTGTAATAAGATTATGAGGCATAAGAACTAGGAGTAGGCAATTCAGTCCCTCGAGCCCTCACTGCCATTCAATATGATCATGGCTGATCTCTTCTTGGCCTCAACTTCACTTTCCTCTCTTTCTCCATAACCCTTCAACCCATTACTAATTAAAAATCTATCTACCTCCTCCTTAAATTTACTCAATGTCCTGGTGTCCACCGCACTATGGGGTAGTAAATTCCATGGATTCATGATCCTTTGAGAGAAGTACGTTCTTCTCATCTCTGTTTTAAATCTGCTACCTCTTATCTTAAAACTATGGCATCTGATTCTAGTTTGCTCCACAAGAGGAAATACCCACTTTACATCTACTTTATCAATACCTTTTATCATATATATCTCAATTAGATCTCCTCTCATTCTACTAAATTGGAGAGAGTTTGGGCCTAAACTGCTCAAACTCTCTGCACAAACCAAACCTTCATCTCTGGAATCAATCAAATTAATTTCCTCTGAACTTTCTCCTCAAATAAGGGGACTAAAACTGTACACATCACACCAGATGTGGTCTCACGTGTATAGTTGCAGCAATAGCTTCCTACTTTTCTACTTTATTCCTTTAGCTATAAAGGCTAAAATTCCATTTGCCTTTCTTATTATCTGCTGTACCTGCAAACTATTGTTTTTGCTATTCATACACGAGGACACCCAGCTCCCTCTGCACTGAAACACTCTGAAGTTTCTCTCTATTTAGTTAAGAAATTGCCTTTCAATTTTTCTGACCAAAATGGATAACTTCACACTTCTCCATATTGAACTCCACCTGCCAAATTTTGGCCCACTCATCTAACCTATTTATATCCATTTGTAAGTTTCTTATTTCCACCTTGCAGCTTACTATCCCATCTATTTTAGTGTCAGCTGCAAATTTGGTTATAGTACCTTCTATCCTTGCATCCAAGTCATTAATATATAGGTGGGCACGCTAACACATTGGTTAGCACCGTTGCTTCACAGTGCCAGGGACCCGGTTTGATTCCCGGCTTGGGTCACTGTCTGTGCAGAGTCTGCATGTTTTCCCCATGTGTACGTGGATTTCCTCCGGGCGCTCCGGTTTCCTCACACAAGTCCCGAAAGACGTGCTTGTTAGGTAAATTGAATTCTCCCTCAGTGTACCCGAACAGGTGCCAGAATGAGGCGAATAGGAGATTTTCACAGGAACTTCATTGCAGTGTTAATGCAAGCCTACTTGTGACACAAATAAAGACTATTATTATATATTGTAAATAGTTAGGGTCCAAGGACTGAACCCTGTGGCACCCCACTAGTTACATCTTGTCAACCAGAAAAATACCCATTTATCCTGGCTCTCTGCCTCTAATAAGATTTATTAGTCTTCTATCCAACTAATAAATTACCCTTAACCCCATGTAATCTTACCTTGTGTATTAACCTTTTGTGAAGCACCTTATCAAATGTCTTCTGGAAGTTCAGATCTACCACATCTACAGGATGGCATTATCCACTTGGCTCGTTACATCTGTGAAGAACTCCAGCAAATTAGTCAAACACTTCATAAAACCCTGCTAACTCTGATGGAGTACATTTTGACCTTCTCAGTGTCCTGTTATTACTTCCTTAATAATGAATTCTAACAATTTCCCGACAGATGTTAAACTAACTGGTTTATGGTTTCCTACTTTCTGCCTCCCTTTTTGAATAAAAGTGTTGCATTAGAATTTTTCTAATTCATTGGAACCTTACCTGCATCCAGGGAATATTGGAATATTATAACCAATAGATCCACTATCTCCCCAGCCACTTCCTCTAAGACCCTAGGATGTAGGCTGTCAGGTGCTGGGGACTTATCTGCCTTCAATCTCAATAGTTTGTTTAGTACTTTTTCCCGACTGATAATGGATAGGATGGATAGAAGGCAGCTGTTCCCATTAGTTCAAGGGTCAATAGCAAGGGGGCATAATTTTAAGATGAAAGGCAAGAGGAAAATATCTTTTACCCAGAAGGTGGTGGGAATCTGCAATGCACTGCCTGGGAGGGTAGTTGAGGCAGGAAACTTCATAATCTTTAGAAAGTACTTGGGTTATGGGCTATATACTGGGAAGTGGGATTAGTATAGATTTACAGTTGCTATGAGGGTGCCCCTAGCCTGTCATGCCATGCGGGCCCAGGCCATCGCCCGAGGCCCTTTCTCCTCCTCCTCGTTAGGGACCCATTGACCTTAACGAGACACTCTGCGGTGGTGTACAGAAGTCAGATCCGGGCAAGAATGTGCATCCCCAACCAGAATGCTCGCAGAGTTCCAAATACATATTCATGATCCACCCTGTTGAATGCATTCTCCTGGTTAAGAGACAGGAAGGCGCTCAATGGACCAACTCTCTGGGAAATGTGGATCTGATTCCGGACCATTGTTATCTCAGGCCTGGATGTTATTATGAATGGTCCAGCCCTGGACTGTGTAGGACTGGTCAGGGTGGATCATGTGGTCTAGTTGGCACCGTGCCAAGGCAGGAAGACATTGCCATGGCGAAGATTTTGGAATCTGTGCTAAGGAGTGAGACTGGACATCAGTTTTTCAGCAGGCAGAGATCCCACTTGTTGGGCAGCAGGACAATAACGGCAGTCTGCCACGAAAGGGGCAGCTCATCAGTCATGGTACTCTCCCCCTCACGACCTCTGCAAATTCGTCCCCAGGATGTCTCACAATGCCCTGAAGAACTCCATGGTCAGCCCTGGGGTCGTACTGCTGGAGAGGCTGTTGAGGGTGTCGGTCAACTCCCCCAAACTGATAGGAGCATCAGGTTTTCCGGCACTCTCCGGGCCGAGTTGTAGCAAGTCCTCCCACAAAATTCTGTGAGCATCCTCGTTGGACAGACCAGAAGAGAAAAGAGCAGTGGAGAAATTTTGGGCATGGGCCCTAATGCCCTCTGCTCCAAGACGAGGGATCTGTCATTGCCAGCAATGTAAGGAGCTGCTGACAGACCCCGTGGCTTTTTTCCAGCGAGGAGGAGAGCCGCGGTCCACATCCTGAAGGAACCGGATTTGCGACCTCACAAATGCACCATGGGACCCGACGAGTTGCAGGTCCCTCAGCGTGCCCTTCCTCTCTCTGGGCTGGGTCCTCATCGGGCTGACCAAGTCGTGACTCCAGGTCGACCACCTCCTTCTCCAAGTCCTCAACTGTGGATTTTCACCTCTTTGGCGAACCCCTTGCATACTCCTGCTAGAAGACATGTGAGTCTTGCCCACATCCCACCATAGCCTCAAGGAAGGGAAGCCACATGGAATATATCTTAAAGGGTGCATGTGTAAGCCATACAAAATATAATATGGTGTGATTCACTCCAGCTATACCTGGAGGA
This sequence comes from Scyliorhinus torazame, assembly GCF_047496885.1. Classification (NCBI taxonomy): domain Eukaryota; kingdom Metazoa; phylum Chordata; class Chondrichthyes; order Carcharhiniformes; family Scyliorhinidae; genus Scyliorhinus; species Scyliorhinus torazame. The sequence continues at coordinate 124,226,253 of NC_092710.1, read as the reverse complement.
TATCATCTTCAAAGATAAAACAATCATAAAATATTACACTGTTGCCAATGTGGGCTTTAGTCACTACCACTCCAGATTTCAGTTGGCTATTGAAAGTCCAGTTTCTGTTGTCAGAAATAGCAGTAAACTACGCACAAGGCAGTGGTTACTGAATTATTACTATCAATGATTTGGTGATGCTGATGTAACCATGCTGAGTCATGCTGATATTAGGAAAAGGGAAATAGTTCTTGCATAAGCTCTTAAATTTACATTAACAAAATATATTTGTGCTAGCTCAGGGTGAAAGATCAACTTTCACACATAAACCCAACACTCGTAACACTTTATGACTCAATATATTAAGTATGTTTTGTTTGCACTGGAGTTGTATTTTGAGAGCAGTTTTGGAGCTGTTAACTTGGCTTCCAGGAAGGTTTAAACCATGAATATGTAATTACACCAGTTCCGAAATACTCCCAAGAATTAGGACTACAAACGAGACCACAGTAAAATGCAGTACCAAATGAGATTTTACGATTTAGTACAATATTCAGATTTCCTAAAACATAGATATGAAAAATTCTCAGTTTCGAGAGGCAGCATCCTAGATCTACTCCCAAGAAAATTCAATTGGATCAGGACTCCTCCAATTAGTTCATCCTTCATTTGCCCTGCCTCAGCAATAGCTTCTTGTCTGCTTAGGAGAGCTTTTTGTGATCTTGTCTGTTTATTTCTTGATTTTCTACGATCTGGATTAATTCCTCTGAACTGACAGGCAGAATTTTAATGGGATTGATCTTCTGGCAGGTGCCAGCAGCAGGTGAGGATCCCAATCATTGCAGCAGCTGGAGACTTCAACAAAGTACTCCCGGATCCCACCTCTGGGTTTCCTGGACAATCACTGAGCTTGGGCGTGATGACAACCTGTAGCAGTCAATGGAAGAATTTCTAGTTAAAGAAACCGTGTCGAGTCAGAATGGCAGAATTCAACATTCATTTTTGAGGTTTCAACAGCCATGTGAATGGAAGCAAGATGTGGGCAAGCTGTTCCCTAGCTCTCTAACTGTTCCCTGGGGGACTTGATGTCGGACTGCCATGAACTGCTTCCATTAGATAGGGAGGAAGATGCCAGGCTCTCAAACCAAACAGGTAATAATAATAATAAACTTTATTATTGTCACAAGTAGGTTTACATTAACACTGCAATGAAGTTACTGTGAAAAGCCCCTAGTCGCTACATTCCGGCACCTGTTTGGGTACACAGAGGGAGAATTCAGAATGTCCAATTCACCTAACAGCACCTCTTTCGGGACTTTTGGGAGGATTCTGGAGCATCCGGAGGAAACCCACACAAACACTGGGAGAACGTGCAGACTCCGCACATACAGTGACCCAAGTCGGGGATCGAACCTGGGACCCTGACACTGTGAAGCAACAGCGTTAACCACTGTGCTACTGTACCGCCCAGATGTGGATGGAAGTGGCCAAGGATATGAGCAGCAGGAGTATGGGCCCTTGAACATGTATGCTTTTGTGCAAGAGTTTCAAAGATATCCTGAGGGCAAGATATGTGAGTGGCAAACAATTTCAGGTGGCAACCCCTACACTCTGACATGCCTCAGCATTCTCCTGCACAGCACCCACACCTTGCAGCGCTACCCATTCCTCGATCCTTACATCCGCATCCGAACAGCAAACGCTCCACAATCGCCTCATCTTTCTGTCGTGTCACACCATGCCTCAGTCACCTGCTACAGACATTGCCATTCTCCACACATTCAATTTCTCACACTCAGCACTTTGTTTTCTCTTCTGGCATGCGAAGAGAGCACAGAGCAAGAGGCAGTGAAACAGGGGCAGTTGGGGGGGGGGGGGGGGGCAGGGGAGGGGGGGGGGGGGAGACAGGTCACCTTCCAATGAGAGCCACCACTGGCCTCTGCAGAGGACAAAGCCTTGGAGATCAGCAGAGTGATGGAGTGATCATTGGTGATGGAAAAATTGGGGTCTCACGGGTACCCGGTGACAGGATTGGAAATCACACTGCCACTTGGCATAAAACCATCGCTCCAATTGAGTTGCCATGAACTAAAATTTGAACTGTGGTTGTATTTAACCCTTTCCCCGTGTCAGTTCCATTGTACAGCGTTCATCTCTCACAGGTCCGTCGAGCGTGGCACAGGAGCTGGAGCATGAGGAGGACAAAGCACAGTCGTCCTCAACCATTGAGAAGACCCTTTCAGGAGTTAATCCTTGAATTACTTCTTCAGCCACCCAAGGCTTTCTATATAAATGTCCTTGCGCTCGTTGTTCCCTTCTTCTGCATTAGTGATTGAGTTCCTTACAGGTGTCATCAGCCATGTCCCTAGATAGTGGCTGTTGTCTTCAAGGAACCACCTGCTGACTCTGTTTTGTCAGTGCACAGGCCTGTGAGAGAGGTGACTGGTGCAGAATAAAATTATTGGGGCAGCTTCAGGATATCTTCCACAGACATGCATGAATCCCTTTCATTGGTCACGTCCAAACTAAACATTGATTTTGACTAATAAATGCACCTGGATATGCTGCCTCACAGGGCTGAGGTCCCAGGTTCGAACCCTGCTCTGGGCCACTGTCCTTGTGGGGTTTCAGCCATTACTCCCCGTGTTTGCGTGGGTTTCGCCCCCACAATCCAAAAGATGTGCAAGCTAGGTGAATTGGCCATGCTAAATTGCTCCTTAATTTGAAAAAATGAATTGGGTACTCTAAATTTAAAAATAATTTTTTTTTAATGTACCTGGATAACATGAGGATATCTTATTTGCCACATATATGAAGTCTGTGACTCCCCAGATCAATGGGAGTTCAGATATTACAGCAAAAGAAAGAACCCACTGGCACAGGCTGGTCTCATCGGTAACAAAGTGGTCCGTACTGACTGCCAAACATGGCATTGACCACCTGGGCGATACACCTCTGGGCAGCAGTTGTCGCCAACAAATTCCTGGAAAGAATCTTTGAGGAAATTTAGGAGTTTGGTGACCTTGATGGCATTGGCAAATCATGCGCCCTTGGGCCATTTGCAAAGTATGCCTCCTTGGCCCTCTTCGAAGGAGATCTTGTTCCAGGAGACTGCAGATGTTAGCAACAACCTGCCATGAAAACCTGAGCCATTTGGGGCATGGTTACTCTATTATTTTGAGGCAGCTGAATGAATGGCATTTTATCGCGGGCCAGGCCACCATGTGGGCACCCCCTGGGGCCAGATCGCCCCGTGCCCCCCGGAGCCCGCCTGTGCCGCCTTGTCCCACCGGTAAGGTAGGTGGTTCAATCCATGCCAGCGGGACAGGCATCCTAGCAGCGGGACTTCGGCCCACCTGGGCCGGAGAATCGCGGGGGGGGGGGCCGCCAACCGGCGCGGCGCCATTCCCGCCCCCGCCGAATCTCCGGTGCCGGAGAATTTGGCAACTGGCGGGGGGTCGGAGAATCTCGCCCTTCATCCCTGATGAGTCACTAACTATCCCCTGTGGGCTGCACAGACCAAATTCAAAGAGAGCTATACAAAGGTCACCTGCATTTCATAACCCAGACTGTCAACAGGCGTCTGCTCATCTGCTAAGATAAAGTGCCCCACAACCTTCTTTTCAATTCTTAATGATTGAAACATTTAAAATTCTCAGGGACCCAGACGAGGGGTACACATCCCTTGTCAAAGAGAGTATGGAGAGTTGGATGTCGTGTGGCATGGATCTCTGGCTTGTGGAAACAGTAATATTGCCTATCTGAACTACAAAGTCCCAGTCTGCCTTTTTACCATCTGACTTGCAGCCTCACAGGAACTCTGGTCAAAATTGGGCACCTGGCCCCATCTACACTGTTTCTGCTAGAAATTCTGTCCCATTGCCTCCAAGACTGATTTATCTCTGCATGTCCATCTCGTCAGATGAAGTCAGCACTAGAGAGAGAGGTCACAGATATAGGTTGAGGTGGTAGATTTAAAACTGAGATGACGCCAAACTACTTCTTGCAGAGGATGGTGAATTTGTGGAATTTGCTGCCCCACAGTGCGGTGGATGCTGAATGATTAAATGGTTTCAAAAAGGAGATAGATATGTTTCCAATTTTAAAAAATGGGTTGAAGGGATATGGGAAACAAACAGGGAGGTGGATTTGAACCTGGAAGTGATCAGCCATGATCTGATTGAATGGCGGAACAGGCTCGAAGGGCTGAATTGCCTACTTCTGCTTAACACCAATGGAAAATGTTTTCAACCTGCTGACATCCGTGAAGAAATACTTCATTGAACTTTGATCCTGGACTCTGGATCCCACGTGAGATAATATTTCTTTTCTGTGTTGGTCTGTGTCAATGTAAATCTTTCTTTTCTCTAAACCTCTTTTACTGTAAGAATGCAAAGGAGACAACATTGCGACCCTCCTCCTGCGTTTGAGTGTGTACAAATAAACTAACACTTTGGGATCAGCTTATCTTGAGTTTGCAGTGCAGTTTTTAATAGAAAAATGGATCGCACTAAAACCGGGGGTGGAGGGAAAGAGGGAAACAAATCAAAGTACTTTTCAGTTTACAGATAGATGGTGAGAAAATAACTGTTTAAATTAGCTCCCCAATCTGCCCATAACAAAAGCATATTGATGTTACACTAGTGCCATTATACTATTCCAGAGGCACAAAGCACGAGCTCAGTCAAAGTAAAAAATATTTTTAAATTTCCAATATGTCAAAAAGTGTAAGTCTTCTTTCGCCAACTTGCTTTTCTCTTTTTGCATAAGGGAGTCTTTTTACGAACTAACTTTTGAAAATAATTTCTTAAATCTGTTAGGAATCATGCAAAATTATCATTGGGGTATTTCTGTATCAGTGGAAACGAATACGACATTTGCTTGCTTTCAAAACATTTGAACTTTAATGTTGACATAAGCATAACCGTGGACTACAGTACACCAGATTATTACATTTATTTAAAGCAAACAAAAATGCCATTTTATACATTTTGTTGAAATATTGACCTTTGGAAGAACATGTATAATGCTGTGTTTAGTAAACTCAAAAGACGTAGGTAATTTTACAGTCTGCTCATTAGACAGTTAACTTATGCCTCATCCCCAAATACTGTTTAATACTGCTGAATATAAAATGTTAACATGGAAAATACCATACCGCTATTACTGGTATGCAGCAGGTACATTATTACTTTGCACAAATCAAGTTGCCCATCTGGAGCTGTTCCTCTGCGATGATTTTTGACACATCTGGCAATTCATGACAGACGTTTCTGAAAGAGGGAAACTTGACACTTTGCCAGTAACATATGTATACAAATCTGTCAGACAGAAACACAGCTACAGGTTGTAACACTACTTACTCCTAGTTCTAAGGACTCAAATATTGTGAAAAAAAACTGTCAACATATACAATAAGCAAGCACAGTGAATTGGAGCAAAAATTAGAATATATGTGTGGCATGGTGCAACAGTGGTTAGCACTGCTGCCTCACAGCGCCAGAGACCTGGGTTCAATTCCAGCCTTGGGTGACTGTCAGCGTGGAGTTTTCACTTTCCCCCTGTGTCTGCGTGGGTTTCCTCCAGGTGCTCTGGTTTCCTCCCATGGTCAAAAGATGTGCAGGTTAGGTGGGTTGGCTATGCTAAATTGCCCCTTAGTGTCCAAAAATATGTGGGGCTACGGGAATAGGTGGAGGAGTGGGCCTAGGTGGGGTGCTCTTTCAGAGCGTCAGTGTTGATTTGATAGGCCGAATTGCTACAGTGCAGTCCTTCTGCACTCTAGCACCTTCAAAAAATATATATTTTATTCAGACATTTACAAAAAAAAAACTGAAGCTGAAGCAAAATTATACAACATTAATAAATAACCAACACCCACTTCCCTCCTGCTCCCTACTCTTGGCCCCTCCTCCTGTCCTACTTTCCCTATTTTAATCCCCTTATCTCCCCTTTCCCCCCCCTTCCCCTTTTGCTGACTCCTCAATCCTCCTTAAAGAAGCCAATGAATGGCTTCCACCTCCGAGCGAACCCATCAACTGACGCCCTCAGGACGAAATTGACCATGTCCAGCCTCAGCAATTCTGCCAAGTTGCTCATCCACAACCTTGCTTTCAACAGCTCCGAGTCCCTCCATCTAAGTAAGAACCGTCTCCGGGCTTCGGGGAGGCAAAGGCCAAAACGTCGGCCTCTCTCGCCCCCTGGCCGCCCGGATCCTCTGACACCCTGAATAGCGCTACCTGTGGACTCAGTGCCACCTTTACATTACACCTCTGGCATTACGTCTGTGAACTCCTTCCAGAACTCCTTCAGCTTCGGACATGCATAAAACATGTGGATGTGATTCGCAGGCCTCCACGTGCACTGCCTACACCTATGCTCTACCCCCTCAAAAACCTACTCATCCGCGCAACCGACATATGCCCTGTGAAGTACTTTAAACTGGATGAGGCTTAGCTTCGCACACGATGAGGATGCATTCACCGTCCATATGGCCTCAGCCCTAGTCCCGGCCTCCACCATCCGACCCAGCTCCACCTCCCACTTCTGCTTTATATCTTCCACTGGGGCCCCCTCCAAATCCATCAGCTCCTTAGAGACCTCGGCCACCTTCCCCTCCCCTATCCCCTCCTTCAACAGCACCTTGCCTTGGAACCCCATGGGCGGTAATCCAAGAAAGGACGACACCTCGCTTTTTTCAAAATCCTGAACCTGCAGGTACCTGAAGTTGTTCTGCCTGGGCAGCTCATACTCTTTCCTTCAGGTCCTCCAATTTCCCAAAACTGCCCCCTACAACCAGGTCACCAAATTGCTCAATCCCTGCCAGCCGCCACCCCCAAAACCTCACATATGATTATCACAGATCGGTGCCCACACCAAGGCGCCCTCCAGTCCCAAATGCTGCCTCCACTGCCCCACACCCTCAAGGCCGATACTATAACTTGGCTCACGGAGTACCTGGCCAGCGGGAATGGCAGAGGTTCTGTTAATAACACCCTTAAGCTCGATCCTCAACAAGAAGCCGCTTCCATCCACCCCCACGCTGACCCTTCCCCCATTACCCATTTCCTAACCATGGCGATGTTCACCACCCTGTAGTCATTCATTATATTCGGCAACACCAGCCACCTAGCCCCCGCTCCAAAAATGTGGTTCTGAAATGCGAACAGAAACCATCGCAGCACCGTCATCCTAACTGTCTGCACCTGACCCGCCAATGACAGTAGCCGTACACCCCACCTCTTGAAGCCTCCTTTCATCTGCTCCATCAACTGAGTCAAATTTAACTCGTGCAGCTGCACCCAACCCCACAACACCTGAATGCCCAGGTATCTAAACCTCGCCCCCACTGCCATAAACGGCAACTCCCCCAACTTCCTCTCCTGCCCTCTCGTCTGAATCGGGAACACCTTGCTCTTTCCCATATTCAACTTGTACCTGGAGGACTGGCTAAAGTCGTCCAAAATCCCCATAATGTCCCCAATGTCACCCAGTGGGTCCGAAATATATAACAACAGGTCGTCCGTATACAGCGAAACCCTGTGCTCGATGCTGTCCCGCGCAATCCCTTTCCAATCCCTTGACGCTCTAAGCGCCATTGCCAATAGCTCTTTAGCCAAGGTGAACAGCATCAGGGTGAGCAGGCCTTGTCCCACGATGCAGCCCGAAAGGTCCCAAACTCAACCAGTTCGTCCGCACACTTGAGACGGGTGCCTTGTACAGCAACCGGACCCAGTCCACAAACCCCTGCCTGAATCCAAACCCCCCCAGCACCTCCCAACAGATATTCCCACGCCACCTTCTCCGCATCCATTTCCACTACCACCTCCACCTCCTCCCTCTCCGGGGGCATCATGACCACATTAAGCAGCCTCCTCAGCAGCCGACAACTGTCTCCCTTTCACAAATTCCGTTTGATCCTCACCTATCACCACCGGGATGCAGTCCTCAACTCACGAAGCCAACACCTTCGCCAGCACTTGCTGTCCACATTCAATAACAATATTGGGTGGTACGATCCACACTGCTCTGGATCCTTGTCCTTTTTCAGTATCAGGGAGATGATGCCTGCGATAGTGTAGGGGGGAGTTCACCCCTCTCCCTCGGCTCATTGAATGTCTTCATCATCAAAAGCCCAGGTCCCCACATAAAACCCCACCGGGAACCCTCTGAGCTCGGTGCCTTCCCTGCCTGCATCACCCCCATACTCTCCATCACTTCTCTCAACCCAATTGGGGCCCCCAATCCCTGCAACATCTCCTCGTCCACCCTGGAAACTCAAACCCATCTAGGAACCGCCGCATTCCGCCCCTCCCCCCCCCGGCCATGGGCTCCGACTCATAAATCTCCTGTAAAATTTCTCAAACACCTCAGTCACCCCAGCCAAGTCCAGAACCATCCTTCCCGTCCCGCCCTTCACTCTGCCGATCTCCCTCGCCCTCCTCCTGCTTCCTCAGTTGGTGTGCCAGTATCCTACTCGCCTTCTCACCATACTCATAAGCTGCCCCTCTGGCCCTCCACAGCTGCCTCGCCACCTTCCCCGTGGATGCTAATCCAAACCCTATCTGGAGCCTCTGTCTCTCCTTCAGCAACCCTGCCTCCGGGGCCTCCGAAAAGCTCCTGTCAACCTTCCGAATCTGTTCCACCACCCTTGCCATCTCTGCCCGTTTCACCTTCTCCCTATGTGCCCGAATCGAAATAAACTCCCCCTTGAGTGCCTCCCACAGCGAGGCGGCCGTGACCTCCCTCCGTGTCATTGAGCTCCACATACCCCGGATGGCGGCCCTCACCCGCTCGCACACCTCCTCCTCCGCCAACAACTCCACATCCAGCCTTCACTGCGGGCGCTGGGTGCTCCCCCCTCCCCGGTCCACTCACAAATCCACCCTGTGCGGTGCATGGTCGGAGACACTGATCGCCAAATACTCCAAATCGGCCACCACCGCCAACAACGCCCTGTCCACCACAAAAAAGTAAATCCGGGAGTACAGGCACATGGGAAAAATATAAAAGTTTCCGGAGGGTTAGGATGTTGGCTGTTTGTTTATGCATCGTGTTTTGGAAATAGTGAATGTTAGGTATTTAGATAGTTTGATGGATATATCAATTTTGTCATAAGGTATTAAACCTTTCAAAAAATGAAAGCCAAGAAAAACCTTGTCAACCTGACTGATAAAACCTCTACACTATGATATGTCAGGAAGAAATGGCATTATGTCAATTTATTTTTCTATTTATTCAATATAGAAAAAGCAGAACGATAACTAACACCTTTCAGTCTCACTATTTAAACTTTTGACGAATGGTAAAACTTTAATCTTTATTGAGCAAGCTGGGTCGCATGCCAGACTTGGGTTGGGCTCAGTTCTGACTTGAACATTATCCGGCTTATCTCCTACCACTATATATTTGGTATCAGCTGGTTCCTGACAGTTTCCTCAAGTAAACAAATTTTACTTTAAACTTGTGTTAATAGTCACAACTACACCCTGTGTAATGTTTATCTTGCCAAGATATTGTTTGCATTTTCTTTGTCAGTTATTTTTCCCTTGAACATGTTAACTCCTTGCTGAAGTAATCCATGAATCAGCCTCTGGATCGTTGTTCAAGTGGACTGCATCTCCTCACATTTAAGCCTCAAAGATGAGTGAAAGAGAGGTTTTAGACTATACATTATTGCACATTTGTATCTCATTCTGGTCCCATCAGACACCCACACAAGTGCATTTGAAGCAGGTGTTACTGGATAATAACCAAAGGGGGAACATTGGTTGGTAAATCTCCAAATTCAAACCAAGAGGAACTCAGGCCAATGCAATACAGAGGGATGCTGATTCAACTGGTTGGATTGGTTACCTCAGCGCAGATTGTAGGTCAAACTTGGGACCTTCCTGATCTGCACGATTCAGCTGCTCTCCAGCCAATAAGGAAGTGTGCCAAGATATTTTCAGAGTACAAGTTGGTCATCATAGATATTGCATTAGAAGAGTCAAGAGCAAGTACAATATTGTGAGTTTGATGGCGGTGGAATATTGAACTCAGGCAGCAGCAGACAAGGCAGATAGGAGATGCAGCAGAAGAGAAGGGAAGTGTGGGAGAGAAACGGAAGAGGAAAGCAGGATTCTGGAAATGGATTTGGAGAGGAGAGAGAGTAGAAGAGGGCTATAAATGGAAAAGGTGGAGGTGGAAGCGATGGCAATGGGGAAATAAGGCAGAGAAACCAGTTCAGCAGGAAGTTCATGTCAGTTTATATGTCCTAGCTACTTTGACAAGCTGGGAGAAAAGGCAAGTATTTAAGTGGTTGAGTATAATGAGTCAGGTCAGAAGGATGGGGGGGTCCAGCGGTATAGTTAACTAAGAGTTAGAGCTGGGTTTAATCCTTTGAACTTTTCCTGGGTAACTCTTGAACTAAGTGAATCAAATCCACCTGGAGTCCCTGACTTTTAGAGTTTCAGAGGGTTCCTACTACCAGTAATTGCCCAACGGAGGTTGGGGCTTCCTGGGAAATTCCAACAGAGTCCTTGCATCCGGGCTTTCGAAAGGGGTACCCCCCAACGCAGATTCTGAGGTATGATCCTCCAGAGGATGCAAGATCTTGGCCCGTGACAGTGTGAGAGCAGCTTCATTGAGAGGAAAACTATGAAGCTCTCCTCTATTGGGCTGGGCATTTGAGCTGGGTACAGGAAAGATGGCGGCACGGTGGCACAGTGGTTAGCACTGCTGCCTCACAGTGCCAGGGACCCGGGTTTGATTCTGACATTGAGTGACTGTGTGGAGTTTATCCATTGTCCCCGTGTCTGCGTGGGTTTTCTCCGGGTGCTCTGCTTTCCTCCCACAATCCAGAGATATGCGGGTCAGGTGGATTGGCCACGCTAAATTTGTGTCCAAAGGTTAGGTGGGGTCACGAGGATAGGGCAGGGGAGTGGGTCGACGTTAGGGGGCTCTTTCAGAGGGTCGGTGGAGACTGGGTGGGCCGAATGACCTTCTTCTGCACTGCAGGGATTATGAAAGAAACAAACCCAACAGCATCTATGTCATTTACATTACAATGGTGACTGCATTTCAAAATGACGTCATTAGCTACAAATCACTTTGAATTATTCAGTGATCATGAAGAACGCTACATAAATGTAAGTATTTCTTTCTTTCCTCTCATATCTTTCATGTCAGTATATTGCATGGCTCTTTACAGCCAGTGAAGTACCCTTGAAGGGAAGTCACTGTTGAGATATGGCAGCCAACCTGAATGCAACATGGTGCCACAAATAGCAATGTGATACTTGAACAGATAAAGATGTTGAGGGGTAACTGGGAAACTCTACTGCTCTTCTTCAACACAGTGGCCTGGGATCTTTTGAGGTTAACCTGGGAGGGCAGGTGGGTCCATTGGTTTACGATCTCATGTGAATAATGGCAACTTCAACAGTGCAGCACTCCTCTATACTGCACATGGAGTGGCAGCCTACACTATGTACTCAAGTCTCTGGGGTGGGACTTGACCTTCTCACTCTGAGATAAGAGAGCAGCCCTCTGTAGAAAGGACTAGATTGAAGTCTGTAGCGGTTAGCACTGTCTGTGTGGCGTTTTCACATTCTCCCCGTGTCTGCGTGGGTCTCACCCCCACAACCCAAAGATGTGCAGGGTGGCGGATTGGCCACACTAAATTGCCCCTTAATTGGAAAAATAAATGAATTGGGTACTTTAAATTAAAAAAAAAATTGAATGAAGTCTGTGCTCAGAAATGTTAGGGTGGAACAAGGTACAAAAAGGAAAAAATAATGTTGGGCTGCTATGGAGCTCTTTGTGTAAACACTGAGGACCCATGAGCAGCAATGCAATGATTCACATATTTATGAATTCAAGACAATGCCAAGCAAGCAGCAACATGAAATCCAGACAGGTCAAATCATCACACCACAGTTCAGAGCAGTTGGAAATTAAATACTTTTTGAGATCAATGGGCGCGATTCTCCACTCCCACGCCGGTTGGGAGAATCGCCTGGGCCGCCAACATTTCCGGGGACGCCGGTCCGATGCCCTCCCGCGATTCTCCCAAGCGGCGGGAACAGCCCGGTCGAGTTTCGCGGGCCGCAGGCCGGAGAATCGCCGGAGATACCCAAAATGGTGATTCTCCGGCATCCCCGCTATTCTGAGGCCTGGATGGGCCGAGCGGCCAGGCCAAAACGGCGGGTTCCCCCCGCCGCCGTCTACACCTGGTCGCTGCAGTTGTGGGTGGTGCGTGAACGCTGGGGGGCGGCCTGCAGGGGGGGGGGGGGGAGGGAGGGGGGATCCTGCACCGGGCTTCACCTGGAATGTGGGGTGGCCCGCGATCGGTGCCCATCGATCGTCGGGCCGTCCTCTCTGAAGAAGGACCTCCTTCCTTCCGCGGCCCCGCAAGATCCGTCCCCCATCTTCTTGCGGGGCGGATTTAGAGAGGACGGCAACCACGCAAGCGCGGGTTGGCGCCGGCCAACCCGCGCATGCACAGATGACGTCCGTTATGCGGCGCCAGCTGCGTCATCTATGTGGCACCGCTTTTACACGGGTGACAAGGCCTGGCGCATGCAGATGACGCGGCCCCGATCCTGGCCCATTGTCAGGGCCAGAATCGGTCGCGACCGGGGCCGTTCCGCGCCGTCGTGAACCTCGAAGGCGTTCACGACAGCACGGCCACTTCGGCGTGGGAGTGGAGAATCCCGACCAATTAGTTTTAAAAGGAGTGCTATTAGTCCAATGTGAGGGGGGATGCTTGGGGAATTTTCTACGCCTGTTTTGCGCCAGCTGGCTGGCCGGCGGTAGGATCTTCTGGTCCCGCCGCTGTCAATGGGAATCCACCCCACGCTGCCAGGAAACCCGCTGCGAGGGCTCGCCGTCAGCAGGACTGGAAGATCCAGCTAGAGAGAACAGCTGAAAAATCCCCCAGTGTATACATCACAGGAATCCAAGGCATGCAGACTTTGATGCAGGGTACAAAGTATCATAAAGTTGCAGAACTCTGAGCAGAGAGACGCCCTAATAGAATTTTGAAGTTGAGTCTGGGAGGGGTTGAGGTAATGGTTTACCACAGGAACTTAAAAGTTCAGAAGGGCACATTTAAAAGAACGATCAGATTAGTCCTCCTTCACTGCGCTTTCCCCGTATCCCTACATTCACTTTTCTTTCAAATAGTCTCCTATGAAGTATACTGTCGAATCTGCTTCTACTATCTTCTGAGGCAGTGCATGCCAGATCATAATTAACTGCAGAAAATTTCACCTCTCGGGCGGGATTTTCCGCCCCTCCCAGGGCGGGGTTTTGGGTGGCTCACCATGGCTGCTGGCGGGATGTTCCGGTCCCGATGTTCATGGCATTTTGTGTGGCCCGCAAATCCCGTCTCCGTCCAATCCGCCTACGGTGGGACCAAATCACCCTTCTGAGTGAAGTGTTGGTAAATCCCGTGTTTTAGACATTTTTCTTGGGTCTGGTTACAAATGCTTCTGCAGGTCTTGTTATTACTTCAGAACCCTTGAAAATTTTGATAACTTTTGTTAAATCGCCCCTTAAAATTCCCTGTTGTAAGGAGATTAATCCCATGTTCTCTAATATCCCACAAATCTGCAGGCCGTTGTCCCCGATATAATTCCAATAAATCGCCTCTCCCATCTCCAAAGACTCGCTATTTATTTCTCTAGAGCGCTGCAAACCCCCAGAGCTACAGCCCACAGGGAACTCGTGATTTCAATATTTATTAGTCTGAATTTGTTTACTTCAGTTGAAAGTGTCCGCAAACTGCAACTGTTTGCAGGGGATGCCCTAGTTCAAGAACAGAATCGGGAAGCAGCCCAAGAGTTATGGGGAAGGCCATGGGGAAACAAAAGATGTCGCAACTGAACTAGGAGGTGCAAGGAGAAAGCTTGCGGGAAATCACTGACAGTTGCAACATCTTTTTTCCCCAATTGCCTTCCCCATGCTCTACAGGATGATCACTTAAACTAGAATTTAGCTCGTCTCAACAGGCTTGCAATCAAATACCACATTCCGAACATTTTCAATGTTGAGTACTGTGATCAATAGATACCGAGACAAAACTGATGTATCCCAAAGTTCAGTTCGTCCTTTCCTTTAAGTAAGTACATTTCTTGCACACACATGGTAGAAAATAGAATACTATCAAAGTTTCATATACTACACTGAAACAAATTAGAAATGATGCACAACTTTTTCAGTTCTGGTCATTGTTAAAATGCCGAGAACTCTCAACATTTTCAATTGATGAATCCATGCCCTAATTGTATGTCTACTTCTTATTCTTTACCTCGTCTTTGGGATTAGTGTTGCCTTCATGTTCATCTTTTTTTAAAAACTCTGCGACAGGAACCATTGATCGGAAAAATACTGCCGGTCAACATCTTGTTTTGACCATCAAACAAGGATACCTATTGTTTAAATGTACCCATGATCTAGAAATACATGACTCTTAGCACACCTATGAGGGGGCATTAAGTTGGATGCAACCTTAACAAATCTCTTGGAATAACAGTGGACACCAATAAGGCTAGTAAAAGGGAATGCAGTGTGAGTTTAATGTATCTATTAGATGTTAAAAACAGTAAATCTCTGGGGTGGCACAGTGGTTAGCACTGCTGCTACACAAATCGAGACTCCAGGATGGTATGTAGCCTCCCTGGTGCAAGGGTCAAGGATGTCTCGGAGCGGCTGCAGACATTCTGGGGGGGGGGGGGGGGGGGGGGGGGGGTGAACAGCCAGCTGTCGTGGTGTACATAGGCACCAACGATATAGGTAAAAAACAGGACGAGGTCCTACAAGCTGAATTTAGGGAGCTAGGAGTTAAACTAAAAAGTAGGACCTCAAAGGTAGTAATCTCAGGATTGCTACCAGCGCCACGAGCTAGTCAGAGTAGGAATGTCAGGAGAGAGAGGATGAATGCGTGGCTAGAGAGATGGTGCAAGAGGGAGGGATTCAAATTCCTGGGACATTGGAACAGGTTCTGGGGGAGGTGGGACCAGTACAAACCGGACGGTCTGCACCTGGGCAGGACTGGAACCGATGTCCTGGGGGGGGGGGGGGGGGGGGTGTTTGCTAGAGCTGTTGGGGAGAGTTTAAACTAATGTGGCAGGGGGATGGGAACCGATGCAGGAAGTTGGAAGGTAGTAAAACAGGGACAGAAACAAAAGGCAGTAAGGGGGAAAGTGTAAGGCAGAGAAGCCATAGTCAAAAATCAAAAAGGGCGACAGTACAAGGTACAGTGACTGAGGGGAGCTCAGTGAATAGGACCAGGAATACGAAAAGAAATAAAACGGGAAGTGAAAACATTAATGGTAAGCGACGCGACAGGTTGTTACATGAAGATATGGATTCAACGACAAGGAAAATTAGGAGAAAGGTTAAGAGGAAATATAACTTAGGAGAGGTTACTGATCGAGGTGTTAAGATTCAGAACAGAGGTAAAAAAGCCAACATAAGTGTACTTTACCGGAATGCTCGTAGTATTCGGAATAAGGTAAATGAGTTGATGCCGCAAATCATCGTGAATGACTATGCTTTAGTGGCCATTACTGAAACATGGTTAAAGGATGGTCACGACTGGGAGTTAAATATCCGAGGGTATCAAACTTTTCGGAAGGACAGAGTGGATGGTAAGGGAGGTGGTGTAGCTCTGTTATTTAAGAATGACATCCGGGCAACAGTAAGGGATGACATCGGTGCTATGGAGGATAAGGTTGAATCCATTTGTGTGGAAATCAGGAATAGTAAGGCGCAAAAGTCACTGATAGGAGTAATCTATATGCCACCAAATAGTAACATTATGGTGGGGCAGGCAATAAACAAAGAAATAACTGATGCATGTAGAAATGGTACAGCAGTTATCATGGGGGATTTTAATCTACATGTTGATTGGTTTAACCAGGTCGGTCAAGGCAGCCTTGAGGAGGAGTTTATAGAATGTATCCGCGATAGTTTCCTGGAACAGTATGTAATGGAACCTATGAGGGAACAAGCGGTCCTAGATCTGGTCTTGTGTCATGAGACAGGATTGATTCAGGATCTCATAGTTAGGGATCCTCTCGGAAGGAGCGATCACAATATGGTGGAATTTAAAATACAGATGGAGGGCGAGAAGGTAAAATCAAGCACTAGTGTTTTGTGCTTAAACACAGGAGATTACAATGGGATGAGAGAAGAACTAGCTAAGGTAGACTGGGAGCAAAGACTTTATGGTGAAACAGTTGAGGAACAGTGGAGAACCTTCCAAGTGATTTTTCACAGTGCTCAGCAAAGGTTTATACTAACAAAAAGGAAGGACAGTAAAAAGAGGGAAAATCGACCGTGGCTATCTAAGGAAATAAGGGAGAGTATCAAATTGAAGGAAAAAACATACAAAGTAGCAAAGATCAGTGGGAGACTAGAGGACTGGGAAATCTTTAGGGGGCAACAGAAAGCTACTAAAAAAGCTATAAAGAAGAGTAAGATAGATTATGAGAGTAAACTTGCTCAGAATAGAAAAACAGATAGTAAAACAAATACATAAAACAAAAAAGAGTGGCTAAGGTAAATATTGGTCCTTTAGAGGATAAGAAGGGAGATTTAATAATGGGAGATGAGGAAATGGCTGAGGAACTGAACAGGTTTTTTGGGTCGGTCTTCACAGTGGAAGACACAAATAACATGCCAGTGACTGATGGAAATGAGGCTATGACAGATGAGGACCTTGAGAGGATTGTTATCACCAAGGAGGTAGTGATGGGCAAGCTAATGGGGCTTAAGGTAGACAAGTCTCCTGGACCTGATGGAATGCATCCCAGAGTGCTAAAAGAGATGGCTAGGGAAATTGCAAATGCACTAGTGATAATTTACCAAAATTCACTAGACTCTGGGGTGGTCCCGGCGGATTGGAAATTAGCAAACGTGACACCACTGTTTAAAAAAGGAGGCAGGCAGAAAGCGGGTAATTATAGGCCAGTGAGCTTAACTTCGGTAGTAGGGAAGATGCTGGAATCTATCATCAAGGAAGAAATAGCGAGGCATCTGGATGGACATTGTCCCATTGGGCAGACGCAGCATGGGTTCATAAAGGGCAGGTCGTGCCTAACTAATTTAGTGGAATTTTTTGAGGACATTAACAGTGCGGTAGATAACGGGGACCAATGGATGTGGCATATCTGGATTTCCAGAAAGCCTTTGACAAGGTGCCACACAAAAGGTTGTTGCATAAGATAAAGATGCATGGCATTAAGGGGAAAGTAGTAGCATGGATAGAGGATTGGTTAATTAATAGAAAGCAAAGAGTGGGGATTAATGGGTGTTTCTCTGGTTGGCAATCAGTAGCTAGTGGTGTCCCTCAGGGATCAGTGTTGGGCCCACAACTGTTCACAATTTACACAGATGATTTGGAGTTGGGGACCAAGGGCAATGTGTCCAAGTTTGCAGACGACACTAAGATGAGTGGTAAAGCAAAAAGTGCAGAGAATACTGGAAGTCTGCAGAGGGATTTGGATAGGCTAAGTGAATGGGCTAGGGTCTGGCAGATGGAATACAATGTTGACAAATGTGAGGTTATCCATTTTGGTCGAAATAACAGCAAAAGGGATTATTATTTAAATGATAAAATATTAAAACATGCTGCTGTGCAGAGAGACCTGGGTGTGCTAGTGCATGAGTCGCAAAAAGTTGGTTTACAGGTGCAACAGGTGACTAAGAAGGCAAATGGAATTTTGTCCTTCATTGCTAGAGGAATGGAGTTTAAGACTAGGGAGGTTCTGCTGCAATTGTATAAGGTGTTAGTGAGGCCACACCTGGAGTATTGTGTTCAGTTTTGGTCTCCTTACTTGAGAAAGGACGTACTGGCACTGGAGGGTGTGCAGAGGAGATTCACTAGGTTAATCCCAGAGCTGAAGGTGTTGGATTACGAGGAGAAGTTGAGTAGACTGGGACTGTACTCGTTGGAATTTAGAAGCATAAGGGGTGATCTTATAGAAACATATAAGATTATGAAGGGAACAGATAGGATAGATGTGGGCAGGTTGTTTCCACTGGCGGGTGAAAGCAGAACTAGGGGGCATAGCCTCAAAATAAGGGGAAGTAGATTTAGGACTGAGTTTAGGAGGAACTTCTTCACCCAAAGGGTTGTGAATCTATGGAATTCCTTGCCCAGTGAAGCAGTAGAGGCTCCTTCATTAAATGTTTTTAAGATAAAGATAGATAGTTTTTTGAAGAATAAAGGGATTAAGGGTTATGGTGTTCGGGCCGGAAAGTGGAGCTGAGTCCACAAAAGATCAGCCATGATCTCATTGAATGGTGGAGCAGGCTCGAGGGGCCAGATGGCCTACTTCTGCTCCTAGTTCTTATGGTGCTGAGAACAATGATCAAAATGGCATGGCAGCACAAAGGCCCATACCTTTTTTATTTTTATAAATTTAGAATACCCAATTCATTTTTTTCCAATTAAGGGGCAATTTAGCGTGGCCAATCCACCTACCCTGCACATCTTTTTGGGCTGTGGGGGCGAAACCCATGCAAACACGGGGAGAATGTGCAAACTCCACACAGACAGTGACCCAGAGCAGAGATCAAACCGGAGACCTCAGCGCAACAAAGACCCATACCTGATCTGTGCAGATGTTTATGTCACTTCTAAATTGATTAGGGCATTTAAAAAATTTTTTTTTTTTTTTTTTTTTTTTTTTTTTTTTTAAAAAGGGGGCTAGCCGTAGTCATTCCCAAAATAGGTGCAGGTTTCATTCCGATATTGAAATTTGGCATTTTGGTCTTTGGTCTGGAGCAACCTGGCTCAGGGTCCTCAAAGGGCCATCTCAAGGCTGCTCAAAAAAGAGCCGGATAGCTTGCCTAGTTTCTCAGAACACCCAGTTGTTATCTTCCCAACTTCGCCATCAAATCAGATTACCTTAACTGGCCACCCGCACACACCCAAGACTTAACCCAAAGCTTATGCACAGGATACAATCTGTAAGGGTCTGGCAATGATCTTTGTTAGAGCCTGCAGCTCAACTGATGAGGCCCGATAGATTTACTTTGGTCATCCAGCCGCTCTGTTTCATCTCATCTGCGCTATGTGCCACTGAAATCGTTCTTGGTGTGATGTGCTGAGGAATTTAATGCCCAAGATTCGGCTCAATGTGCTGTACTATGTTGATCACATTAAATGATCGGTATGTTGTCTGTACCAATCCTGAACATCTCCATCAAGGCAGTTCGAATAAAGTGTCTTTTGTTGTCTTCATGGAATTTATTCAAAAGTAGCTGTGTTCTCTCTGATTCTCCCCATTGATTTGCAGGAAATTGAATTGAAAAACATTGGAAATGTCTGCAGGACATTTTCAGATGGGCACGGCACTCCCCAAGGCTTATGCATCTGATTACAGGCAATGTAATCCGCACATTGACAGGAAATCTCACACCCTGCAGTTGTGGCATCAATATATGCAAAATTGAATCAAATATATTGCCAGTTGTATTCCAAATTAAATCAAAATGGCTACATTTCTCTGCTAAACCTATTGTGTAAAGATTGAAAAATTTTAGGAGATCCAAATCATTAAGCTTGCGGCTTGATTTAAAATACCATGTTTATAAGTTAAGAAACGTCTTCATTCTGAAATAAATCAAGACAACATTTGTGGACATTAAAGGATGCTGGTCCCAGTGTAGAATATATTCTATGTCATTTTTGAGGATCTTTTGCATGTTTAGTTCTATCGCAGTTTGTGCTGCCGTCATTGGATTTTGACTGGAGAAGAATAGCAGTTGAAGTTCAATACTTGGCCTGGTAATACACACGGAAAAGTGAAAAATAGTTGACGGAGAAAGCTTCAGCACACTTGGTATTATCACTTGAAGCCACAATATAAATTATTTCAAATTACAGGAGTAAATAAATGCATGTATTCCTCAGCAGAAAATATGTTGAATTTATTTGTGCAAGGGAAGTGACCGAATAATTGAATGATGACTTGCGTTTGCATGTTTGAGACAGTTAAATACTAATGTTAAAGGGTTTACTTTCACTGCTGGAGATATTTATTGCACATGTAAGATGATAATACAACAGTGTCTGTGGGCCTTCATTACATATTATTACAATTGTTTTGTTTCTACCAACTTCTGCTGATATGTTCAGGTGTGCACAATTTGAATGAACACAAAAATCTGGCTTAGCTGTGAAAGAATCCCTGCAGAAATTCTACCCATCCTCACCCAAGTTTGAAATCTTGACCACTGTTGTTAGCAAATGCCATTTAAGCCTTAAGATTTGTTGCGTTACACCAGAAATCCAACTGATTTGCAGTTAAGATTTAAGCTTTAAAAATACATTTTCCAAATTTGTGTAAGAGACATGTAAAACAAAACCCCAAGTTTAATGATTCTACACAACTCCTCTTCTTCGGCGATCACTGGTTCACGAGTATGACTGTCCACCACTGGTCAGGATTCTGGCATGGTTGATGAGCCCCATCCAAGAGCGTATCATTGACCGCATACTTGGCAGGTGTTCGCGATATAAAACCAATATAGTCCTGTTCACCATATTGAATCGTAGAATCTGTACAGCGTAGAAGGAGGCCATTCGGCCCATTGAGTCTGCAGCAATCCTCTGACAGAGCACCCTACCTAGGCCTAGTTCCCCGCCCTCTTTCCGTAACCCCACCAAACCCAAACATGGTTGGATGCTAAGGGGCAATTCTTGACATGACCAATCCACCTAAGCTGCACATCTTTGGACTTATGAGAGGAAACCGAAGCGCCCGGAGGAAACCCACGCAGACATGGGGAGAACGTGCAGACTCCTCAGAGGCAGTCACCCAAGGCTGGAACTGAACCAGTGTCCCTGGCACAGTGAGAGCAGCAGTGCTAACTACTGTGCCACCGTGCCGCCCCTAGCTGGGTTAAAATGGGCTGCATCAGCTTTTTGGTGCCCCAATTTAATCTGCCATCTAAATGATGTCTGGAAGTGTACAAATATAGGATAACCCTAATTTTTAGGTGGGTGTTGGGTGGAATTTGAGAGGGAAGCTGGGGTAATTCATGTAGGAGGAAGAGAAGAAGTCAGTTGAGATAGGGGAGTAGAAACAACAGAAACAAAAACATCCACGAGCAGGCAGGATGGAGGGAGCAAATGTAGGGAGGTAGTTGATCTGGGAGGAATGAGGTTGTCTTTACACTCCAGAAGAGAGTTTTGAAATAATGCGATGAGTTGGCCATAAAATGGAGATCTAGTATTTATTGCAAAATTCAACCCATGGTCAATTGTATGCCATGTGACACATTCAAATTTATATTTCATTACATGTCCCTTCGCTTTTTTCATCAGATCTGCAGCTAATAATCCCCGATAAGTGTCCAATCAGTTGCAGGAATGAGCCAATTTGTAAAAATTGCTTTAATTCAACAAATAATACAAGCATATAACTCAATGAAGCACTGCTGTATCAGCAAAGCTCAAGTCTGCTTAGGATAAATGTTTTTAAGTGTATCCGTTCAATTGCCAGGGTGGATTCACAATGAAACACACCATCCCTAGGCATAGGGTCCTGACTGACGCCGGGGGCGGGGGAAATGAGAGGGTGTCCCCCATCCTGGAACATTCCGCTGGCCTGAACGACATTTGAAAGAAAAGTGGTGAAGAATGCAGTGCAAAATCAGAATGCATTTGAATGAGAAGCAAGGAGTGGGAGGGAAGGTGGCAAGAAAGAAAAACTTCAAACGGCTGAGTTGGACTTGGACCCTGGCAGCAGGCTGGGAGAAGAGATTCACGCGGTGGGGGGGGGGGGGGGGGGGGGGGGGGGGTACCCACTGAGCACCAAGGAAGAGGCAGCGTGGCGAGCACCAGGTGAGGCAGCGGACACCAGCCTGGCGGGAGGCGAGGTGAGGGAGTAGAACCAAAGGTGGCAGCAGAGTGGACAGAGTGCCCCAGAGGTGAGAGTGGGACTTTGTGAAGGCTGAGTATGTGTGGTGCACAAAAGAGATAATCTTGGATTTCAGCAAAGCAGTCATACAGGCATGTTTTTACAAGTGAAGAAGCAGTGACCAATAAGTGTATTCTTATGGCTTACGCCTTTGCTTTCTTGGGGGTGGGGTGGGGGGGGGGGGGGCAGAACAAAAGGTGAGTGCTGGGCACCACAAACTGTAAATCCACTTCTGTCTATTACTGAGAAAACAAACTACTGAGAAAACAAACTATGCCACATGTGGCAAAACTAACTCTGAAACCTCACAAAAACCTTTTCAAAACTTTGCAATATTATCCACAAATTTCACCGCTTATCTCTGATCATTTTCTTCCTTCTTTTCATAGCATAGACAACTAAAACAGATTATATGACAGATTATATATACCCGGCCAGCTCCTCATGCCATTCAGAACTCTGAGACTGCTTTGCACCTTAGGTAAAGATACAAATGCAATCCATTAAGTAGAAATGGGCAGTTCAGCCTTTGGAAACACTGTCCCAGTTCCCTTGTTTGATGTTTAGCTGTTACTTCGCAACATCTTATAATCAAAGATCAACCCTTCACAGCTAATTTAAAAGAACTCAATTTCCACGAAGTAACTAGAAAAACACAGACTCTAATAAATGAATTATGAGACTACTAAACAAATCATTAAATTAGTCATAAAACCTGGCTGTTGTAGACTTAGAAGATTTCCCACGTCCAGAGACACAGGAGACAAAACACACTCTGGACTCTATTTTTCGTAGCTTGTTTGTCCTGGAGCAGATTGCTAGCCTGAAGCCAGGGCTAAAGTTTGAGTAGCACCATTCTCCATCAAGCATGTCTGAGCAGTTGCTCCCTCTCTGACTGCCCGAGTGTTGGAAGGATTTTGCACGTTGATATTCCCTCAATCTGTTTGGCCGCATTATGAACACTCCTTCTGTGGCCATCAAGTCCTAAGGTGGGACTCTAACCCGGAGCTTCTGCATCGGAGGCAAGGATGCTACCGACTGCCCCTCTAGTCTCCCCCTCCTCTGCCATTTTTCAGAAGACATAAATGCTAAATAATTAGTCATTTACAGGCGGCACGTTAGCACAGTGGTTAGCACCGTTACTTCACAGTGCCAGGGACCCGGGTTCAATTCCCGGCTTGGATCACTGTCTGTGTGGAGTCTGCATGTTCTCCCCGTGTCTGCGTGGGTTTCCTCCGGGTGCTCCGGTTTCCTCCCCCAAGTCCCGACAGACGTGCTGTTAGGTAATTTGGACATTCTGAATTCTCCCTCAGTGTACCCGAACAGGTGCCGGAATGTGGTGACTGGGGCTTTTTACAGTAACTCTATTGCAATGTTAATGTAAGCCTACTTGTGACAATAAAGATTATTTTTATTAATTGGAGTATCCTTGAACTGCCTTTCTGACTACTGATATCTGTTGTTCCAAGCCACGCAGAGTCTAAAAATCACACTATGATCGATACTTTTTCCCTGTAAATGACTAATTAAGCAGAGTTTCATAATATGTACATCTTTTCAGTGTAATGATCTGCACCATTGTTCCAGTAGTTTCTTTTTAAACGTAATTCTGAAAATCAATTGCACCTAATTGTGAAAGCATCAGTTTAAGCATCAGTTTAAGCCGGAGCTTTCTTTCTGTGAAATTAGTTAATTTTTGATTTTAAAAGCTCTTTGGCTGCAAATCAGATACTGACTGGGGCTGAAGATACTGAACTGGTCCTGGATTCTTGTGTTCTTTGACTAGGCATGGTGAAAACACAGCAGGACAAGCCAACTATAGCTTCTGGCAGGTCATCTTCACTGGTCCATTCATTAAGATCTGGGTTAAAACATTGGACACATTTCTTATATTTCTTTTCTACCTCATTCCAACCTGCCAGGAGATAAATTTTACCGTCCAGAACTGTAACCCCAGCAGTACTGACACCAATATGGAGGGGGGCGACATAGCTCCATTGCCCTGTCTGTGGGCTATAGCGTTCAACAGGGAGCACATCAATCCTCTCACCCCGAGCTCCAAGCTGACTTCCACCCAATGTGTACACACAATCTGCAAGGGAGATGGCACAGTGCCAGCCTCTGGGTGTGCTTAGATTAGCCTTATCCTGACAACTGTCTGCTGATGGATCATAGGCACAAACTGAACGGGAATATGCATTATTAATGTATCCTCCAGTTACCAGGATTTTTCCATCTATTACAGCACTGGCATGACAGCACCTCGATACCTCTAAAGGTGTCTTAAGATGCCACTTGTTGGTGGCTGGTACATAGCATTCAATAGAGGCAAGAGGACCATCTGAATTCCTTCCCCCAGTTGCAAAAAGTAAACCATTAAAAACATTTAGGCTGAAATGAGTGCGTCTCTGGACCATGTTTCCCAGATGAATCCAACTGTTGAATCGAGGATCATATCTGTAAAATGAATAAAAAGTGAAAAGATTTGGATTGGATTTGTTTATTGTCACGTGTACCGAGGTACAGTGAAAAGTATTTTTCTGCGTGCATCTCAACAGATCATTAAGTACATGGAAAGAAAAGGGACCTAAAGAAAATACATAATAGGGCAACACAAGGTATATATACAATGTAACTACATAAGCATCGGCATCGAAATGAAGCATACAGGGTGTAGTGTTAATGAGGTCAGTCCATAAGAGGGTCATTTAGGAGTCTGGTAACAGCGGGGAAGAAGCTGTGTTTGAGTCTGTCCGCGCGTGTTCTCAAACTTTTGTATCTCCTGCCCGATGGAAGAAGTTGGAAGAGTGAGTAAGCCGGGTGGGAGGGGTCTTTGATTATGCTGCCCGCTTTCCCCAGGCAGCGGGAGGTGTAGATGGAGTCAATGGATGGGCGGCAGGTTTGTGTGATGGACTGGGCGGTGTTCACGACTCTCTGAAGTTTCTTGTGGTCCTGGGCCGAGCAACTGCCATACCAGACTGCAATGCAGCCAGATAGGACGCTTTATATGGCTCGAATATAATTTTTCTTACAATAGCGTAATAATGTATTTGCAGTCTTAATAATCTTGACTGAAAAGCATGGAAAGGAATAAAAATCATTCAAGATCTATGGAATTGGTTAAGTGTTGAATTACTTTTCAAAATCAACCACCCTCCAGATAGTTAACAGTAACTTTAAAAAGAAAATTTAATTGTTTAATTTTTTAAAAAATAACTTTTAATTTTAATTTACTAATTAATTGATGCAATGTCAGTTAGAGGGGTGCAGTGCTCTGACTGTGAGATGTGGCAGGTCCGGGAGGCTTCCAGCGTCCCGGATGGGTTCATCTGCAGAAAGTGCACCCAACTGGAGCTCCTCACAGACCGCATGGTTCGGTTGGAGCAGCAATTGGATGCACTTAGGAGCATGCAGGTGGCGGAAAGCATCATAGATCGCAGTTATATAAATGTGGTCACACCCAAGGTGCAGGCAGAGAAATGGGTGACCACCAGAAAGGGCAGGCAGTCAGTGCAGGAATCCCCTGTGGTTGTCCCCTTCTCGAACAGGTATACCCCTTTGGATACTGTCGGGGGGGGATAGCCTATCAGGGGAAAACAGCAGCAGACAGAGCAGTGGCACCACGGCTGGCTCTGATGTTCAGAAGGGAGGGTCAAAGCGCAGAAGAGCAATAGTAATAGGGGACTCTATAGTCAGGGGCACAGATAGGCGCTTCTGTGGACGTGAAAGAGACTCCAGGATGGTATGTTGCCTCCCTGGTGCCAGGGTCCAGGATGTCTTAGAACGGGTAGAGAGCATCCTGAAGGGGGAGGGCAAACAGGCAGAGGTCGTTGTACATATTGGTACTAACGACATAGGCAGGAAGGGGCATGAGGTCCTGCAGCAGGAGTTCAGGGAGCTAGGCAGAAAGTTAAAAGACAGGACCTCTAGGGTTGTAATCTCGGGATTACTCCCTGTGCCACGTGCCAGTGAGGCTAGAAATAGGAAGATAGAGCAGCTAAACATGTGGCTAAACAGCTGGTGTAGGAGGGAGGGTTTCCGTTATCTGGACCACTGGGAGCTCTTCCGGGGCAGGTGTGACCTATACAAGGACGGGTTGCATCTAAACCGGAGAGGCATAAATATCCTGGCAGTGAGGTTTGCTAGTGTCACACGGGAGGGTTTAAATTAGTATGGCAGGGGGGTGGGCACGGGAGCAATAGGTCAGAAGGTGAGAGCATTGAGGGAGAACTAGGGAATAGGGACAGTGGGGCTCGGAGGCAGAGCAGACAGGGAGAAGTTGCTGAACACAGCGGGTCTGGTGGCCTGAAGTGCATATGTTTTAATGCAAGAAGTATTACGGGTAAGGCAGATGAACTTAGAGCTTGGATTAGTACTTGGAACTATGATGTTGTTGCCATTACAGAGACCTGGTTGAGGGAAGGGCAGGATTGGCAGCGAAACATTCCAGGATTTAGATGTTTCAGGCGGGATAGAGGGGGATGTAAAAGGGGTGGCGGAGTTGTGCTACTGGTTAGGGAGAATATCACAGCTGTACTACGGGAGGACACCTCAGAGGGCAGTGAGGCTATATGGGTAGAGATCAGGAATAAGAAGGGTGCAGTCACAATGTTGGGGGTTTACTACAGGCCTCCCAACAGCCAGCGGGAGATAGAGGAGCAGATAAGTCGACAGATTTTGGAAAAGAGTAAAACAACAGGATTGTGGTGATGGGAGACTTCAACTTCCCCAATATTGACTGGGACTCACTTAGTGCCGGGGGTTAGACGGGGCAGAGTTTGTAAGGAGCATCCAGAAGGGCTTCTGAAAACAATATGTAGACAGTCCAACGAGGGGAGGGGCGGTACTGGACCTAGTATTGGGGAATGAGCCCGGCCAGGTGGTAGAAGTTTCAGTAGGGGAGCATTTCGGGAACAGTGACCTCAATTCAGTAAGTTTTAAAGTGCTGGTGGACAAGGATAAGAGTGGTCCTAGGATGAATGTGCTAAATTGGGGGAAGGCTAATTATAACAATATTAGGCGGGATCTGAAGAACATAGATTGGGGGCGGATGTTTGAGGGCAAATCAACATCTGACATGTGGGAGGCTTTCAAGTGTCAGTTGAAAGGAATTCAGGACCGGCATGTTCCTGTGAGGAAGAAGGATAAATACGGCAATTTCCGGGAACCTTGGATAACGAGAGATATTGTAGGCATTGTCAAAAAGAAAAAGGAGGCATTTGTCAGGGCTAAAAGGCTGGGAACAGATGAAGCCTGTGTGGAATATAAGAAAAGTAGGAAGGAACTCAAGCAAGGAGTCAGGAGGGCTAGAAGGGGTCATGAAAAGTCATTGGCAAATAGGGTTAAGGAAAATCCCAAGGCTTTTTACACGTACATAAAAAGCAAGAGGGTAGCCAGGGAAAGGGTTGGCCCACTGAAGGATAGGCAAGGGAATCTATGTGTGGAGCCAGAGGAAATGGGCGAGGTACTAAATGAATACTTTGCATCAGTATTCACCAAAGAGATGGAATTGGTTGATGTTGAGTCTGGAGAAGGGGGTGTAGATAGCCTGGGTCACATTGAGATCCAAAAAGACGAGGTGTTGGGTGTCTTAAAAAATATTACGGTAGATAAGTCCCCAGGGCCTGATGGGATCTACCCCAGAATACTGAAGGAGGCTGGAGAGGAAATTGCTGAGGCCTTGACAGAAATCTTTGGATCCTCGCTGTCTTCAGGTGATGTCCCGGAGGACTGGAGAATAGCCAATGTTGTTCCTCTGTTTAAGAAGGGTAGCAAGGATAATCCAGGGAACGACAGGCCGGTGAGCCTTACTTCAGTGGTAGGGAAATTACTAGGAACTGGCTAGGTCATAGAAGGCAGAGAGTAGCAATGGAAGGATGCTTTTCTAATTGGAGGGCTGTGACCAGTGGTATTCCACAGGGATCAGTGCTGGGACCTTTGCTGTTTGTAGTACATATAAATGATTTGGAGGAAAATGTAACTGGTCTGATTAGTAAGTTTGCAGATGACACAAAGGTTGGTGGAATTGAGGATAGCGAGGAGGACTTTCAGATGATACAGCAGGATTTAGATTGTTTGGAGACTTGGGCGGAGAGATGGCAGATGGAGTTTAATCCGGACAAATGTGAGGTAATGCATTTTGGAAGGTCTAATGCAGGTAGGGAATATACAGTGAATGGTAGAACCCTCAAGAGTATTGAAAGTCAGAGAGATCTCGGAGTACAGGTCCACAGGTCACTGAAAGGGGCAACACAGGTGGAGAAGGTAGTCAAGAAGGCATACGGCATGCTTGCCTTCATTGGCCGGGGCATTGAGTATAAGAATTGGCAAGTCATGTTGCAGCTGTATAGAACCTTAGTTAGGCCACACTTGGAGTATAGTGTTCAATTCTGGTCGCCACACAACGATGTGGAGGCTTTAGAGAGGGTGCAGAAGAGATTTACCAGAATGTTGCCTGGTATGGAGGGCATTAGCTATGAGGAGCGGTTGAATAAACTCGGTTTGTTCTCACTGGAATGAAGGAGGTTGAGGGGCGACCTGATAGAGGGTCTACAAAATTCTGAGGGGCATAGACAGAGTGGATAGTCAGAGGCTTTTCCCCAGGGTAGAGGGGTCAATTACTAGGGGGCATAGGTTTAAGGTGAGAGGGGCAAGGTTTAGAGTAGATGTACGAGGCAAGTTTTTTTACACAGAGGGTAGTGGGTGCCTGGAACTCGCTACCGGAGGTGGTGGTGGAAGCAGGGACGATAGTGACATTTAAGGGGCATCTTGACAAATACATGAATAGGATGGGAATAGAGGGATTCGGACCCAGGAAGTGTAGAAGATTGTAGTTTAGTCGGGCAGCATGGTCGGCACGTGCTTGGAGGGCCGAAGGGCCTGTTCCAGTGCTGTACATTTCTTTGTTCTTTGAAATGAGGCTCGGATCTACGTTCAATTATTTGCTCTCCTTGTGACTAACTTTAGTGTGCAGATTCATGGGCAACAGTCATTTGCCCAAGTATTATTTGACTGTGGAGGAGCACTACAAATGCGATTCTGTCCCGAGCAATATCCACATATCCACCATACAGCAACCTGAACTGAGGACTGTGGTTGATTTCTCAAACTCCCTAACAGAGGTACTGACGCCATTTTGAAAAATTATTTTTGTAGGTGTCGCTGGCTAGGCCAGTATTTGTTCCCCATCCTCAATTGCCCTTGTGCGGGTGGTCGTGTTCCCAAATATCTGCTGCCCTTGTCCTTCTAGGTGGTCACGGTACTGGGTTTGGAAGGTGCTGTCGAAGCAATCACAGAATTGTTGCAGTGCATGTTGCAAATGGTACACATTGTTGCCATTGTGCATTGGTGATGGAGGGTGTGAATATTCAAGGTGGTGGATGGGGAGCCATTCATATGGGCTGCTTTGGCATGGATGATGTCAAGCCTCATACGTGTTGTTGGAGCTGTACTCATTCAGGCAGGTGGAGAATATTCCATCTCACTCCTAACTCATGTCTTGTAAATGGGAGTCAGGAGGCGAATTACTCTTTGCAGAATTCCCAGCCTCTGACCTGCTTTTACGGCTGCAGTATTTACATGGCCGGTCCAGTTCAGTTTCTGGCTAATGGTAATGTCTAGGATTTTGATAGTAGGTGCTTCAGTACCTGATGAGCTGTGACTGCGTGGAGTGAGGTGACATGGGCAAGATGCTAAATCAGTCATTTGCATCGTTCTTTACCAAGGAAGAAGATGTTGCCAAAGTCATGGTGAAAGAGGAGATAATTGGGAGGAGGCTTTCGGTACGCTGGTTATGTTTAAAGTTGATAAATCACCACTGCCCAATCAGATGCACGAGAGGATAGAGAGGGACAGAAAGGTGGAAATTACGGAGGCACTGGCCATAATTTTCCAATCCTTCTTAAATACAGGATCGGTGCCAGAGGTCTGGAGAATTGCAAATGTCACACCTTTGTTCAAAAAAGGGTGTAAGGATAAATCCAGCAACCACAGGCCAGTCAGTTTAACCTTGTGGTTGGAAAGCCTTTCGAGATGCTAATTCAGGACATCAGGACAAAAGTAAGAGTCACTTAGATAGGTCAATAAAGGAAAGCACGTATGGGCAAATTTTGTTTCACTAATTTGACTGAGTTTTTGATGAAGTAACAGAGAGGGTTGATGAGGGTACGGTTGATGCAGTGTATGTCGTCTTCCAAAAAGCATTTGATATAATCCCATATAACAGGCCTGTCAGCAAATTTGAAGTCCATAGAATAAAAGGGACAGCAGCAGCATAGATACGAAGTTGACAGAGTGACAAGAAACAGAATGGTGGTTGATGTTGTTTTCAGACTGGTGGATGATATATACAGTGGGGTTCTAGGGGTTGGTGTAAGGACCACTTCATTTCTTGATCTATAATAACCCAGGCATGGGTACGCAGGGCACAATTTCAAATGACACAAAACCTAGAAGGAGAGTGAGCTGTGAGGAGGATCATGATGGACTTCCAGAGGACATAGACAGGTTGGTAAATGGACAGATAAGTAGCTGATGAAATTTAAATAAGTATAAAGTGACACATTTTGGTGAGGGGAGGCAAGATAAAATAAAAAACAATTCTAAAGCAGTGCAGGAGCAGAGGAACCTTGGGAAATGTGCTCACAAGTCATTGAATATGCCAGGATTGGTTTAGAAAGCAGTTAAGATATACGAGTTCAGGGGCTTTATAAGTAGAGGCCAAGGGTACAAAAGCATGGAAGTTACCATCATTCTTTATAAAACACTGGTTTGGTCACAGCTTTAGAAATGTCTCTCATTCTGGGCAGAACACTTTAGGGTGGATGTGGAGGCATTAAGTGAGTTTACAGAAAATACTTTTGAGATTAATTCCAGGGCTGAGGTACTTCAGTTCTGTGGATGGATTGGAAAAAAAATAGGGCTGTTCTCCTTCGAGAAATAATATTTGAGAGGAGATCTGATAGAGGTTCTGGTATCTGGGCAGAGTAGATATGGAGGAACTGGCCCCATTGGAGCAAGAGTCAAGAATCAGAAGACACCCATTCAAAGTACAATGACAAAAGAACTAAAGGCCATACGTGGTGGAACCTCTTTTTTGCCCACAGCAACTTGTTAGGATTGGGAGTGAACTGTCCAAGAGGACAATTCAATTGTGGCTTTCAAAAAAAGGGAATTATATAATTAACCGAAAAGAAAAAAAAAGAAAGAGGGCTACAGGGAAAAAGGCAGGGGCGCAGGACAGGAGAGTCAGCATGGATCCGACAAGCTAAATAGCTTTGTTCTGTGTTGTGACCATTCTATGGTTCAATGAAAGGGATTTCTAGATGTCAAAATTGGGTTTGCTCAGTTCCTCAATATTGACCTTCAAAAGAAGCAAAGAAACATCACTAAAGCTGTGTTTCATATTCCACAGGCTAGTCAAAAGATAAATTTCTTATGTTAAATGTTATAAATAAATATCCCTGTTGTGGATCATTAATTAATGTTGCATTTTTCTAGGTTTGTGGGGCGTTAGGTCTTTTATTAAAGTTTGATATCGAACTTATTTTAACTTTGTAATAGTGGCTTTATTTAGAAAATAAATCTAAGCACAAGACGCACTTCATGACACACTTCACAATTTAATTTATTAATAGCAAAGATAAATAAACTTTTAACAAGATTAATGTTTGTATTAGCATTTGGAGCAGTAACTAATTTTAAAGTTATACTGACAGTTAAAGTTGTACTGACATGATTAATTGAGCCCATTACTGCTGTGTTGACCATCTCTAGACTATGTGGATGAAATATCAGCCATTAAACAATTAAACTTCTGGATAATTACCAAAAAACTCTCTCCCCAGGGCCAAGGAAGGTGCTCTTTCAGGGCTTAATACACTCCTGTTGATGCTTAAACATTGCATCAGAAGTTGGAGCAATGATTGCTTGCTTTGCTTTTACTGTAAACCATGAAGAAATACCTTTCTCAATTATTAAGATGCAGTTTGCAGGTTGTCACTCCCACCTTTTAAAGGAAAAAAAAAGTGAAGTAGAGAGGCAGAGAGAATTCCAGAGCTTTCGGGCATAGGCAACTAAATCCATATCCACCATAGTGAAGAAGTTATGATTGTGAATACAACGAGGCGCCAAAATTAGAAGAGCACAGATATTTCGGCAGGTCATGTGGCTGGAGGAGATTACAGGTACAGGGAGGGGCAAGGTCAGGGAGAGATTTAAAAACAAGTTTGAGAAATTTAAACTCAAGACATTGCTTGACTGGGAGCCATGTAGATTAGCGAGCACAGGGTCATAGGGAAATCAAACTTCCTGAGAGGTTAAGACATGGACAGCAGAATTCAGGACAACTTCAAATTTATGAAAGGTAAAATATGGGTGACCAGTCAGAGCGTGTTGGAATAGTTTAGTTTAGAGGTAACAAAGGCATGGATGAAGTTTTCAGCAGAAGATCAGCTGAGGCAGGGACGAAGTCAGGTGATGTTACAAAGGTGGAAGTAGGGGGTCCTGGTAATGACATAAGAGGATGGGGGCGGCACGGTGGCACAGTGGTTAGCACTGCTCATGGCGCCGAGGACCTGGGTTCGATCCCCGCCCCGGGTCACTGCCCGTGTGGAGTTTGCACATTCTCCTCGTGTCTGCGTGGGTGTCAGGTGAGAGTACCTTTAAGAAGTGGGTGTGTATATAAGTATCTGTAGTGAGAGTACCTTTAAGAAATGGGTGTTTATTACTGCAGTGACGTCAGAGAGTGGGTGGAGCTGGGCTGTCAGCTTTTTACTTTCGTTTTAGGCTGTTTGCTGCAGGGCGTGTTTTAGTTTTGTTTTCAGAGCTGGATAGCTGCAGTCACAGCCAGAAGGTGTATTAGAGTCGCTCTCTGTAATCTAAAGACTGTAAATCTATCCTGGTTATTTAAAACTAATAACAGTAGTGACTTTAACCTGACATGCTTCTGGTAAAAGGTGTTTCAAGTCTTATGGATGTTAAAAGGAAAGCGTAAAGGATTACTTAGTGTTGTATTCTTTGGGGGTTGTATTTGAATTAATGGTTGCTAAGATGTTCACTGTATGTTTTAAAAAGGTTAACTTGAGTTTATAGAATAAACATTGTTTTGCTTTAAAAAGTACTTTTCCATTTCTGCTGTACCACACCTGTAGAGTGGGCCGTGTGCTCCCCATACCACAATCTAGTAAAAGTTGTGGGTCAGGTGAACTCCATGATACACTTTGGGTTCTCTAAACCCTGGCCCATAACAGTGGGTCTCACCCCCCACATTCCCAAAGATGTGCAGGGTAGGTGATTGGCCACACTAAATTGCCCCTTAATTGGAAAATAAAAAAATTGGGTACTCTAAATTAAAAAAAAAATGAATTATGAATGAGGCTAGAAGCTGACCTCAGAATCAAATGTGGCACCAAGCTTTGAAACAGTTGGTTTAATCTCAGTCTGTTTTCAGGGTGCGGGAACTGAAAACAGAGGTTTCAATTGTAGCCACCTGGGTTGGCCGCTTCCTGACTTAAAATGGAGAATCGCAAAGACTAAAGGGAAATTCAGCCAACACAGGCAAAGACTAGCAAGTGCAGAAATTATATATATTGAAACCTGCATAACAACCAGACAGCACTGAAACCAGCAGCCATCTGCATAGTAATGCAGCAGCCATCTGCATAGTAATGAGTGATTCCAAGGCACAATGGCAACAGTTAAGGTGAATAAAGCCAAGCCAGACTCCTCGGCGCCAGCAGGAGCCAAGACAAAGGAAGGCCAACGAACATTTAGGGTCCGCCCAACGATCAGGGAACAACTCCAATATTGGAGTAATCGATCACAGTGATCGGAAAGCAGTCCAATCATTTGGAACCAGGTACGGGGTCCGCCCCGAAGGGCTAAAGCCCCTGGGGACTATAAAAGTAAAGCCCTCAAGTTCAAATCGTCCTTCTTTGGCAGGGTCACTCAGCAACTTGAATCAACCCGTGAGAGTGACCTGTCTCAGCTGCCGCCAACCAAGTAAGTCTCAAGTCAATGCGCGCTACGGGATAGGCGTTCCTAGCTACCAGTCCATACCAGCTTTTGAATCCTGCAGACTCAGGACCTGAACAAAAGGCTATTTGTTCCCCTGAGCTGGTGGGCAAGTCCGAAGCTAAGTATAGGCCTTTTAGTGAAAGGAATAGCCTAGAAAGTAGAGTTTATGCATGAGTAGTGATTTACTATGTATAATAAATGTGTTTTAATTTGAATCTTACTAATTGGTGTGTTGAGTTATTGATCATTACTTGAACTTGAACCTCGTGGCGGTATCATAAAGATACCTGGCTACTCTAGAGCAAAGGTTATAAAACAGAGCCAACTGAACCACCCAAATGTTAGCAACACAATCTTCCCAATATTTAATTGGAGAAAATTCCTGCTCATCCAACACTACATATTTGATAAAAAGTCTGATAATTTAGCAACTGTGGAGAAGTCAAGAGAGGTGGTGGTGAGAGAGAGCGGAGTGTCATCGCTATGAAGTCTAATGCTGTGAATTGATATGATGCCATGAAGGGGCAGCATGTACATCAGAAATGGGGAGGTCGCGCAAATGATTGATCCTTGAGGGACACATTAGAGAATAGTGTGGGAGCAGGAAGAGAAGCAGTAAGAGAAGTAAGTGATCGCTGACCTTGATTAGATAAGAATGGAACCACATGAGAGCAGTCTAACCCAGCTGGACAAGAGTGAAGATGGAGGTATGGTTAGCTGTATGAAACCCTGCAAACAGTTTGGGAAGCTAGAGGGTGAAAGGTTTACCTTTGCCACAGTCACATAAGATGTAATTTGTGACTTTGATACAGGCTATTTTGGTACTGAGGTAGGAATGCAATTCTGATTGGAGAGAAGCAAACATAGAATTCCTGGAAGGACAGGAATGGATTTGGGAGGTGACAATGTTCAAAGACTGGAGAATAATGGAAGGCTGGAGTTGGAATGGGAGTTCGCAAGGTTGGTGGGTTTAGGTGACAATGGCAGATATAAAGAAGGAAGGGACAACATCTGAAGGTAGAGAACCATTTGCAAGATTAATTCATGTAGGGACTAGGAGAAAAGGTTCGGTGATCAGCGAATTAGTTTAAAATATAAAGTTAAAACATTTTATAAAACCAAGGCAGATTGTGGAGGAAAGCACAAAGAAACAAAATGGTGCAGAATACAAATAGTAAAATTATTTTTCAACTATTTTCTAATTTAGATTTAATACTGTAAAATTAATTCTGACGTCCAAGTAACTTTGTTGCTGAGAGATGAGTGTCTGAATTAGAATTTCTTGGGAGTTAGAGTTAAATGCGATGTATTAAAGTTTCATAATAAATATTTGAAACAGTGTATCATCGAGTAACAGTTAAGAGTATTAATATTATAATTGCTTTGCCTTGGACTTTCAGTGGCGGCCATGAGCTCATGGGTCACACACAAGGTGGCTCCTACTTGGAGGCTTTGGTTTTGGTTCCTTCTACCCGGTTAATGGGCACTTTGTTTGTAAAAAGTGCAAAATAATTGGAGGGAGTTGGTTTCTCCCCCTAAGTGGAATGTCGGCGGGTTACAACTCAAGAGTAGCGCAAAAACAGAGCATGGCGGAGTTGGGAGCATCATCATATGCCTCCCCCACTGCCTATGGAGCAGTTGATGGAGTTCATCAAGGTGAAGATTAGGCACCATTGACAAGAGATGCAAGAGGCCTGGTCTAAGGTGATTGAGGGAGCAGTCACCCCTCTTCATGGGACTTGGGAACAGGTAGAGAAACTTTTGGATGATCCTTGAGGTGGAAAGGGCGGTATCTGACCACAACGACCTGATTGTGTCGTTGAGGCAGAGGGGGGCGACGGTGGGAGAAGCCTCCAAGGTGTTGAAGGCAAAGATGGACAATCAGGAGAAGATTGAGCACGTGAAACTGGACCTGGGCCCTCGGGAGGCCATATTCAGGGTGTCGGACCAGCCGGGGTTGGAAACGGGTTCGGAGGCAGATGTTGTAGCCTTGGCCTCGTTGATCGCCCAAAGGTGGATCCTGATGGGATGGAGAGCAACCTGGGATGGCATGGCGTGGGGGGGGGGGGGAACACCTTTTGGAATTCTTGACTCTTGAGAAGGTTACGTTTGAACTGACGGGAAGGATGGAGGGGTTCTACAATTCATGGCTTTATTCATTATGCACTTTCAAAAGCAGGATAGCATTGAGCATGAATTATGGAGGGGGGGGGGGTGGTCTGTGTGAGTTAATGGTGACTGTGGGTGATTCCTTTTTGTCATTTGTTTCTGTTAACATGTGGGCTAATGTTTGGGGTTTGGTGGGAGGATGGGATCGTTGTTATTGATATGGGGATTGACATTATATTTATTACTGATTATTGTTTATTGATGGTGGGTGCAAATTTGGGAGAAAATGTGAAAAAGGAGGAAAATGAAAATATATATATTTTTTAAAATCAGGAGAAAACGGAAGACACCGGAGGAGGCAAATGATTTTATGTAGGAGCATGGGTTGAGGGAGGGCTAATGGTGGGAACATTTTGGTTTGTAAGTGTTATGTTTTGGCACATGTTGGTCTTTCTGTTGTTATGGGGGGCGGGGGGGGGGGGGGGTGGGGGGGGGGGTGGGGTTGATGGGGGTCTGGGATGGGTTTCCCCTCCTGCTGGAGAGGGGGAGCGTGGGCATTATGGATGGGGTTCTGTATATGAATCTCCAGGTGGGAGTTGGCATGTTAACAGGGATGCTAGTAAACGGAAGCAGTGTGGGGGAGGGGACTGCAGTGGGTAGCCAGGGTATGGCGGGGGGGGGGGGGGGGATGGTGACACAGGTGACTTTGTGGTTGGGTGAAGGCAAGAATGGAGGGAACGGCCATTTTTGATGATCCCGGACAAGAGGGGGCCTGGAGGTACATAGAACGATACAGCGCAGTACAGGCCCTTCGGCCCACGATGTTGCACCGAAACAAAAGCCATCTAACCTACACTATGCCATTATCATCCATATGCTTATCCAATAAACTTTTAAATGCCCTCAATATTGGCAAGTTCACTACTGTTGCAGGTAGGGCATTCCACGGCCTCACCATTCTTTGCGTAAAGAACCTACCTCTGACCTCTGTCCTATATCTATTACCCCTCAGTTTAAAGTTATGTCCCCTCGTGCCAGCCATTTCCATCCGCGGGAGAAGGCTCTCACTGTCCACCCTATCTAACCCCCTGATCATTTTGTATGCCTCTATTAAGTCTCCTCTTAACCTTCTTCTCTCCAACGAAAACAACCTCAAGTCCATCAGCCTTTCCTCAGAAGATTTTCCTTCCATACCAGGCAACATCCTGGTAAATCTCCTCTGCACCCGCTCCAAAGCCTCCACGTCCTTCCTATAATGCGGTGACCAGAACTGTACGCAATACTCCAAATGCGGCCGTACCAGAGTTTTGTGCAGCTGCAACATGACCTCCTGACTCCGGAACTCAATCCCTCTACCAATAAAGGCCAACACTCCATAGGCCTTCTTCACAACCCTATCAACCTGGGTGGCAACTTTCAGGGATCTATGTACATGGACACCTAGATCCCTCTGCTCATCCACACTTTCAAGAACTTTACCATTAGCCAAATATTCCGCATTCCTGTTACTCCTTCCAAAGTGAATCACCTCACACTTCTCTACTTTAAACTCCATTTGCCACCTCTCAGACCAGCTCTGCAGCTTATCTATGTCCCTCTGTGACCTGCTACATCCTTCCACACTGTCGACAACACCACCGACTTTAGTGTTGTCTGCAAATTTACTCACCCACCCTTCTGCGCCTTCCTCTAGGTCATTGATAAAAATGACAAACAGCAACGGCCCCAGAACAGATCCTTGTGGTACGCCACTTGTAACTGAACTCCATTCTGAACATTTCCCATCAACCACCACCCTCTGTCTTCTTTCAGCTAGCCAATTTCTGATCCACATCTCTAAATCACCCTCAATCCCCAGCCTCCGTATTTTCTGCAATAACCTACGTGGGGAACCTTATCAAACGCTTTACTGAAATCCATATACACCACATCAACTGCTCTACCCTCGTCTACCTGTTCAGTCACCTTCTCAAAGAACTCGATAAGGTTTGTGAGGCATGACCTACCCTTCACAAAGCCATGCTGACTATCCCTGATCATATTATTCCTATCTAGATGATTATAAATCTTGTCTCTTATAATCCCCTCCAAGACTTTACCCACTACAGACGTGAGGCTCACCGGTCTATAGTTGCCGGGGTTGTCTCTGCTCCCCTTTTTGAACAAAGGGACCATATTTGCTGTCCTCCAGTCCTCTGGCACTATTCCTGTAGCCAATGATGACATAAAAATCAAAGCCAAAGGTCCAGCAATCTCTTCCCTGGCCTCCCAGAGAATCCTAGGATAAATCCCATCAGGCCCCGGGGACTTATCTATTTTCAGCCTGTCCATAATTGCCAACACCTCTTCCCTACGTACCTCAATGCCATCTATTCTAATAACCTGGGTCTCAGCATTCTCCTCCACAACATTATCTTTTTCCTGAGTGAATACTGACGAAAAATATTCATTTAATATCTCGCCCATCTCTTCAGACACACAACTTCCCATCCCTGTCCTTGACTGGTCCTACTCTTACCCTAGTCATTCGCTTATTCCTGACATACCTATGGAAAGCTTTTGGGTTTTCCTTGATCCTACCTGCCAAATACTTCTCATGTCCCCTCCTTGCTCGTCTTAGCTCTCTCTTTAGATCCTTCCTCGCTACCTTGTAACTATCCATCGCCCCAACTGAAACTTCACACCTCATCTTCACATAGGCCTCCTTCTTCCTCTTAACAAGAGATTCCACTTCTTTGGTAAACCACGGTTCCCTCGCTCTACGCCTTCCTCCCTGCCTGACTGGTACATACTTATCAAGAACATGCAGTAGCTGATCCTTGAACAAGCTCCACTTATCCAGTGTTCCCAACACTTGCAGCCTACTTCTCCAACCTATCCCCCCCAAGTCACGTCTAATGGCATCATAATTGCCCTTCCCCCAGCTATAACTCTTGCCCTGCAGTGGGGAGTGTTTCATGTCAGGTTGGGATGGCGGGCTGCGGGCCTTAATGGAGGGGGGGGGGTTCAGAAACCCCTGTGAGGACAGTGCTGTGGAACATGGACTTCTGGTTGCGGCTATGCCGAGGTAGGTCGCATGTTCGGCAGCTCCCGCCAGGAACGGACATTTGGGCTCTTTAGAGGGGCCCCAACGGCAATTGTTCAACGGCTCCCAGTGTGGGAAGATGACAGCAAGGTTCCCCCGGCACTGTATGGATTGGACCAGGAGTGGAGCGGTTAAGAAAGTGATTCTGGTGCAGCGGAAAGTGCGAGGGAGGAGAAGCAATATGGCGGCGGGTGGAGACCAAGCAGCGTGGGCGCAGGAGCAGCAGGACTTCCTTAAATGCTGCTTTGCGGAGCTGAAGACAGAAATGCTGGCGCCAATGAAGACGTTGATTGAGAAGCTTGTGGAGACCCAGAAGGCCCAAGGGGCGGCGATCCGGGAGGTGCAGCAAAAAGCCTCGGAGAACGAGGACGAGATCTTGGGCCTGGCGGTTAAGGTGGAGGCACACGAGGCGCTGCACAAGAGGTGGGCGGAAAAATTTGAGGACCTGGAGAATAGGTCGAGGAGGAAGAATCTTCGGATTCTGGGTCTCCCTGAAGGAGTGGAGGGGCCCGATGCTGGGGCATATGTGGTCATGATGCTCAATTCGCTGATGGGCACGGGAGCTTTCCCGAGGCCCCTGGAGCTGGATGGGGCTCATCGGGTCCCGGCAAGGAGACCCAAAGCCAACGAGCCGCCAAAAGCTGTAGTGGTGAGGTTCCACCGCTTTATGGACAGAGTGCATCCTGAGATAGGCCAAAAAAGAACGGAGCAGCAGGTGGGAGAACACGGAGATCTGAATCTACCAGGACCGGAGTGCGGAGGTGGCTAAGAAGAGGGCTGGTTTTAACCGGGCTAAAGCGGTTCTCCATCGGAAGGGGGTGAAGTTCGGGATGCTGCAGCCAGCGCGATTGTGGGTCACGTTCCAAGATCGGCACCACTATTTTGAGGCGCCTGATGAGGCATGGAACTTTATACAGACTGAAAAGTTGGACTCAAACTGAGGGTTTGTCGTGGGGGGGTGTTTACTGCGTTTGGGGAATGTTCTTTTTGTTTTGGTGCTGGGTGGGGATAGGTGAATGGATTTGATGTGGGGGCTGTGGGAGAGTGTGAGCGTTGGAGGGGCAGGGCCCCGCAGAGGAAGAGAGGCCCGGGGATGGGGAGTTGGGGTAAGGCCGCAAAAAAGGAGCTGAGCCAGAGGGGGCGGGGCCGGCTCAGACGGAAAGCGCAGGCTTTTTTCCACGTTAGGGAAGGATGGGGGCGGGGCCAGGGGAGGGGCGGTGCTGGAGAGGAGCGCACACTGATTGCCAACGGGTGGGGGGATTCTCACACTGGGGGGGTCGATGGAATGGCGGGAGAGGCCAGGGTCAGCTGACTTACGGAAGTGTCATGGGGGCAGCAAAATGGCTAGATGAGGATCTAGCGGTGGGGGGGGTTGCTGCTGCATTGGCCAAATGGGAGCTGGAAGCAGGAGAGGTAGTCGGGGCAGGGGTCCGCCGCCTGGGGGACTGGAGGGTGCAGGAGGCGCGGGCACGTGACTGGCCTAGAAAAGGAGATGGCTAGTCGGCGGGGGGCGGAGGGGGGGGGGGGGGGGGGGGGGTGCGAGTAGCCCCCTGATCCGGCTGATAACTTGGAATGTGAGGGGCCTGAACGGGCCGGTCAAAAGGGCCCGGGTGTTCGCGCACTTAAAGGGACTGAAGGCAGACGTGGTTACTTCAACACGGTGCTGGACCCAGCACTGGACCGTTCTAGTTCCAGGACGGGTAAGAGGCCGGCTGCGGCCAAGGTGCTCAGGGGGTTGACCAGATGGGAGGAGTGGATCCATGGAGGTTTGCCAGGCCGCTGGCCAGGGAATTTTCCTTTTTTTCCCATGTCCATAGAGGCTACTCCCGGATAGATTTTTTCATCGAGTAGGGCGCTAATCCCGAAAGTGGAGGGAACGGAA
Organism: Scyliorhinus torazame; assembly: GCF_047496885.1. Classification (NCBI taxonomy): domain Eukaryota; kingdom Metazoa; phylum Chordata; class Chondrichthyes; order Carcharhiniformes; family Scyliorhinidae; genus Scyliorhinus; species Scyliorhinus torazame. Next base: position 124,185,266 of record NC_092710.1, on the reverse strand, counting down.
TATTCGGTCATAGCCATCTCGGACCACGCCCCGCATTGGTGGAGCTGGAGTTGGGGGAGGAGAGGGACCAGTGCCCACTGTGGCGCCTCGATGTGGGACTGTTGGCGGATGAGGGGGTGTGCGGGCGGGTGCGGGCGTGTATTGAAAGATACTTGGAGGCCAACGACAATGGGGAGGTGCAGGTGGGGGTAGTCTGTGAGGCGTTGAAGGCGGTGGTCAGGGGAGCGCTAATCTCCGTTAGGGCCCACAGGGAGAAGAGAGAGAGGAGGGAGAGGTTGGTGGGGGAGATTTTAAGGGTGGGCAGGAGTTATGCAGAGGCCCCCGGAGGAGGGGCTACTTAGGGAGCGACGGAACCTCCAGACGGAATTCAACCTGATGACTACGGGGAAGCAGAGGCACAGTGGAGGAAAGCGCAACGGACGGCGTATGAGTATGGGGAGAAGGCGAGTCGGATGCTGGCACATCAGCTTCGTAAGAGGGAGGCAGCGAGGGAGATTGGTGGAGTTAGGGATAGAGGGGGGAATACGGTGCGGAGTGCGATGAGGATAAACAAGCTATTTAGGGACTTCTCTGGGGATCTGTACAGATCTGAGCCCCCAGAGGGGGAGTAGGGGATGCGACGATTCCTGGATCAGCTGAGGTTCCACAGGGTGGAGGAGGAGCAGGTGGCTGGTTTGGGGGCGCCGATTGGGCTGGAGGAGCTGGTTAAAGGATTGGGGAGCATGCAGGCGGGGAAGGCCCCAGGGCCGAATGGGTTCCCGGTTGAATTTTACAGGAAATACGTGGACCTGTTGGACCCATTGCTAGTGAGGACTTTTAATAAGGCGAGGGAGGAGGGGACCTTGCCTCCGACAATGTCCAGGGCGCTGATTTCTTTGATTTTAAAGCGGGACAAGGATCCATTGCAATGTGGGTCGTATAGACCGATCTTGCTCCTCAATGTTGACGCTAAGTTGCTGGCGAAGGTGCTGGCTACGAGAATTGAGGACTGTGTCCCTGGGGTGATTCATGAGGACCAGATGGGATTTGTGAAGGACAGGCAGCTAAACACTAATGTGCGGAGGCTCCTCAATGTGATTATGAGGCCCTCGGTGGAGGGGGGAAGCGGAGGTAGTGGCAGCTATGGACGCGGAGAAGGCCTTTGATTGGGTGGAGTGGGAGTATCTTTGGGAAGTGTTGCGGAGGTTTGGGTTCAGGGAGGGGTTCATCAGTTGGGTCAGGCTGCTATATAGAGCCCCTGTGGCAAATGTGGCTACGACCCGGCGGAGGTCGGAGTACTTTCGGCTGTACCGGGGGATGAGGCAGGGGTGTCCATTATCCCCCTTGTTGTTTGCACTGGCAATTGAGCCGCTGGCCACGGCACTGAAGGAGTGCAGGAAATGGAGGGGATTGGTTCGCAGGGGGGGGGGGGGGGCGGGGGGAGAGGAACACCAGGTGTTGTTGTATGCCGATGACCTGTTGTTGTATGGTGCGGATCCAGTGGAGGGGATGGCGGAGGTCATGCGGATCCTTAGGGAGTTTGGGGACTTTTTGGGGCATAAACTCAACGTAGGGAAGAGTGAGCTCTTTGTGGTGCATTCAAGGGACCAGGGAAGGGGGATAGATGAGCTACCCCTGAAGGGGGCGGAAAGGAGCTTTCGGTACTTGGGGATCCAAGTAGCTAGGAGTTGGGGGGCCCTGCACAAGCTCAATTTGACGCGGTTGGCGGAGCAGATGGAGGAGGATTTTAAAAGATGGGATATGCTGCCACTCTCACTAGCAGGGAGGGTGTAGTTGATCAAAATGACGGTCCTTACGAGGTTTCTCTTTTGTTCCAGTGCCTTCCCATTTTGATCCCCAAGGCCTTTTTCAAACGGTTAAGCAGGAGCATCATGGGATTTGTGTGAGCGAATAAGACCCTGAGGGTGAAGAGGGTGTTTCTGGAGCGTAGCAGGGACAGGGTGGGGGGTGCTGGCGCTGCCGAATCTATGTGGCTATTATTGGGCAGCTAATGTGGCGATGATCCCTAAGCGGGTAATTTATTTTATTTTATTATTACTTTTTCAGAGTTACAAAGCCAGGGCTCAGAGAGTGGTCAGGGGCGAACCTCTAATCCAGCTCCTTGCCTGGTCCAAAAACCAATTCAAATTCAAACTGAATCCAATTCATGGTCCCCACAAGAGAGACATACCAGATCTGAGCCAAAAGGGCGAGCAGATACTATTCTTGGACGTAGCCAAAAGGCCTAGAAGCGATTTTTTAAAAAGGTAGTATTTATGGTGGCCAGCGAGATGTAGGGCCCGAGAGGGAGATATGTGATGGTGAGTGGGGTTTCGCAGGGGCGGTCATTGTGTTAGCAAACGTCTATGCGCCCAACTGGGACAACGCAGAATTTGTTAGGAAGACGTTGGCGTCCATCCCGGACCTGGATTTTCATCAATTGATAATGGGGGGGGGGGCACTTCAATTGCGTGTTAGATCCCAGGACAAGCACAAAGTCATTGGCCAAGTTGGGAACGGCAGAACAGCTGGGATTTAAGGATCAGATGGGTGCGGGGGAGGGGGTGGGTGGATCTGGGAGAGAGGGCATTTTCCTCTTTCTCCCACGGGCATCGGGTATATTTGCAAATAGATTCTTTCGTGGTGGGGAAATCAATCTTCCAGGGGATTGTGGGGGCGTAATATGCAGCGATTGTGATTTTGGACCACATACCACATTATGCGGACGTGAGGTTGGAAATGGGTCGAGCCCACCTTGTGGAGGTGCTCCTGGCAAACAGGATGTTCTGCGAGAAGGTGGCCTCTGTGATAGAGGACAACGTGGAGTTCAACCAAAACAGAGAGGTCTCATCCTCCACGTTGTGGGAGGCATTGAAGGCAGTGGTCTGCTGGGTGGTTATATCATATAACAAAGAACAAATAACAAAGAAATGTACAGCACAGGAACAGGCCCTTCGGCCCTCCAAGCCCGTGCCGACCATGCTGCCCGACTAAACTACAATCTTCTACACTTCCTGGGTCCGTATCCCTCTATTCCCATCCTATTCATGTATTTGTCAAGATGCCCCTTAAATGTCACTATCGTCCCTGCTTCCACCACCTCCTCCGGTAGCGAGTTCCAGGCACCCACTACTCTCTGCGTAAAAAACTTGCCTCATACATCTACTCTAAACCTTGCCCCTCTCACCTTAAACCTATGCCCCCTAGTAATTGACCCCTCTACCCTGGGGAAAAGCCTCTGACTATCCACTCTGTCTATGCCCCTCAGAATTTTGTAGACCCTCTATCAGGTCGCCCCTCAACCTCCGTCGTTCCAGTGAGAACAAACCGAGTTTATTCAACCGCTCATCATAGCTAATGCCCTCCATACCAGGCAACATTCTGGTAAATCTCTTCTGCACCCTCTCTAAAGCCTCCACATCCTTCTGGTAGTGTGGCAACCAGAATTGAACACTATACTCCAAGTGTGGCCTAACTAAGGTTCTATACAGCTGCAACATGACTTGCCAATTCTTATACTCAATGCCCCGGCCAATGAAGGCAAGCATGCCGTATACCTTCTTGACTACCTTCTCCACCTGTGTTGCCCCTTTCAATGACCTGTGGACCTGTACTCCTAGATCTCTCTGACTTTCAATACTCTTGAGGGTTCTACCATTCACTGTATATTCCCTACCTGCATTAGACCTTCCAAAATGCATTACCTCACATTTGTCCGGATTAAACTCCACCTGCCATCTCTCCGCCCAAGTCTCCAAACAAGCTAAATCCTGCTGTATGACAGTCCTCATCGCTATCCGCAATTCCACCATACAAGGTCCACAGGGACATGGTTGAAAGGGTGGAGAGACTGAGGGTGGTGGAAGCCATCGTGGAACAGATGGTATTCAATGGCTCCGACTAGGGTGTTGTTAGCAGAAAGGAATTATCTACAAGGGGAGTTTGATCTAATGATAACAGGGAAGGCACTTGGCCAGCTTCATTGCTCACGGGTAGTGTTTTATGAGCATGGGGAGAAGACCAGTCACCTGCTAGCCCATCAGTTAAGGCAACAGACAGGTGAAGGAATGGGGAGGAGGTTTGGTGATGGCACGGAGAAAATTAACGAGGCTTTCGAGCCTTCTACCGGGGGCTGTATAGGTCTGAGCCCCAAGGGGAGGAACACACAGATGTGTTTTTGGGGGGGGGGGGGGGGGGGGGGGGTAGAGAGAGAGGAGAAGGCCATACTCGATCTCTTTGATCCCAAATAAGGATAAGGAGCCAGAAGAGTGTGAGTCTTATCGGCCCATCTTCCTGACACCAATGTGAAGCTACTGGCTAAGGTGCTGGCGAGGTGGCTGGAGGGGTGTGTGCCAGAGGATCAGACAATTTTGTTGAAGGGTGACAGTTGTTGAGCAATATTATGCATCTGTTGAATGTGGTGACAACTTCGTCTCGGGGAAAAGAAGTTATTATCTCAATGCACGGAGAGAAGGTTTTTGACTGAGGAGAATGGAAATAGCTGTTTGAGATCCTGGGGCGGTTTGGGTTTGCCAACATTCATTCTGTGGATGTGACTGCTCTATTCAACCCCCAACGGCAAGTGTGCGGACAAACACCATGAGTTTGGGATATTTATGTCTACATAGGGGCACAAGACAGGGATGCCTGCTGTCCTTGCTGCTGTTTGCACTGGCTATTGAGCCTTTGGCTATTGAACTCTAGGTGTCAACAGGGTGGAAGGGATTGAAAGGGGAGGCAGGGAGCATAGGGTGCCATTGCACACATGTGATCTGTTGTTATTCTCAAACCCGCTGGAATCTATGGAGAAAATAATGGACCTATAAGGAACGTTTGACACCTTTTTTGGGTATAAATTGATGTGGCAAAGAGTGAGGTATTGCAAAGGTGATGCCCAGGGGAGGAGTGCTAATTTGGGAGCCCTGCCATTCAAGCTGGCTGAAACAAGGTTTCGGCATTTGAGAATTCAGGTAGCCCATGACTGGGCCACAATGCATAAGCGGAAGGTTGGTGGAGTGGTAAAAGGGGATATGAATAATAATCTTTAGTAGTGTTACAAGTAGACTTACATTAGTCCCTGGCGCTGTGAAGCAACAGTGCTAACCACTGTGCTACCGTGCCACCCCAAAGAGGTGGGATGCCCTACCGTTGTCCTTAGGGTGCAGACCATAAAGATGAACATTCTCTGGAGGATTTTTATATTTCTTTTCTAGTCCCTTCGAATATTCCTTCCAAAGGCATTCTTTCGGGTGGTAGATAAATTAATGGGTGGCATGGTAGCACAGTGGTTAGCACCGTTGCTTCACAGTGCCAGGGACAAAGGTTCGATTCCCAGCTTGGGTCACTGTTTGTGTGGAGTCTGGAAGTTCTCCCCGTGTCTGCGTGGGTTTCCTCCGGGTGCTCCGGTTTCCTCCCACATACGTGCTTGGTAGGCGAAATACGTGCTTGGTAGGTGAATTGGACATTCTGAATTCTCCCTCAATGTACCCAAACAGGGGCCGGAATGTGGCGACTATGGGATTTTCACAGTAACTTCATTGCAATGTTAAGGTAAGCCTACTTGTGACACTAATAAATATTATTATTAATTTCAGAATTTGTACGGGCAGGCAAGATGCCCAGGATTCGGAGGGCTTTTTTGCAGAGAGGACTGAGGGTTGATGGGAGGGGGGAGCTGGCACACCCAAACCAGCTGTATTATTATTGGGTGGCAAATGTGGAGAAGGTGTGACGGTGGTGGACGGGAGGGGGTGCAGAATGGGTATAGGTAGAGGAGGCCTCCTGTGTGGGAGCATGCTTCAGTAACCTGGCAACGACCTCCCCTCCCATTCTCCCTGCTTGGGGCCCCAATATGCAGGAATCATAGATTCATACCAGTAGAGATAGGCGCGACATACAGGAGTTGGCATAGGGAAGAGGAAGAGCGGGTAAGGGAGCGTTTCATGGAAGGGAGGTTTGCGAGGCTGGAAGAATTTCAGGAGTAGTACCAGTTGTCGAGGCGAGTGAATTCAGGGACATAAGGTACGGAACTTTGTGTGCAAGGAGCTCCCCTAATTCTCTCAGTTCTCTCTCCACTGCAGGCATTTCCAAAGTGATGGTCGTGACCCGCGGGTGGGTCACAGAGCCATCTATCGCGGTGTTCCCCATCACGGAATTCACGTGCAACAGCTGGCTTTTAACAATGCCGGCTGTGAGTGGCTTTAAAAAGGATGGCCGGGACTTCCGGGTGCGGCGATGACCAGCTAAGTCGCACGTTTCGGCAGCTCCCGGTGGAACGGACTTTTGGCCTCTTAATAGGAGCCCCATCGGCAATTTTAACGGCAAATAACACTGTACGGTAATCCAGAAGGGAATCCCCCCCGGACACGGATGGAAAAAAGAGAGGAAAGTAGCCGGATTGCGGTGGATCCTCAAGAGCAGCGGCCAGGAAGGCAGGCACAAAGCAAGATGACGTCGGAAGAAGGCAGTTTAATATGGGGCCCTGACCAACAAGAGTTCCTGCGGCGTTGCGTAGATGAACTCAATAAGGAGATGAAGAAGGAGCTGTTGGCCCCGATATTACAAGCGATTGAGGGGCTAAAGGAGGAGCAAAAGACCCAGGAGCAGGAGCTTCGGGTCGTGAAGGCAAAGGCTGCTGAGAATGAGGACGACATACAGGGCCTGGTGGTGAAAACGGAGATCCGCGAGGCACAACACAAAAGATGTGTGGAAAGGCTGGAGGTGCTGGAGAACAATGCGAGGAGGAAGAACTTAAGGATTCTTGGTCTTCCCGAAGGTGCAGAGGGGGCGGACGTCGGGGCATATGTGAGCACGATGCTGCATTCGTTAATGGGATTGGAGGCCCCGACGGGTCCGCTGGAGGTGGAGGGAGCCTATCGAGTTATGGCGCGAAGACCGAGGGCTGGAGAAATTCCTCGAGCAATAGTTGTGAGATTTCTCCGATACAAGGACAGAGAGATGGTCCTCAGATGGGTCAAGAAAACTCGGAACAGTAGGTGGGAGAATGCGGTGATCCGCGTGTATCAAGATTGGAGTGCGGAGGTGGCGAGAAGGAGGGCAAGCTTTAATCGGGCCAAGGCGGTGCTTCACAAAAGGAAGGTCAAATTTGGAATGTTGCAGCCGGTGAGACTGTGGGTCACACATCTAGGGAAACACCACTATTTCGAAACGGCAGACGAAGCGTGGACATTTATTGTCGAGGAGAAGCAGGAGTGAGCGGGCCAGAAGAAAAAGAACGTTTGGGACAAAAGTGGGGGGGTCAATTTGTGGGATGAAGGGGGGGAAAAGGGGGAAGAGAAGACTTCCCAGATTGTTAAACCTGCGACCCTGTAACTTCTCTCTCTTCCCCATGTCGTGGGGGAGAGGGTGAGGGAGGATGAGGAGCTGTGGGCGCCGGCCATTGGGGGCGGGGCCCATAAGGGGAAGCGCGGGCTTTGTTCCCGCGCTATGGTAATCATGGCGGGAACAGGGAAGCAGGAAGAAGGGGGCCTCGCACAGTGTGAGCCGAGGTCACGGGGAGAAGCCGAGGTCGGCCAGAGTTTGCTGACTTCTGGGAGTAACATGGGGGGTGCAATTACGCTAGCTTGGGATCTAGCGGGGGGGGGGGTTAACTGGGTTACTGCTGCTGGGGAGAAGGGGGAGCTGGTATGGGAGGGGGGGGGGGGGGGGGGGCACCGCCTGGGGGGGATACAGCTACGTGGGAACCGGGTGAGGAGCTGGATTGAAAAAGGAAATGGCTAGTCGTCAAGGGTGGGGGGTAAAGAGCCCCCCCAACCCGGTTGATCATGTGGAATGTGAGAGGGCTGAACGGGCCGATTAAGAGGGCACGGGTACTCGCACACCTAAAGAAACTTAAGGCAGATGTGGTTATGCTTCAGGAGACGCATCTGAAGCTGACAGACCAGGTTAGACTTCGCAAAGGATGGGTGGGGCAGGTGTTTCATTCGGGGCTGGATGCAAAAAACAAGGGGGTGGCCATACTAGTGGGGAAGCGGGTAATGTTTGAGGCAAAGACTATAGTGGCAGATAGTGGGGGCAGATACGTGATGGTGAGTGGCAAACTGCAAGGGGAGGCGGTGGTATTGGTGAACGTGTATGCCCCGAACTGGGATGATGCCAATTTTATGAGGCGTATGTTAGGATGCATCCCGGACCTACAGGCGGGAAAGTTGGTAATGGGTGGAGACTTTAATACGGTGCTGGACCCAGGGCGGGACAGATCGAGGTCCAGGACCGGAAGGAGGCCGGCTGCAGCTAGGGTGCTTAAGGATTTTATGGTGCAGATGGGAGGAGTAGATCCCTGGAGATTTAGTAGACCTAGGAGTAAGGAGTTTTCGTTTTTCTCCTATGTACATAAAGTATTTTCACGAATAGATTTTTTTGTTTTGGGAAGGGCACTGATCCCAAAGGTGACGGGGACGGAGTACACGGCTATAGCCATCTCGGATCATGCTCCACACTGGGTGGACCTGGAGATAGGGGAAGAAAAACAACAGCTTCCACCCTGGAGAATGGACATGGGACTATTGGCAGATGAGGGGGTGTGTTTAAGGGTGAGGGGGTGTATTGAAAGGTACTTGGAACTCAATGATAATGGGGAGGTACAGGTGGGAGTGGTCTGGGAGGCACTGAAGGCAGTGGTTTGAGGGGAGCTGATATCTATTAGGGCACATAAAGGAAAGCAGGAGGGTAGGGAAAGGGAGCGGTTGTTAAAAGAACTGCTGAGGGTGGACAGACAATACGCGGAGGTACCGGAGGAGGGACTATACAGGGAAAGGCAAAGGCTACATATAGAGTTTGACTTGTTGACTACGGGTAAGGCAGAGGCACAATGGAGGAAGGCACAGGGTGTACAGTACGAATATGGGGAGAAGGCGAGTACGTTGTTGGCCCACCAACTGAGGAAAAGGGGAGCAGCGAGGGAGATAGGGGGGTGAGCGATGAGGAGGGGGAGATGGAGCGGGGAGCGGAGAGAGTGAATGGAGTGTTCAAGGCATTTTATGAAAGATTATATGAAGCGCAGTCCCGGGACAGGAAGGAGAGAATGATGTGCTTTCTGGATCAGCTGGAATTTCCTAAGGTGGAGGAACAGGAGAGAGTGGGGCTGGGAGCACAGATTGAGACGGAGGAAGTAGTGAAAGGGATTGGAAGCATGCAGGCGGGGAAGGCCCCTGGACCAGACGGATTCACAGTTGAATTCTATAAGAAATATTTGGACTTGCTGGCCCCGCTACTGATGAGAACCTTTAATGAGGCGAGGGAAAGGGGGCAGCTGCCCCCGACTATGTCAGTGGCAACGATATCGCTCCTCCTAAAGAAGGAAAAAGACCCGCTGCAATGCGGGTCGTACAGGCCCATTTCCCTCCTAAATGTAGACGCTAAGATTCTGGCCAAGGTAATGGCAATGAGGATAGAGGATTGTGTCCCGGGGGTGGTCCATGAGGACCAAACTGGGTTTGTGAAGGGGAGACAGCTAAATACAAATATACGGAGGCTGCTAGGGGTAATGATGATGCCCCCACCAGAGGGGGAAGCGGAGATAGTGGTGGCGATGGATGCCGAGAAAGCATTTGATAGAGTGGAGTGGGATTATTTGTGGGAGGTGTTGAGGAGATTTGGCTTTGGGGACGGGTATATCAGGTGGGTACAGTTGCTGTATAGGGCCCCGATGGTCACGAATGGACGGGGGGTCTGACTATTTTCGGCTCCATAGAGGGACGAGGCAGGGATGTCCTCTGTCCCAGTTATTGTTTGCACTGGCGATTGAACCCCTGGCCATGGCACTGAGGGGTTCCAGGAAGTGGAGGGGAGTACTTAGGGGGGGGGGGGGGGAGAAGAACACCGGGTATCTCTATATGCGGACGATTTGTTGCTATATGTGGCGGACCCGGCGGAGGGGATGCCAGAGATAATGCGGATACTTGGGGAGTTTGGGGATTTTTCAGGGTATAAACTGAACATGGGGAAAAGTGAGTTATTTGTGGTGCATCCGGGGGAGCAGAGCAGAGAGATAGAGGATTTACCGTTGAGGAAGGTAACAAGGGACTTCCGGTACCTGGGGATCCAGATAGCCAAGAATTGGGGTACATTACATAGGCTTAATTTAACACGGTTGGTGGAACAGATGGAGGAGGATTTCAAGAGATGGGACATGGTGTCCTTGTCATTGGCAGGTAGGGTGCAGGCGGTTAAAATGGTGGTCCTCCCGAGATTCCTTTTTGTGTTCCAGTGCCTCCCGGTGGTGATCACGAAGGCTTTTTTCAAAAGAATTGAGAAGAGCATTAAGAGTTTTGTGTGGGCTGGGAAGACCCCGAGAGTGAGGCGGGGATTCTTGCAGCGTAGTAGGGACGGGGGGGGGGGGGCTGGCACTACCGAGCCTAAGTGAGTACTACTGGGCCGCCAATGTTTCAATGGTGTGTAAGTGGATGGGAGAAGGGGAGGGAGCGGCGTGGAAGAGAATGGAGAGGGCGTCCTGCAAGGGGACTAGCCTGCAAGCAATGGTGACGGCGCCGTTGCCGTTCTCACCAAAGAAATACACCACAAGCCCGGTGGTGGTGGCTACATTGAAAATTTGGGGGCAGTGGAGACGGCATAGGGGAGGGACGGGAGCTTCGGTGCGGTCCCCGATAAGAAACAATCATAGGTTCGTTCCGGGGAGAATGGATGGGGGATTTGGAGCATGGCAAAGAGCTGGGGTAGTACAATTAAGAGATCTATTTGTAGATGGGACGTTTGCGAGTTTGGGAGCGCTGACGGAGAAATATGGGTTGCCCCAAGGGAATGCATTTCGGTACATGCAATTGAGGGCTTTTGCGAGGCAACAGGTGAGGGAATTCCCGCAGCTCCCGACACAGGAAGTGCAGGATAGAGTGATCTCAGAGACATGGGTGGGGGACGGTAAGGTAGCGGACATATACAGGGAGATGAGGGAGAGATCATGGTAGAGGAGCTGAAAGGGAAATGGGAAGAACAACTGCGGGAGGAGATGGAGGAGGGGCTGTGGGCGGATGCCCTACGTAGGGTAAACTCATCGTCCTCGTGTGCCAGGCTAAGCCTGATACAACTTAAGGTGTTACACAGGGCGCATATGACTGGAGCACGGCTTAGTAAATTTTTTGGGGTAGAGGACAGGTGTGCGAGATGCTCGAGAGGCCCAGCGAATCACACCCACATGTTCTGGCCATGCCCGGTACTACAGGGGTTCTGGGTGGGAGTGGCAAAGGTGCTTTCGAAGGTGGTAGGGGTCCGGGTCGAACCAAGCTGGGGGTTGGCTATATTTGGGGTTGCAGAAGAGCCGGGGGTGCAGGAGGCGAGAGAGGTTGACGTGTTGGCCTTTGCGTCCCTTGTAGCCCGGCGCAGGATATTGTTAATGTGGAAGGAAGCTAAACCTCCGGGGGTGGAGACCTGGATAAACGATATGGCAGGGTTCATAAAGTTAGAACGGATTAACTTCGTGTTAAGGGGTTCGGCTCAGGGGTTCACCAGGCGGTGGCAACCGTTCGTCGACTACCTCACAGAAAGATAGAGGGAATGGAAAAGAAGTAGATAACAGCAGCAACCCAGGGGGGAGGGGGGAGAAGGGGGAGGGGGGGGGGAGGAATCGGACGGACTCTCAGGGCTGTTATTGTATATGTATAGGTATTTGGTATATGTAATTCTATATTGGATTGTTGGACTGTAATTTTGGAGAGTACTTATTTTGGACAAGGCAGTTGCCATTTAGTTTTGTTTTTCTTTTGTTTTTGTTTGTATATATTATTTATTTATTTGTTTAAAACTGGCCACGGCTATTTATATTGATTTATTGTTGTGTAAAAGAAACACTACGTATTGTTATGTTTGGCCAAAAAACTCGAATATATATATTTTTTAAAAATAAAAAGGATGGCCGGGTCCAGCTAAAAAAAAATGCGGGGGGGGGGGGGGGGGGGGTGGCGTACGGCGCATGGGTGCCCGCTCATCAGTGCGAATGCGCGGAGCCCAGTGAGAATCACTGCCTCCTCCCGACGTCAGCGCGCTGACCCAGGAGAAGATTTTTTTTTAAATTCAATGCAATCTTCCTGCCTGAAGTGAGGCAAAGAGCAGGTCACACGCCCCAAACGCTGACGTTACTTGCTTTGGGCGCGATTGCTATTCCTCAATTTTGTCAGCAGCAAAGTAAAATTTAAAGTGGATCATTTTGTAATAAGGAAGAGAGGGCCAGAGACACAAACAGGCCAGGATCTCACAACTTAATCTGCTGGAGAGAGCTGTTCAGGAGGGTCCACACCAGGACAAAGCAATGCTGGTGTGAGCTCCAGGGCCTCTGGTGAACAGCGCATTAAGAGGAAGCTGAAATCAGGAACAAAGCAGTATAAAGACGATTTTATAAGGTATGGCTTTATTAATTGTACCAATGTAAATCAAGATGCCAAGCCCATGTATGTTATCTGCAGGGAAGCACTGGCAAATGAAAGTTTAAAACCCTCAAAACGTCAAAGACATTTGAAGACTAAGCATGGCGAGTTCGATGACAAACCTCTTGATTTTTTTTTCGAAGGATGCAACAAGGACTTAAATCATCAGCTGAAGTCCTCAGCAGAAATGTTACATTGAACGACAAAGTACAATTAGCCTCTTACATGGTAGCTTACCGTGTAGGTAAAGAGAAAATGCCCCACACTGTAGCAGAGAGATTAATTCTCCCTCAAACATTATAGATATAGTTCGTACGGTCATAGACGAGAGGTTCGTTGAAAAAGTGAAATGCATCCCACTTAGTGATAACACAGTGGCTCGCCGAATTTGTGATATTGCTGAGAATTTAGAAGCCCAGCTTATTTCTCGTTTTAAATCAGTGCAGGAGTTCTCAATACAATTGGCTGAAAGTACTGACATTTCAGATTGTGCAACCTTATTAGTTTACGCAAGGTATATTGGGCACAATGAATTTGTTGAGGATTTGCTGTGCTACCTGACTTTACCAACTCACATGACTGGCGCAGAGATTTTTTAAGTATTGAATAGTTTTGTGTTTGGAAAGTGCGGGCTCGACTGGGTTCGTTGCAAAGGAATCACAAGCGATGGAGCACCCAACATGACTGCGGAGTTATAGTAAGTATTGAGGAGGCAGCTGGTCAGGACATTGTTTGGAATCATTGTATTATTCACTGTGAGGTACTGGCATCAAAAGGAATTCCATCCAATCTTGAAGTGGTGTTGAAAGGAATTGCGGAAGTTGTAAATTTCATTAAACGCAGCCCACTCAATACCAGACCTTTTAAGACGCTGTGTTCCAATATGGGGGCTGAGAATGGACATTTATTGTTCCACACAGGTTAATGTCGTGGCCTTCACCATTCTGATCGCCCGGTGGCAAATTTTAGGTTGCAGATTGGCAGCGCCACTGGAAGTATTGGCGTGGTTGGGGGGATATGGCGTAGTTCTTATAATTGGAAAAAATTAAATTCTCTCTTAAGAGGGTTGGAAGAGGGATTTCATGTAAGATGGAGGCTGTTTCCGTCTCGATTCAAGGATTTGTTTGTTGCCAGCTGGTTGGGGGTGGGGGGGTGGCAGTATGTTAATTAAGAGGAGAAAAAGGGGAAAAAATGACAATCTTTTGTTGACTATGTGATTTGTTGATTGTGTTTGGTAAAATATATTTTATTTAGAATAAATAAATAATTGCTTTGTCTTAGTTAGGAAAATTCAACCATGATAATAACAAGCTAAATGTGAGATGAAATATTTTTAAAATCAGCATTTAAAGTTATTCAAAAGGCACATTTGTAAAATGAAAACATGAAAATCCAAAAAATGAAACGCTTGATGAAAATGACCTGAATGGGGTTCCACTATGATGAGAATCATCATCAAAATCTTTAATTTTAACCTGGTGAAAATGTTAAATTTTCTGCTTTCAAATTTATGCAAGCTCAGAGACTATTCTGTTCAGGAACTATGAGATTTTAAACATTTATGATATATTGACTCTTGGTAATGAGTGTAGCGTTACCTGCAGAAGTTGCTCACTGCATGCTTTGCCTGATTCCTGGCATCGTTTTGATCTTCGCCGCCAGCAACATAGAGGAATCCATCCATCACAGCTACACATTGATTGAAGGTCTTATAAGGCATTTCAGCAAGTTTGTTCCAAACACGTTCAGAATCTCTATATAGAATATCTCTGGTGAGTGACTTCTCGGATAGGGCTAGACGGCCACCCACTATTACTAGAACTCTGAGGCCGCTACGAACCTTTGTTCTTCTGGACTGTAAAGTGTTCTGTTGATAGGGAAGCAGGTGATAGTTCATTGCCTCCACCAGAAATTTGTGACATTCTAGGTCTTGCATCATTCTAGGCACAGTCTGAACATAGTTCACCAGGTCTTGTGCTGAGATTGTAAAAAACCGAATGGTGTTCAGTAAATCTGTTGCATACTTTATCCGATTATTGTCAAAATCCAGCCATTTCATTACAATTTGGAATGCTGTAATTTCTGAAGGCAATCGCAGGCTATCATCCAGCATAAATTCCATGATTCGTTCAAAGGGGAGTTTCAAGAACTGGTCTCTTTCTGAAAACTCTAGGAAATTGTTACTAATGAATTTATGTGCAGCTTCCTTGGTATTTTTGAGTCCATACGTTTCTGCAATGTTAACAATGTACATGCAATTCTCAACATTGATTTCTTGCATCAAAAAGTCACAGCACATCTTTAGTAGAGAGTGAATTTTGAGCAGGTTGGCTGTTGCTATTGTGCTACCAATGGTGTACAATGACAGCGTTATCTTTCCACAATAGGCATAAGTAATAACTGTGACAAGACCAACTGGAGATATGTCATTGAGGTCTACTCTTTGGATTGATGGGTCTTTGGTCAGAATATTCCTGAAGTACTCACTGGAAGAAGCCATCACTAATTTGTGGACATCAAAAGATTTGGTTTTTGTAGCAATGGTTAAATCACACAAAAACTTGTCTTGCCTCATTCTGCTGAGTGCTTCCAACAGACTGGAACTGTAGGAGGAGTTGGATATCTCTGTGGAAATACAGCTAAAACCATGACTTCCATCCAAAAGGCCATTCATGCCATTCAAATGGATGATTGTACTTTCTTCCACAATAACAGTTGTCTCCTTGCTCTCCATTTTATTCTTTTTAACATTTTTCTTCTTTGGTGCCATGACTGTAATTCTGTACCACAGTCAAGATCTGGAACACATGAATTTATTTACAAATTTAGCACACAACTCTGTTATGCCCTGAGTAAATGCACTAACATTTAATAATAACTTATAGACTTAAAACATGCATTATAATGGAAATTAGATTTTTGTAATTCTCCTCCCCACAGAAAATACCTTGCAGTTTTCTTCGGTTTATGCATGCACTAAACATGATGAGCATCTTAATAAGGAAAAGTTGTGAATATGGAAAATCTAAAACAAAGTCAGAGAAATTCTGGAAATTTACCTCCGTACTTTTTCTATTTATTCACGGGGTGTGGGTTTTGCTGGCTTGCTCAGCATTTATTGGCCATGCCTCATGCCCTTGAGAACGTGGTGGTGAGCTGCCTTCTTGAACCGCCGCAGTCCCCGAGGTGTAGGTACATCCACTGTGCTGTTAGGGAGGGAGTTCCAGGATTTTGACCCAACAACAGTGAAGGAAAGACTATATATTTCCAAGTCAGGATGGTAAATGACTTGGAAGGAAATATCAGGTAGTCTTCCCATGTGTCTGTTGCTCTTGTCCTAGATGGTAGTTGTCCTGGTTTGAAAGTTGCTGTCGAATGAACCTTGCTGAGTTCCTGCAGTGCATCTTGTAGATGGTACACACTGATGGAAATGTGTATGTGGTGGAGGGATTGAATGTTTGTGGAAGGGGTGCCAATTAAGCGGGCTGTCCCGGATGTTGTTGGGCTTCTTCAATGGTGTTGGAGCGGCACTCATTCAGGGGAGAGTATTCTATTACACTCCTGACTGGTGCCCTGTAGATTGTGGACCGGTTTTGGGGAATCAGGAAATGAGTTAGTCACCGCAGGATTCTGAGCCTCTGATCTGCTCTTGTAGCTACAGTATTTATATGGCTAGTCCAGTTCAGATTCTTATTAAGGATAATCCCCAGGATATTGATAGTGGAGGTTGTGTTGGTTTCATGCCATTGAATGTCAAGGGACAATGGTTAGATTCTCTTTTGTTGGAGATGGTCATTGCCTGGCACTTGTGTGGTATGAATGTTACTTGCCAGTTGTCAGCCTAAGTCTTTATATTGTCCAGGTCTTGCTGCATTTGGACTTGTACTGCTGCAGCATATGAGTCATCATGAATGATGAACATGTTAGCAAATATCTCCACTTCTGACTTTACGATTGAAGGAAGGTAATTGATGAAGCAACTGAAGATGGTTGGGCCGAGGACACTACACTGTGAAACTCCTGCTGTGATGTCCTGGAACTGAGATGACTGACCTCAAACAACCACAACCCTTTTATTTTGTGCAAGGTATGACTCCAACCAGCGGAGTGCTTTTCCCCTGATTCCTATCGACTCCAATTTAGCTAGGGCTCCTTGATGCCACACTCGGTCAAATGCTGCCTTGATGTCAAGGACAATCACTTTCATCTCACCTCTGGCATTCACCTCTTTTGTCCATGTTTGAACCAAGGATATAATGAGGCCAGGAGCTGAGTGGTCCTGACAGAATCCAAACTGAGCATCAATGAGCTCACTGCTGTACACTTCCAGCGTTAATCTTAAAAAGTAATATTGTAAGATTAAATCTATTTTTCCACTTGAAGCTACTATACCTACCTATTCATAAATCACAAATTTAGCTTTTAGATCAATGTTGAATAGAATTTGAAATGTTAGATAAATACTGAAACAGTGAGAAGCACAGATCAACCAAGTTAGTGATATTTTTATTTCAATATTAAGAGGGCATTGGCAATCATGGATTTCCAAATTGGATTAGTCCATGGGTATGCTTGGAAAAGTACTGCAGTAATTTGCCATTATCTTGTGCAGTAATGCTGACCAGAAAACTCTCCTGCTTTTACCATCTGCCATCAGACGTATTTGAAGGACGTATAGACTGATAATCAATGTTTGTCCAATGCACTTCTGTGGTCACCAATTACTGAAGTGGGGCTTGAACCCTGGGCTTCTGAAAATGGGACACTACTGCTTTGCCACAAGATCTACACTGTGGTAATTAATAGATTCCTGTACAATTTTAAGTTATACAGTAGTATCCTGATTTTGGAATTGTAGTAAAATGGCCAATGGTCTAAATTTTAGGCCCTATACAGAATTGGACACTTAAAAGTAAATCCACAGTCAGAACCACAGATGGGCCTGATGGGAACTCGAATAAACTGGACAGAGACAAACAAACAGAGAAAGTTTGTACCTGCCCTGTAAACAAGACATCGGGCAGTACGGTGGCACGTGGCTAGCACTGCTGCCTCACAGCGTCAGGGATCCAGGTTCAATTCCGACCTCAGATGACCGTCAATGTAGAGTTTGAATGTTCTCCCCATGTCTGCGTGGGTTTCCTTTGGGTGCTCCGGTTTCCTCCCACAGTCGAAAGATGTGCGGGTTAGGTGGATTAGTCATGGTAAATTGCCCCTTAGCGTCCAAGGGCACGGTGGGGTTACAGGGATAGGGTGGAGGAGATGGGCCTAGTTAGTGTGCTCTTTCAGAAGGTCGGCGTAGACCCGATGGGCCGAATGGCCACCTTCTACACTTTAGGGATTCTAGGATAATCGGTCCCATTCAATGAATCAATTGTTGTGAATTGCCCAGATGAAACCAGATTTTCTGGCACCTAGATTTCCCGCTGTTACCTTATATGGGATAAGGTTACCTGCTGAAAATGCACCCAAGGATGGCCCCTGGGTTGGGGGGGGGGGGGGCGAGTAAGTGTTGGGGGGGGGGGGGGGGGAATAGAATTCCCGGTGTCTTGCGGAGTTGCAATTGCCAACTCCATTGTGTGTTGCAACCCCACCCAGCGACTTCATTGGCTGAGGGCCAGAGAAGAGAAACTTCTGGAAGGGTGCGAAGAGGGGGATAGGAACAGGACATCCAGAGACTCCATCGAGCAATGACTTGAAGCAGAGGCAGCGTAGAAGACTCGATGGTGGGTCAGAGCTCGCTAAACATCCAAAACAAAAACAGAAAGCACTAGATGGACAATCAGCAGGCCAGGCAGCACTTGTGCGAGAGACTATGAGACCCAAGGTTGTGACTAAGGGTCACCAGTATGTAGCATTAACCCTACCTTCACCTCTTTACAGATGCTGCCCGACCTGCTGAATGTTTCCAGTATTTTTTGGAAATAAAGATGAATTGCACCTTCCATGACCTCGAGATGTCCTAAACCACTTTCGGATGAATTAAGTACGTTTGAAGTGGGGTAGCGGTAATGGTCAGTACGCTTCCAGGTGGAGAAGGTGGTGGCAGATCCGGGGGGTAGATATGTGATTGTGGCAGGGGCGCTGGAGGGGAGGTTAGTGGCGCTGTTAAGTGTATACGGCCCCAATTGGGATGATGTGGGATTCACAAAGAAGGTGTTTGAGGCCTTCCCCGACTTGGACACACACCAACTGATAGTGGGGAGGGGGGGGGGGGGACTGGAGCTTGGTGCAGGAGCCAAGGTTGGACAGGTCACGGCTGCGCTCGCTGGTCCCATCAGCGAGGTTTCCCTTGGCGGTTTCTGCACTCGAGGGAGTGGGAGTACTCGTTTTTCTCAGCAGTCCATAAGGTATATTCGCGGATCGACTTTTCCGTGGTAGGGAAGGCTTTGCTGGCTGGGGTTAAGGGGTCGGAATACTCGGCAATTGCAGTGTCAGATCATGCTCCACATTGGGTGGATATGGTGCTGGAGAAGGGGGTAGCGCAGAGGCCTGAGTGGAAATTAGATGTGGGACTTTGGGGGGACCAAGTATTCTGTGACAAAATTGAAAAGGTAATTAAGGAATATGTAGGTTTCAACTGTACGGGTGAGGTGTTGAAGGCGGTCGTCTGGGAGGCTCTAAAGGCGGTGGTGAGGAGGGGGGGGGGGGAGGTGATTTTGTTTAAGGCCAGGGTGGACAAAGAGGAGAGGCTGGAGCGGCAGAGGGTAATAGATGAGATGTTGGAGGTAGATAGGAGTTATGCAGAGGATGGGGACCCACCAAAGCTGGAAAAGAGGAAGGAACTACAGGTGAGCTTTGACCGACTATGTACCAGGAAGGCGGTGCGCCAACTGAGATGAGCAAGGGGTGCAGTTTACGAACATGGAGATAAGGCAGGGCATACGTTAGCAGGTCAGCTCCGGAGGGAAGCAGCGGCAAGGGATATTGTGCAAATGAGGGATAGGGCAGAGAAGTTGGTGATGGCTCTGGATCTGATTAACAAGGTTTTTGAGGCATTTTATGAGAGGTTGTACAGGTCAGAGCCACCTGGGGGAGACCGTGAGATGCAGGAATTTTTAGATGGGTTGGAGTACCCTCGGTTAGGGAAGGGGGACAGGGCTACATTAGAAGGAGCGATAGTGGAGCAGTCGGGGAAGGTGGCAGGGCCGGATAGGTTTCCAGTGGAATACTATAAAAAATTCAAGGATAAGTTGGCACCCCTGATGGTGGGGATGTTTGAAGAGGCGATAGAGAAGGGGGTGTTGACACAAACTTTGGGGCAGGCATTGATTTCCCTGTTGCTAAAAAAAGATAAGGATCCGACAGAGTGTGGGTCGTATGGGCCCATATCACTTCTGAATGTGGACGCAAAAGTATTGGTGATGGTACTGGCGAGTAGGCTGGAGGAGTGCCTCCCGAAGGTGATAGGTGAAGATCAGATGGGGTTCGTGAGAGGGAGGCAGCTCTTTTCAAACAGTAGAAGGGTATTGAACATCGTTATGGCACCGGCAGAGGGGAAGGAAACAGAGGTGGTTGTGGCATTGGACGCTGAGAAGGCGTTCGACTGGGTAGAATGGGGGTACTTAATGGCAGTTCTGGAGCGGTTTGGGATTGGACCAAGATTTGTGAACTGGGTAAAGCTATTATATAAGGAGCCGAGGGCGAGTGTCCGCACAAATAATATCAGCTCGAGATACTTTTCTCTCCACCGTGGGACTAGGCAGGGATGTCCTATGTCCCCCCTGCTGTTTGCACTCGCGATTGAGCCGTTGGCCATCGCATTAAGAAGTTCGGGGATATGGAAAGGAATAGTGCAGGGGCGAATAGAGCATAGAGTGTCCTTGTATGCCGATGACTTGCTGTTATACGTGTCGGAACCGAGTGTGTCGCGAGGGGGAATATTGGAGCTGCTTCGAGTGTTTGGGTCTCTCTTGGGATACAAACTAAATCTCGACAAGAGTGAGTATTTTGTGGTGTCTCGGCCAGGGGTGGGGGCAGGGGGGCTGCCATTCCATAGGGCAGTGACTCACTTTAGGTACCTGGGGGTGCAGGTTGCCCGCGAGTGGGGGGGGGGCTCCGCAGGTATAACATTTCTAGTTTGGTGGGGAGAGTGAAAGCTGATCTGGCAAGGTGGGACAGTCTCCCTCTGTCACTGGCGGGTCGGGTACAGGCGGTTAAAATAAATGTGTTGCCGTGATTTCTGTTTATTTTTCAATGCCGGCCGATTTTCCTGCCAAAGGCTTTTTTCAGAGAGATTGAGGGAAGGATTACGCCATTCATATGAGGCGGGACGGTGGCCAGAGTTAGAAAGGTGCTACTACAGAGGGGAAGGCAGGCAGGGGGTTTGGGTCTTCCGAACCTGATGTATTACTACTGGGCGGCGAATGTGGAGAAGGTGCAGAGCTAGGTAAGGAGTTGATTCCCAGTGGGTCAGAATGGAGGAGAGTTTGTGCAGGGGGTCGGGATTGAAAGCACTAGCAACAGCGCCGCTCCCGATAGCCCCAGGTAAGTACTCAGGGAGTCAGATAATAATAGCTTCATTGAGAATTTGGAAGCCGTTTCACCAACACTTCGGGTTGGGGGGCAGGGTCAAGGGAAATGCCGATTCGGGGGAACCACAGATTTGAGCCAGGGAGGTGGGATGGAAATTTTCGGAAACGGGAGGAGAAGGGGATTAAGACACTGAAAGATTTGTTTCTTAGGGATCGGTTTGAAGGATTGAAGGAGCTGGAAGTGAAGTGTGGGCTGGAGTGGGGGGAAATGTTTAGATACATGCAGGTTCGAGATTTTGCCAGAAAGGAGATACAGAACTTCCCGGAGGAGCCGGCCTCCACATTGCTGGAGGAGGTGTTGATGACAGGGGGACTGGAGAGGGGGGTAGTGTCAGTGGTTTACGGAGCTATTTTGGAAGAGGAGAAGGCACCACTGGAAGGGATCAAAGTGGGATGAAGAGTTGGGAGAGGATTTGGAGGAGGTGTTCTGGTGTGAGGTGCTCCGGAGAGTGAATGCCTCCACCTCGTGCGCGAGGTTGGGGCTGATACAGGTGAAGGTGGTATACAGAGCACACCTCACGAGGGCGAGGATGAGCCAATTCTTTGAAGGAGTAGAAGATGTGTGTGAACGTTGCGGGGGGGTGGGCCTGCTAATCACATTCATATGCTTTGGTCCTTTCCAAAGCTAAAGGATTACTGGAAGGAGGTTTTTAGGGTAATTTCTAAAGTGGTGCAGGTGAAACTGGACCCGGGCCCCCGGGTGGCCATATTCGGGGTGTCGGACCAGCCAGGGTTGGAAACGGATGCGGAGGCAGATGTTGGAGCCTTCGCCTCGTTGATTGCCCAAAGGCAGATCCTGATGGGATGGAGGGCAGCCTCTCCACCCTGTGCCCTGGCGTGGCAGGGGGACTTGTTGGAATTCTTCTTGAGAAGGTTAAGTTTGAACTGAGGGGAAGGATGGAGGGGTTCTACAATTCATGGACATTATTCATGCACTTTCAAGAACTGGATAACATTGAACATTAGTTGGTGGGAGTGGGTGGGAGGGTTGGGGGGCGGTGTGTGTTGATGGTGACTATGGGTGATTCCTGATTCCTTTTTGTTATTTGTTTATGTGAACATGCAGGCTACTGTTTGGGGTTTGGTGGGAGGATGTGATCGGCAGCACGGTAGCACAAGTGATTAGCACTGTGGCTTCACAGCGCCAGGGTCCGAGGTTCGATTCCCTGCTGGGTCACTGTCTGTGCGGAGTCTGCACGGGGTCACTGTCTGTGCGGAGTCTGCACGTTCTCCCCGTGGCTGCGTGGGTTTCCTCCCACAGTCCAAAGACGTGCGGGTTAGGTGGATTGGCCATGATAAATTGCCCTTAGTGACCAAAAGAAACATTAGGAGGGGTTACTGGGTTACAAGGATAGGGTGAGGGCTTAAGTGGGTCGGTGCAGACTCGATGGGCCGAATGGCCTCCTTCTGCATTGTATGTTCTATGTCTATGTTATTGATATGGGGATTGACATATTTGTTACCCTCTTTACACAGAGGGTAGTGGGTGCCTGGAACTCCCTGCCAGAGGAGGTGGTGGAAGCAGGAACGATAGTGACATTTAAGAGGCATCTTGACAAATACATGAATAGGATGCGAACAGAGGGATACGGACCCAGGAAGTGTAGAAGATTTTAGTTTAGACGGGCAGCATGGTCGGCACGGGCTTGGAGGGCCGAAGGGCCTGTTCCTGCGCTGTACTTTTCTTTGTTCTTTGTTTATTGTTTATTGTCGGTGGGTGTAGATTTGGGAGAAAATGTGAAAAAGGAGAATAAAGAAATATTTTTTTAAAAAGTACGTTTGAAGTGTAGTTACTGCTGAAATGTCGGAATCGTGGTTGCCAAATCGGCACGCTTCAAATTTCCATCAATTTGATAAATGATCTGGCCAGAAATACAAGCTAGGACTTTTAAGGAGGTGAAAATTGAAGTTTCAAAGTGACTTTAAAAGCGTAGGTTTTAATTTATGATATTCTGGTTAGTAATGAACACCTGCAAAGGCTGTTAAAGGAATAAGGTCTCAGTGAGATGAAGACTCGGCCCCTTACATTCTTTCTCTCCTTGCATCTGCTCAAGTACATCAGTCAGACCCAGGAATAGTAACACAGCAGCTTCCACCCCAGCAAATCTCACAGGGCTCTCCATATTAAGATCGTTTCAAACAGAGACATTGACATTCTGGCAGAGGCGGTTGGGGGGCGGGGGTCCATATTTCATTCATTATAATCAGTTAATCAGAATAAAACAATTATTTTAAACCAAAAAGTAGGTAATTTACTTCAAATGGGAATACATTAATGAACTCATGCAGTCAAGTTAAATAATTATTTAAGCTTTATAAAAAGGCAGACAAAAATTTAATACTTCGTTTAATACTTCCACAGTCCAAATAAACTGATACTCTGGATCCATTTTTAAAGAAATTTACAAACTCGAAATAATACATTTTTTCTTATTTCATGCATTCGTTCCTCTTGAAATGCAGACGTAATATAAAACTAAACGTTACCGTGCAGTTTTTAAAAAAATTGTTTGAATAGAACGTTTTGCAATGTAATGGACTACCGGTTCCACACATTTTGAGAGCCTACCCCAAATGATGAACTTTCCTCCTGTAAGTGTGAGCAAACTTGTCAGCCTGGTTCTCCACTCTCTATTGCTGAAGACGAGAGGCAAAGCCAGCGCCGGGTGGCTTCAAAAAGATGATTCTGCGCGCTACGTCCCTGCGAAGCCCGCGGTGGCTGAGAACGTATTTCCGGGCGTGCAGTGTAAGTTCATTCAGAGCAGTGGCTTCAGGTGATCTTGACTCACTAAATGAGGAGCCAGGTATGGCAGAAGAGACAGTGCAAAATGTATTGCATCTGCAACAACGTCTGCTCGAGGTCAGCGACTCAAATAAGGTGTGTTTGTGTGTTGTCAGGTAATAGTTTCAATGTGAGCCCCCCCCCCCCCTTGTAACTGTGCAAAGAGCATTATTATTGCCACCTTATCCGACAGGAGTGAGGGCTGAGGAATTGACCAAGTATTTGACCTCTGAGGTGGATAGTCACCATGTTCTGGAGAACTTCATGGGGCAACAGTGTTTTTGGAATACGTGTTAAAATAGGTGACAAAACCTATTTAACCCACTTGAAAATTATTTAGATATTGTTTGCACCTGAAGCAACATTTCCAGGTTTACTTACACACGTAGGGACTTGTGTACGTGATGGACGACAACCTAGAAAGTAGCAAAAGCTGGCCCAGTGGCTCCAACAACATTTGATACATTTTACCCCCCACATTGGAGACTATGCCCTACATTGAAAATGTGTGGTGTGTGTGGTGTCATGAGAATGTCATATAAACTATAGCTGTACATTACATCTTTCAGTTCTGGTAGAGAAATTGGAGGTTATTTTGCTTCTTTATTGTGTGTTGAACCAGAGAAACGTTATGGTGCAGAAAGAGACCATTCAGCCCATTGTGACTGTGTCAGCCAAATAAAAGAGGAAAAAGAAACTAACTGTTCAATTTCATCCCAATTTCAGCACTTGGTCTGTAGCCTTGCAGGTTGCAGCATTTCAGATGTAGATGCCTATGTTAAATAGAAAGTTATTGATCCTCAATCAAATCAATAGGGGTCTCGTTCATGACCATAATATTGTGTTCTCTCTCTTCGCTCTCTTTCCCCCCCCCCCAGTGTATCCCCCCCCCCCAGTGTATCCCCCCCCCCAGTGTATCCCCCCCCCCAGTGTATCCCCCCCCCAGTGTATCCCCCCCCCCAGTGTATCCCCCCCCCCAGTGTATCCCCCCCCCCAGTGTATCCCCCCCCCCAGTGTATCCCCCCCCCCAGTGTATCCCCCCCCCCAGTGTATCCCCCCCCCCAGTGTATCCCCCCCCCCAGTGTATTCCCCCCCCCCAGTGTATCCCCCCCCCCCAGTGTATCCCCCCCCCCAGTGTATCCCCCCCCCCCAGTGTATCCCCCCCCCCCCAGTGTATCCCCCCCCCCCCAGTGTATCCCCCCCCCCCAGTGTATCCCCCCCCCCCAGTGTATCCCCCCCCCCCAGTGTATCCCCCCCCCCCCAGTGTATCCCCCCCCCCCAGTGTATCCCCCCCCCCCAGTGTATCCCCCCCCCAGTGTATCCCCCCCCCCCAGTGTATCCCCCCCCCCCAGTGTATCCCCCCCCCCCAGTGTATCCCCCCCCCCCAGTGTATCCCCCCCCCCCAGTGTATCCCCCCCCCCCAGTGTATCCCCCCCCCAGTGTATCCCCCCCCCCCCCAGTGTATCCCCCCCCCCCAGTGTATCCCCCCCCCCCCAGTGTATCCCCCCCCCCCAGTGTATCCCCCCCCCCCCAGTGTATCCCCCCCCCCCCCAGTGTATCCCCCCCCCCCAGTGTATCCCCCCCCCCCCAGTGTATCCCCCCCCCCAGTGTATCCCCCCCCCCCAGTGTATCCCCCCCCCCAGTGTATCCCCCCCCCCCAGTGTATCCCCCCCCCCCCCAGTGTATCCCCCCCCCCAGTGTATCCCCCCCCCCAGTGTATCCCCCCCCCCCAGTGTATCCCCCCCCCCCAGTGTATCCCCCCCCCCCAGTGTATCCCCCCCCCCCAGTGTATCCTCCCCCCCCAGTGTATCCCCCCCCCAGTGTATCCCCCCCCCAGTGTATCCCCCCCCCAGTGTATCCCCCCCCCAGTGTATCCCCCCCCCAGTGTATCCCCCCCCCAGTGTATCCCCCCCCCAGTGTATCCCCCCCCCAGTGTATCCCCCCCCCAGTGTATCCCCCCCCCAGTGTATCCCCCCCCCAGTGTATCCCCCCCCCAGTGTATCCCCCCCCCAGTGTATCCCCCCCCCAGTGTATCCCCCCCCCAGTGTATCCCCCCCCCAGTGTATCCCCCCCCCAGTGTATCCCCCCCCCAGTGTATCCCCCCCCCAGTGTATCCCCCCCCCAGTGTATCCCCCCCCCAGTGTATCCCCCCCCCAGTGTATCCCCCCCCCAGTGTATCCCCCCCCCAGTGTATCCCCCCCCCAGTGTATCCCCCCCCCAGTGTATCCCCCCCCCAGTGTATCCCCCCCCCAGTGTATCCCCCCCCCAGTGTATCCCCCCCCCAGTGTATCCCCCCCCCAGTGTATCCCCCCCCCAGTGTATCCCCCCCCCAGTGTATCCCCCCCCCAGTGTATCCCCCCCCCCAGTGTATCCCCCCCCCAGTGTATCCCCCCCCCAGTGTATCCCCCCCCCAGTGTATCCCCCCCCCAGTGTATCCCCCCCCCAGTGTATCCCCCCCCCAGTGTATCCCCCCCCCAGTGTATCCCCCCCCCAGTGTATCCCCCCCCCAGTGTATCCCCCCCCCAGTGTATCCCCCCCCCAGTGTATCCCCCCCCCCAGTGTATCCCCCCCCAGTGTATCCCCCCCCCAGTGTATCCCCCCCCCAGTGTATCCCCCCCCCAGTGTATCCCCCCCCCAGTGTATCCCCCCCCCAGTGTATCCCCCCCCCAGTGTATCCCCCCCCCAGTGTATCCCCCCCCCAGTGTATCCCCCCCCAGTGTATCCCCCCCCCAGTGTATCCCCCCCCCAGTGTATCCCCCCCCCAGTGTATCCCCCCCCCAGTGTATCCCCCCCCAGTGTATCCCCCCCCCAGTGTATCCCCCCCCCAGTGTATCCCCCCCCCAGTGTATCCCCCCCCCAGTGTATCCCCCCCCCAGTGTATCCCCCCCCCAGTGTATCCCCCCCCCAGTGTATCCCCCCCCCAGTGTATCCCCCCCCCAGTGTATCCCCCCCCCAGTGTATCCCCCCCCCAGTGTATCCCCCCCCCAGTGTATCCCCCCCCCCAGTGTATCCCCCCCCCCAGTGTATCCCCCCCCCAGTGTATCCCCCCCCCAGTGTATCCCCCCCCCAGTGTATCCCCCCCCCAGTGTATCCCCCCCCCAG
Organism: Scyliorhinus torazame; assembly: GCF_047496885.1. Taxonomy (NCBI): domain Eukaryota; kingdom Metazoa; phylum Chordata; class Chondrichthyes; order Carcharhiniformes; family Scyliorhinidae; genus Scyliorhinus; species Scyliorhinus torazame. Next base: position 124,158,474 of record NC_092710.1, on the reverse strand, counting down.
TGTATCCCCCCCCCAGTGTATCCCCCCCCCAGTGTATCCCCCCCCAGTGTATCCCCCCCCCAGTGTATCCCCCCCCCAGTGTATCCCCCCCCCAGTGTATCCCCCCCCCAGTGTATCCCCCCCCCAGTGTATCCCCCCCCCAGTGTATCCCCCCCCCAGTGTATCCCCCCCCCCAGTGTATCCCCCCCCCAGTGTATCCCCCCCCAGTGTATCCCCCCCCCAGTGTATCCCCCCCCCAGTGTATCCCCCCCCCAGTGTATCCCCCCCCCAGTGTATCCCCCCCCAGTGTATCCCCCCCCCAGTGTATCCCCCCCCCAGTGTATCCCCCCCCCAGTGTATCCCCCCCCCAGTGTATCCCCCCCCCAGTGTATCCCCCCCCCAGTGTATCCCCCCCCCAGTGTATCCCCCCCCCAGTGTATCCCCCCCCCAGTGTATCCCCCCCCCAGTGTATCCCCCCCCCAGTGTATCCCCCCCCCAGTGTATCCCCCCCCCAGTGTATCCCCCCCCCAGTGTATCCCCCCCCCAGTGTATCCCCCCCCCCAGTGTATCCCCCCCCCAGTGTATCCCCCCCCCAGTGTATCCCCCCCAGGTCCCCCCCCAGTGTATCCCCCCCCCAGTGTATCCCCCCCCAGTGTATCCCCCCCCCAGTGTATCCCCCCCCCAGTGTATCCCCCCCCAGTGTATCCCCCCCCCAGTGTATCCCCCCCCAGTGTATCCCCCCCCCAGTGTATCCCCCCCCCCAGTGTATCCCCCCCCCCAGTGTATCCCCCCCCCCAGTGTATCCCCCCCCCCAGTGTATCCCCCCCCCCAGTGTATCCCCCCCCCCAGTGTATCCCCCCCCCCAGTGTATCCCCCCCCCCAGTGTATCCCCCCCCCCAGTGTATCCCCCCCCCCAGTGTATCCCCCCCCCCAGTGTATCCCCCCCCCCAGTGTATCCCCCCCCCCCAGTGTATCCCCCCCCCCCAGTGTATCCCCCCCCCCAGTGTATCCCCCCCCCCAGTGTATCCCCCCCCCCCAGTGTATATCCCCCCCCCAGTGTATATCCCCCCCCAGTGTATATCCCCCCCCAGTGTATATCCCCCCCCAGTGTATACCCCCAGTGTATATCCCCCCCCAGTGTATATCCCCCCCAGTGTATATCCCCCCCCAGTGTATATCCCCCCCCAGTGTATATCCCCCCCAGTGTATATCCCCCCCCAGTGTATATCCCCCCCAGTGTCTCCCCCCCCCCAGTGTCTCCCCCCCCCCATTTCCCCCCCCCCCAGTGTCTCTCTCCCCCCCCCCAGTGTCTCTCTCCCCCCCCCCAGTGTCTCTCTCCCCCCCCCCCAGTGTCTCTCTCCCCCCCCCAGTGTCTCTCTCTCCCCCCCCCCAGTATCTCTCTCCCCCCCCCCCCAGTATCTCTCTCCCCTCGTTCTTTCTCTCTCTCTCTCTCGCCCACTCTCTCCCTCTCGCCCCTTCTCTCCCTCTCGCCTCGCCCCTTCTCTCCCTCTCGCCCCCCCCTCTCTCTCTCTCTCGCCCCCTCTCTCTCTCTCTCTCTCTCTCGCCCCCTCTCTCTCTCGCCCCCTCTCTCTCTCTCTCTCTCGCCCCCCCCCTCTCTCTCTCTCTCGCCCCCCCCTCTCTCTCTCTCTCGCCCCCCCTCTCTCTCTCGCCCCCCCCTCTCTCTCTCTCTCTCTCTCTCGCCCCCCCTCTCTCTCGCCCCCCCCCTCTCTCTCTCTCTCTCTCTCTCGCCCCCCTCTCTCTCTCTCTCTCTCTCGCCCCCCCCTCTCTCTCTCTCTCTCGCCCCCCCCCTAGCTTGCGAGAGATCGAGTATTACTATCCCAGACCAGGTCCCAACAGTGGCTAGGATATTGAACCGAAACCCCAATATTTTAAGAATGATTCACTCCAGGAGTGATTGCATAAAAAGAAAAATAGGGCTTTATCATTTCTAAAACAAAAATATTTTAGAAATGCAATATTAAACTTTCAACTTCGCACCAGAAAAAGAACAGCTGACAATTACGGCGATTCGCGAGCACAGTGGGTCGCACTGTCACATCACAGCACCAGGGACCCGGGCTTGATTCCTGGCTTGGGTCACTGTCTGTGCGGAGTCTGCGCGCTCTCGCCATGTCTGCGTGGGTTTCCTCCGGGTGCTCCGCTTTCTTCCCACAAGTCCCGAAAGACATGCTTGTTAGGTGAATTGGACATTCTGTGTACCCGAACAGGTGCCGGAATGGGGCGACTAGGGGCTTTTCACAGTAACTTCATTGCAGTGTTAATGTAAGCCTACTTGTGACACTAATAAAGATTATTATTACCCCTTAATGCTACTTAATTAAACAACAAGAAAAGAAACATACAGCTCTCAATCCAGCTTAGAAATTGACAGGGTTTATAGTAACACTTGCTTTACAGAACAGATAGCACAGGACCTGCAAGGGACACTCTAATAGGAGTGGAAGATAAAGCGAGTGTGAGGCATGGGGCCCTCACTCTATTCAAGCAGCAGAGAGCACCGGGACCTTTCTTGAGGCTCAGGAGCTGTTCAAGCAGCACGCTGGGTTTTGAAAAAAAAACCAAGTGATGTCTCAGGAAAGCGGTAAGCTGATTGGTTGGTGAGTAGCTGGCATTAGGACTGGGACCAAATAGCTGGAACTTAAATAATTGAGAAAAGATAATAGTTAGGGAATAAAACTGGGCGGATAAAGGAGAAGTGAATCTGAAAGCAGAACCAAGAAATCAAAAGAGCTGACTGAGTGAGTACATTTATATATTGTTCTATACTAACAAGGAGATGAGAAGAAGGGCCCCAGTTAACATTAGTTAATATTGTTTGATATTAAAAGGATAAATTTAATTTATAGGGTACGACATGACAGCAGAGCTCCAAGCCATGGTCTGCTCTTGCTCCATGTGGGAGACGTTTCCATTTCCCAGGGCCAGCATGTGTGCAGTAAGTGTCTTTAGCTGCAGCTCCGTGAAACCCGGGTTTCGGAGCTGGAGCGATGGCTGGGGACACTGAAGAGCATCTGCAAGGCGGAGAGTATCATGGATAGCACATAGAGGTGGTCAAATTGCAGGCTCAGAATCCACAGGCAGGAAGGGAAGGGTGACCACCCGATAGATAATAAAGAAAACAAATGGAATGTTGGCGTTATAGCTAAAGGAATAGAGTATAAAGGTGGAGTGTTGTTGCAACTATACAAGGCCACATCTGGAGTATTGTGCACAGTTTTGGTCCCCTTATTTGAGGAAGGATGTAGTGGCTTTGGAGGCGGTTCAGAGGAGGTTCACTAGGTTGACTCCAGAGATAAGGGGATTCACTAGGTTAATTCCAGAGATGAGGGCTTGTTGTATGAAGAGAGGCCTAGTTTACCTGAAAGGTATGAATAAAATAGATGTGGAGTGGATGCTCTAGAACGTGAGGTCATAGTCTTAGGATAAGTGGTAGCAAAGGGAGAAACTACTTTTCCCAAGGGTTGTGAATCTGTGGAATCACTACCCCAGAGTGCAGTGGATGCTGGGACAGTGAGTAAATTTAAGAAGGAGTTAGACATTCATTGGTAATGGGTTGAAGGGTTATGGAGAATGTGCAGGACGGTGGAGTTAAGGCCAGAATGACATCAGCCATGATCGAATGGCGGAGTAGACTCGATGGGCCAAATGGCCTAGTTCTGCTCCAATATCTTATTAACTTCTAAACATATAAGATATAACGAGTAGAGTTGACCAGGGAGAACAGGTGGTTTATTGAGATTTTCAGAAGGCTTTCGACAAGGTCTCTCATTGCAGATTACAATGTAAAGTTAAAGTGCATGGGATTGCGGACAGTGTCTTGAGATGGATAGAAAGCTGGTTTGCAGACAGGAAGCAAAAGGTTGGAAGAAATGGGTCCTTTTCCAATTAGCAGGCAGACTAGTGGGGGACCAGAGGGATCTGTGCTAGGACCCCAACTGTTCACATATATATTTTCAAAATTTAGAGTACCCAATTATTTGTTTTCCAATTAAGGGGCAATTTAGCGTGGCCAATCCACCTAACCTGCACATCTTTGGGTTGTGGGGGTGAGACCCACACAAACACTGGGAGAATGTGCAAACTCCACACAAACAGGGCCGGGATTCTCAGCGCCTTAGACAGCAGTGCTAACCACTGAACCACCGTGTCGCCCCACATTATATATTAATGATTTGGATGAGGGAACCAAATGTAGTATCTCCAGATTTGCAGATGATACTAAGTTGGGCGGGAAGGTGAGCTGTGAGGAGGATGGAGAGATGCTTCAGTGGGATTTGGACAGGCTGATTGAGTGGGCACATGTATGGCAGATGCAGTATAATGAGGATAAATGTGAGGTTATCCACTTCGGTAGGAAAAATAGGAAAGCAAATTATTATTTGAATGAGTGTAAATTGAGAGGTGGATACTCAGCAAGAACTTGGTGTGGTTGTGCATCAGTCACCAGAAAGTAAGTGTGCGGGTACAGCTGGCAGTAAAGAAGACCATTGGTACGTTGGTTTTCATAGCGAGAGGATTTGAGTATAGCATTCGGAATGTTTAACTGCAATTTTTTAGGTGAGGCGACACCTGGAGTGTTGTGTGAAATTTTCATGTCCTTATCTGAGGAAGGATGTTCTTGCTATAGAAGGAGTGCAGCGAAGATTTACCAGGCTGATTTCTGAGATGGCAGGACTGTCATATGAGGAGAGACTAAGCCAGTTAGGATTATATTCATTGGAGTTTATAAGAGTCAGAAGGGATCTCATAGTAACTTATAAAATTCTACCAGGATTAGACAGTGGATTCAGAAAGAAAGATTCAGAAAGAATGTTCCTAATGATGGTGGAGTCCAGACTAGGGGTCATAATTTTAGGATAATTTTAGGACTGAGGTGAGGAGAAATTTCTTCACCCGGAGAGTGGTGAATTTGTGGAATTCACGACCACCGAAAGCAGTTGAGACCAAAATGTTTTGGCATTTCAAGAAGGAATTAGATATAGCTCTCGGGACTAAAGGGATCAAGGGATATGGAGGCGGGGGGAGGGGGAGGCAGGATCAGGGTATTGAACTTGATGACCAGCCATGATAATGAATGGTAGAGCAAGCTCAAAGGGCCAAATAGTCGTCTCCTGCTTCTATTTTCTATGTATGTTTCAATTTTCTATGCATGTTTCTATCAGAACAGATTCTGGCTCTTGTTAGAACCCCTTCAGGCTCTAGCTGAATGTCTTCAAATAGCTGCTTTAATAGGGTTGTTTCAGCCTCTTCCTTGTCTTCAGGCAAGATTGCTCTGCTTTTAAGAATATTATCACACATTTTTAATTCTCCTTCTGGGAAAGAAAACTGCTTTGACTTTTCCTGTTGGTCTAACAAAAACAAGGGTTTCCAGAAAAGACTGCACTTCCAATAGCCTTTCTCCAAAAACCCTGTCTCTCTAATGCTTTCAAAACACCTCTGTGCCTTTCTTGGTTCCACCCAGCAATGATCTCCTCTCCCCAAGCTAAAGAAACAAATTTATAGGGGCGGCACGTAGTGCAGTGGTTAGCACTGGGACTGTGGCGCTGAGTACCTGGGTTTGAATCCCGGCCCTGGGTTACTGTCTGTGTGGAGTTTGCACATTCTCCCCGTGTTTGCGTGGGTTTCACCCCCACAACCTAAAGATGTGCCGGTTAGGTGGATTGGCCACACTAAATTGCCACTTAATTGGAAAAAAATAATTGGATACTCTAAATTTATTTTAAAATAAATTTAGGACAGGGACAGAAAGTGTAGTGGTCTGTATATCTGCTGGTATGTAAAGGATTAACAACTGCATCATAGTGTTAGACAACCACTAGATGGCAGCACTAGATTCAGGTATATAAACTGAACCTGGAAGATCCTCCCTCTCTTCGAACCAGGAGTGACTAGAGAGCAGAGTGTTGGAGAGATTATAGCTTAGTTGGCAGGTGTAGTTAAACATAGTTAATACTTCTTCTGATTTACCTTATCATCAGTTATAGTTCTGGAGAGTGAACAAACTCATTCGTATTTATAATTGTTATTCATTAAGTATAATTTGCTTTAAATTGAAGATTGGTAGTTTCATTGAAATCCAACCATCAGACCATTCTGGAAGTCAAGCAAAAAGTAACGACGTATTACGATCACGTAATATAACAGAGAGCACATTAACTCCCCAGGTAAACCACTATGCATTAGCCCAGACTGAAAAACACATTCCATCGTCAATTTTACCTGCTGGTTGCTAAAACTACCCAGGCCTTGTAGAATAGAATTATTTTTTTAAAACGGTTATTGCAGTCAAACACATTCGAACCCCAGGCTTTTAACCCTAAATTGTCCAAAAAATGTATAATCAGATTTTCCTAAAATCTTCCCAATCGTGACATTGAGGTGTACAAGTGTGGGTCATGGGAGAGATAGGGGTGCACGGGTGTGGGCCATGGGAGAGGTGCATGAGTGTGGGCCACGGGAGAGATAGTGGTGCACGAGTGTGGGCCATGGGAGAGATAGAGGTGCACGATGTGGGGAGTACACAGGTTTTGAGGAATTCTGAATGCCTCAGCTATCTGTAATTGTGGGTGGATCTGAAACATGAAAGGGGGGGAAATATTCACTGGAATAAGTTGGAACTGTAGACTGTTGCTGAGGAAGGGGTTGTGGCTATGTATGTATAGGTATACAACTGATCAAAGATCAGAAGGTAAATAGAAAGCAATACCAGAGCTACCTTAATGGTTGACTGGCAGTGTCCTTTGTTGGCTTGAACCTGATACTTGACTAAAATGTGAAGTTGAATGACTACCAATGAAGTTGTACAAATCTGCGTAGTAAGCAAGATGAAGGTTATGTTTCTTTTCACAAGTCCACTTGTGACTGTTCCAGTGAGTTGGGGGATGGCTGTGGAGCAGAAGCCCAGGAAAATAATTTAGCCTCTTCTGAAGAGGAGCTGCTGCTGCATCTGACAGATTTTCCTGGAGCATACCAGAGCAGTAAAGAACTGTGTGCACTAATTTTTAAAATGAGTGTGTTAGTCCAGCCATTAACTCTCCCTAATTTACTCTTACCTGCAACATTATCTTGATCAACTCCTGTTCATTCATTGCAATTCATATGTTGACCTTCCTTCCACACCTACGCAAATTCATGAGCCCATAACTTCACGCTGCTCTATCCTAGGCATGTTTCACTCGGCCCATTGCCAGCTATCCCTGGGAAACTAGCTATCATTCCTTGATGTCCACCCATAATTGCATAATCTTTACAGCACTGCTGCATGACCACACGGCCCAACAAATCAATCGGTGTAATCTTCAATCGTGGTTTCCCTTGTTCCTGTATTAAACTCCTCAGGCCACATCCATTGACTCCCTCACGAGACCTTCCATTACTGGTCAACAGTGAACTGCCCTTTAAAGGCCCGCTTCTTTGTATACATGACCTTTCCCATCTATGGCTTTGCCCTAGATTAGCCCATTGACATCCTATATCTAAGCATTTAGATATAGGATGACAATGGACACTGACAGTGACTCCATTCTTCTACCGTGCCTCATTCATTCTGAAATCACCATCCGTAAAAACAGACTCCGTGCCTGAGAATTGGTTTTGGGTTCACGACCCACTCCAGGACTTGAGCGCAAACATCAGTGTTGACACTGTAGTGCAGTATTGAGGGAGTGCTACATTGCGAGGTGTCATCTTTCAGTTGATTTGTTAAACCAAGGCCTGACCTGCCCACTCGGATGGACATTAAAGAACCATAGCACTATTTCAAGAAAGAGAATGGGAGTCATCTCTGGTGTCCTCTTGTAATTATGGAGTATTGCTGAAAAAAGACCGTTTTTCATCTTGCGCTCATCAGAAGAATTGGCAGGCATGCCAAATCTGAGGATATCCCAAACCACTTTACAGCCAATTAAGTGCCAAATGTAAAGTGAACAATTTTATTCTTCATGAGAAATGGTGCTGATTGGTTGGCAAATGGACTTCGATTGGTAGAGGTGTTGCCATGGAGAATGCACCATTTAAATAACCAGACAGGTTGACTCTGGTCAGGCCGTTACCCCAAAGTGCTATACAGCCAATGAAGTCCTGTTGAAGTATAGTCGCTGTTGTAATGCAGGAAATGTGGCAGCCAATTGTGTGCACAGCAAACTGTTACAAACAGCGATGTGATAATGACTAGATAATCGATTGTGATATTTATTGAAAAATAATTATTAGTCACCAGTTGATAGTACAGAGTATTGCTGAAAGACACTTTGTCGAAACTTTATGAATGCACGTCTCGTATCTCCTTTCATTGCAACAGTAACTTCAAAGGCACTTGACTGCAAAGCGGTTTGGGATATCCTAAGATTGTGAAAGGCATCATAAAAATTCTTTTCCAGTTCTCCGTTCTTGACCCAACAAAAACTGCCTTGTTTTCAAAGGCCCGTAACTTCCTGGCTACCCAGCATCGGATTTGACGGGGCACCTCAAAGTGGCGCTGGGGAATCTCTCTTGGAAGTTCCCAGGGAAGGCTTTACCCGGCTATTGTCCAGAAATGTGAGCTTCCCTGGGATAATTACGCTCCACTGGGAATTGTCTGACAAAGCAATTTAAATCGCCAGTTTTACACCAATTGTTGCCGTGAAAGAATTGGAAGGGAAAAAAGCACTATTAACTTCGGAGTAACTATGTTAAAGTCCCAGAGTGAGCCACGCACAGTACAACCAACCCCTACCCAACCTGACCCCCTTTACCCAACTGGGCCTAATCTTACACCAACCCGGCCCCTCAGTGACCCCTGGCCTGTCATGGCCCATGCCCCCGACTCGCACGTGCGCATACATTCTCCCCAACCCCACCGATGTCTGAACCTCCACAACCCATTCACTTACCAGAGAGACTTTTTATCTTCTCCCTTTTAATGGGGCGCTCTCTGAACTGCTTCAAACGTATTTGCATCTTTCCTAAAATACAGTGACCAATACTGTATTCAATACTCCAGATGTGTCCACAAATGCCCTGTATAACTGAAACCTAACCTCCCTACTTTTGTAATCAATTCCCCTCAAAATAAATGTTGCGCTTTCCTGATTACTATCTGTGTCTGTATGCTAGCTTTTTGTAATTCATGTGCTAGGACACCCTGATCCCTCTGCACCTCAGAAGTCTGCAACCTCTCGCCATTTAGGTAATAAGCTTTTTCTTCCTGTCAAGATGGGCGACTTCACATTTTCCCACATTGTACACCCTTTGCCAGAGTTTTGTCCACTTGCCTACCTATGTCCCTTTGTAGCCTTCATAGTTTCTTTCCTACTTTTCTTTGTGTCATCAGCAAATTTAGCAACCGTGCTTTCAGTCCCTTCATTCAAGTCATTTATATAAAATGTAAAAAGTTGAAGTCCCACCACTGATAGCTATGACACCCCACTCATCACATCCTGCTAACCAGAAAAGACTCATTCATGTCAACTGTCTTGTTAGCTAGCCAATCTTCAATCCATGCCAATATGTTACCCCCTACACCATGAACTTTTATTTCTCGCTATAACCTTTGAAGTGGCTCCTTATCAAATGCCTTCTGTATAAAGGCAGCTTATTTTTATTCCTGCTACTGCCTCCATGAAATTCAGATGTGCAAAAATGCATCCTGCCCCTGTTCCTCCCCTAGTGGAAGTGGTAGGTTTTAGGGGCGGGATTTCCTGGCTCGGGGCTTTGGTGATATTTTGGCTAAGGTGCAGAGTCCATCCGACTCGTCAAAAATTCAGACCCTAGTATCAGTTTTCACAGTAAGGGATCAGGGTAAAATACCTGAGAAATGAGGAAAACTAAAACTAAACCTAGAGGAGGAACCCACCAGATCCAATGTAAGTAAAAGGACATTAATTTACATAGCATATTTCACAACAAAGGACATATCAGTGCTTCACACCAATGAAGTGCTTTTGTTTCGAAGTGCAGTCATTGTTGTAGAGCAGCAGAAAAATAGTGCTGGAGCAATATCCAGGTTTTCACCCTGAGATATTAGAAGAAATCTCTGGATTCGGGGATTGTTGCCTTCGATTGGAAAATGGTCAATTTCACACTACTATCTAAGATAGGAGAGAGAAACTATGAAATTATATCACTATTAGTATTTGAAAAGGGAACTCGTGTGATAGGTAAGGTAGTATCCATGAATGTTATGTAAAATGGACTTGCCCTCATGGCGCCGAGGACCCAGGTTTAATCCCGGCCCTGAGTCACTGTCCGTGTGGAGTTTGCACATTCTTCCCATGTCTGCGTGGGTTTCACACCCCCACAACCCAAAGATGTGCAGGGTGGGTAGATTGACCACGCTAAATTGCCCCTTAATTGGAAATGTTTTTAAAAATGGTCTTGCAGAAGACTTTGACAAAGTTTCATATTAAGTTAACATCTCCCTGGCCCTACACTCACCCCTGGATCACCTCAACAACAAGGACTCCTACATCAGGCTCCTATTTATTGACTGCAACTCTACCTTCAACACCATAATCCCAGCTATGCTCGTATCAAAGCAACAAAACCTAGCACTTGGATCCTCACTCTGCAACTGGATCCTTGACTTTCTGACCCACAGACCACAATCAGTAAGAATAAACAACACCTCCACGATAGTCCCGACTATACTCCCTATATACACACGACTGCGTGGCAAAATGTGGCTCCAACTCCATCTACAAGTTTGCTGACGACAGGACTGTAGTGGGACAGATCTCGAACAATGATGAGTCAGAATACAGGAGGGAGATAGAGAACCTAGTGGAGTGGTGCATTGACAACAATCTCTCCCTCAATGTCAGCAAAACTAAAGAGCTGGTCATTGACTTCAGGAAGCAAGGCACTGTACACAGCCCTGTCAGCATCTATGGTGCCAAGGTGGAAATGGTTGACAGCTTCAAATTCCTAGGTGTACACATCACCACAAATCTGTCCTGGTCCACCCACATCGACGCTACCACCAAGAAAGCACAACAGCGCCTATACTTCCACAGGAAACTAAGGAATTTTGGCATGTCCACATTGATTCTTACCAACTTTTACAGATGCACCATAGAAAGCATCTTTTATCCAAGTCATTTTTAGATATAACGAAAAGCTACGGCCCAACATAGGGACATCATTGGACAAATCCTGCTAAGTAAGAGTACATACTCATTATCCTTTTACCCTGATCTCCAAACTAATTCCCTATCCAAACCAGCAGGTTGCCTCCAGTTCCACGGCGATTGGATTGGTTAATTGTCAGGGATCGTTTCGGGTGCCTCAAATTTTAAAATGAGGTCCTGATCCCTCGCAACATTGGGAATTTCGGGTGAGCGGAGCTCTCCACTATACAAAACGGAGCTATGTGTGGCCTCGGCCGCACGTTCCCCATTCAGGCCCCTTGTGCAATGCGAGTTGCATTGAATAGCCATGTATTCTCGAGTATTAAAAAAACTGCGAGTGTCGGGAAACATGCGGTTAGACACGCTCGACAGGGGACTTTGTTCCCTTTTGGGAGAATCACATCCATAACTTTGCTGACTCCCAAATGCGCCATCTGCATTGGTAGTTCCTGGCACTTTGTTTAAAATGCTTGTCTTTTTGTATGTTCTTGACTGGATTACAAATGCTATTGGAATTTTATTTGTGTTGTGTTGGAGAATGACGGGAAGCTAATATTGTGTTGAGGAAAGAGAAATCTAACTTAATAAGATTAGTGCTGTCTTAATGTGTCTCTTAATGCATCTGTGTGTGAAGCAGATCGTCCTCGCTGTTCTACCTTTCCTGCTGAGGGTGAAATGGAGTGAGACTGCAGGAAAGGGGGATGCAGGAATGAAAGAAAAAATACTGCACACTCATTTTCTATTTAATTCTTAGGTTATGCATAGTGTGAATTTGACCCTTTATGTGATGTGTTGGGTACTCTGGATCTGTGGCGACTTGTTTACCTTAGCAGTAACATAGACAGGCTACCAACACTTGTAACAGTACAACTCTATTTTATTTAACTAAGAGCTGTTAAACACTGTGGGTCAACTCTATGTTAGATTGACTGAAGACCTATGCCTAACCTGACCAGCCTATACTGCTAGCACAAGGTGGATGGTTGTGCCACTGACTGCGGGCTCTGTCTGTCTCAGAGGCTGCATCCCGAAAGAGCGGGAAAACTAGTGCCCTCTGTCTTTATAGTGACCGTGCCCTAACTGGTGATTGGCTGCTGTGTTGTGTGTGTTGATTGGTCTTGCAGTGTGTCAGTCAGTGTGTGTCTCTGCACCATCATATACTGATGTGTATATTATGACATTATGTGTGGTATTTCTTTGGATAAAATTGTGCGCGCGCGCGTGAAGGGACACAATGAGCCGAAGTATCTATTCTGCAATCTGGCTTGAAGTGACTCAAGAAGTAATAGCACTGAAGATCATAATTTTTGAATCATGTGAGAGAGGGACCTCAGCATGTCCCAAGTGTTTGCAGCCAATTAAGTGCTTTTGAGGTGTAGTCACTGTTGTAATGTTGCTAAAGCCTGCTCAGCCCCACATTTTCCCTGTTCTTGTTTAGCTGTTCATCGCTCCAAACTCTTGACAGCTGTGCATAACTTCTGCCAAAGGAAAAGCTGTTGTAACTTGTACACATGTCACATGAATTAGATGGAATTCGACATTGGTGAGCCACACTCCTAATGCAGAGCCAATATTCTGTGAACTTTCAGTTGGGGGTGAAGCCAGAATGCAAGTCACATGCATCTTATGTTCCACATGTATCAGCACTTCCATCAAGAAAAGCTATATATCGAAATTTATAAATGTTTCTCAATTTTATAAAATTTAAAGGAACTGAGTATTTTCATCTGCCCTCAGGGGCTGGTTTAGCACAGTGGGCTAAACAGCTGACTTGAAATGCAGAACACTGCCAGCAGCGCGGGTTCAGTTCCCGTACCGGCCTCTCCAATCAGGCGCCGTAATGTGGCGGCTAGGGGATTTTCACAGTAACTTTATTGAAGCCTACTTGTGACAAGTGATTTTTTTTTTTTTTTAATACTGCATAATTCACAAAGCTGAATATATAACTTTTAAAAATGTATTTCAGGGGGCTAACGTGATGTGAGGATGGGAGTGGCTTGTGTTTTTTTTTTAGTAAACATTTTATTGAGGTATTTCTTTGGCATTGTAACAGCAACAAGATAAACAATTTGCATAAAAAAGGAAAATATTAACATAGTTGAAATACCACTGTTGCTAACTTTTGGTTGGTTCAATTGGCTCTGTTTTATAACCTTTGCTCTCGAGTCGCCAGGTATCTTTATGATACCGCCACGAGGTTCAAGTTCAAGTAATGATCAGTAACTCAATACATCAATTAGTAAGATTCAAATCAAAGCACATTTATTATACACACTAATCGCTACTCATGCATAAATTCTACTTCTAAACTACTTCTACAACCAACAGGCCTATACTTAGCTTCGGACTGGCCCACCAGGTCAAGGGAACAAATGGCCTTTTGTTTGGGTTCTGAGTCTGCGTGATTCAAAGGTTGGTACGGACTGGTAGCTAGGAGCGCCTATCTCGTAGCGATCGTTGACTTAAGACTTAGTCTCTTGGCGGCAGCTGAACTGGTCACTATCGAGGGTTGGTTCGCGTTGCTGAGTGACCCGGTCAAGAAGGACAATTTGAACTTGGGGGCTTAACTTTATAGTCCCCAGGGGCTTCCCGCCTTTCGGGGTGGACCCTGTACCTGGTTCCAAGTGATTGGACTTCGTTCCAATCGATTGGTTCGATTTCTCCAATACTGGAGCGGTTCCCTGATCGATGGGCGGTCTGGGGGTGTCCATTAGCCTCTTTTGTGTTGGCTCCTGCTGGCGCCGAGGAGTCTGGCTTGGCCTTGTTTATCCCAAATGTTTTGATTGTTCCCAGGGATCGCTCATTGGTATGTAGATGGCTCTACATTATTATGCAGATGGCTGTTTGTATCGATGCTGTCTGGGCTTTTGCAGAGTTTAATACACAGTAAACTTGCACCTGCTAGTTTCTGCCTCTGTTGGCTGAATTTCCCTGCAGCCTTTGCTGTTCTCCATTTTACTTCGGGAGTTGGCTAACCCAGGTGGCTACACTGCCTCCCTCTCCCACAGGTCCCACCATTACTTACCCCCCTAATCTACACTAGCCTAACCCCCCCCCCCCTCCCCCCCACCTTTTGCTGACGATTAATTCTCTGCGAAGAAGTCAACGAATGGTTTCCACCTCTGGGTGAACCCTAACAGAGACCCTCTCATGTGACCTTAATTTTCTCCAGGCAGAGGAAGCCAGCCATGTCTGATAACCAGGTCTCCGATTTCGGGGGCTTCGAGTCCCTCCATGCTAGCAATATCCGCCTCTGGGCTACCAGGGAAGCAAAGGCCAGAATGTCTGCCTCTTTCTCCTCCTGGATTCCCGGATCTTCCAACACCCCGAAAATCACCACCTCTGGACTCAGCGCCACCCTTGTTTTTAATACCGTGGACATGATGTCCGCAAACCCCTGCCAAAATCCCCTAAGCTTTGGGCATGCCCAGAACATGTGGACATGGTTCGCTGGTCCCTCTGCACATTTCGCACACCTGTCCTCCACCCCAAAGAATCTGCTCATCTGGGCCACTGTCATGTGAGCCCGCTGAACGACCTTAAATTGAACCAGGCTGAGCCTGGCACATGTTGCGGTCTTGTTGACCCTACTCAACCCGCCCGCCCAAAGGCCCTCCTCTATCTCTCCCCCGAGCTCCTCCTCCCACTTTCGTTTCAGCTCCTCGGTCTGCGTCTCTTCTGATCCCATAGCTCCTTATATATGTCCGAAACACTCCCCTCTCCCATCCATCCTCCTAGAGACCACCCTACTATCCTGAATCCCACTTAACAACAGGAGTGGGAAGGTTGGTACCTGCCTCCGCAGAAAGCTCCGTACCTGCAGATATCGATGTTCATTTCCCCCCGCCAGTGTAAACATTTCCTCCAGCGCCCTCATACTCGGGAAGCTCCTCTCTATAAACAAGTCCCCCATCCCCTCGATCCCCGTTCTCCGCCATATTCGGAACCCCCCGTCCATCCTCCTCGGGGCAAACCGGTGATTTTCGCAGTTTGCGGACCATACCGATGCCCCCTCTGCTCCCACATGTCTCCTCCACTGCCCCCAGACTCTCAGGGCCGCCACCACCACTGGACTGGTGGAGTACCGTGCCGGCAGGAACGGCAGTGGCGCTGTTGCCAACGCCCACAGACTTGTGCCCTTGCAAGAAGCCGCCTCCATATGCACACAAGCTGACCCCCCCCCCCCCACCCCCCAACCACCTCCTCACCATGGCTATATTAGCTGCCCAGTAATAATTGCTGAAATTTGGCAGCGCCAGCCCACCACCCCCTGACTCCTCTCGTGCATTGCCCTCTTCACTCGCGGGGACTTGCCCCCTCACACACAGCCCACAATAACTTTATTGACCCGCTTAAAAAAGGACCATGGGATGAAGATGGGGAGACATTGTAAAACGAATAGGAATCTTGGGAGGGCCATCATTTTTACCATTTGAACTCTGCCCACTAGAGACAATGGGAGCGTATTCCATCTCCGGAAATCCTCCTTCATCTGATCCACCAGCCGGGCCAAGTTCAATTTATGTAGCCTGTCCCAATCCCCTCGCCACTTGTATACCCAGGTACTTGAAACTGTCCCCTACCACTCTGAACGACAGCTTCCCCCAGTCGCCTCTCCTGACCCCTAGCCTGGACCACAAACATCTCTCTCTTCCCCATATTAAGCTTATACCCCGAAAACCGGCCAAATTCCCCTAAGATTCTCATAATTACTTCCATCTCCTCTGTTGGATCTGAGATGTACAAAAGCAGGTCGTCTGCATACAGCGAGACTCTATGCTCCACCCCACCCCCGGACCAGCCCCTTCCAGCCCCATGAGGCCCTCGGAGCAATTGCCAGTGGCTCAATTGCCAGCGCAAACAGTAGTGGGGAGAGGAGGCATCCCTGTCTCGTCCCTCGGTGCAGTCTAAAATAGACCGAAGTCATCCTGTTCGTCCGTACACTTGCCACAGGAGCCCGGTACAGCAACCTAATCCAATCAATGAAGCCCCTCCCAAATCCGAACCGCTCCAGCACCTCCCATAAATAATCCCACTCAACCCGGTCAAATGCTTTCTCCGCATCCATCGCGACCACTACCTCCACCTCCCTGCTCTCCGAGGGCATCATGATCACGTTTAACAGCCTTCTTACATTGGCCACCAGCTGCCTGCCCTTAACCAACCCCATCTGATCCTCCACAATAACGTCTGGTACACAGTCTTCAACAGTGGAGGACAAAGTTTTGGCCAGCAGTTTGGCGTCTACGTTCAACAAGGAAATCGGCTTGTATGACCCACATAGCTCCGGGTCCTTGTCCCGTTTCAGGATCAGCGAAATCCTGGCCTGTGACATCGTCTGGGGCAGAACCCCTCCTTCCCTTGGCTCGTCAAACACCTTCAACAGCATCGGTCCCAATATTCCGGAGAACTTTTCAAAGAACTCAACTGGGTACCCATCCGGTCCCAGGGCCTTACCCGACTGCATGGCCTTCAAACTCTCCACTATCTCTTCCAACCCAATCGGGGCCCCCAGCCCTTTCACCAGCTCCCCGAGCACCTTCGGGAACGTCAGCCCCTCCAGGAAGTGCCTCATGCCCTCCGGCCCTACAGGGGGTTCCGACCTATACAACCTGCTGGAAAAGTCCTGGAAGGCCTTGTTCACCCCTGCCGAGTCCCCAACTAAGTTCCCATCCCCGTCAATAACTTTCCCTATTTCTCTAGCTGCCTTCCTCTTTCTGAGCTGCTGTGCAAGCATTCTGCTGACCTCACCGTGCACGTACATCGCCCCCCTCACATTTCTGAGCTGCTCCACTGCCCTCCCTGTGGTTAACAAGCCAAATTCCGCCTGTGGCCTCCAGCGTTCCCTTAAAATCCCTGCCTCTGGAGCCTCTGCATACCTCCTGTCGACTTGTAGAATCTCTTTTACCAGTCGGTCTGTCTCTGCCCTATCCATCCTGTCCCTGTGAGCCCGGATTGAAATCAGCTCACCTCACCACTGCCTTCAGCACTTCCCAAACCACAGCTGCTGAGACCTCCCCCGTATCATTCACCTGCAGGTAGTTCAACATACAATTCCTCAGCCTCTCGCACACCACTTCGTCCGCCAATAGCCCTAGATCCAACCTCCATTGCGGGCGCTGCTTGCTATCCATGCTGACCTGCAAGTCAACCCAGTGCAGGGCATGGTCCGAGATCGTAATCGCAGAGCACCCCCCCCCCCCCCATATCATCTGCTCCATGAACCCTTTGAGTTCCTTTGCCATTGCTGGAACCCTGCCCATTCTCGAGCATGGCCGATCCAGGCTGGGATCGATAACTGTATTAAAGTCCCCTCCCATAATCAGCTTGTGCGAGTCCAGGTCTGGAATCTTCCGTCGCACCCTCTTTATAAATTCGCCGTCATCCCAATTTGGCTCATATACATTAACCAGCACTACCATCACACCCTGCAGATTACCACTAACCATGATATATCGACCTCCCACATCCGAGACTATTCTACCCACCTCCAATGTCACCCGCTTATTAATCAAGATCGCAACCCCTATAGTCTTTGTATCCAGCCCCGAGTAGAAAACTTGACTAATCCAGCCTTTCCTCAACCTGACCTGGTCCACTACTTTCGGGTGCGTCTCCTGCAGCATTACCATGTCTGCCTTCAGTCCCCTCAGGTGCGCAAACACATGTGCCCTCTTTACTGGCCCACGAACATTCCAGGTGGTCAGCCTAGTTGGGGGGCAAAGTGCCCCCCCCCCTCTGCCGAGCAGCCATCCCCTTTCTTGGGCCCGCCTCCAGCCCCTGCGTCGCATCTCCTCCGGCCCGCCCCACTCCTGACCTTCTCACTGGCCCTCCACCGAAGTCCCTCCCTCGTCAGCAGAACCGATTTCCCCCCACCTAGCAACACTACTTAAAGACCTAACCCATCTAGTAAACTGAACCTATACACACCCCCCACTGTGCTTCCGTGATCTAGCTCACGCAGCTAGCTTGGTGGCCCCCACCCCCGGTGCTAAGAAGTCTCCCACCTATTGTTCCCTCACTCCCCTCCCCCCGCTCATACAAACAAATTCCCTCATCTAGCAATCCCCAGACAAACACTCAACAGCAAGAAAACGCAAAAAACAAAAGCACCACCCACCGAAACTCAAACAGGCCCGTCTCCATCCCACATGAGTGCACATCAATAAAAACAAAAGGGGACTTCCGGTTGCGGCGATGACCAGCTAACGGCTGGACGTTTCGGCGGCTCCAGCTCGAACGGACTAGCGTCAGTTGAAGTCAGCTGACTTTCGGAAGCAATATGGGGGGAGTAACCATGCTAGATGGGGATCTAGTGGGGGTGGGGGGTGTGGTAACTGGGCTGCTGCTGCAGAGATCGAAAAGGAACTGGTAAAAGAAAAGGTGGTCGGGGTGGGAATGCGCCGCCTGGGGGACGGGTGGGTGCGCGGAACCAGGACGTGGGACTGGCCCAGAGAGGGTGATGGCTAGTCGACAGGGGAGGGGGGCGGGCAGCCCCCCAGTCCGGCTGATCACGTGGAACGTGAGAGGCCTAAACGGGCCGATTAAGAGGGCCCGAGTGTTCGCGCACTTGAAAGGACTGAGGGCAGACGTGGCCATGCTTCAGGAGATGCACCTGAAGGTGGCGGACCAGGTTAGGTTAAGGAAAGGATGGGTGGGACAGGTGTTCCACTCAGGGCTGGATGCAAAGAATAGAGGGGTGGCCATACTGGTGGGGAAACGGGTGTCATTCGAGGCTAGGAAAATTGTAGCAGACAGCGGTAGCATATATGTGATGGTGAGTGGCGGAATGGAGGTCGTGTTGGTTAATGTATATGCCCCAAATTGGGATGATGCGGGATTTATGAAGCGGATGCTGGGACGTATCCCGGACCTGGAGGTGGGAAACCTGATAATGGGGGGGGGGGGGGACTTTAACACCGTGTTGGACCCAGGGTTAGATAGATCTAGATCTAGGACCGGAAGAAGGCCGGCAGCGGCCAAGGTGCTTAGGGGGTTTATGGACCAAATGGGGGGAGTGGATCCGTGGCGATTTGTTAGGCCGATGGCCAAAGAGTTCTCCTTCTTCTCCCATGTCCATAAGGTGTACTCCCGGATAGATTTCTTTGTTTTGGGAAGGTCACTGATTTCGAGGGTGGAAGGAACTGAGTACTCAGCCATAGCTGTTTCAGATCATGCCCCACACTGGGTGGACCTGGAATTAGGAGAGGAGAGGGAGCAGTGTCCACTCTGGTGACTGGATGTGGGATTATTGGCGGATGAGGGAGTCTGTGGAAGGATGCGGGGACGTATCGAAAGGTACCTGGAGGCCAATGACGACAGGGAGGTCCGAGTGGGAGTAGTATGGGAAGCACTAAAGGCGGTGGTCAGAGGAGAGCTGATCTCCATCAGGGCGCACAAGGGGAAAACCGAGGCCAAGGAAAGGGAAAGACTACTGGAGGAGATTTTGAGGGTAGATTTAAAAACATGCGGAGGCCCCGGATGAAGGACTATACAGGGAGAGGCGACGACTCCAGACGGAGTTCGACCTGTTGACCACAGGGAAGGCAGAGGCACAGTGGAGGAAGGCACAGGGGATGAGATATGAATATGGGGAAAAGGCGAGTCGCCTGTTGGCCCACCAGCTTCGTAAGAGGACAGCGGCGAGGGAAATAGGGGGAGTTAGGGATGAAATGGGAGCCACGGTGCGGAGAGCAGGGAAGATAAATGAGGTGTTTAAGACCTTTTACGAGAAACTATATAGGTCCCAACCCCCTGAGGGAAAAGAGGGGATGCAGCAGTTTTTGGACCAATTAAGGTTCCCGAGGGTGGAGGAGCAGGAGGTGGAAGGCCTGGCGGAGCCAATTGGGGTGGACGAGGTTACCAAAGGGCTGGGGAACATGCAGGCAGGGAAGGCCCCGGGACCAGATGGGTTCCCGGTGGAATTCTATAGAAAATATGTGGACTTGTTGGCCCCGCTGCTAGTAAGGACCTTCAACGAGGCCAGAGAAGGGGGGACCCTACCCCCGACAATGTCGGAGGCGACGATATCGCTAATCTTGAAGCGGGATAAAGATCCGCTGCAGTGCGGGTCCTATAGGCCTATCTCACTGCTAAATGTGGACGCCAAGTTGCTGGCAAAGGTGCTGGCAACGAGGATAGAGGATTGTGTCCCGGGGGTGGTGCACGAAGACCAGACAGGGTTCGTAAAGGGGAGACAATTAAATGTCAACGTGCGACGGCTATTAGGGGTGATAATGATGCCCCCAGCAGAGGGGAAGTCAGAGATAGTGGCGGCAATGGATGCAGAGAAGGCATTTGATAGGGTGGAGTGGGAGTATCTATGGGAGGTGCTGAGGAGGTTCGGGTTCGGGGAGGGGTTTGTCAGCTGGATTAAACTCCTATATGGGGCCCCAACGGCAAGTGTGGTCACAAATCGGCAAAGGTCGGAGTATTTTCGACTTCACGGGAACAAGACAGGGATGCCCGTTGTCCCCATTACTGTTCGCGCTGGCAATTGAACCACTGGCCATAGCGCTGAGAGACTCCAGAAAATGGAGAGGGGTGATTGGAGGGGGAGAGGAACACCGAGTGTCACTCTACGCGGATGACCTACTGCTGTATGTGACGGACCCAGTGGGGCGGATGACAGAGGTCATGCAGATATTGAGGGAGTTTGGAGATTTCTCGGGATATAGGCTTAACATGGGAAAGAGTTAGCTTTTTGTGATACACCCTGGGGACCAGAGTAGAGGGATAGATGGCCTACCGCTAAGGAGAGTGGAAAGAAACTTCCGATACCTGGGGATTCAGATAGCCAGGAGTTGGGGAACCTTACACAGACTCGATCTGACTCGACTGGTGGAACAAATGGAAGACGATTTCAAAAGGTGGGACGTGCAGCCGCTGTCACTGGCGGGCAGAGTACAGGCGATTAAGATGATGGTCCTCCCGAGGTTCCTGTTCGTGTTCCAATGTCTCCCTATACTGATCACTAAGGCCTTTTTCAAAAAAATAGATATCACGAGCTTCGTGTGGGCAGGGAAGGCCCCGAGGGTAAGGAGGGGGTTCCTACAACGTAGCAGCGTCGGAGGGGGACTGGCGTTGCCGAATTTGGGCGATTACTATTGGGCCGCCAACGTGGCGATGATCCGTAAGTGGATGATAGAGGGAGAGGGGGCGGCGTGGAAAAGGCTGGAGATGGCGTCCTGCAAAGGAACGAGCTTAAAAGCGCTGGTGACGGCGCCACTACCGCTCTCCCCAGAAAAATTTACCACTAACCCAGTGGTGGCGGCAACATTAAGTATCTGGGGGCAATGGAGGCGACAGAGGGGTGTGCTGGGAGCCTCGGTGTGGTCCCCGATCAGGAACAACCATAGGTTTGCCCCAGGGAGGCTGGACGGAGGATTCCAGAGCTGGCACCGGGCAGGAATCGGGAGAGTGGGAGACTTATTTATAGATGGAACGTTTGCGAGCTTGGGAGCGCTTGAGGAAAAGTATGAGCTGCCCCTGGGAAATTTCTTTAGATATATGCAGGTGAGAGCGTTCACTAGACAACTGGTGAGGGAATTTCCGCTGCTCCCGACACAAGGGATCCAGGACAGGGTGCTTTCGGGGGGGTGGGTCGGGGAGGGCAAAGTGTCAGAGATATACCGGGAGATGAGAGAAGAGGGGGAGGAGCAGGTAGAAGAACTGAAAGGAAAATGTGAAGAAGAGCTCGGGGAGGAGATTGAGGAGGGTTTGTGGGCTGATGCCCTAAGCAGGGTAAATTCCTCTTCCTCGTGTGCCAGGCTTAGCCTGATCCAATTTAAGGTGCTGCATAGAGCACGCATAATGGGAGCAAGGTTGAGCAGGTTCTTTGGAGTGGAGGACAGGTGCGGGAGGTGCGGGGGAAGCCCGGCGAACCACACCATGTTTTGGTTGTGTCCGGCATTGGAGGGGAGTGACGGGAGTGATCTCAAAGGTGGTGAAGGTCCGGGTCAAGCCAGGCTGGGGGTTAGCTATATTTGGAGTAGCGGATGAGCCAGGAGTGCAAGAGGCGAAAGAGGCCGATGTTGTGGCCTTTGCGTCCCTAGTAGCCCGGCGTAGGATTTTACTCATGTGCAAGGAAGCGAAACCCCCTGGACTGGAGGCCTGGATAAACAATATGGCGGGGTTCATAAAACTGGAGCGGATGAAGTTTGCGCCGAGAGGATAGGCTCAAGGGTCCACCAGACGGTGGCAACCGTTCCTCGACTACCTAGCGGAACGTTGGGGGGAAGATAGATAGCCAGCAGCAGCAACCTGGGGGGGGGGGGGGTAATTTGTTTGTCTTTTTGGAGGGGGAGACTGGGTGGGGGAGCATTACTTTGTGTTATTTGGTTAGTTTACTATGTTAGTTAAACAATGTTATACAGCAGTTATCATGTTAGCATTTTTGTTGATTTGTAAGGGAAAAAATTGTGTTTGAAAACTTTAATAAAATATATTTTAAAACAAAATAAAAACAAAAGGGACATTGCCAACATCCAAGAAAACAGAACCCAAAAACGGAATGTCAACTTTCGCCCCCCCCCTCTTAAACAGAACTCCAGAAACAGAAACAAAACGGTAAGAGGAGGCAAAACCAATTTAAAACAGAAAGAAAAAGGGCCCAATATAGGCCAACAATTTGCCTCAAAGTTCGAGAGTTCTCAGACCCCCACCAGTCCTTTTCTTTTGGCAAAGTCCAGCGCATCTTCGTGTGTGACCCAAAGACAAGCTGGATGCAGCAGTCCGAACAGACAACATCGAGGGCCGAAGGGCCTGTACTGCGCTGTAATGTTCTATGTTCACCTTCTTGAAGAAGATTGACTTGACTTGGTTAAAGCCTGCTCTCTTCCTCGCCACCTCCATGCTCAGGTCCTGGTACACCCGCAGGATACTGTTGTCCCACTTACAACTCCGTGTTCGTTTGGCCCACCAAAGGATACACTCCTTGTCCAGGAACCTATGAAATCTCACCACCATTGCCCTCGGAGGGTCCCCCACTCGCGGCTTCCCTGCAAGCCCTGTCCACCTCCAACGGCCAGGGGAATGCCCTCTTCCCCCAGCAGCTTTTCTTTTTAAAAAAAAATATATTTATTAAAGTTTTTTACACAATTTTTCTCCCTTACAAACAATAACCCCCCCCCACCCCCCCCCCCCCTCGCAACAAAAAAAACCCGAGAAATCGCGCAGAGCAAGGTATATACATGGCAAAATGATATATTTACACAGCTTTGTACACTGGCCCTCACCCGTACGTGCCAGTTTCCCCAACCCTTCATGTTATCTCTTGCTCATCCACCCTCCCAGGCAGTCCCCCCTTTCTCGCCGCCCCCCCAAGGTTGCTGCTGTAGAACCCCTGCGCAGACCCTCTCAAGGTGAACTTAATCCTCTCCAACTTTATGAACCCAGCCATATCATTTACCCAGGCCTCCAGGCTGGGGGGCTCCGCCTCCTTCCACATTAGCAAGATCCTTCGCCGGGCTACTAGGGACGCAAAGGCCAGAATGCTGGCCTCTTTCGCCTCCTGCACTCCCGGTTCGTCCACTACTCCAAATATTGCTAGCCCCCAGCTTGGCTTGACCCGGACTTTCACCACCTGAGATATTGCTCCCGCCACTCCTCTCCAGAACCCCTCCAGTGCCGGGCATGACCAAAACATATTGACATGGTTCGCCGGGCTCCTTGAGCACCTTCCACATCTGTCCTCTACCCCAAAGAACCTACACAACCTCGCCCCCGTCAAGTGCACTCTGTGGACCACCTTAAATTGTATCAGGCTGAGCCTGGCACACGAGGAGGAGGAATTGATCCTACCTAGGGCATCAGCCCACAGACCTTCCTCGATCTCCTCCCTCAGCTCCTCCTCCCATTTACCCTTCAACTCTTCTACCAGCGCTTCCCCCTCTTCTTTCAACTCCTGGTGTATTTCCGACACCTTGCCCTCCCCGACCCATACACCCGAGATCACCCTATCTTGAACTTCTTGTGCCGGGAGCAACGGGAATTCCCTCACCTGTCGCCTCACAAAAGCCCTCACCTGCATATATCTAAAGGCATTTCCCGGGGGTAACTCGAACTTCTCCTCTAGTGCCCCTAGGCTCGCAAATGTCCCGTCGATGAACAGGTCCCCCATTCTTCCAATCCCCGCCCGATGCTAGCTCTGGAACCCCCCATCCATCTTCCCCGGGACAAACCGGTGGTTACCCCTGATCGGGGACCACACCGATGCTCCCATTGCACCCCGGTGCCATCTCCACTGGCCCCAGATCCTTAGCGTTGCTGCCACCACCGGGCTCGTGGTATACTTTGTCGGCGAGAGCGGCAGCGGTGCCGTCACCAACGCCCCCAGGCTCGTTCCTTTACAGGACGCCATCTCCATCCTCTTCCATGAATACCCTCTCCCTCCATAACCCACTTGCGGATCATCGCCACATTTGCTGCCCAGTAGTAGCTCCCCAGGTTTGGCAGCGCCAACCCTCCTCGGTCCCTACTGCGTTCCAGGAACCCTCTCCTTACTCTCGGGGTCTTATTTGCCCACACAAACCCCATAATACTCCTGCCTACTCTCTTAAAAAAGGCCTTGGTGATCACAATGGGAAGGCACTGAAACACAAACAGAAACCTCGGAAGGACCACCATTTTGACCGACTGCACTCTACCCGCCAGCGAGAGCGGTAACATGTCCCATCTTTTGAAATCCTCCTCCATTTGCTCCACCAACCTCGTCAGATTCAGTTTATGTAGGGTCCCCCAACTCCTGGCTATCTGGATCCCCAGATACCGAAAGCTCCCCTCCGCCCTCCTCAGCGGTAGGTCCCCTATCCCTCTTTCTTGGTCCCCCGCCTGTAATACAAAGAGCTCACTCTTCCCTACATTGAGCATATAGCCCGAAAACTCCCCAAACTCCCTTAGAGTCTGCATGACCTCCACCATCCCCTCCATTGGATCCGCCACGTACAGCAACAGGTCATCCGCATATAGCGACACCCGATGCTCTTCTCCCCCTTGGACCACCCCCCTCCATTTATTAGACTCCCTCAATGACCTGGCCAATGGTTCGATCGCCAATGCGAACAACAGGGGGGACAGGGGGCACCCCTGCCTCGTCCCTCGGTAAAGTCGAAAGTACTCCGACCTCCGCCGGTTCGTCAGTACACTTGCCATCGGGGCTCTGTAAAGGAGCTTAACCCAATTGATAAACCCTACCCCGAACCCAAACCTACACAGCACCTCCCAGAGGTACTCCCACTCTACTCGGTCAAAGGCCTTCTCCGCATCCATAGCTGCCACTCTCTCCGCCTCTCCCTCCTCCGATGGCATCATTATCATGTTTAAGAGCCGCCGCACATTGGTATTTAACTGCCTGCCCTTTACAAATCCCGTCTGGTCCTCATGGATTACCCCCGGGACACAGTCCTCGATCCTCGTGGCCAGCACTTTTGCCAGCAACTTTGCATCCACATTGAGGAGCGAGATCGGCCTGTACGATCCACATTGCAGTGGGTCCTTGTCCCGCTTTAGGATCAAAGAAATTGTCGCTTCCGACATTGTCGGGGGCAGGGTCCCCTCCTCTCTTGCCTCATTAAAGATCCTCACCAGTAGCGGGGCCAACAGGTCTGCGTACTTCCTGTAGAACTCCACCGGGAATCCGTACGGTCCCGGGGCCTTCCCCGCCTGCATGCTCCCCAAACCCTTGCTCAGCTCCTCCAACCCAATTGGTGCCCCTAAACCAGCCACCTCTTGCTCCTCCACCCTCAGGAATCTCAGCTGATCTAGGAATCGTCTCATCCTCTCTTTCCCCCGCTGGGGGCTGGGATCTGTACAGCTCTTCATAAAAGGCCTTGAATACCTCGTTTATTTTCGTCGCACTCCGAACCGTGGCTCCCCTTCCATCTTTGACTCCCCCTATTTCCCTCGCTGCCATCCTCTTAGGGAGCTGGTGTGCCAGCATCCGACTAGCCTTTTCCTCATACTCGTAGGTCGCCCCCTGCGCTTTCCTCCACTGTGCCTCCGCCTTCCCTGTGGTCAACAGGTCAAACTCCGTCTGGAGCCGTCGTCTTTCCCCAAGTAATCTTTCCTCTGTGTATCTCCTGCCCACTCTCAAAATCTCCCCCACTAACCTCTCCCTTTCCATACCCTCTGTCTTCGCCCTATGAGCCCTAATGGAAATTAGCTCTCCCCTGATCACCGCCTTCACCCCAGCAGCTTTTCAAACATACCCGCTACATATGCCCCAGCATCTGCTCCCTCAGCCCCCTCCGGGAGCCCGACAATTCTTAAGTTCTGCCGGCGAGACCAATTCTCAAAATCCTCCACCTTCTCCAGAAGCCTTTTCTGCTGGTCCCGAAGCATCCCAACCTCCAGCTCCACCGCTGTTTGATGCTCCTCCTGCTCAGCCAGCGCCTTCTCAACCTTCTGAATCGTCCGATCCTGGGCGTCCTATCTGTGCTCTAGCCAATCGATCGATTCTTTAATCGGGTTCAAACATTCCCGCTTCTGCTTGGCAAAACCATCCTGGATGACCTTCATCAACTGCTCCGTCGGTCGTGCGCCGCCACCCCAGGGGTCCGGTCCCCGGCCATGCTGTCTCCTGCTGCAGCTTCAACACCGCTCTTGGCTAACTTTTTATTTCTGCCTTTTCGTGCACTTCTGGTTCTTTGCTCCATGCACTTATATGTGGAAACAGTGCCCAATTGCCTCAGCCTTCGAATTCACTGTTTAAAACAAGAAAAAAGTCTGGGGGAAAGGTCCAAAAGTCCGACCAGAGCGGGAGCCACCAAATGTGCGACTTACTCCTTCATAGCCGCCACCGAAAGTACCGGGAGTGGCTGTGTTTTCACAAAGTCCGCCTCTGCTCGTCTTTTGACCCTTTTTATCTGTTTGCACATTTCTCTTGTGTCTTCTTCTTGACATACATAGTTGTCCTGAGATTTGTTGGTCAATATTTTGGTACTGCTGAGGCGAGACACAAATGCTCAATTCCTCCTGATTTATGGCAGCACGGTGGCACAGCGGTTAGCACTGCTACCCCACGGTGCCGAGGTTCAATCCTTAATTGGAAAAAATGAATTGGGCACTCTAAATTTATATATTTTTTAAAAATTCCTCATGATTCATGGTAGTTGGCCACCTGGTTCAGGTGAGACGGCATATTCGAAGATGAGGTTTCGTGCATCGATCGTTGGAAGTCTTAGAAGATTCTGAAGAGTGCTCATCGTCTTTGATCCTGCTTTATCCTTGATTTCTGCTTTCTTCATGCACCAGTGGAGAAATCTTTATCTTGATATCTGCCTCGCATCTCGGTTGTTATCCTGGACTTTGCTCTCTGATAATTATGTTGTTTGTCTGTTGATGTTGCCAATTTATTTGCTTGCAGGGAAATGAATAATTCAGGTGTGATGTGCACTACTGGTTATCCTGATTTTAATGTTTATTGAGGGAATTAAGAAAGAAACACGAGAGAATAGAGGCATGAAAGCATGACCATCAATTATGTCGAGATGACAGTGACTGGAAGTAGACTAGACCAGAATCAAAAGAGTATGTGCCGATGTAAACTTATCCAGCAAGGTTTCTGTTTGTGTTTAGAATGCTAGATGGCTAGGTATCCATCAGCTTTTCACATCTGTTCCCTCTGCTTGCGTTTGGGGTCATAAGTCTCAGTGGTTGGATGAGGTGTGGCCTTGGAGGAATTTAAAGCTAAGATCAAAAACACCATTTGTCTGGGCAGCACGGTGGCGCAGTGGTTAGCATTGCCGCCTCACAGCGCCGAGGTCCCAGATTTGATCCTGGCTCTGTGTCCCTGTCTGTGTGGAGTTTGCACATTCTCCCCGTGTTTACGTGGGTTTCACCCCCACAACCTAAAAATGTACAGGTTAGGTGGATTGGCCACGCTAAATTGCCCCTTAATTGGAAAAAATGAATTGGGTACTCTAAATTTATTTAAACACCATTTGTCCAATACTGCATAATATTTAAATCAGGTCACAATGCACATCTGATGTAGGTCAGCTGTACCAAACATGTGGTATAACGCTCTAACATGAGGGTGTGTAAAGTTTGATGATACAGAATGCAATTTAACAATGTCACACTTATGTTTGTGAAGCTCAAAGACAGGAGCATGACAAACTGAAAGTGGTGATATTGGCCATTGTGAGGCAATGATTAGCAGCACATTGCAGTCTGCTGCAAACAGAATAAATGGACAAACACGCGGCCTGAGGCAATTGCTGTTCAACCGCGCATTACCAAAGTGACACAGCTGTGCCTACAGCTCTTTCTTGTTATAACAGTCGGAGACCAGCATCTCATACAGTATAAATGTGATAAGATAAAGAACAAGTGGACTGCATAATGTGACTCTCCATGGCTGTGACACCTATAAAAACAACACATCCTCTGTCTCCCATGACTCAGCTGGTCTACCTATTGGTAGCAAAGCCACCCTGACCAAAATGATCCTAAATTTAATCCAGGTCTTAGTCAACATAACAAAAAGAGTGTTTAAATTAGCCTCCAGCCGCCAGGTGAAAATAATCCAGGTTTCCTCTTTTTCCCCCTTTTCCCCCATCACTTTTCAGCTCCCTTTGCACGTAAATTTGCTTTATCTTTGGACAAGGACAAAAGGTGTCTCGTGGCATGGCTGCACTAATGCAGGGCAGTGGGACAAGGGAGAAAAAAAATTGTTTTTGGAAAAAAAAGTTGAAGTCTAAATGCAAACAACTATACTGTTAAATAAATTAGTTTACATACTGAAGACTTAATATCGAAGGCTTACAAATGAAATCATTTATCTAGTAATGCTCCACTTGAAAGATGCAAAAGAGATTTTTAATGGTTATTCATTTAGATACTGAAGATTTAATATACAGGCTTACGAATGAAAACATTTATCTAGCAACTGTTCCGCTTGAAAGATACAAAAACAGATTTGTAATGGCTTGGCAATGATAACGTTTCAATCAACATACAATACACCTTTACTTCTTTCCAATCCCAAAACCCGACCACTAAACCCCCTTTTGCCTGTAACCCAAACCAAGGAAAAAAAGTAGTTGAATATTGCAACAGCATTTCTGGGGAAAAATAAACTGCGATTCATTCGTCCTGAAACAATTACAATTCAAAATATTCCAAACTTCTATGTTGTAAATCTTGTACTTTGGTTTGTGTACAAATACTAAACTACAAGAGGATTGGCAACAGCAAAATTGAAAAGATATTTCAATTAATGAAAGTTCTAATTGGCAAATTCAAATATCTGGCTATTTCTTTGACATCTCTGTGCAGCTCATCCACCAACTCTTCATGGTTCCAAGTACGTCAGAGTCAGTCAGAAAAGGAATAAGAAAATTCACTCAACATTTGGGATAAAGCACCATTGTCTCCATGGAATAATGGGCACGGTGGCAGCATGGATATCGGGTTGGCCATGTGACCGGAAACACAGGAGCGGTGAACAATTGTTGTGCAGACTGGAGGAAAACATTTAGTGGAGTTCCCCTGGGATTAGTATTGGGTTGATTGCTTATCCCAATGTATATTAATGGTCTGTGCTTGTGTGCACTGAGCAGAATTTCAAATTCTAGTTGTGTTCGACTTCAAGAGGACATAGACTGATGGAATGTGGCAGGTGAAATTTAGTGGGTGTGAAGTGTTGTATTTTAGAGCAAGAATGAATAAAAGAATTCTTACAGTACAGGAGGAGGCCATTCTGCCTATCGAATCTGCACCGATCCTTTGAAAGTGCACCCCAGCCCGATGACCATAACCCAACCTATTGGGGATCATGGCCAATCGACCTAACCTACACACCTTTGGACTGTGGTAGGAAACCAGAGCACCAGGAAGAAACCCACACAGACACAGGGAGAAAGTGCAAACTCCACACGTCACTCAAAACAGGATTTGAACTCGGGTCCCTGGCGGAATGAGGAAAGGCAATATCAAATAAAGATGCAATTCTTAAGAGGGTACAGGAAACAGAGGGACCCGGGGATGTACGTTCACAAATCGGTGAAAGTAGCAGGACAGGTTGAGAAAGTGGTTGTTACGTACAGGATTAGGGGCTTTATAAATAGCGGCCATGAGTACAAAGTATGGAAGTTATGATGCATGTTTAAAAACGTTGGTTGGAGCTTAACTGAAGTACACTGTCCAATTCTGAGCACTACACTTTAGAAAGGGTGTGAATCTATCAGAAAAGATTTGACGACAGTTTCAGGGATGAGAGACTTCAGCAGTTATGTGGATAGATTGCAAAGCTGCAGCTCTTCTCGTTTGAGGAGGGGGTTATTATTTTTTAGTTTATAATCCTTATTGTCACAAATAGACTCAACACTGCAACAAAGTTACTGTGAAAAGCCCCTAGTCGCTACATTCTGGCGCCTGTTCGGGTACCCATAGGGAGAATTCAGAATGTCCAAATTAGCTAACAGCACGTCTTTCGGGACTTGTGGGAGGAAACCAGAGCACCCGGAGGAAACCTGCGCAGGGGGAACGTGCAGACTTCTCACAGACAGTGACCCAAACCGGGAATCAAACCTGGGACCCTGGCGCTGTGAAGCAGCAGTGCTAATCACTGTGCTACCGTGCCACCCATTCATCGAGTTGTACAAAATCATGGAGGCCTGGACAGAGGAGATGAGGAGAAACTGTTGATCTGTTGGCAGAAGAGTGAAGAGACGGAGGATAAACGAGATGAAGAACAATCATTTTGTTCAATGAGTCACTAATCTGTGGAATTCACTAGCCAGAATGGAATGGATTCTGGGACATTGAGTAAATCTAAGAATAGATAGACAGATTTTTAATTACTGATGGGTTGAATGGTTATAGAGAACAGGCAGAAAGTGGAGTTGAGGCAGAGAGGAGATCAGCCATGATCGTATTGAATGGTGGAGCAGGCTCAAGGGGCTGAATTACCCAATCCTGCCCTTCGTTTTTATGTTCTGATATGGGTTTAACGTGGTTGGTCGAAGAACCAGAGACACTTCTTTTACACAACTAAATGGTTAGAAAATGCAGCGAATGCACTGCCTGAGGGTGTGGAGGAGCAGATTAAATGTGGCTTTCAAAGGTGAACTGGACAATTATCTGGAAGAGAAAAGAATAATAATAATCGCTTACTGTCACAAATAGGCTTCAATGAAGTTACTGGGATAAGCCCCTAGTTGCCACATTCCGGCGCCTGTTCAGGGAGGCTGGTATAGGAATTGAACCCATGCTGCTGGCCTTGTTCTGCATTACAAGCTAACTGTTTAGCCCACTGTGCTAAACCAGCCCCTTGTGCCCCAGAATGGTAGAGCAATGGAGAAAAGACCAAGGAGGCGAGGGATCAGCTAGGTTACTCGCAAAGAGCTGGCACAATCTTCCCTCGCACCTTTCTCTGCTTCAATGCCACTTTTTTTAATCGCCTCACTCCTGGTCCACTCCATACACTATCGGGGGAATGTTGCTGTCCCCTTCCCACGCCGGGAAACGTCGAACAAGTGCCATTACGGGCCCTAAAAAAAAGCCCAAAAGTCCGTTTTTAGCGGGAGCTGCCGAACGTGCGACTTAGCTCCTCATAGGCAACGGGACTCTGGTTGCGGCTATCTTTACTGATTGTGGTCTGTGGGTTAGAAAGTTCAGGATCCAGTCGCAGAGGGAGGAGCCGATGCCAAGGCCACTGAGTTTGGAGATGAGTTTCGTAGGAATTATGGTGTTGAAGGCTGAGCTGTAGGCGATAAATAGGAATCTGACATGGGTGTCTTTGTTATCTAGGTGTTCCAGGGTAGAGTGCAGGGCCATGGAGATGCCGTTTGCTGTGGACCTGTTGCAGCGGTAGGCAAACTGTAGTGGATCAAGGCAGTTGGGGAGGCTGGAGTCGATTTGTGCCATGACTAACCTTTCGAAGCACTTCATGACGATGGATGTCCGAGCCACTGGACGATAATCATTAAGGCACACTGCTTGACTGTTTCTTGGTACAGGGATGATGATCGTCTTCTTGAAGCAGATAGGGACCTCAGATTGTTGTAAAGAGAGGTTGAAGATGTCTGTGAATACCCCCGCCAGCTGATCCGCGCAAGACCTGAGTGCTCGTCCGGGTACTCCATCCGGGCCAGTGGCTTTCCGTGGGTTGACCTTCGAGAAGGCTGCTCTGACGTCTGGTGATCTCGGATACAAGTTCATCCGTGGCTTCTGGGGTGGAGGGCTTGCTCTCACTGACGTCTTGCTCAAAGCGGGCATAGAATGCGTTGAGCTCATCAGGGAGGGGTGCGTTGGAGCCGACGATTTTACATGCCTTCATCTTGTAGCCTGTTATGTCTTGCAGACCTTGCCATAGATGACGGGGATCCGTGTGGCTAGCCTGGGACTCGAGCTTGGTCCGGTACTGTCTTTTGGCATCTTTGATGGATATCTTTAGATCCTATCTGGCTTTCTTGTAGAGGTCGGGGTCGCCTGATTGAACACCTCAGACCTAGACTTCAGCAAGCAGTGGATATCCCTGTTCATCCAGGGTTTCCGGTTGGGAAACACGCGGATTTGCTTCTTTGGCACACAGCCTTCTACACACTTACTCATGAAGTCAGTTACTGTAGTGGCATACTCGTTCAGGCTGGTCGCAGAGCTTTTAAATACTGACCAGTTCACTGACTCTAAGCAATCCCGTAGGAGATCATCCAATTCCTCAGACCAACAATGCACAACCTTCTTTGACGGATTCTCCCGCTTCAGTTTTTGCTTATAAGCCGGGAGCAGGAGCACAGCCTTGTGGTCAGATTTGCCAAAGTGTGGGCGGGCGATAGAGTGGTAGGCATGTTTGATATTTGTGTAGCAGTGGTCCAGGATGTTTGGGCCTCTGGTGGAACAGGTGACGTGTTGGTGGTAACTTGGTAGTATGCTCTTGTGCTTGGCCTGATTGAAGTCCCCAGCTACAATGAACAAGGCCTCGGGATGTTCGTTTCAAGGATATTTGTGGTGGTGAATATTCCGTCCAGTGCAATTTTCACATTCGCATGGGGTGGGATGTAAACTGCCGTCAGGATAACAAAGCTGAACTCCCGCGGAAGGTAGAAGGGGAGGCATTTTAGCGTCAGGTATTTCAGGTCCGGGGAGCAGAAACTCGCCAGTGTTGCTACATCGAGGCACCAGGAGGTGTTGATTAGGAGGCAGACCCCACCTCCCCTTGTCTTGCCTGAGGCCACCGTACGGTCCATTGTGATTACACAGCCCTAGATTGGCCATGAGTGCGAACCATTGAGCCAATTCATTTAATTAATAAGAGGCTCTCCGCACATGCTGTTCAATACAATTTACTGGAAGATAAGCATTCCAAACAGAACATCTGCAGTAATAATTTGATGGTGATCTATTGACGTGAGCACAGAATGTTTATGCCAATCTAGGAGTGTGTGTGCAGCAAATTCAGCTGATGCACACCAGAAGCAAACAACATTGTAACTCAGTGAAAGCAATCTAACCATTACTGAGAGAGATGGGGAAAGGGGGGTACAGCGAACGATGAGCCACTTCAACTGTTAATATGAAAAATAAACACAAAGAAAGATGCAACAAGAAAATCTAGTCCAGCCGAGGTTGCGTGTTGTTTCACTCTAGTTCTTTGCATAAACCAGACCGATCATCTGGCATCAACCTGGGCACTGGACAACCCTGTCGACTTTGCTTTGGATTGTGCCAAAATTGTGAAAATGATCCCACAGACTAGATGAACAACAGCCTGACAATCACATCCAAGGAATCCTGCCTTACAGACAATGCCCCAGACACACCGATCACCATCCATGGGTATGTCCTGTCTCACCAGCTGAACACACTTGAGCAGCTGTGGTGGCAAGGTGGGATACAGTAGGGAGGGAATTATCATGGGTGTTGGACTCTGGACCGCATGACGCCTCAAGGCATCAGGTCAAACGTGGTGAAGGAAATCTCCTACTAGTTACTAACAACCGTGCCCCCTCAGCCGGTGAATCATTACTCCTCCATGTTTTTTTAAAAAAAAATATTTTATTGAAAATTTTTGGCCAACCATCACAGTACATTGTGTATCCTTTACGCAGTAATATAACAATATAAATAACAATGGCCAGTTTTATAAACAAGAAATAAATAATATATAAACAAAAACAAAACTAAATGGCAACTGCCTTGTCCCAGATAAATATTCTCCAAAAATATGTTTTAACAGTCCAATATACAATTATCTATAACAACAACCTGTACATATTATACTTATATATTAACATCCCTGAGAATCCCTCTGGTTCCTTCCCCCCCCCCCCCCCCCCCCCCTGGGCTGCTGCTGCTGTCTTCTTCTTTTCCATTCCCTCTATCTTTCTGTGAGGTATTCGACGAACGGTTGCCACCGCCTGGTGAACCCTTGAGCTGATCCCCTTAGGACGAACTTAATCCGTTCCAGCTTTATAAACCCTGCCATGTCATTTATCCAGGTCTCCACACCCGGGGGCTTGGCTTCCTTCCACATCAACAGTATCCTGCGCCGGGCTACTAGGGACGCAAAGGCCAAAACATCAGCCTCTCTCTCCCCCTGCACTCCCGGCTCTTCTGCAACCCCAAATATAGCCAACCCCCAGCTTGGTTCGACCCGGACCCCCACTACCTTCAAAAGCACTTTGGTCACCCCCACACAAAACCCCTGTAGTGCCGGACATGACCAGAACATGTGGGTGTGATTCGCTGGGCTTTTCGAGCATCTCGCACACCTATCCTCTACTCCAAAAAATTTGCTAAGCCGTGTTCCAGTCATATGCGCCCTGTGTAGCACCTTAAATTGTATCAGGCTTAGCCTGGCACACGAGGACGATGGGTTTACCCTACTTAGGGCATCAGCCCACAGCCCCTCCTCAATCTCCTCCCCCAGCTCTTCTTCCCATTTCCCTTTCAGCTCGTCTACCATAATCTCCCTATATATGTCTGACACCTTACCGTCCCCCACCCATGTCTTTGAGATCACTCTGTCCTGCACCTCCTGCGTCGGGAGCTGCGGGAATTCCCTCACCTGTTGCCTCGTAAAAGCCCTCAGTTGCATATACCAGAATGCATTCCCTTGGGGCAACCCAGATTTTTCGATCAGCGCTCCCAGACTTGCAAACGTCGCATCTACAAACAGATCTCTCAATTGTGTTACTCCTGCTCTTTGCCATGTTCCAAATCCCCCATCCATTCTCCCCGGGGCAAACCTATGATTATTTCTTATCGGGGACCACACCGAGGCTCCCATCTTTCCCCTATGCCGTCTCCATTGCCCCCAAATTTTCAGAGTAGCCACCACCACCGGGCTTGTGGTGTATTTCTTCGGTGAGAACGGCAACGGCGCCGTCACCATGGCTTGTAGGCAAGTCCCCCTACAGGACGCCTTCTCCAATCTCTTCCACGCCGCTCCCTCCTCTTCTCCCATCCACTTACATACCATTGAGATGTTGGCGGCCCAGTAGTACTCACTCAGGCTCGGTAGCGCCAGCCCCCCCCTATCCCTACTACGCTGCAAAAATCCCTTCCTCACTCTCGGGGTCTTCCCGGCCCACACAACTCATGATACTCTTCTGAATCCTTTTGACAAAAGCCTTCGTGATCACCACCGGGAGGCACTGAAACACAAAGAGGAATCTCGGGAGGACCACCATCTTAACCGCCTGCACCCTCCCTGCCATTGACAGGGATGCCATATCCCATCTCTTGAAGTCCTCCTCCATCTGTTCCACCAACCGCGTTAAGTTCAACCTATGCAATGTACCCCAATTCTTGGCTATCTGGATCCCCAAGTAGCGAAAGTCCCTTGTTACCTTCCTCAACGGTAAGTCCTCTATTTCTCTGCTCTGCTCCCCTGGATGCACCACAAACAGCTCACTTTTCCCCATGTTCAGCTTATATCCTGAAAATTCTCCAAACTCCCCAAGTATCTGCATTATCTCTGGCATCCCCTCCGCCGGGTCTGCCACATACACCAATAAATCGTCCGCGTAAAGAGATACCCGGTGTTCCTCTCCTCCCCTGAGTACTCCCCTCCACTTCCTGGAGCCCCTCAATGCTATTGCCAGGGGCTCAATCGCCAATGCAAACAATAATGGAGACAGAGGACATCCCTGCCTCGTCCCTCTATGGAGCCGAAAGTACGCAGACCCCCGTCCATTCGTGACCACGCTCGCCATCGGGGCCCTATACAGCAGCTGTACCCATCTAATATACTCATCTCCAAAGCCATAATCTCCTCAACACCTCCCACTCCACTCTATCAAATGCTTTCTCGGCATCCATCGCCACCACTATCTCCGCTTCGCCCTCTGGTGGGGGCATCATCATTACCCCTAGCAGCCTCCGTATATTCGCATTCGGCTGTCTCCCCTTCACAAACCCAGTTTGGTCCTCATGGACTACCCCCGGGACACAATCCGCTATCCTCATTGCCATTACCTTGACCAGAATCTTAGCGTCTACATTTAGGAGGGAAATAGGTCTATAGGACCCGCATTGCAGCGGGTCTTTTTCCTTCTTTAGGAGAAGCGATATCGTTGCCTCCGACATAGTCGGGGGCAGCTGTCCCCTTTCCTTCGCCTCATTAAAGGTTCTCATCAGTATCGGGGCAAGCAAGTCCACATATTTCCTATAAAATTCGACTGGAAATCCATCCAGTCCCGGAGCCTTCCCCGCCTGCATACTCCTAATTCCTTTCACTACTTCCTCTATCTCGATCTGTGCTCCCAGTCCCACCCTCTCCTGCTCCTCCACCTTAGGAAATTCCAGCCGGTCCAGGAAGCACATCATTCTCTCCTTCCCATCCGGGGGCCGAGCTTCGTATAATCTTTTATAGAATGCCTTGAACACTCCATTCACTCTCTCCGCTCCCCGCTCTATCTCTCCTTCCTCATCCCTCACTCCTCCTATTTCCCTCGCTGCTCCCCTTTTCCTCAATTGATGGGCCAGTAACCTGCTCGCCTTCTCCCCATACTCATACTGTACACCCTGTGCCTTCCTCCACTGTGCTTCTGCAGTACCCGTTGTCAGCAAGTCAAATTCTACGTGTAACCTTTGCCTTTCCCTGTACAGTCCCTCCTCCGGTGCCTCCGCATATTGCCTGTCCACCCTCAGAAGTTCTTGCAGCAACCGCTCCCGTTCCCTACTCTCCTGCTTTCCTTTATGTGCCCTTATTGATATCAGCTCCCCTCTAACCACTGCCTTCAGCGCCTCCCAGACCACTCCCACCTGGACCTCCCCGTTATCATTGTGTTCCAAGTATTTTTCAATGCACCCCCTCACCCTTA
This sequence comes from Scyliorhinus torazame, assembly GCF_047496885.1. Classification (NCBI taxonomy): domain Eukaryota; kingdom Metazoa; phylum Chordata; class Chondrichthyes; order Carcharhiniformes; family Scyliorhinidae; genus Scyliorhinus; species Scyliorhinus torazame. The sequence goes on along the minus strand of NC_092710.1, from coordinate 124,121,096 downwards.
GACACACCCCTTCATCTGCCATTAGTCCCATGTCCATTCTCCAGGGTAGACGCCCTTCTGTTTCCTCCCCTATCTCCAAGTCTACCCAATGTGGAGCGTGATCCGAAATGGCTATATCCGTATACTCCGTCCCCCTCACCTTCAGGATCAACGCCCTTCCCAAAACAAAAAAGTCTATTCGCGAATAAACTTTGTGGACATAGGAGAAAAACGAAAACTCCTTACTCCTCGGTCTACTAAATCTCCACGGGTCTACTCCTCCCATCTGCTCCATAAAATCTTTAAGCACCTTGGCTGCAGCCGGCCTCCTTCCAGTCCTGGATCTCGACCTGTCCAGCCCTGGCTCCAGCACCGTATTAAAATCTCCCCCCATTACCAACTTTCCCACCTCTAGGTCCGGGATGCGTCCTAGCATGCGCCTCATAAAATTGGCATCATCCCAGTTCGGGGCATATACGTTTACCAAGACCACCGCCTCCCCCTGTAATTTGCCACTCACCATCACGTATCTGCCCCCGCTATCCGCCACTATGGTCTTTGCCTCAAACATAACCCGCTTCCCCACTAGTATAGCCACCCCCCTGTTTTTCGCATCTAGCCCCGAATGAAACACCTGCCCCACCCATCCTTTGCGTAGTCTAACCTGGTCTATAAGTTTCAAGTGCGTCTCTTGTAACATAACCACGTCTGCCTTAAGTTTCTTAAGGTGTGCGAGTATTACTCCTCCATGTTAAACATGTCTATCATCAAGAGTGACTCGGTAGCAACAATACTGACCGAACTGAAAAGAGTCCAAGGGAACACAGCTGCTTGGTAGTGAGGGAGCCAAAAGTGTGAAAAACCTACATAATATCTTCCTCCCCAAACTATCTGTTGCAGATGCATCTGTCCATGACAGCATTGGTAGGAGTGGCCTCCAGACAGTCCTTGTGGAGACAATGTCCTATTTTGTATTCATAGAATCTCTACAATGCATAAGTAAGTCATTCGGCCCATGGAGTCTGCAGCGATCCTCTGAAAGAGCACCCGACCTAGGCCCACTCCCCCGTCCTATCCCCATAATCCCGTAACCCCACATAACCTGCATATATTTGGACTGTGGGAGGAAACTGGAGCTACCGGATGTAAACCAAGCAATCCGGGAGGGAAATGTATAAACTCCATAGAGTCACCCAAGGTCGGAATCGAACTCGAGTCCTTGCCGCTCTGAGGCAGCAGTGCTAACGTGCTGTCTGTGTGGTGCTACCACCGTACTAAATGGGATAGATTCCGAACAGATCGAACAACTCAAGACTCCGCATCCATGAGGTGCTGTGGATCATCAGCAGCAGAATTATGTTCCACCACAATCTATAACCACATGACCAGGCATAACCCCCACTCTACCATCAACCTTGATTCAATGAAGAACGCAAGAGGACATTCCTGGCATATCAAAAAATAAGGTGTGAACCTTGATAAAGCAACAACACAGGACTACTTGTATGTCAAGCAGCACAAGCAGTAAGTAATAGACGAGCAATCCCACAACCATTCAATCAGGTCTAAGCTCTGCAGTGCTGCCATATTCAGTGAATGGTGGACAATCAAACAACTATCAGGAGAGTTGGCTCCACAAATATCCCCATCCTTAATGGTGGGGAGCCCAGCACATCAGTGCAAAAGACAAGGCTGAAGCATTTTCAACCATCTTCAGCCAGAAGTGCCAAGTGGATGATTCATTTCGGCCTCCTCCTGAGGTCTCCGGAATCATAAATGTCAGTCTTTAGCCAATACAATTCACTCCACGTGATATCAAGAAATGGCTGATGGAATGGGATACTGCACAAGCTGTGGGCCCTGACAATATTCTAGCAATAGTACGGAAGATTTCTTCGCCAGGACTTGCTGTGCCCCTAGCCCAGCTGTACTGGTATAGCTACAACACTGGCATTTACCCAGCAATGTGGAAAATTGTCCAGGTATGTCCTGTACACCAGAAACAGGACAAATCTAACCTGACCAATTACCATCCTATCTTCCTACTCTTTACCATCAGCAAAGTGATGGAAGGAGTCATCAATAATACCATCAAGCGGCACATAGTCAGCAATAACCTGCTCACTGACGCTCAGTTTGGATTCTGCCAGGGTCACTCAGCTCTTGACCTCATTACAGCCTTGGTTCAAATATGAACAAAAGAGCTGAACACCATCAAGGTAGAATTTGACCGAGAATGGCATCGATGAGCCCTAGCTAAACTGGAGGGAAATGGGAATCGGGCGGTGGGGGGGAATTCTCCGCTGGTAGGAGTCATACTTAGGACAAAGGACAGAGTTGTGCGTTTGGAGTTTGTTCATCTCATAGCCAAACCATCTTCAGCTGCTTCATCAATGAACTTCCTTCTATCACAAGAGCAGAAGTGGGGATGTTCGTTAACATGTTCAGCACCATTCACAGCTCAGATACTGAAGCAGTCTATGTCCATATGCAGCAAGACTCGGACAATATCCAGGCTTGGGCTGACAAGTGGCAAGTTGCATTCGCACCACAGAAGTACCAGACAATGACCACCTCCAACAAGAAACCATCTTCCTTTCACATTCAATGGCATTGCTGAATCCCCATCATCCAACTTGCAGGGAGACAGCACTGACCAGAAACTGAACTGGACCAGCCATATAAATACTGTGGCCACAACAGTAGTTCAGAGGCTGGGGGTTTGGTGGGGAGTAACCTTATACTGACTCTCCAAAGCCTGTCCATCATCTACAAGGTTCAATACTACCCACATGCCTGGATGAGTGCTGCTCCAACAACAATCCAGGAGCTCGACACCATCCACGATAAAGCAGCTCGCTTGATTGGCACCCCATCTGCTACCTTCAACATTCACTCCTCCCCCACTGATGCACAGCACCAGCACTGGTGCACCATCTACAATATACATGCAACAGCTCACCAAGGCTCCTTCAACAGCATCTTCCAAACCTGCTACCTCTACCGCCTACAAGAACACCAGATGCATGGTGGTTACAAGTTCCTCTACAAATCTCACACCATCCTGCCTTGGAACCATATCGGCATTCGTTGACTATCACCGGGTCAAAATCCTAACAGCACTGTGGGTGCTCCCACTATACATGATTAAAAAATTAAGTTTAGCACCTTTTCGGGTGTTGGGGATGGGCAATAAATGCTCTCTTGAGTCAGCAACACCCACATCCAGTGAAGTTTAAATTCAACTTGATTTTTAAATTATCTAGTTAAAGCAGTCCAGCAGCTAATGGGATCCTAAGTTACAATTAAAGCTACACTTGGATGAATCCGAATTTTCAGATCATTTAACATTTTCTTTCCACAATTTTCCTTTTGGCCTGCTTACCTTCTTGAAACCAGTAACAGGTTTATGAAAAACAAAGTCACATCTTGACATTCTGAAGTGTTTCAGGTAAGGGATTGATTAGTGCAGCTCCAGATCTCTCTTTCCACAAGACATCCGTGAGATAAATGTACAGTGGAGCACTGACTTTCTGCTGGACATGACTTAATTGGCATCATATCTAAAAATCATAACCTTTCTGGTATGTGTTGATAGCTGCAGGACAAGTTTGTTTACTGAAAAGGGAAAGAACCGTCTGCAGCAGAGACTTCGAATCACAGAATCCCTACAGTACAGAAGGAAGCCATTCAGTCCATCCAGTCTGCACTGACCCTTCGAAAGAACACCCCATTCAGGCCTTATCCCCGTAACCCTATCCAGCCTTTGGAGATTAAGGGACCATTTATTTTAGCATGGACAATCCACCTAACCTGCGCATACCATGCAGACATGGCGGGAATATGCAAAGTCCACACAGTCACCCAAGGTCAGATTCGAAACTGGTCCCTGGCACGGTGAGGCAGCAGTACTAATCACTGTTGTCATGTGAGGGTCCCTTGAAGAAAAGTATGTTTTATCAAATGGCGGCAGTGATGTCATCGTGTGAGTGGAGCTGGGCTGCGATTCCGTCTTTTACTTTCGTTTTGAGCTGGAAGCTGCTTTGTGGCTCAGTTTTTTTGGTTTTGTTTTCAGTTGGGAGCTGCATTCAAACAAAGGTGTATTTTTGGTCTCTCTCTCTCTGCATGCTAAGGAATGTCTCCAGACCACTTGATAACTTCAAAGTAATATCTGCTTTCTGTAAGAAATTCAAACCTACTGTTTTTGTAGAAAAAGGGTGTTTGGCTTCTGGATGTTGTTGGGAAAGTTTTATTAAAGGTTACATACAGAGTATTGTATCTTTGGGGGGGTATTTGTGTTGGTAGTTGATAAGATGTTTACTGTGTGTTTATAAAATGTTAACTGGATTCATATAATAAACATTGTTTTGTTTAAAAATACTTAAGATTTCCTTTGCATCACACCTGTAAGGTGCGTCCTTGTGCTCCTCAAAACCAAAATATATTAAACGTTGTAGGTCAGATGAACTCCATGATATACTTTGGTGTTCTCTAAACCCTGGCCCATAACACTGTGCCACCATGCACTTCTACTCCACTCATCCCCAACTCCAATTTAAATGCAGATGCAAAGTTTGTTGGCACGCACAAACGTGCAAACAAGAAAGTGACAACGTTTTCAAGAATAATTGGTCTTCAAACAGTTCGGTTTTGAACTGCACACCATCTTTGCATTAGAGAATAATTACTCCAGTTCCCCTAAGGTTAAAGCTTCTGCAAATAATGTGACGCGCTCTTCTGTTACACAATGCATTAATCATACAAAACTGTACAAAATCCCAACTATTAATGCTGTTCAGACTGCATTCCCCTCATTCTGTTCAAAAGGTTGTTGGCAAAGGATAAATGACCCTCTACTACAGGGAGCAGACGGGAGGACCGATATTTTGAGAATTTTGGCGCCGGGGGTGTGAACCTTGGTAGGGTGCTCTTCCAAGGTCGGTGCGGACTCTATGGACCGAATGGCCTCCCTTTAGCACTGTAGGAATTCTATTTGAATCTTAATAACTTCTGAAGTCACCTTGTCCATGCGGTGTACCTTTAAACCACAATTCAAGGACTCAAGGGAGTTTCATCACTGCCATTCCTTTAAACAAACAAGTTCTTTTTTTTTTGATAAACCATTTTATTGAGGCATTTTCGCATAGTAAACAACAACAATACAAAACAGTGAGCAAAGAACAATCAACATTGTGCAAAAACCAGCTCCCCTCCGACAAGGGCCCGCCTAACTACCCCCCTAATCTTTGTTACCGTAACCCCCCCAGCTGACGATTAATTTTCCACGAAGATGTCAATAAGTGGTTGCCACCTCCGGGCGAACCCTGACGGTGACCCCCTCAGAGCGAACTGAATTCTCTCCAGACCGAGACAGCTCGCCATATCCGATAGCCAGGCCTCCAATTTAGGGGGCTTTGAGTCCCTCCATGCCAGCAGAATTCGTCGCCGGGCTATCGGGGAAGCAAAGGCCAAAACGTCAGCCTCTCTCCTCCTGGACTCCCGGGTCCTCCGAAACCCCAAATATAGCCACCTCTGGACTCATCACCACCCTTGTTTTCACTACCCGGGACATAACATCCACGAATCCCTGCCAGTACCCCCTGAGTTTTGGACATGCCCAGAACATGTGGACGTTGTTGGCTGGTCCTCCCGAACATCTGGCGCACCTGTCCTCCAATCCAAAGAATTTACTCATCTGGGCCACTGTCCTGGTGGATGACCTTCAATTGAATCCAGCTGAGTCTAGCGCATGTTGCGGTCGCGTTTACCCTACTCAATGCCTCCACCCATAAGCCCTCTTCTATCTCACCTCCGAGCTCCTCTTCCCACTTGAGGTTCAGCTCCTCGGTCTGTGTCTCCTCTGCTCCCATAAGTTCCTTGTATATATCCGAGAACCTCCCCTCCCCCACCCATCCACTGGACACTACCCTGTCCTGGATCCCCCGTAGTGACAGGCGTGGGAAGGATGGAATCTGTCTGCGTAGAAAGTCCCGCACCTGCCGGTACCTGAACTCCATTCCCTCTCGCCAGCCCAAATTTCTCCTCTAGCGCCCTCATGCTCGGGAAGCTCCCTTCCAAGAACAGATCCCCCATCCTCTCAGTCCCAGTCCTCTGCCATGTTCGGAACCCACCGTCCATATTCCCCGGGGCAAACTGGTGATTGTCGTAGATTGGGGACCAAACCAATGCTCTCACTTCCCCCACTTCTCCATTGGCCCCAGATCCGCAAGGTTGCCACCACTATAGGGCTGGTGGAGTACCATGCTGACGGGAGTGGCAGGGGCGCTGTAACCAGCGCTGCCAAGCTGGTGCCCCTGCACGAAGCGGCTTCCATCCGCCCCCAAACCGACCCCGCATCCACCATCCACTTCCTTATCATAGATATGTTGGCCGCCCAGTAGTAATTACTAAAGTTTGGCAGCGCCAGCCCCCCTTCCCCTCGGTTCCTCTCGAGCATCAATCTCCTCACCCGCAGGAACTTTCCCGCCCACACAAATCCCATAATCATTTTATTAACCTTCTTGAAAAAAGACAACTGAATGAAAATGGGGCGACACTGGAAAACGAACAGGAATCTCGGGAGGATCGTCATTTTAACCGTCTGCACTCTCCATGCTAGTGTCAGTGGGAGCGCATCCCACCTCCGGAACTTGACCCTCATTCGCTCCACCAACCGAGACAAATTCAACTTGTGCAGACGGCCCCAGTCCTGCGCCATTTGTATCCCTAAGTATCTAAAACTGTCCCCCACTAACCTGAACGGCAGCCCCCTCAACCGACCCTCCTGGCCCCTCGCCTGGACTACAAACAACTAACTCTTTGCCATGTTCAGTTTGTACCCCGAGAATCGGCCGAATTCCTTCAGGATTCCCATGATTTCATCCATCCCAGCGACTGGATCCATGAAGTATAAGAGCAGGTCGTCGGCGTACAACGAACCCCCCTCCCCCCCCCCCCCCCCCCCCCCGTACCAGCCCCTTCCAACCCCTCGAAGCTCTCAGGGCAAATGCCAGCGGCTCTATTGCTAGCGCAAACAGCAATGGGGAGAGGCGGCACCCCTGCCTTGTCCCTCGGTACAGTCTAAAATAGTCAGACGTCATCCTATTCGTCCTAACACTAGCCTCCGGAGCCTGGTACAACAGCCTGACCCAGTCGATTAAGCCCTCCCCAAACCGTCCCAGCACCTCACATAAATAGTCCCACTCAACCCGGTCGAAAGCCTTCTCGGCATCCATTGCCACAACTACCTCTGCCGCCCTACTCTCCGTGGGTATCTTGATCACATTCAGCAGCCTTCTTCGGGTGGCCACCAACTGCCTGCCCTTGACGAACCCGGTTTGATCTTCCATAATAACGTCTGGCACACAGTCCTCAATCCTAGCCGCCAAGAGCTTGGCCAGTATTTTAGCATCTACATTGAGCAGAGAGATAAGTTCTTCTTATTTTGAACATTCTTTGAACCTATGACTGGTCTGATGCAGTGCTTGAGACACCAGCCTCACAATTCTACGACCTGGGTTGCATACCATACCATACTGATGGGACGAAAAGCCTCTTTTGCCTATTTGATAAGATTTTTTGAAGTATGACTGCCCCACTTCAGTTTCTAATCTGCCCTCCTCCATTAATTGGGTGAAGTCACTCAGACATACCTGAAGGTGAGGGATATGGAAAATGCAATTTGTTTCCTTTGGGGATTAGCATTAATGCACTTTGTTGTACAGGGCAGTATGAAGGGATCTTTGCTTTGTATCCACGCGCACTGCTCCAGCTATGAGAGCATTTGATGCTGACGCTGAAATAAAGTGTTCCATTCTCTACTCCTCAACATGAGAGAGAGCAAACCCAAGGGTGAGACAACAGTGTGAATGAGCAACAAGGAAAAGCAGGGAGACCTCGTGCAGAGAGTCCGAATGTTCAGTGAAAGTATGGGCTGAATGCAGAAAACTACAAATTTCAAGAGGAATCACTGCTCTTTAATTAAATTACATTTGTTTCACTGATGCTCACTTGATGCTCGATTCCATTGAGATTTAGATTTATAGATAATTTCCAGAGCACATAGTTACCTTTTTACTATCTTAGTATCGCTGTCTTTCAAAGGCAATTTCTGAGAATGTTATAGGTCACTTGTCTCTGGCGTCAATTTCTTAGGTTTTGTTGTGAAAGAGTTCAGTCCTTTCGTGATCAGAGTTTCAGTGATTTAGAGATCGGTGGATTGATTACTAGGGCAAGTCAGTCGGGACACATTGCATGCACGCCCTGCTGTTTGGGGGAGCTCCCATAAATTTCATGAAACCTGGAAAAACACGTGTTTCAGAGCTTGAGCAGCTGGAGTCACTGCAGTGAATCCTGAAGTTTCAGAGTTTCGCTTGAACTTGCGTTCCAGAGAGGTCACACCACAGCTATCGGAGGTGAGGGAGTGGGTGACTAACAGGCAGAGTTATCATGCAGGAATCCCTCAAGCCAGTGGCGCTTCTTAACCAGTTTTAGTTTTGATTACTGAGAGGGTGATTAATCCTGAGGAGGGATATAATCAAATTTCCATGACTACAGGAGACATGAATGCGCAGAGGAATATGGTTGGACATACAGCAGTCATCAGGAAAGTAACAGTCAGGGACACGGTCAGGTCTTTCTGTAAAAGCAGACTTGATTCCAGAGTGGTATGGTGCTTCTCTCGTGACCAGTGTAAAAGACATCACTGAGCGGGAACATTTGCATGGAAATGGGTAACAGCCAGAAGTCATGGTCCATGATGGAACCAATAAACAAAGGAAGAAAATGTTGAAGATCCTTTGGGCAAGAGATTCAGGAATGGGGAAAAAGCTTTTTAAAAGGGGACCAAAGAAGATTACTCCCAATGCCATGTGCCACTAAATGTAGAAACGGGATGGTAGTGCAGATAAATGCTAAACTGAAGAAATGGTGCTGGACGGAAGAGTTTCAGATTCTTGAACATTGAAACTGGTTCTGGAGGAAGGGACAAAAGAGAGAGTGGGGGAGGGGGGCAACGGGCACCAGCGCAAAAGAGAGATGGGTTGCACCTGGTTCAGGTGGTGAGGAGCCAGAAAGGAGCAGTTATGAGACCAGAAAACAGATACAAGCAGCATGAAAATTAGAAAATTGAAGACAATAGCAAAAGTGAAGAAGGTGGCATTAAACTGCATGTACGTCAAAGTCCATAGTACGTCAAAGAAACCAAGGGAGAAATAGCAGAGGCGTCATTCATAATCTTCCAATCCTTATTGGACACAGGAATAGTGTGGAGCACTCAAAGCTGTTAATGGCATATGCTGCAAGGGCAGGGCGTTAATCCAGGAAACGACATGTTAGTCAGACTAATGTCAGCAGAGGGGAAGTTACTGAACATCATCATCAGGGCCAAAATAAACTTTCATTTGCAAAGACAATGAATACTTTTCAAAATCCAAACACTGCGGTTGCTGAAAATCTTAAATAACAACCAAAATGTGCTGGGAAAGGTCAGCAGTTCAGGAAGTATCTGTGGAGAGAAATATGCTTTGAATCAATGATCTTTGATCAGAGCAAAATATTTTGCATCTGCCTTTACCAAAGATGGCAACACTACCCAAGTCATGGTGAAAGTAGATATAGTTGAAATAATTGATTGATTTAAAATTGATAAAGAGGAGTTATTAAAGGGGTTGCTGAACTTAAAAGTTGAAATAAAGACCAAATGTGATACACCAAGGGTACAGAGTTATGGAGACACTTGTCGTCATTTTCCAATCCTCCTCAGATCGCTCGGTGCTGCCAGTGGACTGCAGAATTGCAAATGTTACATCCTTGTTTCAAAAATGGTGCATGGATAAGCCCTGCATCAACAGGCCTTGGTGGTGGGAAGCTTTTAGATGAATAATTCAAGACAAAATGAATAGGCAAATACAGGTTAATTAAGGAAAGCCCACACTAATTTGTGAAGGACAAATGGTGTTTTACTCATTTTCTTTAGTATTTTGATGAGATAACATAGAGATTTGATGAAGGTAATGTTCTTCATGTCGTGGACATGGACTTCCAAAAGGGATTTAGAAGTGACACACAACCGGCCTGTGAGCAACATTATAGCTCATGGAATAAAAGGGACAGCAGCAACATGAATACAATTTTGGCTGAATGACAAGATTCAGGAAGCAGCGGTGAATGGGGACTGGGAGATGGCTTATACTGAGAATCCCCAGGGGTCAGTGTTAGGGCCACTGCTCTTCTTGATCGATATTAATGCCTAGACTTGGGATGTCATGATATGCAAGCATGCAACCAATGAACACTCAGAATAGGACACAACCAATGGCCGTCAGGACACTCGAGAGGTGGCATCACCACAAGGGGGCATGACATAAACACTATAAAAGGGATGAGGCACTCACACCCTGCCTCTTTCCACAGACCAACATCTAGAGAGTTAGACAGAGTTGATCAGCAGCATCACACCCCAGCACGTGGCTTAGAGCAAGCTGATACAGTTAGACTGAGTTACTACAGCTAGATTAGCAGAGCGTCAAACTCATTTGAGAACTGTGTTAATAGTCCAATAAACATGTTGAACTCATTTCAGAGTCTGGAGCATCCTTTAGTTAAGACTGCATCAAGTAGCAGCCTGTGTTATCCGAAGCAGCACAACACAACAGGATGTACAGGGCACAATATCAACATTTGTGGAAGACAGGATGCTTGGAAATATTCTGCTGGGAAATGTGGAGGCATTCATTTTTGTCAGAAGAACAGAAGAAAGAATGATAAAATAAAGGATACAATTCTCAAGGGGTTGGTGAGAGCAAATCGATGAAGGGGTCGAGCACGGTGAGAAAAACTTGTGCAGGACCTTGGGCTTTGTGAATAAGGGCATATAGTACAAAGGCCAGGAAGTTATGAAAAACTATTTTTAAAAACGTTCGGCCTCCAAGTGCAGTATTATACATTATTCTGGGTACTGCACTTTAGCAAGGATGATAAAGTTATCAGAGAGGGTACAGAAAAAAATCACAACAATGGTTTCAGCATTGAGTAACTTCAACCACATGGACAGATTGGAGAATCTAGGCCTGTCCTGTTTAGAGAAGAGATGGCTGAGAGGAGATTTGATCGAGGACTCTGGGCAGGGTAGAGATGGAGAACCTGTTCTCATTGGTGGAAGGATCGAGAGACAGAGGGCACAGATAGTGGTAATTGGCAAAAGAAGTAAAAGCGACATGAGGACATTTTGTTTTAAATGCAGCATATGGTTAGGATTGGGAATACGCTGCCCAAGAATGTGTTGGAGGCAGATTCAATCAGGGCTTTCATTATCTGAAGAGGAAAGTTTTGCAATATCACGGGGGAAACACGGGTGTGGCATAAGATGAATTGCTCTTGCACAGTTGCAGTAAAAACTCCACCTCCTTCTGTGCTGTAACAATTCCATGATGGCTGTGGCATGCGTTAATTGAGCAGAGCTAGCATGGATTTGCTGATGGCAAATCATCTCTGAGTAACTCAACTGAATTCTATGAGGTAACAGAGCAGGTTGATCATGGTAGTGTGTAGATATTGGATAAATGAACTTCCGGAAAGCATTCAACAAAGTGCCACATTGGAGCCTAAGAAGCTGGAAAGCCATGGAATTAAGGTGAAAGTGGCAGTATGCATACAGAATTGGCTTTGTGACAGAAGCAAAGGGTGATAGGGGAGGGATGTTTTCAAGAGTGAAAGATGATTTGCAGTAAGCTTCTCTGAGGGTTAGTTTTGAATCCAATACTCGTGTTTCTTTATAAATGACCTGGTATGGACAGCAGCATTCTAAACTTTCCAAATGATAAAACATTTGGCAGAATAATAGATTGTGATGAGAATAGTCACAGGCTTCATGATAACAGACACTGAATGAAATGGGCAGAAGCATAGCAAATGTCAATTAACGCAGAGTAATAGGAAGTAAAGCCGTTTGGGTGAAATAATCCGGAAAGGCAGCATATTTTAAATGGTTTTAATCCATATGCACAAGTCCTTACAGGTAGCAGGGCAAGGTGGTAAAGCAATTTTTAAAAAAACATGGGTTACTTGGGTGTATAAACAATGACATTGAACATAAAAGCCAAGAAATTGTTCCAGAAATGTATATATTGTTGGTTGGACTATTGTGGACAATTCTGAGCACCACATTTCAGTAAAGGCCAAGAAGGGCTCAAAAGGTTTACCAGGATGTCACCAGCGAGGGACATGAGAGGTCAGAAAAGTTATGTTCTCCTTGGAACAGTGAGGGGTAAAGGTGATGAGATAAGGGTTTTCAAGATGATTAAAAAGGTTGAATACAGGAAAAAAAATAGACCCTGTGGTGGGTGGGTCAATAACTTGAGGTCACAGATTGAAAATCATTTCCAAAAGATCTTGAGGGGAGATGAGGTGAAACATTTTCACTCACTTGTCGGAATCTGAACCTAAAAAGGTAGTGAGTGCCGATTCCATAAATAATTTTTAAAAGGAGTAGGATGAGTATTTACTAAAGTGGTGCACGTGAAACTGGACCCGGGTCCCCGGGAGGTCATATTCGGGGTGTCGGACCAGCCAGGGTTGGAAACGGGTGCGGAGGCAGATGTTGTAGCCTTCGCCTCGTTGATCGCCCGAAGGCGGATCCTGATAGATTGGAGAGCAGTGAAAGATTCCAGAGTGGCTGCTGGATAGCTTCAGTACAGTACATTTAGAACAATCCGTAGTAAATGGAATGTACCCTGACTTGTCTGGTGTCCTTGATGTTTTGTTGCTGTGAACATAACTCTTAGCTTTGAGACTGCACAGATTTCAGCAGTGTATGTTACGAACTTGCTTTTGCAGATGACAGAATTGAAACCAGCCCTGGCGAGGTCATGCTATTTTCTGCTGCGTGTGTAACTGCTGTCATTTCTAAGTTCATTTATAGTATAGGGTAAATGGAGTAGACCAATCCAGCATTCCCATAGATAGGCACTGAGCTCATTGCAAGCTCAGCTATTCCATACTTTCAAAGGAACAAGGCGTCATTTACCGTACATTGTACTTTCACCAACAAAATTAGAGCTTTAAAATTAATTTTATTAAACATTGTTATTCTGTTTAAAACATTTTCAAACACTTGTGCCTCAGAAACCATGCATTTGTGTTGTACTGTTTAATCCTCCTTGTGAAAATGAAAGGAAGTGCTCCATGGGCAGCACGGCCGCACAGTGGTTAGCACTGTTGCTTCACAGCGCCAGGGTCCCAGGTTCGATTCCCGGCTTGGGTCACTGTGCAGAGTCTGGACGTTCACCTCGTGTCTGCGTGGGTTTCCTTCGGGTGCTCCGGTTCCCTCCCACAAGTCCCGAAAGACGTGCTGTTAGGTAATTTGGACATTTTGAATTCTCCCTCTGTGTACCCAAACAGGCGCCGGAATGTGGAAACGAGGGATTTTTCACAGTAACCACTGTAGTGGTGATGTAAGCCTACTTGTGACAATAAAGATTATTATTATTATTTAAGGATTATGACCCGCTGCAAATTGTTTTTCCTCTTTAACATCCATTCAGGTTCTTTTTAGTTAATATCAAGATAATACCTTCCTTTGAGTTCCTTCTAAAGCATCAATTTGTGGATCTCTTTTAGGTTCTGAAATTGTTGAAGCAATTGCAGGAGTTACGTATCACGGTGGATATTCTGGTGGTAAGATGTATAAAACCGTTTTCTCAATTGACACCATTCTCTGTTCTATTCAGCAATTCTTAATGGGGACCTGATTGTATTAGAGTAAATTTTTCTACTTTTGCACAAATATGTGAAAGAGATTATATTTCCTCCGTGTAAACTCTGATGATGAGCCATTTAAGTTTCTCACTTGCTTGAGATACAGTTTTCAGTTGTTTGGTCAATGCTTCCAAGAGCAAGGAAATGCTTGTACAATACTGTGGCATCAATCCTTCCAAAACACCACTACTTTTAAAGATGCTACAAACAAGAGTAGATGTTACGAGATTGATGTTTGCTGAAACGTATCACCTAGCAGAATATGTGTAATTACAGGACAAAAGAATGTGCATTAAAACAGCCATGGCAAAACTTCAAAAAACCTTTTGACATTATCGTTGGTGATTTGGCTCACAAAACACCTTTCTTGGCAAAAACTGAACCAGAAATGTCTACACCGTATGAAAGAAACTACAGTACACTAGCTATCTTGTCTAGGTGAGATCCACCTATTATTATTTGAGGGTTTCGTCTGCACCAGTTGTGCTTTTACTTCAAGACAGGGCAAGGAAGCAGACATCAATCCTAACTCAACTGGAACAGGGAACACACTGGGAAATGTTGGAGTTATCCTGCACAACACGCTAGCCAACTGGGTTAAGTGTACGCGCACGATTAGCTACAAGCTATTTAATACTAAAATGTCCTGTTGGTTACGTAAAGTATCAGCCATACTTTTCCTGCTAAGATGCAGATTGGAAAAATAACTATGGTAAAGAATTACATGCCATAGAACAAAAAAAACACTTAAATATGAAGTTAAAGTAAGGCAGTCAAAAAGCAGTTCCCAGTCACTGAGAAATTATTTAATTTAACCTCTGCAATCTGGCACCAGTTACTTCTGTTTTTGGTTCCCATTATAGTCACAATTCTCTTCTTTAACTTGGGACAGTGTATAGCGTGTAGTAAGTTACAACTTTCTTACCCCACCATCAATTGTGGCCTTTAAGTTGGCAAGGATCTCATCCCTCTAGTGCTGGCAATTACCCAGCAGCAGGGTCTCTTGATGCAGGAAGACCAAAAACTAAACCCTTTTGGAGTTGCTGCTGGGCTTCGAGGGACAGGGTGAGGGTCCCTCGTGCAAATACTTCTAATGCCTGTGTGAGAAGGAGGTGCTCACTGAGCACCACTTGCCTGACTTCGCCACCTCACGTGCTCCTCTTCTGCCATCATCCACCTGTGTCCTGAAACCATTGGCACTTCTGGATTTGGGAGTGAGTGCATTAACAGTAGCAGCCCTGTTGGTGTTACCGAGCAGCTCTGGTGGTGTTACCGAGCAATGGAGAGAGGCTGGCAGCTCCCCACAGGCAGAACCTCTGACCTCCGAGCCCTTGATCATGGGGAAGGTCCACCCTTGCCCTATTTTAAGTGTTTTGCCCCTTTGGTCCAAAGTCAGCTGCACTGCCCAAGCATGCTACACTTCCAATGTGACATCCCAAATTCCACAGACAATGTTTCATAATTTTTAATTTTGGAAGAAATCCATCCAATTTGAATTAAATGATTAATTACCTCCATTCACCAGCTCCTCAAGAGTCTGTTTCTTTTCACTCTTCCTGTGTTTTTCTTTTGAGCCCTTGATGATTTCTCTGCATGCCCATCAGTACAAACAAGCAAGATAATATGGCTATGTTTGGAACAGTGAAAATATTCTAGTGAGTGTCAGATTTAAAATCATGTGCACAGAAAATGGCAGAATACTAAAAACAAATTCCCATTTCAACAATGGAGCAAAATGACTGCTGATTAAAATATCATGGCATTTCAAATCTGCATGAACTTTTACCCTTGTGCATGAAAAATAATTGAAAGCTTTTAGAATGGGTGGAGATTTGTTTTATCTTTAGAGATCATGGAATAGGCTTGTCTATTTTACTGTAACTACACACAGGTTTTAGCCCTAGCCATCCTTTGTTGTCAGCAATCTATTCTTCAGGTTTTGACCCTATTGCTCTCAACCGAGCTCCCATCATAATTGGCTCTTGGACAAACCTGTTTCCACCAGCAAATAAAATTCTCCCTCCTTTCTTTAGCTTCACCTTGCTGAGAAAAGGCACCACAACTTTTAAACCTTTGTACTACTTTTCACCACATTTCAGCAAGCAGTCACCTATATAATGAATGTGGCGTCTGTCATGATATGCAGATCATGATATACAAACAGGCAGCTAATGAACACCGAGAACAGGACATGACCAATGAGCAGGCAGGACACTCAGGGGTGGTATCTCACTATAAAAGACACGAGTCACTCACACTCCGCCTCTTTCCACTGATGCAGATCTACAGAGTGAGTCAGGGTGTATTTACACTATCACACCTCCAAAACGTGGCTAAGAGCTAGTCTGGTTCAGTCAGACAGAGTAACCACACTTGGGTTAGCAGAGAATCGAACTCATAGAGAACTGTGCTAACTGTGCTACTGGTTCAATAAATCAGATTGAACTAACTTCAAGGTCTGGAGTATCTTTTGGTTAAAGCTGCATCCAGTTGCAACCTGTGTTATCCCAGAGTTCATAACACGGCACTCTACTAATTGCCTTGTTGATACGCATGGTTCTTCTTTACCCGTTTTGTCAGAAGCAGTGTTGCGTGTCAATCATTCATGCAGGAAATACATGTTTGCCTACATTTTACGAGGCCATGTTCTACAATTTGAGTCTGATGTTTATGAATTCCTGGTATCTAACTGGTTGGCTTACTTTTGGCTGGTTGCTATCGGTTTTGGCGTCCGTGTTGAATCTCGTGGCTATAATGATTTCCATATGTATTAAACAGGCTCTAAACTAGTAAAGTGACTCTTCAAGACTATCTTATTTGTCAGAAGCTAATCCTGTGGGAAAAGAGCATCTAATTCTAATTGCTAAAATGTCATAACTTTTCTGCTCCACCTTTTTATGCTGCCAGTTTAAAGGAGGAATTGTATTCTGATAAACATGGCTCTCTGGCTTGATTTTAAAATAAACTTTTGATTGGGCGATATATCTTGATTCATAAGGCTGGGGGAAGGCATCCTACTGCTTTCAGGCTTAGTCTCCTTTGTTTCAAACCACATCTGACCCTGGCACTTTCTGCTTTCAATTGGGTTGACAAACATTAATACAAGAAATTCTGATCAATACCAAAACCAAACTAAGATCTTGATGACTATTTGGAGCTGTCAATCAAACTATGAACATGCAGCCCCTACCCCAACTGCAATAGGTTATGAAAGCATAGATAATACTACATTGATAGCACTCAGGCTTATGTCAACAAATCTTTTTAAAATAAATTTGGAGTACCCATTTTTCTTTTTCCAATTCAGGGGCAATTTAACGAGGCAAATCCACCTACCCTGCACATCTTTGGGCTGTGGAGGTGAGAACCACTCAGACATGGGGAAGAGTGTGCAAACTCCACATGGACAGGGACCTGGAGCCGGGATCGAACCCGGGTCCTTAGCACTGTGAGGCAGCAGTGCTAACCACTGCTTCACCGTGCCGCCCCTATGTCAACACATCTAGTGAAATTACAAGTACCACCTTTTTTCTTTGTTTTCAGCTGACAGCTGGCTATAGGGGGTAGGAGATTTAAATTACTTCACAGAGGCTATCCACTTTTTATGCACGTCCATAATCTTTATTGTCACAAGTAGGCTTACATTAACACTGCAATGAAGCTACTGTGAAAAGCCCCTAGTCGCCACATTCCGGTGCCTGTTCGGGTACACCGAGGGAGAATTCAGAATGTCCAAATTACCTAACCATATAACTTTCGGGACTTGTGGGAGGAAACCGGAGCACACGGAGGAAACCCTCACAGACACTGGGAGAGCGTGCAGACTCCGCACAGACAGTTACCCAAGCCGGGAATCAAACCTGGGACCCTGGAGCTGTGAAGCAACAGTGCTAACCACTGTGCTACCCTGCTGCCCTGTTCACTCTTGACAATCCCAAATCCCCTGGTAAGTTCAGACCTTTTTCTGAAATGCATAAAGCCCTTGTATAAATGACCAAAATTGCTTCTGTTTAAATGCAGCTTCACTTTCAAATATTCCATTATGTCCATGAAGCGTGTATATACGAAATGCGTCCCGCTCCCGTTCTTCCCCCAGCGAAAATGATGGGTGCTGGTTTTGGGGGCGAAATTTCCAGATTTAGGGCTTTGGTGTCATTTTGACTAAGACGTGGGACCCATCTGACTTGGTGAAAATTCAGGCTTTAGTATCCGTTTTCACAGTAAAGGTTAAGGATAAAATAGCAGAGATACGAGGAAAACTAAAAATACATCTAGAGGAGGAACAGGTGAGGTGCAGTATTGCAGCGAGGAAACTGGAGAAGAGGGTTTGGTGCAATGACACAATCTTGTTTAATCCCAGTCTTCATTGAGATCGAGTCTGTGGTGGTGACATGGTGGGGGTACATCTCTGTCATAGTTGCACAGTCTCCTATCACTCGTCAAGGAAGAGGGGGTGGGGTGGAGGAGAGTGCACTGTGAAGGGATGGTGACTATGTTCAAGAAGAGCGACCAGTCCAATCTGTCCGATTTTGTGGTAACTATAGAGGAATCTCTCTGCTGTCAGCATAGGAAAAATCATTGCAAGGGTCCTCCTCAGAATCCTCCTCCCAGTGACTGAGAAACTACTCCGAGTCGCAGTGCAGTTTTCACCCATTGAGAGCCAGCACAAACATGATATTCATTGCGTGGCAAATTCAAGAAAAACACAAGGAGTAGCACCAATCTCTCTACATCGCTTTTGACTATCAACTATGAAGGCTTTAGGGAGGTACTCCTCGAATTTGTCTGCTCTTATCACTGTACTCTGCCTAGTCCATCATGACATGTAAGGAGCCACAAGTAGTAATTTAAAATTACTTGGTGAAAATATAGGTCAGGATAAAGTTTTTTTTTTTTAACACAATAAATATGGAATGTTTAATGCCTGTACGCCATTGTCTCCCTTTAAAACTGCATGTCTATTTGAAATGTAGACATATACAGGCCTTGGAAGCAGGATTGGCCATTCAGCCTATTGCACCACCGGTCAGTAAGATCATGGCTGATCTGGTAGTGGTCTCGGAGCTCCATTTTCCTGCCTGTCTGCCTTAACCCTTGACTCCCTTGTCCATCAAAAATCTGTCTAACTCTGTCTTGAATAAATTCAATGACCCAGCCACCACTAGTCTCTCTAGGGAAGAGAATTGTAGACGCTGTCATAATATACACCAGTATATTATGGTGCAGACACACACACACACACACTGATGGACATGCAGTGGGACCAATCAGCATACACAACACCGCAGCCAATCACCAGTGAGAGCACACACACTATAAAGACAGGGGACAGGAGAGTTCCCGCTCATTCTAGTAGCAGCCAGCTCGGAGCACAGAGCTCACAGCCTGCAACACAGACATTCACCAAGTGCTGAGTGCATCACCTGATTAGGACTAGGCAAGGGTCAACAGTTAAAGCTGGTATTACATTTACCCACAGTTCAAGTATGTTAATATAGTTAACCTTATGATAAAAAAGAGTTGCACCACTTCCAGTGTTGGTGACCTGTTTGTGATCCAGAACACCCAACACATCAGATGCTAACGACTCTGAAAGAAAATAAATTCTCCTCACCTCCATCTTAATAGGGAAGCCTCTCATTCTTAAACGGTGTACTCTGGTTCTAGACAAGAACTTGCTTTTATTACATGGCCACTACTTTAAATTTGTAAAATTCTTGAATCCTGAATAAACGGTTTACCCATCCTTGCTGACGATTTTCAAGTTTTCCCAAATGACTTTGTTTTTGGTGATTGTTGTAGGAGACCGGAATCGGAAAAACAGTAAATGGATTCAGAAAAAATGGGGTGGTTGGTCGCCTTGCCAAAGAGTTGGTGTGCAGGTGGAAAAAATTAATTCCTGAGGAAACCTCCAGGTAGGCTCTCACATAGAATTTATAAAAGGGGTCTGAAATTGAGGCATAAGAAATAGAAGTGCAAATTCTTGTGCTGTGTGATGTGTTACCAAGTTGGTTGTTTCTACCACATGAATTGCAAACCATTTGCAAATAGGTATAAAGTGATTGTGAAAATGTCTGAATGCAAAAACCTAGGCTCTGAAATTCTTGTGGGCCAGAGGGGCTTTGGTTTCTGCCAAGATGGTAGCACAGTGGTTAGCACAATTGCTTCACAGCTCCAGGGTCCCAGGTTCGACTCCCGGCTTGGGTCACTGTCTGTGCGGAGTCTGCACATCCTCCCCGTGTGTGCGTGGGTTTCCTCCGGATGCTCCGGTTTCCTCCCACAGTCCAAAGATGTGCAGGTTAGGTGGATTGACCATGTTAAATTGCCCTTAGTGTCTAAAATTGCCCTTAGTGTTGGGTGGGGTTACTGGGCTGTGGAGATAGGGTGGAGGTGTGAGCTTGGGCAGGGTGCTCTTTCCAAGAGTTGGTGCAGACTCGATGGGCCGAATGGCCTCCTTCTGCACTGTAAATTCTATGATAATTCTATGAAGACTGGGTTAGGAATATGGGCAGAACCAGATTGTGCCAGGAATTCGACCTAAGACACTGACCCTTGGGGATCCAAAGGAAAGGGGTGGGGGTTGGGAGGTGTGGTATTATAGGTATTACGGTACCTGATTGGCTAAAGCACCATTGGTGGAAACTGTATGCTTTCTATTGGTTAGAGTGTATGATAGCGCCGCCCTGATAGGCGGGGTATAAGAATCCGTGCCGCCCCAGCAGCCCTCATTCTGGGGGAAACATCTAGCTTATTAAAGCCTTCCGTTCGACTACAACCTCGCTTTAGTGGTCATTGATCGTGCATCAATTTAATAAGCTACTTTTTTTTTAAGAAGAAAGGATGGAGCTCCGAATCAAGCCGGAGTGTCTGCAACTTAGCCCCCACGCGGCGAACTCAGCGGAAATCTTTAAGCACTGGCTGGCGTGTTTTAAAGGGGATCTCGAGATGGCCGAAAACGCACCCACGGGAGAGCAGAAACTGCACGTCCTGCACTCAAGGATGAGCCCGGAGATTTACACCGCCATCGAGGAAGCGGAAGACTTCGATGCAGCAATTGAGCTGCTAAAAGGACCCTATATTCGCCCGGTAAACCAGGTCTACGCCCGGCACCTGCTTGCAACAAGGCGACAAACCCCTGGGGAATTGCTGGAGTAATTCTACCGCACACCCCTGGTGCTGGACAGAAGCTGCGGCTGCCCGCAAGTTTCAGCGAGCGAACACACGGAACTCTTACTCCGGGACGCTTTCGTGGCAGGTATGCTATAGTCACAAATCCGCCAGCGCCTGTTAGAAAAGGACACCCTGGGTCACAGGGAGGCACGGGCCCTTGCAGGCACCCTGGACGTGGCCTCCAGGAACGCCCGCGCTTACGTTCCTGACCGTGCGCAGGCCCCTGGGCAGCGTGGAACCCCTCCGCGGCCGGCCCCGTAACTTCCCCCATTCCCCCACAGGCCTGCGCTGCAAGGCGGCCTGGCAACCCTGAGGGGCCCCGCTGCTACTTTTGCGGGCAGGCCAAACACCCCCGCCAGCGCTGCCCAGCCCGCGCATCCACCTGCAAGGGATGCGGCAAAAAGGGCCATTTCATGGGGGTATTCCAGGCCCGGGCGGTTGCCGCGGTCTTCAGCGGCGAATGCGGACCGCAACCACAAGCTTCTCTACGGGCCCCGTGCGGCCAGCGGTCGCCGCCACCTCCATATGCCAGGACCACGTGCGGACCCCGGGCACCACCATCGTGTTCCGTGGACGCCACGTTGGAGGGACGGGCGCCGCCATTTTGTGCACCCCCAGCCATGTGCGACCAATGGGAGACGCCATCTTGGATGAACATCCAGGACCCCAGCTCGGCTGACCACACACTGCCCGAACAGAACTCTCAACTGCTGCGACTAGCCTCAGTGACTCTAGATCTGTCTCGGCCTCGAACGCTCTCAACCGCTATGACGACCGTATTCATCAACGGGCACGAGACGTCCTGCCTAATCGACTCTGGGAGCACGGAGAGCTTCATACATCCCGACATGGTAAGGCTCTGTTCTCTCCTCATCTACCCCGTTAATCAAAAAATCTCCCTGGCCTCCGGTTCACACTCAGTGGAGATAAAGGGGTTTTGTGTAGCAAACCTCGCAGTCCAGGGAAGGGAGTTCAAAAACTTCCATCTCTACATCCTTCCCCACCTCTGCGCGGCTATACTCCTGGGTTTAGACTTCCAGTGTAACCTTCAAAGTCTGACCTTCCAATTCGGCGGCCCTATACCCCCCCCTTACTGTTGCGGCCTCACAACCCTTAAGGTCGACCCGCCTTCCCTGTTTGCGAACCTCACCCCGGATTGCAAACCCGTCGCCACCAGGAGCAGACGCTACAGTGCCCAGGACCGGATCTTTATTAGGTCAGAGTTCCAAAGGCTACTGAGGGAAAGGGTCATTGAAGCCAGTAACAGCCCCTGGAGAGCTCAAGTAGTGGTGGTAAAGACCGGGGAAAAACATAGGATGGTCATCGACTACAGTCAGACCATCAACAGGTTTACGCAGCTGGATGCGTACCCTCTCCCCTGCATATCCGACCTGGTAAACAGGATCGCGCATTATAAGATCTTCTCCACGGTGGATCTCAAGTCCGCCTACCATCAGCTCCCCATCCGTACTAGTGACCGCAAATACACTGCCTTTGAGGCAGATGTGCGGCTCTGTCACTTCTTAAAGGTTCCCTTCGGTGTCACCAACGGGGTCTCGGTCTTCCAGCGCGTGATGGACCAAATGGTTGACCGGTATGGTTTACGGGCAACATTCCCGTATCTCAATAATGTCACCATGTGCGGCCACACCCAGCAGGACCACGACACCAACCTGCGAAAATTCCTCCAGACCACAAAGATCCTTAACCTAACGTACAATAAGGATAAATGCGTGTTTAGCACCGACCGTCTAGCCATCCTCGGCTACGTAGTGCGAAATGAACTCATAGGCCCTGACCCTGAACGCATGGAGTTCCCCCTCCCTCACTGCTCCAAGGCCCTGAAACACTGCCTAGGGTTTTTAGCTACTACGCTCAGTGGGTTCCCAACTACGCGGACAAGGCCCGTCCCCTGATCCAATCCACAGGTTTTCCCCTGTCGATAGAGGCCCGCCGGGCCTTCAGCCGCATCAAAGCATACATTGCAAAGGCCACGATGCACGATGCATCGACGAGTCCCTCCCCTTCCAGGTCGAGAGCGATGCGTCCGATGTAGCTCTGGCGGCCACCCTCAACCTAGTGGGCAGACCCGTGGCCTTCTTCTCCCGTACCCGCCATGCTTCCGAAATCTGCCACTCCTCAATCGAAAAGGAGGCCCAGGCCATAGTAGAATCTGAGCGACGTTGGAGGCATTACCTGGCCGGCAGGAGATTCACTCTCCTCACTGACCAATAGTCGGTGGATTTCATGTTTGATAATGCACAGCGGGGCAAGATTTTAAAAAACGACTAGATATTGCGGTGGAGGATCGAACTCTCCACCTACAACTACGAGATCTTGGATTGTCCTGGGAAGCTAAACGAGCCTCCTGACGCCCTGTCCCGCGGCACATATGCCACCGCACAAGTGGACCGCCTCCGAGCCCTCCACGAGGACCTCTGCCACCCGGGGGGTCACACGATTTTTCCACTTCATCAAGACCCGCAACCTGCCCTACTCCATTGAGGAGGTCAGGACAGCCACCAAGGACTGCCAAATCTACGCGGAGTGCAAAGCGCACTTCTACCGGCCAGAGAAAGCGCACCTGATAAAGGCTTCCCGTCCCTTTGAACGCCTCAGCATGTACTTCAAGGGCCCCCTCCCCTCCACTGACAGCCACACTTACTTCCTGAACGTGATTGACGAGTACTCCCGGTTCCCATTTGCCATCCCCTGCCACGACATGACCGCAACCACCGTCATCAAGGCCCTCCATAGCATCTTTGCACTGTTCGGGTTCCCCACTTACATACATAGTGATAGGGGGTCGTCCTCAATGAGCGACGAACTGCGTCAATTCCTGCTCAGCAAGGGCATCGCCTCGAGCAGGACGACCATTTACAACCCCCGGGGTAACGGACAGGTAGAGAGGGAGAACGGAATGGTCTGGAAGACCGTCCTACTGGCCCTACGGTCCAGGAATCTCCCAGTATCCCGCTGGCAAGAAGTCCTCCCGGATGCCCTCCACTCCATCCAGTCACTGCTTTGTACGACCACCAATCAGACACCCCACGAACGTCTCCTTGTCTTCCCTAGGAAGTCCTCCTCGGGGACCTCGCTCCCGACCTGGCTGGCAGCACCGGACCCATCCTGCTCCGAAAACACATGCGGGCGCACAAGTCAGACCCGTTGGTTGAGAGGGTCCATCTGCTCCATGCTAACCCCCAGTACGCCTACGTGGCGTACCCCGATGGCTGACAAAATACGGTCTCCCTACGGGACCTGGCACCCGCCGGAACCCCACGCACATTCCAACCACCAGTCCCACCCTCCCCTCCACCGCAGCACCTGACAGGAGGATCGATCCTTCTGCCCCCCCCCCCACCGAAACCCCCCGCAGGCGCTCCCTTCCCAGGTCAGCCGTTTTCCCCACCAGCGCTGTCCAGGAGTGACGAAGCTGCCATGAAGATCGAAGCCACGCTCCCAGAGTCACAGATGCCCGAGCCTCCACCGGAGTCACCACCGAAGCTCGGACGATCACAGAGGACGACCAGTGCCCCCGATCGACTGATTGCTTCATTTTAACTGTAATCTGTAAATATAAACCATCAAATGTACATAGCTACCAGACTTGTAAATAGTTACTAAACACTGTAAGGAGGTATTACGGTACCTCCATAACTAATTATACCATGTTGCTATGTTTTGTAGTTTCTGGCCACCACCCCTGCCAGACTCTTTTTTTTTTTTAAACGGGGTGAATGTGGTATTATAGGTATTACGGTACCTGATAGGCTAAAGCACCATTGGTGGAAACTGTATGCTTTCTATTGGTTAGAGTGTATGATAGCTCCGCCCTGATAGGCAGGGTACAAGAACCCGTGCTGCCCCAGCAGTCCTCATTCTGTACCTGAGCTGCTGGGGGAAACATCTAGCTTATTAAAGCCTTCAGTTGGACTACAACCTCGCTTTAGTGGTCATTGATCGTGCATCAGGAGGGAGGTGGGGTGGGGTGGGGGGTGGTTGCAGCTCTTAGATGGGTGCGATTCTTGGGCTTTTCTGGAATTCTCGTTCGGCTTCAACAGAATTGATGAAAGCTCTTTTCAAGATGCCTCCAAACCGTGCAAACCGTGACTAGGTTATGGTAATTGACCCTGGATGACAGTGGACCATTTAGAATGAACAATTTTCTGGCCTTTTATTTCTTCAGCCCAGGAGAGTCTGATAGCTCAGAACAATTAGGCCATGGGCTCCTATGCTTTTTGGCAGATGTTTAAGGCTGGTACTACTGTACCAATTGCTATATCTTGGTCCTTCAAAGTAAGGTTCTTTTTGTGCCTGTGTCAGGATTGGGATGAATTCAAATGTCAAAACATATTATTAAATACTGTTGGGTTTATAAGTCTGTTCATTAATATTTTGGAAGTGTTAGGATAAAAGGTAGTTTTAAGGGATTTATAATTGTTACGGTATATTTTGAAGTGGGTATGATGGATGCGACTCTCCGAGCCCTGCGCCGGGCCGGAGAATTGCCGCAACCGTGCCACGACGCCCCGTCGCCGGCGCGCGATTCTCCGCGGTGCGGAGATTAGGCGCCATTTTCGCCGACGTGTTTGACGCGCTGCCGGCCGGGGGCCACTGGAAACGGCAGGGCCGCCGATTGTCCGGCCCGAGTGGGCCGAGCGGCCGTGCGGGAAAAAGCAGAATCCTGCCGGCGGCGTTCACTCCTGTTCGCTGCCGGCGGGAATTCTGTGCAAAGGGTCGGTGGGCGGCCTGTGGGGTGGGAAAAGCACTCCTTCACTGGGGGTTGGGGCGGGGGGGCTCCGATGGGGTCTGGCCCGCGATCAGGGCCCACTGATCAGCGGGCCGGCTTCCTTCTCTCTTTCTCTCCCCCCCACCCCCCCCCCCCCCCCCCCCCCCCGGGCCTACTTTTTTGTGCGGCCGGCCCCTGAACGCCTACGCCATGTTGCATCTGGGCCGGCGCGCTGAAGAAGTCCCCTTCGCATGCGCGGGTTGGCGCTGCGCCCATTTGACGCTGGGAAGGGAGGCTGGAGCGGCATGAACCACTCCAGCGCCTTGCTGGCCCCCTGAGGGGGACAGAATCGGTCATCCCCGTGCCCGTTTTGCGCCGTCATGAAACGTGACGGCGTTCACGACGCACGAACACATTGTCTCCATTTTGGAGAATCGCCCCCAACTCAGAAGACATTGTTTACTCTTTCTGTTTTTGTGCCTGGAAGGGTAAAGCCTATAATTAGATTCATGCTGGACAAAGGTGTCTTTATGTGTGGGGGCTGGCTCAGTTTCAACAGTTTTTTTTAATTGTGCTTAGAAAGGGCATAAGCATGTGAGGGTTGCTTAGCAACTGGGACTCTGTAAGGTAGCGAATCATAGAATCCCTAAAGTGCAGAAGGAGGACATTCGGCCCCTCTGGTCTGCACCAACCCTCTAAGAGCTCCCTACCTGAACATAGTCCCCCACCCTATTGCTGTAACCCCATAACCTAGCCTAACCTTTTGGACACTAAGGGGCAATTTAGCATGGCCAGTCCACCTAACCTCCACATCTTTAGGTAGGAAATTGGAGCACCTGGAGGAAATCCACGCAGCCACTGGGAGAATGTGTAAGCTTCACAGTCACTCAAGGTTGGAATTGAACCCGGGGGCGAAATTCTCCGTTATCGGCGGAAACTCCGCCGATCGGCGCAAAAAACGGCGCAAATCCCACTTGCGTCACGTCATAAAAATGGGCCGATAGTCTGCGGCCCGAAATGGGCTAGCAGCGACGTAACGGGATCCGCGCTTGCGCAGTGGTTCACGCCGTGCAGCGTCATACGCGCTGCACGGCGTGACGGCTCATAAGGCCGCGCAGCTCCCCCCCACCCGACCGGAACAGCCGACCGCAACACCCGACTTGATGGCTGGCCGTCGCTCAGCCCCGAGGTTCGAGTCACGCGATGTGGAGGCGCTCCTGGATGCGGTGGAGCAGAGGAGGGACGCCCTGTATCCCGGGCACGGCCGCAGAGTTGCCCCACGCCACAGCCGGCGTCTGTGGAGGGAGGTGGCAGAGGCCGTCACCGCTGTGGCCCTGACACCACGGACAGGCACCCAGTGCCACAAGAAGGTGAACGACCTCGTCAGAGCAGGCAGGGTGAGCGTCCCCCATATCCCCCATATCCCCTCTCCCCCAAATCCCCCCCTCCCCCATATCCCCCCCTCCCCCATATCCCCCCCTCCCCCATATCCCCCATATCCCCCCTCCCCCATATCCCCCCCTCCCCCATATCCCCCCCTCCCCCATATCCCCCCTCCCCCATATCCCCCCTCCCCCATATCCCCCCCTCCCCCATATCCCCCCTCCCCCATATCCCCCCTCCCCCATATCCCCCCTCCCCCATATCCCCCCTCCCCCATATCCCCCCTCCCCCATATCCCCCTCCCCCATATCCCCCCTCCCCCATATCCCCCCTCCCCCATATCCCCCCTCCCCCATATCCCCCCTCCCCCATATCCCCCCTCCCCCATATCCCCCCTCCCCCATATCCCCCCTCCCCCATATCCCCCCCTCCCCCATATCCCCCCTCCCCCATATCCCCCATATTCCCCCCTCCCCCATATCCCCCATATCCCCCCTCCCCCATATCCCCCATATCCCCCCTCCCCCATATTCCCCATATCCCCCCCTCCCCCATATCCCCCATATCCCCCCTCCCCCATATCCCCCCTCCCCCATATCCCCCCTCCCCCATATCCCCCCTCCCCCATATCCCCCCTCCCCCATATCCCCCCTCCCCCATATCCCCCATATCCCCCCTCCCCCATATCCCCCATATCCCCCCTCCCCCATATCCCCCATATTCCCCCCTCCCCCATATCCCCCATATCCCCCCTCCCCCATATCCCCCCTCCCCCATATCCCCCCTCCCCATATCCCCCCCTCCCACATATCCCCCCCTCCCACATATCCCCCCTCCCCCATATCCCCCCTCCCCCATATCCCCCATATCCCCCCTCCCCCATATCCCCCCCTCCCCCATATCCCCCATATCCCCCTCCCCCATATCCCCCATATCCCCCCTCCCCCATATCCCCCATATCCCCCCTCCCCCATATCCCCCCTCCCCCATATCCCCCCTCCCCCATATCCCCCCTCCCCCATATCCCCCCTCCCCCATATCCCCCCTCCCCCATATCCCCCCTCCCCCATATCCCCCCTCCCCCATATCCCCCCTCCCCCATATCCCCCCTCCCCCATATCCCCCCTCCCCCATATCCCCCCTCCCCCATATCCCCCATATTCCCCCCTCCCCCATATCCCCCATATCCCCCCCTCCCCCATATCCCCCATATCCCCCCCTCCCCCATATCCCCCCTCCCCCATATCCCCCCTCCCCATATCCCCCCTCCCCCATATCCCCCATATCCCCCCTCCCCCATATCCCCCATTTCCCCCCTCCCCCATATCCCCCATATTCCCCCCTCCCCCATATCCCCCATATCCCCCCTCCCCCATATCCCCCCTCCCCCATATCCCCCCTCCCACATATCCCCCCTCCCCCATATCCCCCATATCCCCCCTCCCCCATATCCCCCCCTCCCCCATATCCCCCATATCCCCCTCCCCCATATCCCCCCTCCCCCATATCCCCCCTCCCCCATATCCCCCCTCCCCCATATCCCCCCTCCCCCATATCCCCCCCTCCCCCATATCCCCCCTCCCCCATATCCCCCCTCCCCCATATCCCCCATATCCCCCATATCCCCCCTCCCCTATATCCCCCTCTCCCGTATCACCTGATCACTGCCTGATGTCTAACCATGCATGCTTCATTGTGTATCGCAGGACCAAACGTCCAGGCACCCATCCCCGCAGATGCAGACCGCCCGCAGGATGCCCCTCCGAGACCACGGGAGACGGAGAGACCCGAACCCTCCAGCATGCGACGCCCGCAGGATGCCCCTCGGAGACCACGGGAGACGGAGAGACCTGGAGCAACAGGGAGACGACACCCCCGTCACGTGCGGGAGCGACCACCCAGCGATGAGGGGGGCAGCCACAGGCCCCCGTCACATCCGAGCCAGGACACCACTATCCAGGACACCACTATCCAGGACACCCCTACCCGGGACACCACTACCCAGGACACCCCTACCCGGGACAGCACTACCCGGGACAGCACGACCCAGGACACCCCTACCCGGGAAGACGAAATACCGGACAGGGACTCAGAGTGGATGGGTGGAGACGAACCCCCACCCCAAAGTGCCATGGACTCAGAGTGGGACGAAGAGCACGACACAACGCCACTGCTGTCACCAACACCCTCCACCATCGCAGAAACACTCACCACGGTTGGGCACTTTAGTGATGAGGCGTCTGGTACACTCACTGGTGCGCACAACACAGCCGTCCCGGTACAGCAGGTGGAGGTAGGAGCAGCAGAGGGACCGGGCGGTCGGAGGGCAGCCCAGGCCAAGCGAACATCTGCCGCCCAGATGGATCCCGGGTTCCTGCAGTTACCACACCCACACATAGATCCGATGCAACCACCGACACGGAGACGAGCGAATAGGGTGACGGGTGGCTTGCGGCGGCTGCGGTCGCAGGTGGAGGAGTCCACCCGCGTCCAGGAGCTGGGAGTGGTCCCGGTCATGCGTGCCACCCAGGCTGACACCGCACGGGTGGCGTCCGCGGTGGAGGCAATGGGTGCGACGGTGTCAGACATGGGGAACGGTTTGCGAGGCCTGGGGCCTTCCGTGCAGGCGGCGTCTGTGGCCCAGGAAATGGCTGCCCTCTCACAGGAGGCCATGAGCCAGTGCCAGCGCCAGATGGCAGAGGCGCTCAACGCCATAGCCCAGTCTCAGCAGGCCATGGCCCAGTCTCAGCAGGCCATAGCCCAGTCTCTGCAGGCCATGGCCCAGTCTCTGCAGGCCATGGCCCAGTCTCAGCAGGCCATCGCTGAGGGCATCGGCGCCAGTGGCCATGTGCGAGCTGGCGTCGCACTGTCGCAGACAGGGTTCGACAACCCCCTGGGCTCCATGGCTGCAAACCTGCAGACCCCTGTCGATACCAGCACGGGCCTCCAGGACTGGCAGCGCCAGATGTCGGGGGCGCGTCGGATGGCCAGTCCGTTCGCATCCCCCACCCATGTAGAGGCCTGGGGGCCATCGGGCACCCCGAGGGAGAAGGAGGTGGTGTGGTTCCTTCCGGCTCCCTCTGTAGGGGAGGTCCCGGTGCACCGCGACACCTCGGACTCCCCCCCTTCCGTCCCAGGTGCATCGGGTGGGCAACGGGCAGGACAGGCTGGCAGCTCGCCATCCCAGTCGCCCGGGCCGCAGCCTGGCCCATCTAGGCCAGGACGCCCCAGGAAACGGCCGCCAAAGGGATCCAGTGTCAGAGGGCAGGAATCACAGGAGTCCACCTCCAGTTCTGCTGTACCGTCTGGGGAACCACGTAGACGTAGTCAAAGGGCCCGTAAGGCCAAACAATTAGACACTGAGTAAGTTGGCACGGGTGCAGGGCACAGATGAGTTTTAGGCGCTAGGGCACGTGCATGAACTCCTTTGGTTATTAAAGTCAATGTTACACCTACCGAAGCTGCCTTTGTGCTCTGTCCAAAGTGTGCGGGGGTGTCATGTACGTTGAGCGCAAGTGTGTGTGTGAGGGGTGGTCTTACCTCAGCCCCAGGTGAGTCTGCCCCCTTCCCCCTGGGCCGCCATCAACATCCCCCGGGCAGAGGACGGGACCGTGCGCTGCAGTGTCACAGCCGCATGCAGGGATGGTCCGGGTGGATGGTGGTACTGTGGCCATGGGTCAGACATAGTCCAACGATGTAGAGCCAGGAGCTCATCGGAGGCGGGCTGTCATCATTCTCCATGGCCTGCGATAGACACGCGTCCACCCGCAACTGGGTGAGCCCGGCCCGTTGTGCCGCCGGTGGATCGGCAATTGGGAGTGGGGGGGTGGTGTGCATGCGGGTGGGGTGTGTGGGGTTGGGGAGGGGGGTGATGGTGCTGGGTGGATGGATGGGTGGGGGGTGTGGGTGGTCGGCTGTTGTCATGGTGTGCGGTCTGTGGCCATACTACCCGATTCCCACGCCCATCTAGTCAGTGAAGCGGGCGTCTATCAGTCTGTCCCGTGCCCGCTGGGCCAGCCGGTAACGGTGGACAGCCACCCGTCTGTGTCTACCCCGTCTGCCCTGACCATTGCCCCCATCCCCCTCATCTGGGGAGGACTGGGCCTCTTCCTGCTGCTCCTCCACTCCGCCCTCCTCTGCCTGCGGCACATCGCCCCTCTGCTGGGCTATGTTGTGCAGGACGCAGCACACCACAATGATGCGGCCGACCCTATCTGACCGATACTGGAGGGCGCCCCCAGAGAGGTCCAGGCACCTGAAACGCATCTTCAGCACGCCAAAGCACCTCTCGATCACTCCCCTTGTCGCTACATGGGCATCATTGTAGCGGTTCTCCGCCTCATTGCGTGGCCTCCGTATAGGCGTCATCAGCCACGATCGCAATGGGTAGCCCCTGTCGTCCAGCAACCAGCCCCTCAGCCGGGGATGGCGTCCCTCGTACATGCCGGGGATGGATGACCGCGACAACACGAATGAGTCGTGTACACTGCCTGGGTAACGGGCGCAGACGTGCAGGATCATCATGCGGTGGTCGCAGACCACCTGTACGTTCATCGAATAGGTCCCCTTCCTATTAGTGAACACGGCCCTGTTATCTGCAGGTGGCCGCACGGCGACGTGCATCCCATCGATCGCGCCCTGGACCATGGGGAACCCGGCAATGGCAGAGAAGCCCACGGCCCGGGCATCTTGGCTGGCCCGGTCCACGGGGAAGCGGATGTAGCGGTGCGCCATGGCATAAAGGGCATCTGTCACTGCCCGGATGCACCGATGCACCGATGTCTGCGATATGCCGGACAGGTCCCCACTCGGTGCCTGGAATGACCCCGTTGCATAAAAGTTCAGGGCCACCGTAACCTTGACGGACACGGGGAGAGGGTGTCCCCCGCCAGTGCCACGCGGTGACAGGTGTGCCAGCAGGTGGCAGATGTGTGCCACGGTTTCCCGGCTCATCCGGAGTCTCCTCCTGCATTCCCGGTCCGTGAGGTCCTGGTATGACTGCCGGGGCCGGTACACACGGGGCGCCCTCGGGTGCCTCCGTTGCCGTGGGGCCGCGACGTCCTCCTCCCCCTCCTCGTCCTGTCGGTCAGGTGTCCCTCCAGCCTGGGCGGCTGCCGCCTGCCCCTCTGCGGCAGCCTGCGCCGCCTCTCTGGCACGCTCCTCCTCCTCCTCCTCCTCCTCCTCCTCCTCATCCAGGGCAACATAGACATGAGCGGCTGCCACCACGGCGGCCAACATCGCTGGATGATCTGAAAACATGACGACCTGGTGGGGGGGAGGGGAACGACGACATGTCATCATTGCCCATATCCCCTCCTCCCCCCAGCCAGGTGGCATGGACCGCATGGGTCCAACTGTTGGAGGCTGGCACCTGGCCAGGTGGACCAACTCATTTGCCCTCCCATCACCCACCCCGGCACGGACGCCCCCCCGCCCCAACCTCCACCCCGGCACGGACCCCCTCCCCAACCTCCACCCCGGCACGGACCCCCCTCCCCAACCCCCAACCTCCACCCCGGCACGGACCCCCTCCACAACCCCCAACCTCCACCCCGGCACGGACCCCCTCCCCAACCCCCAACCTCCACCCCGGCACGGACCCCCTCCCCAACCCCCAACCTCCACCCCGGCACGGACCCCCTCCCCAACCCCCAACCTCCACCCCGGCACGGACCCCCTCCCCAACCCCCAACCTCCACCCCGGCACGGACCCCCTCCACAACCCCCAACCTCCACCCCGGCATGGACCCCCTCCCCAACCCCCAACCTCCACCCCGGCACGGACCCCCTCCCCAACCTCCACCCCGGCACGGACCCCCTCCCCAACCTCCACCCCGGCACGGACCCCCTCCCCAACCCCCAACCTCCACCCCGGCACGGACCCCCTCCACAACCCCCAACCTCCACCCCGGCACGGACCCCCTCCCCAACCCCCAACCTCCACCCCGGCACGGACCCCCTCCCCAACCCCCAACCTCCACCCCGGCACGGACCCCCTCCCCAACCCCCAACCTCCACCCCGGCACGGACCCCCTCCCCAACCCCCAACCTCCACCCCGGCACGGACCCCCTCCACAACCCCCAACCTCCACCCCGGCACGGACCCCCTCCCGGCACTCCCCCGGAGCCCAGCCTACTCTAACCACCCCCCCCCCCCCCCCCGCCGCGCACACACACAAGCCGAGACACACCTCTCCTCAGGCAATCAGTCTGCGGCCACGCCATTTCCTGCCCAGAGCCAACCCCCCAGGCCGTCACTCACCTCCTCGCTGGTCGGCGTGAGCCTGGAGCACCGGGTCACGCCGATGAAAAGGAGGTTTGATTGACGTCGACGTGAACGGTCATCACGTCGACGGGACTTCGGCCCATCCGGAAGGGAGAATATCGGCAGGCCGAAAATCGGCTGCCTTGCGCAGGCCCGTGACATTCTCCGCGGCAGCGGCGCCATTAACGCCCCGCCGACTTTTCTCCCTTCGGAGACTTCGGCGGGGGCGGGGGCGGGATTCACGGCGGCCAACGGCCATTCTCCGACCCGGCGGGGAGTCGGAGAATGACGCCCCGGGTCCCTGGCACTGTGAGGCAGCAGTGCTAGCCACTGTGCTGCTACATAGATTTTAAGTTTTAGTTTTCACTTAATTTGTGGGCAGTTGGAGACAGGATCTCGGAGTGAACATCTTTATTCTGCTGGAAGAAAGACTGGACAGAACAGGAGTTTCAAAGAGCCACGCTTCCTAAATTACAAGTTACAGTCCAGATAACCAAGGAATTGGGACAGAAAAAGTTTTAAGACGACTGGAGTTAAGAGAACCGAGACCAAGGTATTGTTCAGAATTCAAGAAAGAGTAAACAATGTCTTCTGAGTTACAGACCATTGCAGTGATTATATTTAAAGTGGAACAGCTGACTTCAGAGGTAGATTAAATGTAATTTTACTATAGTCTGGAAATTGAGAGTTAAAGCAAAGACATCCTAAAGGGGTTGGTGTGAAATCCCGGACTAGATTTGTTGTTTAAAGTGGAGCATAAGCTTTGGTTTGAGTGTCATTTCTAGATTTCCGAATGCAAACCGCTAAGGGAATGCAGTATTATGAGATGAGAAGATTTTAAAACGTGGAGATTGGAAACGAGGCGAAATACACCAATGCTTAAGTTGGGTTCAGAGCAGAGTGCTTGTACTTGACCACCGTAATCTTGTGTGCTTAAAAGTAGTCCATCTTAATCTACACTGGTCTGATTTAACACCATGTCAATCCTAAAACCTGTGCGTAATTGTTAAGCCTAGGGCGAGCAAAAAAATATTGTATTATAATCCAATTTTTACATGCTTAATAAATATTTTTTTCTTGTCAAAACGAATTAGTAATCCTAAGACTCTGTTCCTTCATGTTTTTTTTTAAAGTAGAAAGTTACGGTCTTTTGGCCATGGTTTCATTCTGGGATCTGCCTGTCCAGTTATAACACAACTGGGATTGTAACAATAAGTCTCCTATTTTTTGCTGCCCATTGGTGTCTAAATAACATCTGCGAAAGATGTTGCGTTGTCTCAGCATCGTTTTAAAAGAGATTTAATCATATTTGCAGTGGAGATCTGTGAATTTATGCCTTCATGGTGGCATCAGAAGTACAGGATAGAATGGTTCATTTTAAATAATAATCTTTATTGTCACAAGGCTTACATTAACACTGCAATGCAGTTACTGTGGAAAGGCCCTCGTCGCCACATTCCGGGGCCTGTTCAGGTACACAGAGGGAGAATTCAGAATGTCCAAATTACCTAACAGCACATTTTTCAGGACTTTTGGGAGGAAACCCACCCACACCGCAAGATAGTGACCCAAGCCGGGAATTGAACCTGGGACCCTGGAGCTGCAAAGCAACAGTGCTACCCACTGTGCTACCTGTGTTGTTCCTTGTGTCTTAATAAAGCTCGTAGTCTTAAAGTTGAAGTAGATACTTTATTGTGAGTTTGTTTCTATTCAATGCTTAAACCAATGTTACATCTGTGCTGCCAGTCTGTCTTGCTACCAGCTCCCGTTCCTGTGAAGTGTGTCCTGACTTCCTGTTCCTGTGCATTGATATCTCTCCCATGCTCCCTCTAGGGCTTGCTCAGTTGTATTGCATCTACACAGATTTACAATCACCACATCCCCCCCTTTTTTCTTTACATATTTTCTGTACATTGTTAAAGAAAATTGTACAAAACAGTTAGATTACTTATGATATGTGTACAAATGATGATGATATTGGATATTTTACAAAGCCAATTAATATTTATGAGTCCAATCTTGATAAAAACATTTTTAAGTCCAAACGTGATTAATTTGTTCGTTGAGTGTTTTCGTTTTCGTTGTTGACGTGGTGATATTGATATTGCAACTCCGTTGTGAATGTTGTCGGTGTTCTTGGTTTTTTAAGTAACCAACAAGACATCCCGAGGTGTTTGAATGGTCGAACCACTGATGTTGACTGACATGAACTTTTTTCTGTGCTTGTGGTATCGATTTATTGTGTCATCTGCCTTGAAAGTTGGTGTGCTTGCTTGTTCTGGAGCAGATGTGAATTTGTGAGATTCGTTGTCATGCCATGGCATGTTTGTAGTCTTGTCATTGTTTCGCAGTGTGCTGTGCCATTGTCCTTCATGCGCAGAGTTGTACCATTTTGTACAGGTCATTGTTTCATTGTTGTTGTTTCTGTCGTTTCTGTCTTTGTTGTTTTCATTGTCGTTCTTGTTTTTCTTGTTGTGCTTGTTGTTTCTGTTTTTGTTGTTGCTGTTCTTGTTTCTGCAGTGCTTCTTGTGGTTTTTGTTTTTCTTGTTGCGCTCAATGAGTGTTCTGTGTGGATAATTTGCGTAATTGTCACAGTTATTGGTGCAAGTGTCCTTTGTGGTATCTGTTACATTGAGCCTTTCGTCTAGAGCATGGTCTGATGTTGCATTGATGTTGGTGACATCAGTCATTTGTGGTGGATTTGATTCCTCGTCTTTGCTTCCTTGGTGCTTCTCTTCTGGAGTCAAAATCTATACGATTTCATTTTCTTGTTGGTCTTGGTGCTTCTCTTCTGGAGTCAAAATCTTCACAATCTCATTTTGTTGTGGGTCGTAGTGCTCCTCTTCTGGATTCAAAATCTTCAGGATTTCAATTGACGTGGTCGCTCTGGACTCTTGAGTGGCCCTCCTCTGATTGTTCAGTGCTTCTGTATAGACGAGTTGAGATCTGATGGTCTCGCTGTGATCCTGCACATCCTGTATGTCGAGTGTGATCATATTGTCACTGTTTTCGCATGCAGTGGGTAGACTTACATTGTCTTCTTCTTGATTATATGAGCTTGGTAGACTTTCATAGTCTGCTTGTGGTTGCTCAGATATGGTGAGTAGACCTTCATGGTCTTGATGATGCATGGCGTTCGGTATGGAGTGTTTGCTTGCTTCCATTTTGGAGTCTGTCAACGAGCTGTCCGTGGAGGTTTGCGTCGCTCCCTCTGTGGAGTCTTTCATCGCTCTCTCTGTGGAGTTGTGCAGTGTTCTCTCTGTGGAGTCAATCTGTGCTCTCTCAACGGAGTCGTTCTGTGCTTTTTGTGTGGCGTCGTCTTCTTCTTGGGTATTGCTGTCATCCAATGTACCGACGGTCTGCCATGGCATCATGGTTTTGGATTCGTCTACCATGAGTAGAGTCGTGTTGAGCTTTGCAACCGTGTTGCTGATGCTGTGATCAGCATATCCGAATAACTCAGCCATGTCTGAGTAGTATTGTTCGAAAAACAAATCATCTTTTTTGTTTCGGTTTTGTTTTCATTCTCTTCACTTTGGGTGGTGCAGACTGCTTCTTCCAGGGTGTTGTGAAAATTAATTTCAACTGCTGGTGTTAATTCAGGCATTGTTCCGTTATTTGAGGTCGGAAATTTGTTTTACAGCTTTAAATTCCTTTTTGATCATTCTCGTGAATTTCCCTTTTAATTGGGCGTGGTCCAGGTCCTCTGACGTCATGACGCTCGTGACGTCATGCGCAGGAATCGATTGCGCATGCGCAAATCGATCTTCCTTTACTCTGCGTTTTTTGTACACCGCGCATGCGCGGCGTGCGCACGTGCAGAACCATCTTCGAATGGTGCGATCTTTTCTTTGAACTGGCCATGCGCACATCGATCTTCCTTTACTGTGCGCTTTTTTGTCCACTGCGCAAGTACGGCTTCGGTTTCCTGCGCAGACGCAGATTTTCATCTTTTGTTCCCCAGAGACTGTGAAATGTGCTCCGATGCCATTTTTACAGTGGATTTCAGTGTTTGTTCTTTGTAAGACTTTGTAAAGTTACTTTTTCCTTTCGATCTGGGCTTTTCAATCGCGATTTTCAGAGTTAACCCTTTCTGTTCAGGTTTTGATTGTTTTGAGTTTTGCATCACTCATTCCCTGTGCAATTTGGTCTCTGGGCATTGAATGTTTTAAAGCAGCATTGTTACTGATGTTACAGTGATCTACACATTTTTTCAGTATTACTTCTAATTTGGTGCTGTCTACACCTTTCAAGTATTTCAAGAAATTATAGATTTTTCTAGCTTTCTGTCCCACTGTTGCGTGTAGCAGCGCTATTTTTGTTGCGTCAGAGACTGCTTTCATGTCATTTGCTATGATACATATCTCAAACATTTGTTTAAAGCTTATTCAGTTATTACTTAAATTACCGGTTGTTTCCAGCTGCGGTGGAGGTCCAAATTGCAGTAAATCAGCGAAGTCTTCCAACATCTTTCTTGCCATTTTGGTCTTTCTGTGTCTGCAGCTTGTGTAATCTTATAGTAAGCGTTCTGAAGCCACTCTTGGTACCATGTGTTGTTTCTTGTCTCTTAATAAAGCTCGTTGTTTTAAAGTTGAAGTAGATGCTTTATTGTGAGTTTGTTTCTATTCAGTGCTTAAACCAATGTTACACCTGTGCTGCCAGTCTGTCTTGCTACCAGTTCCTGTGAAGTGTGTCCTGACTTCCTGTTCCTGTGTATTTATATCTCTCCCGTGCTCCCTCTAGTGCTTGCTCAGTTGTATTGCATCTACACAGATTTACAATCACCACACTACCGTGTTGCCCACTTTCCCCTTCCCTGGGTGAATGCAGCTTCAACAACTCTCAATATAATTTTTGATTATATTTTTGGAAATGTATGGGTTCATTGTTTACCAATACTTCTCACATATAACTGCCTAAATTAGTGAGGATGGGACATGTAAGCATATGGGCAGATATGCGCTGTGGAAACTGAGGAACTAACTATTTGATGTTTTGAAACAAAGAATGGTAGTATGGTGGTAAGTGTATTGGGCGGGATTCACTGTTTCAGAAACTAAGTGTTGCTGCTGGGACTGAATCGATGGACTTCTACGACAGCTAAATTGGTGCTGGTCCCAGAGCAATTCATGATCCATTAATGGGTTAGCAGCAACGGCATGTGGAACTCGATCGATTCCAATGAAAAACGGTGTCCGATTCGCCGGACTTGGGATTGCCACTCGAGAGGCTGACTAACTGCAGCTGCATATTAGCACTCAATTCCCCACACACACCATCCCAGCAAACAAGATGGCAGCACAGAGAGCGGCAGCTGGAGTCCTTGCTGGAGGAGAGGCGGGCTACCCTGTTCTCCGGGGTGGGCAGGAGGCTGCTGTTGTGTTCTCTATACGGATGGTTCGGATGCCTGGTGTTGAATAAATCCCAAAGTTTTTTCACGAACAAAACTATAAATTTATTACACTACTGACTAAGATTCCATCACATTCCTAAAGTAAAAGGTTTCTCTATTAAACTGTGCTATCTCTAACTAGCAGACTTTCTCAAGTACAACTGCACTCTCTCTCATGCCTCACTATCTTATCCAGCTCTCTCCTAACTCATGACTTCAGGGATTCTGGGAGTCACATGATAGATATATATGACTGTTCTGTGGTTCCCTCTAGAGGTAAGAAGTATTATCATTAACTTGTTAACTCTTTACATCCCAGTCAACATACATATCATTACAGCTGCCACCCACTGCCATACTCCGGGCCTGGGCGCAGGTGGCAGAGGTCGTGAGCGCGTGTGCCCCACCACGCCTGCGACCGGACAGCTATGCTGCAAAAAAACTGCACAAGCAACTCCAGGCGGCCAGGGTGAGTAGGCAGCACTGCGTCTCTGTCCGTCTCTGTCTGTCTATCCGTCTCTGCCCGTCTCTCTGTCTGTCCGTCTCCCTGTCTGTGTGTGTGTGTGTCTCCCTGTCTGTGTGTGTGTGTGTCTCCCTGTCTGTGTGTGTGTGTGTGCGTCTCCCTGTCTGTCTGTGCGTCTCCCTGTCTGTCTGTGCGTCTCCCTGTCTGTCTGTGCGTCTCCCTGTCTGTCTGTGCGTCTCCCTGTCTGTCTGTGCGTCTCCCTGTCTGTCTGTGCGTCTCCCTGTCTGTCTGTGCGTCTCCCTGTCTGTCTGTGCGTCTCCCTGTCTGTCTGTGCGTCTCCCTGTCTGTCTGTGCGTCTCCCTGTCTGTCTGTGCGTCTCCCTGTCTGTCTGTGCGTCTCCCTGTCTGTCTGTGTCTGTGCGTCTCCCTGTCTGTCTGTGTGTGTGTCTGTGTGTGTGTGTGTGTGTGTGTGTGTGTGTCTCTGTCTCTCTCTCTCTCTGCCTCTGTCTCTCTCTCTCTCTCTTTGCCTCTCTCTCTCTCTCTCTCTGTCTCTCTCTCTGTCTCTGTGAGTATGGCGACCCTGGTCAAGACGAGAGCAGGCCTCCAGGACTGGCAGTACCAGGTGGTGGGGAGCCGGAGGAGTTCACTCCAATCACACTCCCTTTCCATGGAGTAGCCCGGAGGCCATTGGGCATCACACGAGGGAGGAGGAGGTGATGGGGCCCTTGCCGGTGACTCCTGCTGGACCACCCCAGTGTCTCGGACTTCCCCCATCGTGGGCCGGTGCTCTTGGGGGACATGCATCCCGTCAATAACCCCCGAGATCTGGGTCATCCTGGCGATGGCAGCAAACTCTGTTGCCCAGGCATCCTGGTGGGTTCGGCCCACATGGAATTTGATATACTGTGGCCTACAGAGCCTCCGTGACAGCGTGGATGCACCTGTGCACCGAGGTATGTGAGATTCTGGACAGGTCCCCACTGAGTGCCTGGAAAACCCTGTGGCATTAAAAATCAGGGCGACCATCACCTTGACTGCCACCAGGTGCATGTGCCCTTCCCCATACCTGCACAGTGCCAGGTGCACCATGATCTGGCAGATTATGCTGTATGGCATCCCCTGCTCAGCCAAAGTATTCGACTGCAAGCGGGTCCTCAAAATGATGGGCGCTGCCAGTACACACGAGGCCTAATACAGCGCCACCTTCCCACCTCGTCCCTGGCCTGTTAATGGCCGGCTCTCGACCCTCACCGGCTGGCTCGTGTTCCTTTGGAGGCAAGCTCAACTGTGGCAGGGTCCTCCCGGAGCAGCTCCCGTTCATACAGCCTCAGTGCATCCCCCAGGGCTGCGGCGACCAGGAGGAAGGCCACCATTGCTGGTTGAATTAGTCCATTTTCTGCACCGGGTGAAACACATGCTAGCATGGTGCATATCCTCCATGTCCAGCAGGTGCATTGCGGCCCTAGCCTGCATTACAGCCCTTCCCCCGCATGTCAGTGCGGTGTGCAACAAGGTGGGTGTCTTGTAGGCCGCTGCAATGGCAGTCGTGCCTGGGCACACCAGTTCCCTTGGGGTGGAGGTGGGAGAACCCCGCCCCCCAGCACTGTCAGACGGTGCCAAACCCCCTCCCAGCCAGTGGCAGAACCGGCAGCTCAGTCGCGTCTTTGGGAATATGTCCTACCTCCGCACGGCTCTCCCTCAGCAGCCACGGCGCCCGTTTCCCGATTTTTTAAAACCATAAGTGAACCTCTTCGTCAGTAATTCCTCCTGCCGTAGGAGGAGCATTGCTGGAGCCCTGGATAATACCGAGTCGGGTCCGTTAATGATATGCCAACGGCGTTTACTATATGTGTGGAGTAGAATGCATTGATGCCGCTGTCAAGGCATCAGACGACCGTCCATGGCGCCGGCCATGATTTTCGGCTCACGTGCTATTCTCCGCCCGATTGAGTAACGCCGTTCCGCCGTCGCTGGAGGCAGAATCCTGCCCATTGCCTTTTCACCTCTGGAAATTACCTATTTGAAATTCTTCTCCCTTTGCTTTGAATCTTGTGTGCGAATTAAGTTTGCCCTTAAGCCACTTCCCAAATGTGAATGGCAGTACAGTGTAAAATTGTGTCACATTTTG
Source organism: Scyliorhinus torazame (assembly GCF_047496885.1). NCBI lineage: Eukaryota > Metazoa > Chordata > Chondrichthyes > Carcharhiniformes > Scyliorhinidae > Scyliorhinus > Scyliorhinus torazame. The sequence continues at coordinate 124,079,830 of NC_092710.1, read as the reverse complement.
GGACTGAATTAGCTTTCTCATTCGGGCTGGGAAATGGTAAAATGTCATGCTTGTGCAGTGAGCTATTCTCACGTTATTTCTTGGAACATTGTTGAATCAGAGTGAGATACCCTCAATTACAACTCGAGAGAGATGATTGGTAATACAAAGGCTTCAATTAGCAGAGAACCAGTCAGCTACTGAGAAGTGTGCTCACTGCCCACTGGACATTACCTTGTATATGGCTCCCTGGGGGGGTGGAGGCGGAGTCCTCCAGAGTTCCAAACCCAGTCCTAAAGGGATCATTACATTAAAGGCGCAGTAACCATTCATCACATTCACCCCCTGTCCGTCGGGGGTGAAGTGGAATTACATGTCCAGTCTTTTGGGTGGTCTGATTGTCCTTGTTGACCTTCTCAGCTCTGGCGATGGTGCGGCAGACACGGGTGTCTTCAGTGGGGGTATATCGGGAGCATGGTGGTCTGAGCCTTTGCCCATGGTGGAGCAGGGGGGGTAACTAGGGTGATTGGTGCCGGCGGGGGGGGGGGGGCACTAGAGGGGGTCGCTGTCTGTGTCGGCAGCCGGTGCGGGAAGGGGAGCGTCGGTAGAGGAGGGGGGGGGCATCAGTGCGAGAGCCAGCGGGTGCCAGGTCTCGCAGCGAAACTGTGTCTTGCCTTCCATCGAGGTGCTCGACGTAGGCGTATTGCGTTTCGCATGCAGCAGCTGGACCCTCTCGACTAGAGGGTCTGTCTTATGGCTCCTCGCGTGCCTCCGGAGGAGAACTGGTCCCGGAGTCGTCAGCCAGCGTGGAAGCGAGATCCTAGAGGTGGACTTCATGGGGAAGACAAACAAGCGATTGTGAGGGGTCTCGTTCGTGGCCGTGTAGTGGAGCGACGTAATGGAGTGGAGGGCATCGGGTAGGACCTCCTGCCAGCAGGTGGTTGGGAGACCTCTTGACCATAGGGCTAGAAGAACAGCCTTCCAAACTGTCACGTTCTCCCTCTCCATTTGCCCGTTTCCCCGCGTGTTATAGCTGGTTGTGCTCGAAGCGATGCCCTTGTTGAGCAGATACTGACGCAGCTCATCGCTCATGAACGATGTACTCTGGTCGCTGTGGATATAAGCGGGGAAACCAAACAGGGTGAAGATGCTGTGCAGCGCCTTGATTACAGAGGCCGAGGTCATATCGGGACAGGGGACAGCGAATGGGAAGTGTGAGAATTCGTCGATGACCGTGAGGAAGTAGATGTTGCGGTTGGTGGACGGGAGGGGCCCTTTGAAGTCCACGCTTAGTCGCTCAAAGGGCCCAGAGGCTTTCACCAGGCGAGCCTTGTCTGGTCGATAGAAGTGCGGTTTGCACTCAGCACAGATCTGGCAAGCCTTGGTCATGGCCTTGAATACCTCGGTGGAGTAAGGTAGATTACGGGACTTGATGAAATGAGCAAGCCGGGTGACCGAGGTCATTGTGGATGGCCCGCAGACGGTCTTTCTGTGCGTTGGCGCACGTGCCGTGGGACAGGGCATCTGGAGACTCGTTGAGCTTCCCCGACGATATGTAATATCGTACGCGTAGGTGGAGAGTTTGATCCTCCACCTCAAAATTTTATCATTTATTTTGCCCCATTGTGCGTTATCAAACATGAAGGCTACCGACCATTGGTCGGTGACGAGGGCGAACCTCCTACCGGCTAGGTAGTGCCTCCAGTGCCGCACGGCCTCCACAATGGCTTGTGCCTCCTTCTCTACTGCGGAGTGCCGAATTTCCATGGCGGTGAGGGTTCGGGAGAAAAATGCTACTGGCCTGCCTGGTTGAGGGTAGCAGCCAAGGCGACGTCTGATGCATTGCTTTCTACCTGAAAGGGGATGGTTTCGTCCACCGCGTGCATGGCGGCCTTGATGATATCGGCCTTGATACGACTGAAGGCCGACCGGGCCTCAGTCATGAGGGGAAAAACCGTGGTCTTAATGAGTGGTCGGGCTTTGTCCGCATATCTGGGGATCCACTGGGCGTAATAGGAAAAGAGCCCCAAGCACCGTCTGAGTGCCTTGAGGCTACAGGGAAGGGGAAGTTCATTAGGGGGCGCATGCGGTCGGGGTCTGGGCCTAGGACCCCGTTTTCCACGACGTAGCCGAGGATGGCTAGTCGGGTTGTGTGGAAAATGCATTTCTCTTTGTTGTAGGTCAGATTGAGGGCCCAGGCGGTCTGGAGGAACTTTTTTAGGTTTGCGTCGTGGTCCTGCTGGTCATGGCCGCAGATGGTGACATTGTCCAAGTACGGGTAAGTAGCCCGTAAGCCGTACTGGTCCACCATTTGGTCCAGCGCTCTTTGAAAAACGGAGACCCCATTTGTGACGCCAAAAGGGACCCTGAGGAAGTGAAAAAGCCGACCGGCTGCTTCGAAGGCCGTGTAGAGGTGGTCCTCCGGACGGATAGGGAGCTGATGGTAGGCGGATTTGAGGTCAGCCGTGGAGAATACCCGGTAGTGGGCGATCTGGTTAACCATTTCTACTATGCGGGGAAGGGGGTACGCATCGAGTTGCGTAAAACGGTTTATGGTCTGACTATAGTCCACCACCATCCGTTTCCCCAGACCGGACTACCAATACTTGTGCTCTCCAGGGGCTGTTGCTAGCCTCTCTGACCCCTTCTTTCAGCAACTGCTGAACCTCTGACTTGATAAAAGTCATATCTTGGGCACTGTACCGCCGACTCTTGGTGGCGGCGGGCTTACAGTCAGGGGTGAGGTTCGTGAAGAGGGGGGGTGGTGCAACTTTAAGTGTTGCCAGGCTACATACCGTGAGTGGGGGCAGGGGTCCGCTGAACTTCAGTGTCAGGCTTCGGTGGCTATACTGAAAGTCCAGACTGAGCAGCAGGGGGACGCAGAGGTGAGGGTCTATATAAAGTTTGAAACTGGCGTATTCGGCGCCCTGGATCGCGAGGTTCGCGACACAATACCCCGTGATTTGGACCGAGTGGGACCCGGAGGCGAGGGTGATAGTTTGGGAGGCGGGATAGGTGCGCAAGAAGCAGCGCCTTACCGTTTCTGGGTGGATAAAGCTCTCCGTGCTCCCGGAGTAGACGAGGCATGGGGTGTCGCTCCCGTTGATTTGGACCTGCATCATGGAGTTTCGCAGGTGGTTCGGCCGTGATTGGTCGAGGGTGATCGCTCCCAGTTGCGGGTAGTCAGAGTCCTCAGATGAGTTGGACTCACAAAATGGCCGCCACCGTCTGTCGCACGTGTCGGATTTTGAAGATGGCCGCCCCATGACTCGCACGAGACCAATGACGCGTCAGAAGGGGGCGTGTCCAGCAGGCGCGCTTCCGCGTCGCGGGCCCTGTGGGCATCGGAGCTCGATTTTTGGGCCCGATGAGACTTTTGTTTCTGGGCCTTGGGCCCAGCCAGGCAGACCTTTGCGAAATGCTCCTTCTTTCCGCAGTCGTTGCAGATAGCGGAGCGGGCTGGGCAACGCTGGCGTGGGTGCTGGATTTGCCCACAGAAATAGCACAGTGTGCCCCCGGTGTGAGCGGGTCGCCGCACGGCGCAGGCCTGTAGCGTGGCCGAGTCTGGAGGGGACCGAGAGGCGCTCGCAGGGTCCGTGGAGTACGTGCGGAGATTATGTTGGGTCACTTCCAGAGAGGAGGCGAGCGTTACCGTGCCTTGAAGGTCTTTTGCTCTGTCTTCGAGGAGTCGCTGTCTGATGTATGTGGCTCGCATACCGGACAGACAAGCTTCTCGGATGTGCGAGTTCATATGGACGTCTGCCGTCGCCACCTTGTGGTCGCAGTTCCTAGCGAGCGCGGTGAGTCTTTCCACCTAGCGTTTCCCCGGAGCGCTGCCGGAAGGTCGAGAGCAAATGCCGGCCGTGTACCTCGTTTATTGGCTTAACGAAGTGCTTCCGCAGGATTTCGACCGCTGCCTCGTAGGTCGTGGCCTTCTTGATCGCGGAGGAGAGTCTGTGGCCCACCCAGGCGTGTAGTAGGCTCAGCTTGCGAGGTCCATTGACTGTAGTGTCCGAGGAGTCCAGGCAGGCCGCAAAACACCGAGGCCAGTATTTAAACACCGAAGCCAGTATTTAAACGTTTCTGCGGCCTCGGTGACCGTGCGTCCAAATTGAGCTTTTCCGGCTTTAGACCGCTGTCCATCTTGAAGTAGTCTGCTAATTAAATTGAGATACCCTCAATTACAACTCGAGAGAGATGATTGATAATACAAAGGCTTTAATTAGCAGAGAACCAGTCAGCTACCGAGAAGTGTGCTCACTGCAAACTGCCCACTGGACATTACCTTATATATGGCTCCCTGGGGGGGTGGAGCCAGAGGCAGAGTCACCCAGGGTTCCAAACCCAGTGTCTTAAAGGGATCATTACATTAAAGGTGCAGTAACCATTCATCACACAGAGCTTACAGAATGTTTCTCTGCATGTAACTGTTATCCGACCTTGGGAGTACTTGAAATGGGAAAAGTGTTTACTTTTTCCCAGTGTAACTTGTATCAGCTTCATCTTCCTCGAATTCTGAAGCAGATGTTTTCAAGGATTTTGTTTTCCATGCATTAGCTAAACCGTGTGCCTCTGAAGCATACACGGTGAATTGAAATCTCGATCTTAGGCTGACCGACAGAAAGCTGCTACAATTTGGAATTAAATTGGCGCAATATTAGATGGAATGAATGTGGCGTCTGTCATGATATGCAGATCATGATATACAGCCAGGCAGCTAATGAACACCGAGAACAGGACATGACCAATGAGCAGGCAGGACACTCAGGGCTGGTATCTCACTATAAAAGACACGAGTCACTCACACTCCGCCTCTTTCCACTGATGCAGATCTACAGAGTGAGTCAGGGTGTATTTACACTCTCACACCTCCAAAACGTGGCTAAGAGCTAGTCTGGTTCAGTCAGACAGAGTAACCACACTTGGGTTAGCAGAGAGTCGAACTCCTAGAGAACTATGCTAACTGTGCTCCTGGTTCAGTAAATCAGATTGAATTAACTTCAAGATCTGGAGTATTTCTGGTTAAAGCTGCATCCAGTTGCAGCCTGTTATCCCAGAGTACATAACACGACTGCCTCAGCATCCCAAGGCAAGGGAGTGGAAATATGAATCGGGATTTCAGCTTTTAATAATTATCCAGAGCCTGTACATCTCATCAGGGTGTTGGGCTGATAGATTTGTCTCAGTTGTGATAGTTAGAAAAATCGAACAGCTTGCCTCATGCCCTGAGAATGTTAAGTTGTGCAGCCCTAGATGAGTTGCAGTTCTGGGCAGTTGTGACCCAAACCTGAGTCTTGAGGTGAGAAAGGTTGAAGGCAAAATTGAAAGAAATCTACTTTTGACATCTGGTGTCGGCAGGAAACACTGCCAAGGTGAATATAATGCTTTCAATGGTGTTTGAGAGAGGACTCCACTGATTATCCTTAACTAATGCTAATTCAGTACAGAATTTTTGTCAGTTAAAAAAAAAAGAGAATTGCCAGAGTCTAGTTTGAACCAACCCAAGCATATTTTAATTTGGTATTTGCACAGTTGACAGTTAAATTTAAACTCCTATTTGCACCACCCTGTTCCTGGATCTACTTTATTATTTTAAGATGTACTTAACTGTGGTGATATACATCACTAAGTACACAAAGGGTTAATGTACCTACACTATACCTAGCTAGACACTAGAGGGAGCACTAGAGACATGACACACAGGCAGTCAACCAATAGGTCCGTAAGATAGGACACGACCAATGGGCAGTCAAGATGCACACAAGAGGTGACACTACCACAGGAGGGCATTACACCAACCCATATAAAAGGACACATCACACATACTCCGTCTCTTTCCAGTGGAGACACTCAGTGAGTACAGACACAGGGTTGATTGAACATCACACCCACCACGTGGATTGTAGCAGACTGGTTCGTCAGTCTGAGTAGCTGTAGCAGGATTAACAGTAGCGTCAAATCCAAGTAGGAGAATTGTTAACCGTTAAATACATGTGTTAAAACTATCTCCAAGTCTGAACCTTCCTTTGTCAGAGTGCATCAAGGAAGCAGCCTATGCTACCTCAAGAGCATAACAAAACACTTACCAGAAGAGCTGTTCCTCTGGTTCTATTTGAAGTGTGAGGCAATGCTATGTAAATACATAGTTTATTCTTGATTGATTCAAATTGTTTACACTATTAATACATACCATCGCTATGGTAGAGCAATAACTAACTTTATGGAAATGGAGATAGTGAATTATGCATTCGGAGACTTAATCTTACTCATTTTTGCGTATGATATTTTTGTGTGTATTTTACATGTTCAAGACCTTTCACTGTGCACAAAGGACTGTTAATATGACGTACTGTGAACATATTCTTGTTATGAAGTTATTTTTGTGAGGTTTTTCTCTTTTCAATTGATCCTTAATTTTATTAGAATGTCAATTTTTTTTTTAGGAATATCAGTGAACAAAATGAAAGGATGAGGAATAATGACTTTGGCCATTTTGGGAAAAAGGAAAATACGGACAAATCTTCTGGGCTCTCCAGTCATGAAGAGACTTTGCACATGACTGATGTGAATAAGCCTGCAAAACTCAATGAAGGAGAAAGTCCACAAAAAAGAGAGGGGGCTATGTCTAATCAACAACCGTCAAAGATCAATTCCAATCGGTTAAAGACTGGTAAGCAGAAACCTTCATGGGGGGAGAGAAAAAAATACAGTAATTGTGCATCAAAAAACATATCTCTGCATGATGAACAATTGCCAAAAAATGTTCAGAAAAGTGACAAATCAAAATCATCAGATAAGGACCAAAATGACTTTTCTGGAAAAGCTGAAAAGCCTACAAGTGGCCTTAAAGTCAAAAAGTCAAATAAAAACCAGCACAAGAAGGATTCTTCACTGGAAAACCCTGCTACCTCCTCCGTTATGAGTCAGGAAAATTGTCTTTTGGAAAAGGGCACTGGTGAGAATGGTAAAAAGAATAAAAGAAAATCCATGGATGAAACAGAAAATTTGAAATTATCGAGCAAGGTGCAGAAATGGTCTTCAAAGGACAAAGAAAGTTGTGGAGCAGACAAATTACAGGACATGTCTTGTATGGCAAAGGAGAGCATTAAAGCCTGTAAAGTGGAAGGTGATTCTGAATTTGAAAAGGAAGAGTTTGAAAAACCAACTATGACATTTGAATCGTACCTAAACTATGAGGAACCAAAAAGAAAAGCAAAACGAATCCACACAAATAAGAATTTGACTATTCCGGGAAAACACAAGGATTCTAAGTTGAGCACAATAAAAAAAGAGAATGCTGGATCTCACAGTAAGGAAAGCAACAGAAGGAAGAATACAGACCGAAGACCGCAACATGAGGAAGATATTTGGCTTGCCACACCTAAAAAGGTATCTTTTTAAAGTAAATTGTAAGCCAAAGGTTTTGGAGGAGAAAGGAAGGAAGCAACATTGAGGGATTTAAGAAAGAAACACTAGAGAATAGAGGCATGAAAGCATGACCATCAATTGTGTAGAGATGACACTGATCGCAAGTAGACCAGTATCAAAAGAGCGTGCGCAGATGTGAACTTATCCAGCAAGGTTTCTGTTTCTGTTTGTGTTTAGAATGCTGGATGGCTAAATATCCATCAGTGTTTTACATCTGTTTTCTCTGCTTGTGTTTGGGGCCGAAAGTCAGTGGTTCGATGAGGTGTGACCTTGGAAGCATTTAAAGCTAAGATCAAAAATTTTGAAATCCAATTCTGGCACCTTGACTATCCCCAATTTTAATTGAACAACTATCAATGGCTGTGCCTTCAGCTGCCTATGCTCCATGCTCTGGAATTCCCTCCCAAAACCCCTTGATCTCGTTTTTTTCCTTCTTTTAGAAACTGACCTTGGAGCCAAGCTTTTGCCTTCTTTCCTAATAGCTTCTTATGTGGCTCAGTGTCAAATTTTACTTCAGAATTCTCTTGTGAGGTGCCTTGGGGTGTATTGTGATGTTAAATGTGCTGTAAAAATCGAAGTTGTTGTATTTGACATTGGGACAATGCAGAGTATGCCTTTAGACACATAATGTAACGACCAGCAACATTCTGAATCCATTATAATTTATAGAGTAGAATTGGGGATTTCGGCAATGGAATCGCTGGAGAAATCTGCATTCGGGTGCCAAAGGCATGGATTAGAATTTCTGCATCGAATGCTTTGGAAGTTATTCCGAGGTGGTTTACTAGACTGATACCAGGAATGGGAGTGTTGTCATATGAGGAAATATTGGACAGGTTAGGCTTGTATCCACTGGAGCTTAGAAAAGTAAGAGACAATTTGACCGAAACCTTTAAGATCCTGAGTGGTCTTGACCAGGTAGATCTGACGGGCTTGTTTTCTCTTGTGGGAGAATCTGCAATAAGGAGTCGCTGTTTGAAAATATGGGGTCACTCATTTAAGACCGAGATGAGGGGAGATTATTCCCGAGAGCCATGAGTCTTTGGAACTCTCTTCCTTGAAAGACAGTGGAAGCAGAATCTTTGAATATTTAGAAGCTGGATTAATTCTTGATTTAATAGCTATCCGAGGTGGGCAGGAATGTGAAGTTGAGGTTACAATCAGATCAGCCATGATATTATTGAACAGCGGAGCAGGTTCGAGGGGCTGAGTGGCCTATTCGTCCTAATTCATCTGTTACATATCTTAAGAGAGGCCAATTATGTTTGAAGACTTAGAGCGAAGCAGTCTTATGGAAGGCAACTAAGGGACTTCCAAAGGGGAACAAAGTCCCCTAGCGAGTGCGTTTAGAATGTGTTTTCCGGCTCTAGCAGTGCCGAGAAACATATGGCTATTCAACGTGACTCGAGTTGTATATGGGGCTGAGGCTGCACATAGCTCCGTTTTGTACAGTGGGGAGCTCCGCTCACCAGAACTCTCCAGTGTAGCAGGAGATCAGGGCACCATTTTTAAATGGCATCCTGATCTACAAGGCCCCTGAAACGATCCCGATCTCCACCCCAGCCCAAACGCACTATGGGAGGGGTCCCCGCTTCCCTCCCTAGCACCCACGCCAGGCACCTCCGGCCCAATCGTGTGCAGGAAATGCCAGCTTGGCCTCTTGTTAGTGCCAAGCTGGCACACTGGCAGAGCCACCTGGATACCTTGGCAGTGACAGGCTGGCACCCATATTGCAAAGTCTCGCAAGGCCGTGTTGAATCTCGCTAGGTGTGGCGAGCCGGGTCGGTCCAGGGAGTGGGGTCACCCGGCATTCATCGGCCGTGCTGTCCCGCGGCAAACTGCTTTTCTGGCGCACTGTGGCCGTTGAATTTCACCCTAAGCCCCTCTGACCAACTCATTACGATGCTGAACTTTTACAACTTTAGCCCATTTGTAAGTAGGCTCCTAGACAAAGTAAAAAGGCTCAAATTAATTAAAGTAATATATCTACATACATAGATGCCAATTAGTGTTGAGAGAGACTCTGGACTTGATCTCATCTGAGAGGAAGTTCTAGATGTTGGCCTGCCTCCCCACGGTAGGCTATTGCAGAAAATACGGAGGCTCCCCACGGTTCCCCACGGTAGGCCATTGCAGAAAATACGGAGGCTGGGGATTGAGGGTGATTTAGAGATGTGGATCAGAAATTGGCTAGCTGAAAGAAGACAGAGGGTGGTGGTTGATGGGAAATGTTCAGAATGCAGTTCAGTTACAGGTGGCGTACCACAAGGACCTGTTCTGGGGCCGTTGCTGTTTGTCATTTTTATCAATGACCTAGAGGAAGGCGCAGAAGGGTGGGTGAGTAAATTTGCAGACGACACTAAAGTCGGTGGTGTTGTCGACAGTGTGGAGGGATGTAGCAGGTTACAGAGGGACATAGATAAGCTGCAGAGCTGGGCTGAGAGGTGGCAAATGGAGTTTAATGTAGAGAAGTGTGAGGTGATTCACTTTGGAAGGAATAACAGGAATGCGGAATATTTGGCTAATGGTAAAGTTCTTGGAAGTGTGGATGAGCAGAGGGATCTAGGTGTCCATGTACATAGATCCCTGAAAGTTGCCACCCAGGTTGATAGGGTTGTGAAGAAGGCCTATGGAGTGTTGGCCTTTATTGGTAGAGGGATTGAGTTCCGGAGTCAGGAGGTCATGTTGCAGCTGTACAGAACTCTGGTACAGCCGCATTTGGAGTATTGCGTACAGTTCTGGTCACCGCATTATAGGAAGGACGTGGAGGCTTTGGAGCGGGTGCAGAGGAGATTTACCAGGATGTTGCCTGGTATGGAGGGAAAATCTTATGAGGAAAGGCTGATGGACTTGAGGTTGTTTTCGTTGGAGAGAAGAAGGTTAAGAGGAGACTTAATAGAGGCATACAAAATGATCAGGAGGTTAGATAGGGTGGACAGTGAGAGCCTTCTCCCGCGGATGGAAATGGCTGGCACGAGGGGACATAGCTTTAAACTGAGGGGTAATAGATATAGGACAGAGGTCAGAGGTAGGTTCTTTACGCAAAGAGTGGTGAGGCCGTGGAATGCCCTACCGGCAACAGTAGTGAACTCGCCAACATTGAGGGCATTTAAAAGTTTATTGGATAAGCATATGGATGATAATGGCATAGTGTAGGTTAGATGGCTTTTGTTTCGGTGCAACATCGTGGGCCGAAGGGCCTGTACTGCGCTGTATAGTTCTATGTTCTATGTTCCAATCTACTTCTGTTTCTCCAATGTGGTTACCGTGTTCAAGGGTGGAAAAACACATACAGTTCCATTAGGCTTTAATTCAGATCTAAATTTAGATTATCTGGAGAGCAATAAAGAACATGGATTCTCCTAACTGCTAAATTGCATCTGAGGTGAACTATTTTTTTTCTAGTTATTCTTTCATCTTTTTTCTAATCGTCCTTCTGAGTGGTTTGCTAAGCCATTTCGGAGACCAGGTAAGAGACAACCACATTGCTGTGGGTCGAATCCCGGAGAGGGTAGGGATGACAGATTTCCTTCCCCACAATGCATTTAACAGACTAGATTGTTTTGTAGGACAATAGACAGTAAAACTAAGTTTGTATTTAAGATTTATTCTTTGAATTTAAATTTCACAAGCTGCCATGGTGGGATCTGAACCCACCTCCCCAGAGCATTAGCCTGGGCGGCTGGACTATTAGTTGCCACAATATCAATTTCCTGTTGTGCCGGACTTTTTTTAAGGTATTTTTTTAAAGTTTCACATGAACCACTATAAATCAAGGTGAATGTATTCAACTGGCGTCATGGTCATTGAGAATTTGATTTCAGTTTTTTGAAATTGGAAAATGAAAAGCTGGTTCAATTTAGTAATTAAAAAAAAAAGGTTACCATTTAGTTATTGCGTTGTCAATAAAAACAACAACTGGTACTCTTTATTGCAGACTTCCCCAGCTTGGCCTGCATGCAACTCCAGTCCAAGCGACCACTCTTTACAAACCACTTGGTTATATGGAACCACCACAAAGAACAACAATGTTTGAAAAATGGACATTCCTAAAAGGATTGTGCAGTTCAAGAAGATGGCTCATCACCTCAAGGGCAATTAGGGATATGTAACAAATAATGGCCTTGCAAGCAAAACCCACATCCTGAAGAAAATGCATTAAAAAAAAAAAAAAAAACAAGCTGCAAAACTCTCAGCCACACCTGCACACTTGTTGCTATAATGATTCTGAACAAATTTCTTCTTGCGCACTAAATTGATGATTCAAGTCACCATCTCCCCAGATAGAGAATTACTATGTTAAAACACTTCCTGATTTTTAAATCTTCTCTGGGCCTTCTCTGCTCAAGTAGAAATAGTTCCAGCATCTTTCCTATGGTTAATTATAGTTTATCCCTGACATTATCCTATTCAGCCTATATTGTGGCTTTCATGTCATCATTTTTACGGATACCCAAAGTACATACAGTAACCATGAACTAATCTTTCCCTTGTACAAATTGGTCATTACCTCTCTTTTTTTAATCTCTATGCCCAAGGTTATGAAATCCAATATAGGCTTCTTCCACAGTTTTATCTTGTACTCCATTTGCTGTAGAGCTGTTAGTTGTCCTGAAATCATGACAGCAAGTCTTTCTATCTACCTACACTTGTAATTTCCCTGAGTTATGTATTTTTGAACCCTGAGGTCATAGTTCAGAAAGTGAGGATGAAGATGCAAAGAAAGAAAAACTGAAAAAGGCTCTTGTTGCTGAAGAAACTCGTTTGAAGCAAGTTGAACAAATTTTACAAATCGATGAACGTAAACGAGGCTACAACAGCATCTTTGAAATAAAGGAACCCACTGAAGAAGAAATAGAGGCATACAGAATGAAACATCAAAGACCTGAAGATCCTATGGCTTCTTTCCTGAGGCAGTAATATTAGATGATTAGATAAATCATCTCAAGCAGCCATTTTGTGCTGCTTCACACATTACCTTTCCTTCATTGTAAGGTCAGAGTGGGATGTTTACTGATGATTGCACCATTCACAAGTCCTCAGATACGGAAGCTGTCTGTGGCTGTGTGCAACAAGGCTTGGATTGATCAGTGCTAAGTAACATTACCTGGCATCTTTGTGGTATGAATGACCACCAACAAGAAGAGAGGATCAAACCATATACTCTTTGACCTTCAAATAGGCATTACCATTGCTAAATCCCCAACCATCAACATCTTGGGGGCCAATGTTGACAAGAAAAGAATGGACAACATACTGAAATGATATTTACGTAGCTAGAACAGACGTCAGGTAAGTGAAAGGGGATAGCAAGGAGAGGGGTGGAGTATAGGGTGTCCCTGTACGCTGATGATCTCATACTTTATGTGACAGATTTGTCCCTACCATGGATGATCTAATGGAACTGTGAGGCGCCTTGGCTCTTTTTTCAGGGTACAAGCTAAACTTGAGAATGCTTTCCAGTTAATCCCCTGGGGAGGGGAGTTATTATAGGGGGTGCTACCTTTACATATGACCTATTCCAGCTTTAGGCATCTGGGGGTTCAAGTAGCCTGAGATTGGCCCATCTCCGTAAACTGAACTATACGAGGTTGATAGGCGGAGTCAGGACCGATCTCCAAAGATGGGATAATCTTCTCCTGTCCTTGGCGGGCAGGGTTCAGCCAGTCAAGATGAACATTTTGTCAAGATTTTAGTTTTTGTTCCAGTGTTTGTCGGTCTTTCCCCCTAAATCTTTTTTTTTTTTGCGGGAGTTGAAAAGTTGGTCACTTCCTTTATATGGATGGGCAAGACCGCGAGGATTCGAAGGACAATCCTTCACAAGGATATACAGTCAGCGGGCTTGGTGCTGCCGACCCTGATATTTCATTACTGGGCAGCGAATGCGGAGAAGGTGTTGGGTGTGTGTAGTGATCCGGGAGCCACGTGGGTGCAGATGGAATCAAAGTCTTGTGTAGAGGGTCTGACCTGAGGGAATTAGCAACAGTCTGCTCCCTTTCTCAACAACAAAGTATTCGACAAATCCAGTGGCTGTTTCCGCTTGGAGACAATTTCAACAGCATATAGAACATAGTGCAGAAGGAGGCCATTCGGCCCACCGAGTCTTCACCGACCCACTTAAGCCTTCACTTCCCCCCCTATCCCCGTAACCCCATAACCCCTCCTAGCCTTTTTTTGGTTACTAAGGGCAATTTATCATGGCCAATCCACCTAACCTGCGCGTCTTTGGACTGTGGGAGGAAACCGGAGCACCCGGAGGAATCCCACGGAGACACTGGGAGAACGTGCAGACAGAGCACAGATAGTGACCCAAGCCGGGAATCGAACCTGGGACCCTGGTGCTGTGAAGCCACAGTGCTACCAACTTGTGCTACCGTGCTGCCCAAAGAGGAGCTCAGTTTAGTGAGCTCAGTTGGCTCCGATTTGTGCAAAACACCTGTTTGAGCCTGCGAGATTGGAAGCCACTTTCGCGGGGGAGGGGGTGGCGGGGTTGGAGAGAATTGGGAATTGGTGATCTGTTCCTGGAGGGCCGGTTTACCAGTTTGAAGGAACTGGGGAGAGGTTTGGGCTCTCGCAATCTGACTTATTCAGATATTTATACTGAACTTTGCAAAACCTGTTTTCCCAACATTCCCCATGGTGCCACCAACCTGTGTTTTGGAGAGAGTTCTTTGACTCGCAGGTTCGGAGGAAGGGAGCAGCTCCAGTATTTCTGGACCGATTATATCGGAGGATTGGTGGAGGGGGTTAAGGCCAGGTGGGAAGAGGAACTAGGGCCCGTTCTGGATGATTTTAGGTGTGGAGTGAGGCCCTGCGGAGGGTGAACTCCACGTCCTTGTGCGCGAGGCTTGGTTTAATGCAACTCTGAAGTAGTTTTTAAGGGTGAACTGACTAGGTCCACAATCACTCGTTTATTTGCAGGGGTGGAAGATAAGTACAAGCGTTGCTCAGGGGATCTGGCAAACCATGTGCACGTGATTGGGTCCTGCCCCAAGCCCGTGGGTTTTTGGGTCTCCTCCTTTGGTACCATGTCGGCGATTCTGAAAGTTGAACTGGAACCCTGTCCTTTTGTGGCCATATTTGGGGTGTCCGACTCTCCCGAGCTGCAGACTGGTGGGGGGCTGATGTCCTCGCCTTCTCCTCGCTGATTGCCCAGAGTCGAGTGCTGGTCAGGTGGTGCTCTGCTTCTCCACTCAATGCTTCAGTGTGGTTGGGAGACCTGATGGCGTTCCTATTCTTCGAGAAAGTAAACCGTAAGGGGTGCAATTGATGGGTTTTACCAGAGGTGGCAGCGATTATTGTGTATTGTGGTCACTGTTAGTGCTGTGGGGGGGTGGGGGGAGCGTGAAGAGGGATTACGTTTTGTGAGAGAGTAGGTTATGTTTTGGGGTTGTTTGTGTGTATTGGTGTTTTATTCTGTTTTGTTGTTTGTATTATCTTATATTATATATAAAATGGAAACATTTGAATAAAACATATATTTGCAGTTAATACTGTACCTCCATAACTTCTTAGAGGTGTATATATATTACTTAGTGAAATAGAAAATGAGAAATGCAGAGTGTTAGTTGAAGTTGAAAAAACAAATTTGGGGAAAGAAAACCTAATTAAAAACTGATTAAGCTTTGTGTAAAGGAGGCATTTGTGTTCCAGGGAGAGATTAATTCCTGGAATGATTTGAGTGAAGACCAAAGCTTGTGACGTATGAGGTATCTTTTTTTTTTTAAAAACGATGAAATCTGAGAACACTTACAAAAGCAAGAGATTAATACATGGATTTATGGAAGTCATTTGATGAGGTGCCACATAAGGAGGGGGAGCGTTAAAAACTCTAACACGGTATTTCAGATGAATGCAGTCCTATGAATAGAGAAATGTTTAGGAGGGAAACCACCATAGGGAGGAATTGATGTTTCATATTACTGAATGTGGCCAGGAGTCTGTAACAAGACTTTTTTTTGTTTGACCATTTATGTAAATGACCTGGCCACAGTTCCCTGAGGAATGATATTGAAACCTAAAAGATACAAAAATTGGGTGACATTGTGAGCAGTCGAGAACATAGAACATAGAAAATACAGCACAGAACAGGCCCTTCGGCCCACGATGTTGTGCCGAACCTTTGTCCTAGATTAATCATAGATTATCATTGAATTCACAGTGCAGAAGGAGGCCATTCGGCCCTTTGAGTCTGCACCGGCTCTTGGAAAGAGCACCCTACCCAAACTCAACACCTCCACCCAACACCAAGGGCAATTTTGGACATTAAGGGCAATTTATCATTGGCCAATTCACCTAACCTGCACATCTTTGGACTGTGGGAGGAAACCGGAGCACCCGGAGGAAACCCACGCAGACACTGGGAGGACGTGCAGACTCCGCACAGACAGTGACCCAAGCCAGAATCGAACCTGGGACCCTGGAGCTGTGAAGCAATTGTGCTATCCACAATGCTACCGTGCTGCCCTTAAGAACAACTAAATCTACACTATATCAAATGTAAGGTGGTCCTTGTTTGGGGAGCAAGAAAGTGAGAGGTAACCGTAAATTTTACTGACAGTAAAGAATTCTACTTTCTAATCAAAGGCTGGTTAGAAAAATATAAGAAGGAAATTGGGCAAGTGTTTGAAATCCAGAAACGTATTGAACAGAGCAGGGTAATGGAATTAGAGTTTGTAACTTTGGCCGATGAGCTATCACCAGACAAAAATGGGCTGATTTGACCACCTTGCGTGTTATAATTTCTAGGATTCAGGGTGGTATAACAGTGTACACCAGCTTTCCTTTGTGTAATGGGAGTGTCCCTTTAAGAAATGTGTGTTTATCAAATGACTTCAGTGATGTCATTGTGTGGGTGGAGCTGGGCTGTGGCTCTAGCTTTTATTTTCGTTTTGAGCTGGGAGCTGGCTGTGGAACTGGGTTTTACTTTCGGTTTACACAGTTGGAAGCTGGATTCAGACAAAGAAGGCTTCTCTTCTCTCTCTCTCTCTATGTTAAAAGGTGTCCAGATCACTTGATAATTTAAAAATGATAACTGTTTTCTGCAAAGAATTAAAACCTACTGTTTTGGTAAAAAGGGTTGTTCTGGTTTTATTGGATGTTGTTATCAAGTTGAAACAGCAGAAAGGGAAGTTATTAAGCGTTATTCATATATATAGAACTGTAGCTGTGTGGGGTATTTCTGTTTGTCGTTGATAAGTATGCTTACTATGTGTGTTTATATAAATGTTAACTGAATTCATAGAATAAACTTTGTTTTTGATTAAAAGTGCTTAAGGCCTCTGTTGAATAACACCTGAAAGGTTGGCGCTTATGCTCCCCATACCACAATCTATTAAAAGTTGTGGGTCAGGTGAACTCCATGATACACTTTGGTGTTCTCTAAACCCTGGCCCATAACACGTGCTGCTGTTAATTTAGGTCACTTGTTTCACCACAGCCGTGTAACTGAGTTGAATATTCACCTGCTTCTTCCTCCTTTTACTGAATTGCTCCATGGCAATTTTTATACATAGTGGTTCTGTGCGCGCTCGCCATTTCTCGGTAGAAGTTTTATTGTTCTGTTAACAAAAGAACAATCCAGTCAAAATTTAGTTTGCTTGGTTTCTTTTGTATTTTACAGGGGAAAATTGATATAAATACTTTGTTAGATATCCCGTTGCCTAAATTTCTCCCAGACGTTACTGATATGCCTTCTGATAGTCCACCTGCATCTCCCGTCAAGAAATGTAAGTGACTTCGCAAACGTTTAAGTCGGCAATTTTCTCTTTGCCGTTTTTTTTTTGTTCACCTTTCATGGCAACCTTTCCAGCATCTGTTATCGAGCTTTTAAAGACATGTCTTCCACCAATGCTCGGAGCTGGGTATCATGTGAGTCCGAGCACCTCAGTTATACTGGACAAAGCACTGTGCCTTTACTTACCCCTACAGTGAGGCACCGGGCCTCCACCTTGAGCTTTCCCATGATTAGAGATCAAAAACTCACTCATTTCTTTTGATTATTTAATATGCACTTCAAATGATCCTGCTGGATACTTCCGTCAGGCTCTGAATTCTTGGAAGGTGACGAACATTTCAGTTGGGAATTCATTCAGAGAAAGATCAAATTATCCGAGCGTAAATGCTGAATATAAATGCTTTTTTTATAATATCAACTGACTGGTCACCTCGGGCTGCAAAGTAAGAATGAAGTGACTAATTAACATTAGGGAGCTCTGTGCAATAACGGGGTAAAAAGTAAGAAACTTCTCGAAACGCGCAGTGTTTCAATTATGTGGGTCAGCTGCAAGTAGGTCAGTAGGCAGTGTTAACAAAGTACAGTGCAACTGGGAGCTGCCTGGTCGGATGGAACTGGTTTGTGACTCGGGTGAATGACCTGCCAAAGCCCAGCTGGTTACAGTGAGCTTGGAATTCGAATGAAGATCTTTTTAAAATGGCATATTTGTTGACTGGGAATTATTCCACATGCTCATTGACACGGAGATCAGCACTCGAGGAGTAAATCCATGGCCATTGTGAAGAACGGGTTTCATGTCACTAGACGCTGCAACCAGCATTATAACTTGATGGGGATGTACCACTGGGATGGGCTGCACCTGGATGGTTACAGTCCAAACAGGATAAATAGAAACATATAAAATAATTTAAATCAATACAGTGGAAGGTGGCTCTTTGGAGTAGAAGTAATAACCAAAAGAAAAAGAGGGGATAAGAAAAAAAGGTCGAAGTACTGTTAGAGATAAAGGTGATATAAGTGCGCAGAGTACAGAATAATAAAATACTTGTTCAAACGATGGAGGAATCATTAACAAAAAAAGTAAATGACATGTATGGTAATGCACGGAGCATCAGGAAAGAGTGAAACCTTTAGTGCTGTGGGAAGGGTTTAAGTTGATTTTGGTGTGGGATGAACAGTAGGTGATCCCAAGGGGAAAAGAAAATTAGGAGTGATGAACAATGCAGGAAGTAAATGGAACAGAAAAGGCAAAACTGACTAGGATGGTGTGAATGCAAGTTGTATTGCAAATAGGTTTGATTAGTTAATAGGTGCAAGTTGCTGTGGGGTCAAGGTGAGGGATTTTTATTTGGAGGAAGGGTTGGCCAGCCTAGAGGAACTAAGGGAGATGGTAGAGCTGCTGAGGCATAGTGAGTTCAGGTGTCTGCAGGTTAGGGACTATGCACGAAAGGTCTGGAAGGGGTTCCCTAGATTACCGGGATTCACCCTGTTGGAGCAACTGCTGCTTCGAAATGTGGAAGGGGAGGGAAGAATTGTGGATATATATAAATGGCTGGGGGAGCAGGGAGGCGAGCTGGTGGTGAAGATCAAGGAGAAGTGGAAAGCGGAGTTGGGAATCGAGATCAATTGGGGAGTATGGAGTGAGGCACTGTGAAGGGTAAACGGGACCTCCTCTTGTGCAAGGATGAGCCTGATACAGTTCAAGGTGATGCACAGGGTACATATGACTCGGGCGAGAATGAGTGGGTTCTTTCAGGGGGTAGCAGATGAGTGTGAGAGGTGTGGGCGGGGGCCAGTGAATCATGTGCACATGTTTTTGGGGTTGTGAAAAATTTGGAAGATTCTGGGCGGGAGTGTTCGTGGTCTTAGCCAGGATAGTGGAAGAGGGAGTGGCGATATTTGGGGTTTCAGAGAAGCCGGAGCTCATGGAGAGGAGGAAGGCCGATGTCTTGGCCTTCGCCTCTCTGATTGCACGGCAACAAATTTTGCTGGAGTGGCGGTCGGCATCGTCACCGGGGGTAGCGGCTTGGTTGGGTGACCTGTACGACTTCCTGTGGTTAGAGAAGATAAAGTATGAGTTCAGGGGCTCAGCAGGGGAGTTTGAGAAAAGGTGGAGGATGTTCGTGACCGTGTTTGAGGGTCTGTTCATCGCCGGGGGGGGGGTACAATTTTCCAACTTTCTTTCCGTACCCAGGCATGTTCTCCATTTTCACATGATCCATTTCTTTCTTGAATACCTTGATTGGACCTACCTCCACCACACTCAGGCAGCACATCCAGATCTTATTTTTTAAAACTTATTTTATTCCAAACTTATTCAAACGGTTACAAACATAAATAATCCGGGGAACATGCTCCCCCATCTCACATTTTTACAGTCTGTACAGGTTTAGCCCATTTCCTCCTCCCGTGCTCCCCTTCCTCCCGTGACAAAGTTCCTCGAACATGGCCACGAACAGCCCCCACCTTGCCTTGAAGACCACCGCTAAGCCCCTCAGTTCGTACTTGATTTTCTCCAAGCGAAGGAAGTCATACAGGTCCCCCAGTCGCATTCAGAGAGACGAAGGCCACGACATCACCTACATCAGCTCCAATGTCTCCGATATGCCGAAGATCGCCACCAATGGGTCCGGCATGACCCCCCCCCCCCCCCCAATCTTTGTTAGTGTCCCGGACACTCCTGCTCTATCTCTCTAACTTCTCACAGCCTCAGACACATGCGCATGGTTCGCTGGTCCCCGCCCACACATCCCACATTCGTCTGCCACTCCCTGAAAGAACCCACTTATCCTCACCCGACTCATATGCCCCTATGTACCATCTTAAACTGTATCAGGCTCATCCTCGCACACAAGACCATTGAGTTCACCCTCACTCCACACTCCCCAACTTCTCTCCCCACCCAGCTCCTCCTCCTACTTCTCTTTAATCTTCACCACCTGTTCACCCCCCTGCTCAACCATCCATATATGTCCCTGATCCTGCCCTCCCCTTCCACGTCCGAAAGCAGCAACTGTTCCAATAGGGGATACTTCTGCAGCTGAGAAACGCTGTTCACATCTTCCATGCAAAGTCCCTTGCCTGTAAATATCTAAATTCACTTACAATCGGGAGCTCAACCCTCGCCCTCAGCTCCTCTATGCTTGCGGACCCCTCATCCAAATCACTCGTGCTCACCAGCCCCACCTCTCTCCACTTCCTATACATACTGTCCGGCTCAAATCCGTGGTTTTCTCACAACGGCGTTAACACCAACATCCCCTCTGTCCTAAAGTGCCTCCTCAGCTGATTCCACACCTTCATTGTGGACTGTATAACTGGGGCTCTCCGTATACCTCCTTGGCAGCAGAAGCGATGAGGGACATCCCTGCCTCGTTCCCCTGTGCAACCCAAAACTTTGTGAATTCATCTCATTGGTCTGTTCGCTCGCCACCGGGGCCACATACAACAGGCGCACCATGCCACAAACTTCGGCCCGAACCCAAACCTTCCCAGGACCTCGAACAGGTACCGCCACTCCACCCGGTCAAATATCTTCTCCACAGCAATTATCTCCAGTGCCCGTCGTCTCAACAGGGTCATAATCACGTTCAACAATCGCCTTATATTACTTAAGAGTTGTCTGAACTTTACGAAGCATGTTTGATCCTCCACAACCACCCCTGGGACACATCCTTCCATCCTCCCCGCCACCAACTTGGCTAGTACTTTTATGTCCATGTTAACAATGATCTGGGCCTGTATGACCCACATTCTAACTGGTCTTTCCCCTTCTTTGGTGTTAGCGTAATTGTCGCCTGCGTCATCATCTCCGGCAGCTCCCCCTTCTCCAGCACTTCTCTAATCGCCCCCAGCAGATGCGGTGCCAATTCCACTGCGAAGGACAGCACAGTAGCACAAGTGGATAGCAGTGTGGCTTCACAGCACAAGGGTCCCAGGTTCGATTCCTCGCTGGGTCACTGTCTGTGTGGAGTCTGCACGTTCTCCCCGTGTCTGCATGGGTTTCCTCCGGGTGCTCCGGTTTCCTCCCACAGTCCAAAGACGTGAAGGTTAGGTGGATTGGCCATGATAAAATTGCCCTTAGTGACCAAAAAGGTTAGGAGGGATTATTGGGTTACAGGGATAGGGTGGAAGTGAGGGCTTAAGTGGGCCGGTGCAGACTCGATGGGCCGAATGGCCTCCTTCTGCACTGTATGTTCTATGAACTTATAAAATTCCGCCCAGTGACCATCTGGCCCCAGGGCCCTACCCAACGTTATCCCCCTTATGCTTTCTATTACCTCCCTCGGCCCTAAAGGCTCCTCTAGCGCCTGCCTCTTCTCTTCCTTCAGCTGCGGGAATTCCAATCCATCTAAGAACCACCTCATAACCCCTCTTCGCCTCCGGGCCCGCCCTGAACAGTTCCTTGTAATATTCCCTAAACGCCTCATTTATCTTCCCCTTCTCTGTCCGTACCCTGAATTTCCCTGGACATGGCCTGCCTCCGTAACTGAAGTGACAACATTCAACTTGCCTTTTGCCTGCACTCATACTGCACACCCTCGTCCTGCACAGCTGCCTCACTGTCGCCAACCTATTGAATGATCCCTGTAGCTTTTTCCTTCTCAGCACATCCAGATCTTAACCACTTGTGTGAAAATGTTTCTCTTTGTGTCTCCGTAGCTTCTTTTGCCATTTTCCTTGAGTCTATGCCCTCTCGTACTCAATCCTTCTCCCAATGGAAATATTTTCCCCAATCTACTTTGTCCAGACTCTTCATCCTGTCAAATCTCATCTCAACCTTCTCTTCTCCAAGGAAAACAGTCCCAACTTCTCCAATCAGTCCACATAACTAAAGTTCCTCATATCTTTCCTAAAGAATGGCCCCCAGAACTGGACGTAATATTCCAGTTGAGACTGAATCAGTAAGTTTAACATGTCCTTCTTGCTCTTGCACTCTATGTCCTTATTGATAAAACCTCGGACACTATATGTTTTATTTACTGCTCTCTCAATCTGTCCTGCCACTTTTTAATGATTTAAGCACAGCTATACGTAAGTCCCTTAGCTCGTGCATGTCTTTTAGAATGATGCCCTTTATTTTTAAATTGCCTCTCTGGGACCTTCTCACCAAAATTTATTATCTCACTCTTCGCTGTGTTGAATTTAATTTGCCACTTGTCCGCCCATTCCACCAACTTGTTCACATGATTTTCCTCACTGTTCACATGCTTCTGAGTTTTGTCTCAACTTCAAATTTTGAATTGTGCCCCTATGCCAAGATCTATGTCATTAATATATATTGGGAAAGACAAGAGTCTGAACACTGACCCCTGGGGAACACTACAAACCTTCCTTTGATCTGAAAAGCATCCATTAACTACCACTCTCTACTGTCTGTGACTCAGCAAATTTTGTATTCATGTTGTTACTGTCCCTTTTTATTCCATAAGCTATAACCTTTTTTAGAAGTATTTTTATTGAACTTTTTTACACTTGATATCAACATTTACACCACACATAAATAAAATTTAAGAAAAAACAAGAACAACCGTGTCAGCAACATGTATGTCACCGCACCTGTGACCATAGTCTTCATAATCACGTTTCCATATTTACAGTGGCGCACATTGGTTGGTTGTGCACCGCTGACGCTGCTCACACTTGTCCTCCACTTCCACTCATCCTTGGTTAGGTGCACTCTGTACACCACCTTGAGCTGTGTCAGGCTTACCCCGTGCATGAGGAGGTGGAGTTGATCTTGTGCAGCGCCTTGATCCACAGTCCTCCCTCCCCCAAAACCATGCGTGGGTTTCCTCCGGGTGCTCCTGCCCCCCCCTAATAGTCATCTATGTTGTTCTATATGAAGGGGACCCAGTATGGCTTCCAGTCATTAAAGCAGCCATCTGTCATCACCCTCTGTCTCCTATACCCAAGCCAATTTTGTATCCACCGTATCGCAATTCCATGTTATCCCATGTACATCTGCCCATCGTGTGGGCTGGCCATCAAGCACCCATCTATTCTAATCCCATTTTCCAGCACTTTGTCCATAGCCTTGATTGTTGTAGTTGATTACCTCAGTCCCAAGACATCATTGCAGGAGCTCCACAGAGGCTCCTCAGATTAGTGTCCGAGACTCAACTATCTTTAGTTGCTTCATCAATGAACATCCTTCCACCATGAGGTCAAAAGTTGGGACATTCGCTGCTAATAGCACAATGTTCAGCACCATTCACGACTCCCCAGATATTGAAACAGTCCATATCCAAATGCAGAAAGACCTGGGTGCGATTCAACGACCCCATTGCACACGACGCAGATCCGGGCGGAACAGGTAAATCGTGCGTGAACTCATTAAATCTTTACGAATCTCTTCTTTAGGTCTCAGCTAGAGTATTGAATACAATTCTGTTTTTATAAGATAGACGTCAAGGCCTTGGAGAGATTACAGAGGAGGTTTATCAGGATGAGAGCAAAGATTCTGGTGTTCACTTGCATGCAAAGATTAGTGAAATTGGACTTATTCTCCTCGGAGCATATTAAATATTAAAGGGGGATCTAATAGAGATGTTCAACATACTGAGGTGTTTTCATAGAATAAGTAGAGGAAAACTGTTCTCTGGCAAGTGAGTCCGTAATCAAATGTCCTAGATTTGAAATAATTGGTAAAA
Organism: Scyliorhinus torazame; assembly: GCF_047496885.1. Taxonomy (NCBI): domain Eukaryota; kingdom Metazoa; phylum Chordata; class Chondrichthyes; order Carcharhiniformes; family Scyliorhinidae; genus Scyliorhinus; species Scyliorhinus torazame. Next base: position 124,056,034 of record NC_092710.1, on the reverse strand, counting down.
GCCAATGAGAAGGAAAATGAAGATCAATTTATCCACAAGAGAGTTGTAATGCACCTGAGGACTAATTGCAGGATTATGGGGAAACTGCTGGGATCTGGGACCAAATTGCGATTCTCTTGCAAAAAAAAAAACAGCGCAGGTATGACCGGCCAAATGGCCTCCTGTTGTACTGTAAGGTTCTGTGAGCATGGCATTTGGGCAGGATAGTGACAGTTATCCAAACAAGGCCTGTCATTGAATACATGTGACATAAGTATTAAAAGAACTGAGCTGGCAGCACAACATCAGCTGAAAGGATATTACGTAGCGGCCGTTAGAAAAAGCTGACCACAAACTCTCTGGTGATTGGGGGCTAACTATTCCAGGCTATCTGACCTTAGAAGTGATCAGGAAATTGGGAAAGGAGAAGGAACAACTATATTTTGATTTTCTTCAAAAGCACAATTGGAATAGTAAAAAGGAATTCACTGTGGATGAAGAAGCAGTGGAAACATTATGGGTATAAAGTAAGAAATAGCAAAGGATGCATGAGATTGGTGAGAGCTGACGATGGATCTCCTGTTCATGTTGTCGGCAGTGTTGTGTATAAATATGAGCGGAAGATGTTAAATGATCAGTGGAACGGACTCCCGTGAGTGAATGACATGTTATTGTCCCTAATCCCCACAGTTTTGTTTGTTGAAGGTAATTTTCTGCATTTGACACTGATATTTTGTTCCCTCATTTATACCAGCAGCAACGCCCAACGTTCCTGATAGTACCGTGGAGTTTACTGGTCGGAGGTTAAACTGTAAAATGCAAGTGTACTCTGGCTCAAAAACAACAAACATTTTGAAGATGATGTCCCTGTATGAACAGTGTATTCGAGTCCTCCAGAACAACATTGATTGTAAGGAATTGGGAAAATATAACTTTTTTATATCTTCAGATGGCAGAGGAGAAATAGCAAACGTGCAAATAGATCTCTCTCTAAACAACTTGTACCTTTTTCTACCTCTGAGCACGATTTGATCAGGAAATAATAAGATAATGACATATTTCTTGTTTTGGGACAGAGTGGTTTTGTAATTAACAGACAGAACACCCTTAAGGGCCTACCTTCTTACAATCCCATTGAGCTGAACCTAAGTGTGTAATCTTGTAGACTGCTAATATGTCACTGCCTGTCTTTACCTCATGATGTGCATGGGTGCATATTATGACAATTACTAAACAATAAATTGTATTTACGCTGAAGTAGAAGAACATCCAGATGTTTTTTTAGTCTGAAGCAGTTACAGGTAATCTTTACAGTCAAGTGCTTGTATATCACAAAAATGTTGATTATCTCAACTTTTATTCTTTCTCTTTCCTGTCTCCCACCAAGCTATTCATGAAGTAGGCGGGGTGCCATTTGAAATTATCGAGCCAGTGCTTGAACGGTGTACTTCAGAACAGCTCTGTCGAATTGAGGAATGCAACCCGGTGAGAAAGCTCACGATGAGATCTCTGTTTATAATGACAAGTAAATAGCAACGGAGGAGAATGTTTTCATAGTTTATTCTTAAAATAGGTCATCTGGAGCTCCTTGGGAGCAAAGTAAACAATGTTCCATTTTTGTGTTGGATATAATCTTAATTTTTGCTTCATCTCTGGAGTTTGGAGTGTCAGACTTCAGAAGAAATTTTGTCCTGAGTTTAGTCTTTTTTTCCAGGTTTCTGTAATTGTTGTGCCTACACCACTGTGTCTTTAACCCACATATGATGGACAAATGACCACAAGTTGTTTTGTACAATAATATACTTTTATTCACAAACAGACACTTGTTACTGTTACTCAATCTCACACACACATGCAAATTGAACTCAAAAACTCTCTAGCTTCCATGTCCATTCACACCTTCATTTCAAAACAATTTATCTTTGCGCACTAAGTTCAGAAAAATAGTGAAGTTAAAAGTTTGTGTTTAAATTGTGACAAGATTTTTATTTATTGGTTTAAATTGCCAACAACTGCCCTTAATGTTGTGGACCATGACTAGTTTTAAATTTATCTTGTTCCTCATAATTATTACCTCAAGTTAACTTTAGTCTCCGAGATATTTTGTTCCTCTTCAACTCAGAATTTTTTTGATATAAATAATTCTCCTATAATGCATCACCATATTTATGTGATATGTTTTGAAATGCAGTCACTTATTCTGAACAGAATTGCATCACCATAAGGCCATAAAACATAGAAGCAGATTTAGGCCATTTGGCCCATCGAGTCTGCTCTGCCATTCGATCATGGCTGATTGTTTCTCATCCCCATTCTCCTACCTTCTCCCCATAACTCCTGATTCCCTAATTAATCAAGAACCTATCCAACTCTGTCATAAAGACATCTGACTTTTCACCAGCTCTGGCTCAAGAAATTCCTCCTCATCTCAGTTTTAAATTGTCCCCTCAGTCAGAGGCTGTGCCCTTGGGTTCCAGTCTCTTCTACTAGCGGAAACATCTTCCCAGTGTCCACTCTACCTAGGCCCCTCCGTACTCTGCAAGTTTAAATGAGATTCCCCGCCCCATCCTTCTAAACTCCAACGAGTATAGACCCAGGCTGCAATCTACTGGCCACTTTAAGCCTGAAAGGCAACACGGCTGGCAGATGCCAGGCGATCCCTCTTCCTGGATCTACCCGGCTCGTCACGCTTCGCAAGATCTGGCGCAAAGATGATTGTTTCTCTCCAGTTTTTAAATCTCACTTGTCTTGATGTGGCACCGTTTATTTCAAATTAAGTCTACGATGGAATAATGACCACGTCTTGGTAATGCTTCATCTTGTACTTTATTTTCAGGTGCTTTCAATCAAACTTGAAGTTTATGTTCATGTTTTTTGAATGTTTGCTACCTTTTTGGGATTATTTTTAGCTTTTTATCTTTGCATGCACATGCTTGTCCTTTATCTGCTCAACCTATCTTTGATAAGCACTGTCACCACTTAAGATCGTGTTTCAGATTTTAAATGAAGAAAATATCTTTTACAAAAGCTGACTGTGTGCAAGTAGTTAAAAGTGCTGTATATTTACAGTATGATCCTTACCAAGCCCCGCCGCACAATGTCACCAGTCTGATGTGAAACTGTTCTTAAGTCTTCAAAAACCTGCAACTCCTACTGCCTAGAAACATTTGGGAATGGCATCACCTGGCAGTTCCCTTCCGAGTCGTACACAATCCTAACTTGGAAACACATCGGCATTCTTTCATAGTCACTGGACCAACTTACCCAACTACACTGTGTGAAACTCTCACTACTCGCTACAGAGATTTAGAAGATGACTCACCACCACCTTCTTGAGGCCAGTTAGATGTTGGACATGCCAACGATGCCCATATCCTATGGACAAATTCTTATAGCACTCTCCATCATTACAAGAGCTAATGATAACTCCAACAGGCTGTGTGATTGGACCAACCACAAAACCTTAAATGAAAATCCAGAAAATGTTTCCATGGATGTTCAGTGCCAACTGCATTTGGAAATAACTGTCCATCAAAGTCACACCATTTGTATTTGGTCGAAAGTTAGTCGACTCCAAGTTTTTTTTTAATGGATGAATCTTATGTTTGATACAAGATTTCAAAGATAGCTGGCTCTTTAAGTCTTGACTCTTTTCATGACTTGAAAGGGCAGGTGCCAACACAAAACAAGACAAAAGTACCAAGCACCCACCCCACCACCACCACCACCACCACCACCACCACCACCACACACACACACACACACACACACACACACACACACACACAAAAATCCTAAATCTGTCACAGTCTTTGCCTTAATGCAGACTATGTAGACTGAACGCATATAATGGGGTGAATTCTCCGTTCCGCCGGCATCGCCCCCCCCATCCCCAAGTTTCCTGGTGGTGTGGGGTGGCTACAATGGGGATATACCAGTGGCTGCTGGTGGTAACGGAGAAACCCGCTGCCAGCCGCCGCCAAGTAACTCAAGGCTGGGAAGGTGGTCGGTGAGCTCAGTTGGCAAGATTGCTGGTGCATATGTAGTTCAGAATAATGCTAACATCCGAGGGTTTAATTCCCATTCTGGATGCGATGGATTTGGGACCTGCCTCATCGCCGTGCCGCTGAGAGTGAAAGCCAAACCACGGCTGACAAAAACTGCCATGTATCAGCAAACACTGAGTCAAAGGCCCGCCTTCGGGGAGAACACTTTTGCAATGTAATAATATACTGTTTGTACTTGTTTCCACTGCTGTGTATGTTTTAGAAGCCACAATTTATCTCAAATAATGCTGTATCCTTAAAATTATCCTGTGTTCACTGAATATTGGATGAAATGGTCACGTGCATGTCCTTAATAAATAACTGGATAACCTGCACATCAAGGTGTGACAAGCTTACTTTTCAATTATGTTACTCTGCTATAAACTTGGGGAATGAGCAACGAAAGAGCAAAGCAGTTTTTGAAAAAGTGTAATTTTGGTGTTTAGTTCTGTTTAGTGTTTTAAAAAGGAAGTGAGGATCACAAATTAACTGAACTTATTGCAGCATTATTTTGAAGGAATACACACATGTAAGTGGGTCTGAAGTTGGATGTTTACATGCTCAAACACTGATAAGATTCCTCTGGTCACTTAGTTTCATGTAATGTCATAAATTTGCGTGTTCTGGGTACTGCACCCCAATCTCTTCCGCTCTGTTGTTGGACAGGATGCTGTAGGAGAGCAAAACCTGTTTCTCTGCTGACTCCACGTTGAGTCAACATTTTGTAAAGGCTGAAATTTAAACGGTTGTAAAATTTGTGTTCAATGACAAGTTGCTTTTCAAAAGATATTAACATCAACATTTTTACAGTATGTACTAAAGGACTTCTTACCTGCCAGATGTGGTTTGCTTTATACTAGCTAATGCTTTACAGAGAATTATAAATCAACAGCACAAAAACACATTTTCAGCCCAATTAATCTGTGCCCGCATTTGAATTCCACACTAGCTTCTTTATCTAAACCTATCATTATATGTTAATATACTCCTTTCTCCATCATGGTGAGGCACGATCAATTTGACTAAAGACGAAAGTTGAATCCAAACTGAGGCTTTATTGGTATCAGATGTGTGGCCTCCCACAGCAGCTGGTGAAATGGCTGCGACCTGGAGGACACGCATATTTATACCCCGCCTCCTGGGCGGAGCCAGCAGGCAGGGGCCACAGGTGAGCCTGTAGTGCAGGTTCTACCGTACATCCTCTAATATAAGTACAACAGTGGTTTACCACACATAGTTCGCCAGAGACCAAAGATGTGCAGGTTAGGTGGATTGGCCATACTAAATTGCCCTTACTGTCCAAAATTGCCTTTAGTGTTGGGTGGGGTTACTGGGTTATGGGGATAGGGTGGAGGTGTGGGGTTGGGTGGGGTGCTCTTTCCAAGAGCCGGTGCAGACTCGATGGGCCAAATGGCCTCCTTCTGCACTGTAAATTCTATGAGTCTCCTTAAATTCAACTGTGCTATTTGCATCAACTACTTCCTGTGGGAGTGTATTCCATGTTCGTACCAACCTTTGGGTAAAGAGATTTCTTCTGAGTTTCTTCATGACTAACTTCTACTTATGACCTTTTATAGATTCACCCACAAGTGAAAACATTTGTTTTCCAATGCCAATCATGCCAAGCCCCTTCCTAATTTTAAAGATCTCCATTGAGTCACACATTGGCCTTCTCTTTTTTGCAAAATACATGCATATTCTGTCACATTCTTTGTCAGTGTTACCCATACCTACCGCACCACACTGTTGTTCACAAGTTCTGAAAATGTACATACAATTCCCAAAACCAATTTGAACCCAAAATGATCCTCTGAACACACATTCCATCGAATCGTTTTGAGTTGAGTGCCAGTGGCCCTACGGTCCATCCCCATGAAACACCACTTCCCACCTTTTTGCCAGTCTGTATTGTTGCCTATAACCCCTTTTCAAAGACCTGTTGCAAGTCAAAACATTGTTGAAAAGGCCATAAGACATAGGAGCAGATTTAGGCCATTCGGCCCATTGAGTCTTGCTCCACCATTTAATCATGGCTGATTATGTTTCTCTTCCCCATTCTTCAGCCTTCTCCCCATAACCCCTGATCCTGTAATTAATCAAGAACCTATCTATCTCTGTCTTAAAGACACACCATGACTTTCGCCACCCTCTGGCTGAAGAAATTCCACCTCCTCTCTGATTTAAAGGATCCCCTCATTCAGTGGCTGTGCCCTCTGGTTCTAGTTCTCTCCTACTAGTGAAAACATTTTCTCCACGACCACTCTCTCTAGGCCTCTCAGTATTCTGCAAGTTTAAATGTGATCCCCCCCTCCCATCCTTCTGAAGTCCATCGGGCACAAACCCAGGCTGCGATCTACCAGCTGCATTATGCCTGAAAGGCAACACGGTTGGTAGATGCCAGGAGATCGCTCTTTCCAGATACACCCAGTTCATGAAATCTAACGGGAAGAAGATTGTTTCTCTCCAGCTTTTAAATCTGACTTGTCTTGATGAGGCACCATTTATTTCAAATTAGATACATGCTGTCAAAGATTTTTGTCTTAGACTATCTGCCGCCGGGGATGGGGGCCACCAAGCTAGCTGGGCGAGCTAGCTCTCGGAAGCACAGTGGGTGGAGTGCACATGTTTGGTTTAGTAAGGGGGTTGCGTTACAGGGTGTTGTTACTGGGGGGGAGGGAATGTTCTGCTGATGAGAGAGGGACTTGGGCTGAGGGACAGAGAGGAGGTTGGGGTGGGGGCTGCCTAGGGATGGACCGTTGGAGGCGCGGAGCACGGGCAGGAGGCGGGCCTATAAAAGGGGATGGCTGATCGGCAGAGAGGGGGGGCAATGAGTCCCCCAACTAGGCTGATCACCTGGAACCTTCGAGGGTAAAATCTTGGGGGATTGAAGGCGGACGTGGTAATGTTGCAGGAGACGCACCTTAGAGTTACGGACCTGGTTCGACTGAAGAAAGGCTGGGTTAGTCAGATCTTTCACTCAGGACTAGATTCAAAGGCTAGAGGGGTCGCGATCCTGATCAATAAGCAGGTGGTGTTTGAGGCGGTAGAACAGTCTCGGACGTGGGAGGTCAGTACATTGTGGTCAGTGGGAAGCTAGAGGGGGTGCAGGTGGTATGAGTAAATGTGTATGCGCCAAATTGGGATGATGTGGAGTTTACAAAGAGGATGCTGGGGAAGATACCGGACCTGGACTCGCACAGGTTGGTCATGGGAGGGGACTACAACACAGTTATAGACCCTGGCTTGGACCGGTCAAGCTCGAAAACGGGCAGGGTGCCAGCAATGGCAAAGGAGCTAGAGGGTTCATGGAGCAGATGGGGGGGGGGGGGGGGGGGGGGTGGATCCATGGAGATTTAGGCAGCCGAGGGGGAAGGAGTTCTCCTTCTACTCACACGTGCATGATTTCTTTATTTTGAGCAAGGCCTTGTTGGCTGGGGTGGTGGCCATTGGGTATTCGGCGATTACAGTCTCAGACCATGCTCCGCATTAGGTTGACCTGCAGGTTAGTAAAGACCGTAACCAGCGCCCGCACTGGAGGTTTGTTGTGGGACTTTTGGCGGTTGAAGGGGTGTGCGAGCGGCTGAGGAAATGTATTCAGACCTACCTTCAGGTCAATGACACGGGGGAAATTTCAGCAGCGGTGGTGTGGGAAGCACTGAAGGCTGTGGTCAGAGGGGAGCTGATCTCGATCCGGGCCCATCGCGAGAAGGTGGACAGGGCATAGACGGATCGACTGGTAAAGGAGATACTACAGATTGATAGGAGGTATGCGGAGACCCCAGAGGTAGGGCTTTTAAGGGAATGGCGGAAGTTACAGGCAGTGTTTAGCTTGCTGACCACAGGGAGGGCGGTGGAGCAGCTGAGAAAGGTGAGGGGGGCGATCTATGAATATGGAGAGAAGGCCAGCAGAATGCTCGCACAGCAGCTGAGGAAGAGGGAGGCAGCTAGGGAGATGGGGAAAGTAAAGGACAGAGATGGGAACCTGGTTGGTGATTCAGTAGGGGTGAATAAGGCATTTAGGGATTTCTACATCAGGCTGTACAGGTCGGAACCCCCTACGGGGCCGGAGGTACCCAGTGGAGTTTTATAAAACGTTCTCTGGGATATTGGAGCCGGTGTTGATGAGGATGTTCAATGAGGCAAGGGAAAGAGGGGTGTTGGCCCCGACGATGTCACAGGCAACGATTTTGCTGATTCTTAAGTGGGACAAGAACCCGGAGTATGTGGGTCCTACAGGCCGATCTCCCTGTTAAATGTGGATGCCAAGTTCATGACCAAATTCTTGTCCTCCAGGATCGAGGATTGTGTTCCGGACATTATTAGGGAGAATCAGACGGGGTTGTTAAGGGCAGGCAGTTGGCCAATGTAAGAAGGATGTTAAATGTGATCATGATGCCCCCGGAATGTAGGGAGGTGGAGGTAGTGATTGCAATGGATGCAGAAAAGACTTTTGATCGGGTAGAGTGGGACTATCTGTAGGAGATAATGGGACTGTTCGGATTCAGGCGGGGCTTTATCGACTGGGTCAGGTTGCTATATCAGGCTCCTGTGGCAAATGTACGGACAAATAGGACAACATCGGACTATTTTAGACTGCACAGAGGGACGAGACCCTCCAGGAAGCCCCCTCGCCCCACTGTTTTGCGCTGGCCATAGAGCCATTGGCAATTGCTCTGAGAGCCTCGAGGGGCTAGAGAGGACTGGTCCATGGGGGGGTTTTGCTCTATGCGGATGACCTGCTTCTGTACGTTTCGGACCCAGTAGAGGGGTTGGAGGAAATCATGAGGGCTTTAGGGGAATTTGGCAGGTTTTTGGGGTATAAGCTTAATATGGGAGAGTGAAATGTTTGTGGTCCAGGCGAGGGGACAGGAGAGGCGACTGGGAGAGCTGCCGTTTATGTTAGTAAAGGGAAGCTTTAGGTACCTAGGTATCCAAGTGGCACGGGAATGGGACCAGCTGCATAAATTGAATCTGGCCCGGCTGGTGGACCAAATGAAGGACTATTTTCAGAGATGGGACGCGCTTCCATTGTCTCTGGCTGGGAGGGTGCAAACGGTGAAGATGGCGGTCCTCCCGAGATTCCTGTTTGTATTTCAGTGTCTCCCCATCTTTATTCCACGGTCCTTTTTAAGCGGGTCAACAGAGTGATCACGGGCTTCGTCTGGGCGGGCAAGACCCCGCGAGTAAGGAAGGTAATGCTTGAGCGGAGTCGGGGAGAGGGCGGGCTGGCGCTGCCAAATTTTAGCAACTATTATTGGATGGATAAGATAGCCATGATCAGGAAGTGGGTGGTGAGGGAGGGGTCGGCATGGGTGCGTATGGAGGCGGCTTCATGTAAGGGCACCAGTTTGGGGGCGTTGGTAACTGCGCCGCTGCCGTTCCTGCCGGCACGGTACTCCACCAGTCCAGTGGTGGTGGCGGCCCTGAGCGTTTGGGGTCAGTGGAGGCGGCATGTGGGAGCAGTGGGCGCATCGGTCTGGACCCGAATCTCTGATAATAACCGGTTTGCCCCGGGAGTATGGACGGGGGGGGGTTCCAATTTTAGTGGAGAGCAGGGATTGAGAGGATGGGGGATATGTTCATAGAGGGGAGCTTTCCGAGAATGAGGGCGTTGGAGGAAAAGTTTGGGTTGGCGAGGAGAAACAAATTCAGGTATCTGCAGGTGCGGGACTTCCTTCGTAAACAGGTGTCAACCTTCCCGCTCCTACTGCTAAGAGGGATTCAGGACAGGGTAGTTTCCAGAGGATGGGTAGGAGCAGGGAGCGTCTCGGACATTTACAAGCAACTTATGGGGTCAGAGGAGACGCAGACCGAGGAGCTGAAGCGCAAGTGGGAGGAGGAACTGGGGGTGAGATAGAGGATGGTCTATGGGCAGACGCGTTGAGTAGAGTCAACACGTCCGCAACATGTGCCAGGCTCAGCCTGATACAATTTAAGGTTGTTCACCGGGCTCACATGACAGTGGCCCGAATGAGCAGATTCTTTGGGGTGGAGGACAGGTGCGCAAAATGTGTGGGAGGACCGGCGGACCATGTCCACATGTTTTGGACATGTCCAAAGCTTAGGGGATTTTGGCAGGAGTTTGCGGACATCATGTCTACGGTGTTAAAAACAAGGGTGGCACTGAGTCCAGAGGTGGCGATTTTCGGGGTGTGGGAACATCCGGGAATCCAGGAGGAGAAAGAGGCAGACATTCTGGCCTTTGCTTCCCTGGTAGCCCGGAGACGGACACTATTAGCATGGAGGGATTCAAAGCCCCCGAAGTCGGAGATCTGGCTATTGGACATGGCTAGCTTTCTCTGATTGTAGAAAATCAAGTTCGCCTTGAGAGGGTCACTGTTAGGGTTCACCCGGAGGTGGCAACTGTTCGTCAACTTCTTTGCGGATAATTAATCGTTAGCAGATGGGCAGGGGGGGTGGGGGGAGGGTGTAGTTTAGATTCGAGTAGGGGGTCAATAAGGGTGGGACCTGTACGAGAGGTAAGTGGCTTTTGCACTATGTTTATGGTTTCATGTATAATGTTTATTTTGTTGTTGTTACTGTACCAAAAACACCTCAATAAAATGTTTATTTTAAAAAAAAAAAAAAAAAAATTTTTGTCTTGCACTCTAGGCCAAATTCACAAGAATACCAATAGTGGAGGGAACAATAATTTATACTGCATGAGAAGGACATACAAAATCGGAGCAGAAGTAGGGCATTCGGCCGCTCGAGTCTGTTCTGCCATTCAATAAGACCGCCATTTTCAAACTCAGGGTCTCTACCAGCGGGTGGGTCGCGGGCCAGTGTGTATGAGGGTCGCAGGGTCATTGATCGCAGTGTTACTGATCCTGGAAGAAGTGCCCAACGGCCACGACCAGCTTTTACAAATGTCGGCCAACCCGTGCGTGCATGTCCCTGGAGCCCAGTGAGGCAAACTGCCTCCTCCTGACGTCAGCATGCTGACCCAGGAGCAGATTCTTTTTAAAAACGATGGAGGGTCTCTCCAGAAGCGCTGGCAGAGAGCAGGTCACGTGACAGATCCCTCCATTTTGTAGCTGCCAGCCATGCCGGACTTCTGCTCCAGGACTTCTGGTGAACAATCCATGAAGAAGAAGCTGAAATCTGGAACAAAGCAGCATAAAGATGATTTGAGGTATGGGTTTATTAATTGTGTTAATGCAAATCAGATTCCCAAAAGCTCATGTATATTATATTGAGGGAAGTACTGGCAAATGAAAGATTAAAAACCTCTAAACTTTGCAGACTAAGCATGGCAAGTTCGTTGACAAACCTCTTGATTTTTTCTTTTCAACGGATGCAGTGAGAACTTAAATCATCAGCTGAAGTCCTCAGCAGAAATGTAACACTGAATGACTGATGCTCGATCAATAACTCCAGAAGCGAGATTGGAAGACAATTGAAGGCTTTATTGGACGAGATGTTTCCCCCAGCAGCGCAGGTACAGAATGCAGCTGCTAGGGAGAGACAGGCTCTTATACTCCGCCTTACTGGGCGGAACCAGCAGGCAGGCTTCACCAATGATATTGCTGTCTCAGGTACCACCCACACCAATGGTCTTACAGCATCAACCTGGGTACCGTAATACCCCTAATACCGACTACCACATTCACCCCCTGTTAAAATAAAGAGTCCGGCGGTGGTGGTGGTCTCGTGTTATACAGTGGTTGAGGTTATGGTGGTACCCTGGTATACATTAGTACAGTGTTTTGCCTCGTTACATGACTCAACTATTTATAGTATTTATTTACATTCAAAATGAAGCAATTAGTTGGTCGGGGGCCCTGGTCGTTCTCTGCGATCGTCGCAGTTCGGGCGGTGATGCAGGCGCCGGCTCGGGCATCCGTGGCTCCGGGAGCATGGCTTCGGCTTCTTCGGCAGCCTCATCACCCCAAGATGGGACCAGTGGGAGAACCGATCCACCTGGGAATGGGACGGCTGTGGGGTGCGCCGGTGGGTGTGGGTGGTGGGGGTGTGGGTGGGGACACAGCGGGCGCCAGGTCCCGTAGGGAGACCGTATCCTGTCGGCAGTCGGGCTATGCCACGTAGGCGTATTGAGGGTTAGCGTGAAGGAGGTGGACCCTCTCGACCAATGTGTCCGACATGTGCGCCCGCACATGTTTGCGGAACAGGATGGGTCCAGGAGCTGCCAGCCAGGTTGGGAGCGAGATCCCAGGGGAGAATTTCCTAGGGTAGACAAGGAGACAGTCGTGAGGTGTCTGGTTCGTCGTGGTACACAGCAGTGATTGTATTGGATGGAGTAGAGAGCATCCGGAAGGACCTCCTGCCAGCGGGAGACTGGGAGATTCCTGGACCGTAGGGCCAGTAGGACGGTCCTCCAGACCGTTCCGTTCTCCCTCTCTACCTGTCCGTTTCCCCGGCGGTTGTAACTGGTCGTCCTGCTCGATGCAATGCCCTTGCTGAGCAGGATTTGACGCAGTTCGTCGCTCATAAAGGAGGACCCCCTATCGCTGTGTATGTAGGCGGGGAAACCGAACATAGATTACATAGATTACATAGAACATACAGTGCAGAAGGAGGCCATTCGGCCCATCGAGTCTGCACCGACCCACATTAATCCCTCACTTCCACCCTATCCCCGCAACCCAATAACCCCTCCCAACCCTTATGGACACTACGGGCAATTTTTAGCATGGCCAATCCACCTGCACGTCTTTGGACTGTGGGAGGAAACCGGAGCACCCGGAGGAAACCCACGCAGACACGGGGAGAACGTGCAGACTCCGCACAGACAGTGACCCAGCGGGGAATCGAACCTGGGACCCTGGCGCTGTGAAGCCACAGTGCTATCCACTTGTGCTACCGTGCTGCCCAACACGGAACAGTGTAAAGATACTGTGGAGGGCTTTTATGACGGTAACTGCAGTCATGTCGGGGCAAGGGATGGGAACCGGGAGTACTCGTCAATCAAGTTCAGGAAGTACGTGTTGCGATCGGTGGAGGGGAGGGGCCCTTTGAAGTCCATACTGAGGTGTTCAAAGGGACGGGAAGCCTTTATCAGGTGCGCTTTCTCTGGCCTGTAGAAGTGCGGCTTGCACTCCGCGCAGATTTGGCAGTTCCTGGTGGCGGTCCTGACCTCCTCGATGGAGGAGGGCAGGTTGCAGTCTTAATGAAATGGAAGAATCGAGTGACCCCCCGGGTGGCAGAGGTCCTCGTGGAGGGTCCGGAGTCGGTCCAATTGTGCGGTGGCACGTGCCGCGAGATAGGGCATCAGGAGGCTCGTTTAGCTTCCCGAGACGATACAAGATCGCATAGTTGTAGGTGGCGAGCTCGATCCTCCACCGTAAGATCTTATCGTTCTTTATCTTGCCCCACTGTGCATTATCGAACATGAAAGCAACTGACCGTTGGTCAGTGAGGAGAGTGAATCTCCGGCCAGCCAGGTAATGCCTCCAGTGCCGCACAGCTTCTACTATGGCCTGGGCCTCCTTTTCAACTGAGGAATGGCGGATTTCTGAAGCGTGGAGGGTGAGTGAGAAGAAGGCCACGGGTCTGCCCGCTTGGTTGAGGGTGGCCGCCAGAGCTACGTCGGATGCGTCGCTCTCGACATGGAAGGGAAGGGATTCATCGATTGCGTGCATCGTGGCCTTTGCAATGTCCGCTTTGATGCGGCTGAAGGCCTGGCGGGTCTCTGCCAACAGGGGAAAAACTTTGGATTGAATTAGTGGGCGGGCCTTGTGCGCATAGTTGGGGACCCACTGGGTATAATATGAAAAAAATCTCAGGCAGCGTTTCAGGGCCTTGGAGCAGTGGGGGAGGGGAAACTCCATGAGGGGCGCATGCGTTCGGGATCTGGGCCTATAACTCCATCATGCACTACGTAGCCGAGGATGGTTAGACGGTCAGTGCTGAACACTCATTTGTCCTTGTTGTAGGTTAGATTAAGGATTTTTGAGGTATGAAGGGATTTTTGGAGGTTGGTGTCATGGTCCTGCTGGTCGTGGCCACAGATGGTGACGTTATCGAGGTACGGAAACGTGGCCCGCAAACCGTACCGGTCAACCATTCGATCCATCTCCCATTGGAAGACCGAGACTCCATTTGTGACATTGAAGAGAACCCTTAGGAAGTGGTAGAGCCGCCCATCTGCTTCGAATGCAGTGTATTTGCGGTCGCTTGGGCGGATGGGGAGCTGGTGGTAGGCGGATTTTAGATCCACCGTGGTAAAGACCTTGTATTGTGCAATCTGATGGACCAGATCAGATATGCGGGGGAGAGGGTACGCGTCGAGCTGCGTATACCTGTTGATGGTCTGACTATAATCGATGACCATCCTATGCTTCTCCCCGGTCTTTACAACCACTACATGAGCTCTCCAGGGACTGTTGCTGCTAGCCTCAATAATGCCTTCCTTCAGTAACCGCTGGACTTCCGACCTAATGAAGGTCCGGTCCTGGGCACTGTACCATCTGCTCCGGGTGGCGATGGGTTTGCAATCCAGGGTGAGGTTCACAAAAAGGGAAGGCGGATCGACCTTGAGGGTCGCGAAGCTGCAGACAGTGAGGGAGGGGTATAGGGCCGCCGAATTTAAAAGTTAAACTCTAGAGATTACATTGGACATCTAACTCCAGGAGCGTGGCAGCGCAGAGGTGAGGAAGGACATAGAGGCGGAAATTTTTTATTCCCTTCCCTGGACCGTGAGGTTCGCTACACAGAACCCTTTGATCTCTAAAGAGTGAGACCCGGAGGCCAGGGAGATTTTTTGACTAACTGGGTGGATGAGAAGACAACAGCGCCTTACCATGTTGGGGTGTATGAAGCTCTCTCTGCTCCCGGAGTCTATCAGGCAGGATGTTTCGTGGCCATTGATGAGCACGGTCGTCGTCACGTTCGGAGCCGAGACTGGTCCAGGGTCACCGAGGCAAGTCGTGGCAGAAGTTGGAGGTTTTCCTCGGGAGGTGTGTGGTCATCCGAACCGGGGTCCTGAGACTCCAGCCAAGATGGCGGCGCCCACTGGTTGCACATGGCTGGGGGGGTGCAAGATGGCGGCGCCCATCCGTCGCACGTGGTCCCTGGGGAACAAGATGGCGGCGCCCGGGGCCCCCACATGGCTCTGGAACCAGGAAGATGGCGGCACCCGCTGACCGCACATGGCTCGTGGCGAGGGTTGTGGTGGCGGTCCCGGTTCGCCCCCGGAGACCGCGACGACGGCCCCTGGCATACCGCCACGAAATGGACCTTTTATGTCGCATCCTTTGCAGGTGGAGGAGCGGGCCGGACAGCGCTGCCGGGGTTTCTTGGCTTGCCCACAAAAATAGCAGCGGGGCCCCCCGGGGTTGCCTGGTAGTCGCTCAGTGCAAGCTTGTGGGGGGGATGGGGGATGCATCGGAGTCGGCCGCGGGGGGGTTCTACGCTGCCCAAGGGGCCGCCGCGCGGTCGGGTACATAAGCGCGGGCGTTTCAGGAGGCCACATCCAGGAAGCTAGCAAGGGCCCTTGCTTCCTTGAGGCCTATTGTCTCTTTTTCTATCAGCCGCTGGTGGATTTGGGAGGACAGCATACCTGCAACGAAAGCGTCCCGGATGAAAAGTTCTGTGTGGTCTCATGCTGAAACTTGCGGTCAGTCACGGTTCCTACCTAACACCAGGAGCGCACGGTTGAATTCCTCCACCGATTCCCTGGGGATTTGTCGCCTCGTCACTAGCAGATGTCGGGCGTAGACCTGGTTTACTGGACAAATATAGTGTCCTTTCAGCAGGGTCATTGCGGCCTAGAAAACGTCCACATCCTCGATGAGGATGTAGATCTCTGGGCTCACCCTCGAGTGGAGAACTTGCAGTTTCTGGTCCTCCATAGGTTCAGTCGTGGCCGTCCTGAGGTACCCTTTGAAGCACGCCAGCCAGTGTTTGAAGGTTGCCGCTGAGTTTGCCGCATGGGTTGCAGACACTCCGGCTTGATTCGGAGCTCCATTCTTTAAAATCTAGTCCAATAAATTGATGCTCGATCAATAACTCCAGAAGCGAGATTGGATGACAATTGAATGCTTTATTGAACTAGATGTTTTCCCCAGCAGCACAGGTACAGAACGCAGCTGCTAGGGAGACACAGGCTCTTATACTCCACCTTACTGGGCGAAACCAGCAGGCAGGCTTCACCAATGATCTTCATGTCTCAGGTACCTCCCACACCAGTGGTCTTACAGCACTGGGTCTTCACCATCAACCTGGGTACCGTAATACCCCTAATACCGACTACCACAATGACTAAATGTTTTTGAGGGAAAACCTTTTTACCCAGAGAGTGGTGACGGTCTGGAATGCACTGCCTGGGAGGGTGGTAGAGGTGGGATGCTCACATTCTTTAAAATGTACCGGATGGGTACTTGGTATGCCATAACATTCAAGGCTATGGGCCACGTTCTGGCAAGTGGGATTTGGTGGTCAGGTCAGGGCATTTCATGAGTCGATGCAGACTCCATGGGCCAAAGGACCTCTTCTTCGCTATCGTAGTCTGTGAAGTGAGATCGTGAGGATCCAGCAGGCTCGTCTGTCGCATTAAAGGTAAGCAAAAATGGTGGGTCTCTAAGTACGGTTGCATTGTTCCTGAGGTTCAGCCAGCATGATCGCGAAGGTCGGCCTGCTAGTATGCGAAGGATGGCTGGTTGGTAAAAATGGCAAAACGTTTGAAAAACGCTGCAATAAGGTCATGGCTGATCTGTTTGTGTTTTAGAGTTGCATATTCCCATCTATCCCCGATTAGTCTTTGTAGAGATGTTGCCTTGGAGAATGCACCAGAGATCGGTTAACTGCAAGTTCTTGTTTAAATTTAAACCAGGCAGGTTAACTCTGGTCAAGGCATTTCTCCTCGGGAATGAACCAGGGAATGGATGGCCCAAAGCTTTAATTGAATAAGATGCAATGCATGGTTGTTGCACCTTTTTCTTTTAAAAAAAAAAAATATATATATATTTTATTGAGACATTTATATATATTTACAAATCAAACACAACCATAAAACAAATAAGCCAACAGGGCTGCAAATAATCAAACCATCTAAATACCTAACACCCCACCCTCCCACCTCCCACTCCCCTACCTCCCACCCATGCACCGCCCACACCTATCCTCCATCCCTTCAAAAAAACCTGCTCATTCTGTCCACAGTCATATGTGCCCTGTGGGCCACCTGAAACTGAATAAGTTTCACATGCACATGACGAGGCTGCGTTCACCCTCTTCAAAGCTTCCTTCCACACTCCAGCCTCCCCCTCCCTCCCCAACTCATCCTCCCACTTATGCTTCACTACCCCTATCAGGGCACCCTCCCAATCCATCAACCCCTTATAAATTTCCAACACTTTACCGTCACCTACTCCTGTTTTTGACACCACCTTGTCCTGTAGCCCCTGGGGCAGCAGGTGAGGAAAGCACGATACCTGCAGATACTGGAACCCATTCCCAACGGGCAACTCAAATTCCTCCACCAAGCTCTGAAAGCGGCCCCCAACGAATAGGTCCCCAAAAGGCTCAATTCCCACCCGTTGTCACTCCCGATGCCCTCCAGAGCACACCTATGATTCCCACAGATAACTGTCCAAACAGAAGCCCTCTCCAGCCTCGGGTGATGCTGCCACTGTCTCCACACCCTCGGGACCTCCACCGGGAGTACCTGGCCGGCAAGAACGGTAAAGGCGCCGTCAATCGTGCCCCCAAACTCATGTCTTTACAAGAGGCTGCGTCCATCCGTTCTCACACCGACCCCTCCCCCACTACCCATTTCCTAACCATGGCTATATTCGCTGCCCAATAGTAATTCATCAAATTTGGGAGAGCTAAACAAACCCCCACCCCCCCCCCCCACCACCTCGGCTCGTTCCAGCAACACCGTCTTCATCCGTGGTGCTTTACCCGCCCAGACAAACCCCAAAATCAGTGCATTCACCCTCCTTAAAAAAAAAAGCTTTGGACTGAAGATTGGGAGATTCTGAAACACAAACAAGAACTTCGGGAGGACTCTCATCTTCACTGATTGCACCTGTCCTGCCAGCGGGAGCGCATCCCACCTCCTAAGATCCCCCTTCACCTGTTCCACCAACCGAGCCAGATTCAGCTTGTGCAACTGCTCCCAATTCCGCGCCACCTGAATACACAGATACCGAAAGCTTGCCCCCACCACTCTAAATGCAACTCCCCCGTCTCTTCTCCTGCCCTCTTGCTTGAATCGAAAAAACCTCGCTCTTCACAGTACTCCAATATACCCATAATCCCTCCAATACCTGCCAAAGGGGTTTGAAATATAGAACAGTAGATCGTCCGTGAGACCCGATGCTCCGCCTCCCTCTGCACTATCCCACACTTGTCCCTTGTTGCTCTCAGCACCATTGCAAATGGTGGGAGAGTGAGCATCTCTGCCTCGTTCCCCGAATGTTGCACCTTTTTCAATTAACAAAAGCTTGGGCGACAGTCATTCTCTAGGGGGTAATACGTTGACCACTCTGGTGTCGACCTACCTAGTTTGAATTAAACAAAAACTTGGATGTTTCCTGGGTGCATTCTCCATGGCAATGCCTCTATCAATCAAAGATTACTTGCCTACCAATCAGCACTCTTCTCCTGTAGTATAAACTGTTGTTCCCTTTACTACTGGTTTTCAAGTGAATCATTGGTGAGTGCAAGCCAAAAAGGTTCGATTGCATGCCTCTTCTTTTTTTTTTTAGCAAATCTTATTGTGGAATACCAAACCCCAGATATATTATGTATAATAGATTACACTGGTTACTCTTTTTCTGTTATTATTTCAACAAATGGCCTGCATTGATGCACTACCTTCTAATGTAATAAAACATGCTAAAGGTCTTCACTGGAGCAATTTGACACCAAGCCACCAGCTAGGTGACCAGCTTAAAGAAGCATTAATGAGCATCTTTGCCTCTCTGCATCTCTATCCTCCTTAATGAGGGGGGGGAGACATTCCAAATCTTATGGTCCAGACATCTGAAAACATGGATGCCAAGGTCTGTATGCGGGAGAGGTAAGAATTGGAGGGCTGCAGAGATCTGAGTATTTGGGGCTGGAGGGTTCTACCAGGATTGGGAGGGATTCCTAAATTAGGTAGAGCATTTTTAAATTGTGTTGCTAAACTGAGAGCCAACTGACTTGGGTGAGTGAGCATTGCGATTGGTGAATGGGGTTTGGTGCAAGTCAAGATATAGTCAGCAGAATTTTCAAGGGATACAGTTTCTGGAGGGTGGAAAATGGGATACTGGCCAGGTTTAAAGACATAGTGGAGACTAGTGATGATAAAACCAAGGATGCACGTTTCGGCAGCAGTTAGCTGAGGTAAGATCACAAGCAGGCGATGTTATAGAATTGTAAGTAGGGAATTCTTGTAATGGAGTGGCTATGTGGTTGGAGGCTCATCTCAAGGTCAAGTTTGACTCTTGAGCTCAAAACGCTCTGCTTCAGCCTCTAACAGTTGCCAGGGCAAGGGATGGAGACGGTGACTGAGAAAAGGAGTTTGTGGTAAGGACTGAAGACGATAGCTTTGGTCTTCCCAATATAAATTGGTGGAAATGTTTGGTCACCTCGTGCGTGGATATTGACAATCAATATAATAAAATCAGAAACTGTGGCGGGATTAAAGAATTCAATTAGGTTAATCAAGCATGACCATTTTGGAAATACACACAAACCTTTTATTTTCATTTGAGTTTTATAAGATATTTTGATGTCTTTTGAGTAAAGCTTCCATTACCTATTCCGACCACCAATGATGAGCTAATCTGTAATTCTCTGGTTTAGTTCTTTAAAGAGATTTCACACATCTCCATTTGAATTTCCTTTGCGACTTGCAAGGACAAAATGTTCAAGTTATAACATTTAATGCACTTATTAAACATAATTTTGGGTGAATCACCAAGAGAAGTTCTTCTTAAGATAAGTAAAACATTATGTAATTGATTAGCCACGAACAGGGGATGGTCTTGTTTTATTTGTTCTGAAACCCAAACAAACTTCTGTGAAATATTGTTTAACGAGTAATTTAGCTAATTGCTCAAGAAAACATTCTCCGAAGGTACTTGGGCATAAAAGAGATAACCATTTGATTGTTTTGTATTAAAGTACATTGCAATACTTAAAATTAATTTTAGTATTCCAAATGACTGAAGAACATGTGCGCAAGGGACAGTGGAGAGAGAATAGATTACACAATAAACAATGGTGGCAGCTTTAAACAGGTAAAAACCACCATGACTTTAATTTGTTAAAGGTATTATTGAATATCAGTAATAAAATTTAATCAACTTTAAAGAGAAACTGAACCATTCAAATCCATGATCCATTCTCTAGTAAAACTGATATCCTAATTCTGTATTTTTTTGAAAACACATTCTTTCAATCCCATATTCAGTATTTTAGTTTACAGGATGAGTCGCAATGATGAATGTAGTCCCAAGTGCAAAACTGGCATGTCAATCATATAGACCCTCTTTTTGATGAGCTCTGTGGGCGCTTTGTTTGTTTACCTTAAATAGAGCTTTATTGAACAGACTGACCATTTCTGGATGAAGCATTGTAAAAAAGATTTCAAAAGTGAGGAGCCCCAGGAGTACGAATCATGGCGTGAGCTATATCTGAGACTTTATGACGAAAGAGAACTGAAATTTAAAATGCTGACGCAAAGCATTAGTTCTGCACATGCTAATAAGCCCAAAGGTCAGTGTGAACTTTGTACACTTCGTTGAAGTAAAGGCCATGAAACATTTGTATTGGCAAGCTTTTATGGTGTGGCAAAAGATTCAAACTTAAAATTGTTCATTAAGTATTGGAGGTCACTAGACAGGGACCCTTTGGAATTGTTTTTTTTTACCTGAAGTTAAATGAAATGTTGTATGGTGACAAAAGTGAGTTGCAGTTCTACTGCTTGAAGGATTTCAAACGCGACATTGTAATAATCTGTTTTTGAAAGTGTGAGTCAGATTTTGAGAGGTATGATGGAATGTTGAGGGAGGCTGTGCAACAAACATGCATTAACTTCTATTTGAAGCTTGTGCCAAATTTCAAAAGTTCCGATGAGGCTCTGCCCACAGCATTAGTCTCTACCATAAAAGCAGGACATAAAAGAACAACTTCTGCATAGGCAATTCTGGGAATTTTTCAATGACACCCTGTTGAATTTTTGTTCCCAATCTAAATTGAGACATCACCTGTAACAAATCCAATTTGAAAACTGACGTGTTACTAAAACCATTTCAGTCCAGTAGCCAGGACAATGTAATTCAATAAGTTGGCACACAAAAGATCAGTACCTGACATAAGAGCTCATGGAATTGGGGTGAATATGGTCAGAGGATTGTTTAATGGACAGGAAGCAGAGCAGAACATGTATATTAAAGGGGCTTTTTCAAGTTGGCTGATGTAACCAATGGAGTGCTGCGTAGATACTTGCTGGGCCATAGCTAGTTATATTCTGTAATCATGACTTTGACAAAGAGATTTAATGTTGTGTCCAAGTGTGGTGATGTATATTCACCTATTTTTGTAAACAGTGAAGAGGATACCAGGAGGCTGCAGAAAGAAACAGGTTATGTTAGTGGGCAACAGGGTGGGGGCAGATGTCGTATAATATGGGAAAATCTGAGGCTACTCGCTTTGGCAGTAAGATGGAAAAGTTGAATATTTTTGGGAAGGTGCAAAATGCTTCATTGTCATGTATATTTAATTCTGAGGTAAATGGATTCTTGGACTGAAGGAATCGAGCGGTATGGGGAGTAGTTGGGAAAGTGGGACAGCAGATCAGCAATGGTTGTATTGAATGACGGAGCAGGCTTCGGGGGGGGGTGGGGGGGGCACATGGTCTGTTTGTATTTGTTATATTTGTATAATTTCCAGACCCATACCAGAGGCTTGACACTTTCGCTATTGTATCTATAGCTTGTGACTGTTGGTGTGTAGATGTGTATTTTGTTAAGGTCCCCACAATGCTTTCAATCGTGAACATCTACTTGATTTTTGTGACTGACCTCATTACCTTTCTACTTCAGCACAAAAGCACAGATGAATGCAAATTTGGTTTGAAAATAATTTGACTTTGGACAGAAACCTCTGACTTGTGCCTGCAAATGGAGTGGGGAAGAGAACATGAAATTTCCATAGTCTGTTAAAATGTGTCACCATCATGTCATTAGCCCAGCAGCAGAGATTGATGTAAATTTTATTGACTCAACAAACATTCAGTATGCTGTTGAAGTGTGCCAAAAATGGAATGATTTGATCAATGATTCCATCTTCAGGTCGTCAAGTGAAGTTGGCATACTTGAGTACTTCTGCAAAACCACCAAGAGACATTCTGCGCCAACAAGGAAAACATGGCACTGCTGGCTCTGCCCTTCAAAGTTCTCCCTTTGCCAAGCACAAGTAAGCATTTTTTCCTGTAGCATGTGCACTTTAACAGTTGGAACAGAAGGTCTTAATTCTCATTTTGTAAATGGAAAATCTAATGTTGGAACAACTTTATGAATGGATGGCTCTGTGTTTATATACCAGGAAGTAGGAGGGTGCACGTTAATGCCATTTAAAAATTTTTTTAATTTTATAAATTTAGAGTACCCAATTAATTTTTTCCAATTAAGGGGCAATTTAGCGTGGCCAATCCACCTAGCCTGCACATCTTTTGGTTGTGGGGCGAAACCCACGCAAACACAGGGAGAATGTGCACACGAACAGTGACCCAGAGCCGGGGTCGAACCGGGGACCTCGGCGCCGTGATGCAGCAGTGGTAACCACTGTGCCACGTGCTGCCCCTAGGTTAACACCATTTCTAATTTCAGTTTCAACTGTGAGTAACTCATCTCCTGACTCCTCAAAGCCTGTACACAGAAACCTGCTTGATTGGCACCCCATCTACCAACTTCAAACATTCAATCCCTCACCACATAACTCTTGATTTGCAGTTCTGTTCTTTGTACTTTTAGGAGTTGGTTAATTTTGTGTAAAAGATTCTCAAAGATTTCAATATGTTAACAAGAACAGCTCGTGATTACAGTCAATGCTGTGTCATGATTTTTTTTTTAATTCATTCATGGGCCGTGTGCATCGCAGGCTGTGCCAGCATTTATTGCCCATCCCTAAGCGCCCTTGAGGGGCAGCATTGCTGTGGGTCTGGAGTCACATGTAGGCCAGACCAGGTAAGGATGACAGATTTACTGCCCTAAAGGGCATGAGTGAACCAGATGGATTTTTACGACAATCACCAATGAATTCATGGTCATCATTACATTTTTAATTCCAAATTTTTATTGAATTAAAATTTCACCATCTGAAGTTGCGAGATTTGAACCTGGGTCCCCAGAGCATTATTCTCTGGATTACTAGTCCAATGACAATACCACTATGCCACCACCTCCCCAGTTTTGTGCACGTTTGTTCTCCTTATGGTAGTTAGTCAATGGACAGATTGGTGGGGGAGGGAGGAAAGATGTATGGCAGAATTTATTTGACCTACTTGTTATATTTTGCCTAAATTCCTTTTTCTAGGGCGGCACGGTAGCACAGTGGTTAGCATTGTTGGGTCCCAGGTTTGATTCCCGGCTTGGGTCACTGTCTGTGCGGAGTCTGCACATTCTCCTCGTGTCTGCGTGGGTTTCCTCCGGGGGCTCCGGTTTCCTCCCACAGTCCAAAGATGTGCAGGTTAGGTGGATTGGCCATACTAAATCGCTCTTAGTGTCCAAAATAATGGCTAGGTGGGGTTACGGGGATAGGGTGGAAGTGTGGGTTTAAGTGGCGTGCTCTTTCCAAGGGCCGGTGCAGAGTCGACGGGCAGAATGGCCTCCTTCTGCACTGTAAATTCTATGATTCTGTAATTGTATGATTTATAGGTTTCTAATAAACACGATGAACAGGAACTGTTCTGCGGATTGGTGCGGTGGAAGTTATTTCACCTGTTTAGAAGATGAAGTAACTTGATCCAGCTGAGTTTTATGGAATGTTAATTTATTTCATATGTTAGGAAAACAAAGGTAGTTTTAATGGAATTAGATTTATATTGGCAAACATTAGAAATAAGGTATTCGCCAAGGCATTTTTTTGGAAAATGAACGCGGCGATCCCGGGTTTTGTATGGGCTGGGAAAGTCCCGAGGGTGAAGAAGGTCATTCTTGAGCGGGGGCGCAGGAAGGGGGGCCTGGCCCTTCCGAAATTCATTAATTACTACTGGGCGGCTAATATTTTGATGGTTAGGAAGTGGGTAGTGGGGGAGGGGTCAGTGTGGGAGCGGGTAGAGGCGACATTGTGCAAGGGTGCGAGTCTGGAGGCTCTGTTAACAGCACCTCTGCCGTTCTCGCCGGCTCAGTACTTCACAAGCCCAGTGGTAGTGGCAGCCCTGAGAGGGTGGGGGCAATGGAAGCAGCATATGAGACAGGAGGTGGCGTCGGTATGGTCACCGATCTGTGACAATAACCGGTTCGCTTTGGGGGGAGGGGGGCTGGATGTGGGCTTTAGGAGGTGGCAGCGGGCAGGGATTGAGAGATTTGGGGACCTTTTCAGTGAGGAGGGTTTCCCGAGCCTGGAGGAGCTGGAGGAGGAGTTTGAGTTACCGGGTGGGAATGGATTTCAGTACCTGCAAGTACGGGACTTTATCCGGAGGCAGGTTCCAAGCTTCCCTCGCTCCCTCTGAGGGGACTACAGGATAAGGTGATGTCAAACGGGGGTTGGGGACAGGAGGGTACAATCATGTACATATGTTTTGGGCGTGTCCGAAGCTGAGGGGATTTTGGCAGGGATTCGCAGATGTCACGTCAGAGGTCCTGGAAGGGACGGTGACTCCGAGTCTAGAGGTGGCAATATTTGGAGTGTTGGAAGATCCAGGAGCCTGGGGTGGGGGGAGAAAGGCCGACGTCTTGGCCTTTGCCTCCCTGGTGGCCCAGAGACAGATTTTGCTGGAATGGAGGGACTAGGAGCCTCGAAAGTCGGGGGTGTGGGTCAGAGTTTCTCAGGCTAGAGAAGATTAAGTTCGCCTTAAGGAGTTAAGTACAGGGATCCGCTCGGAGGTGGCAGCTGTTCATCGACTTCTTTAAGGGATATTGCCCATATGCAGAAGTGGGGTGGAATGGGAGGCATGGAAGTGGAGAATAAGGGCAGGGAATCTAATGTATGGGTGGTTAGGAGTTAGGGCGGGGGGAAGTTGGGTATGTTACTCTGGGTTTTTTAAATAAATGTGTTTTATTGGGTTTTTGAACATAGTATATTTACAATTATGTACACAGATTGAAATATATATTTTAAAAACTGGTAAAATATTGTACACCAGCTCAAAAACAGCAACTCTGTAATGTTTACCATTGTCATGTGAGGCTGGTACTGTTCCCGTACCAGCCTCCCTGAACAGGCGCCAGAATGTGGCGACTAGGGGCTTTTCACAGTAACTTCATTTGAAGCCTACTTGTGACAATAAGCGATTTTCTTTTCATTTCATTTAACAAATAAGTAGACACATGTTTGCGGGGGGGAGGGGGGGTGGAACTGGGGAGGCACATATACATTTGGGTGCCGGAGAAACAATTCCAGTAGTTATGTCCAATACAGAGAGGACAATACGCGAATGGATCTGGTGTTGGTGTTGGTACTTGCTTGTTCCAGGCGGTTTTCGCTGCCGTTGTTGTTGCACATTCACCTCTGCTTTGGCTGTTCGTCCCGCCTTTCTCCCATCTTTTCTTGCTCTCTGTTACTGTATTTGCCAAGTTTGTTGTTTCCCGTGCTTTCCTTCCGGCTATCATCCCCTCGCCTCCCCTCCCTCTCTGGTTCCTCTCTCGTGTTCCCTGTCTCTTCCTCCTTCCCTCTTTCCCTCCCCCCTTCTCCCCACCCTGTTCTCCTGTGGTTCACCTTTCTCTTCGGTTTAACTGCTTCCTCCCCCCCCCTCCCCTCCCCCAGGTCTTTCCCTCCATCTCACGCCTTGGCTACTTTCCCCTGTGGAAGCCGTCGTCTGACCCTCGGATGGCGAATTTGATTTTCTCCATTTGGAGGGATTCCGAGAGGTTGGACAGCCAGTCTGCAGCTTTGAGTGGTGCTGCTGACCGCCAGCCGAACAGGATTCTACGGCGGGCGATCAGGGCTCGCATAGCAAGACATGAACATGGCAAGTCAATATGATACAGAACTTTGCACATTGGATTCCTCCCGTACATGTCAGTTTTCCGGATCATTCATGTGTTTTCTTGTCAAATGCCCCCCAGAAAAAAAACCTTCCCCCTCCCTCCCTCCTCCCCTCCCTCCCTCCCTCCCCCCCCCCCCCCAAAAAGATATCCCCCCCCTCCTCCCCTGGGTTGCTGTTGCTGCTGTCTAACGCTCCGCAAGATAGTCTAGGAACAGTTGCCACCGCCTGTAGAACCCCTGCGCAGACCCTCTCAAGGCAAACTTTATCCTCTCCAACTTTATGAACCCAGCCATATCATTTATCCAGGCCTCCACGCTGGGGGCTTCGCCTCTTTCCACATTAACAAGATCCTTCGCCGGGCTACTAGGGACGCAAAGGCCAGAATGCCGGCCTCTTTCGCCTCCTGCACTCCCGGCTCGTCCCCTACTCCAAATCGTGCTAGCCCCCAGCTTGGCTTGACCCGGACTTTCACCACCTTAGATACTATTCACGCAACTCCCCTCCAGTGCCGGGCATGACCAAAACATATGGACATGGTTCGCCGGACTTCCTGAGCACCTCCCACATCTGTCCTCCACCCCAAAGAACCTACTCAGCCTCGCCCCCGTCATGTGCGCTCTATGAACCACCTTAAATTGTATCAGGCTAAGCCTGGCACACGAGGAAGAGGAATTAACCCTACTTAGGGCATCAGCCCACAGCTCCTCCTCAATCTCCTCCCCCAGCTCCTCTTCCCATTTACCCTTCAACTCTTCTACCAGCGCTTCCCGCTCTTCTTTCATCTCCTGGTATATCGCCGACACCTTGCCCTCCCCGACCCATATGCCCGAAATCACCCTGTCTTGAATCCCCTGTGCCGGGAGCAGCGGGAATTCCCTCACCTGCCGCCTCACAAACGCCCTCACTTGCATGTACGTGAAGGCATTTCCCGGGGGTAGTCCAAATTTCTCCTCCAGCGCCCCTAAGCTCGCCAACGTCCCATCGATGAACAGGTCCCCATTCTTCTAATCCCTGCACGATGCCAGCTCTGAAACCCCCTGTCCATCCTTCCTGGGACAAACCGATGGTTATCCCTAATCAGGGACCCCACCAAGGCTCTCAACGCTCCCCTGTGTCATCTCCACTGCCCCCAGATCTTTAGCGTTGCCGCCACCACCGGGCTCGTGGTGTACCTTGTCGGCGAGAGCGGTGCCGTCACCAGCGTCCCCAGGCTCGTTCCTTTGCAGGACGCCATCTCCAACCTCTTCCACGCTGCCCCCTCTCCCTCCATCACCCACTTACGGATCATCGCCACGTTGGCTGCCAGTAGTAGCCACCCAAATTCGGCAACGCCAACCCTCCTCTATCCCTGCTACGCTCCAGGAACCCCCTCCTTATCCTCGGGGTCTTGCTCGCCCACAGAAAACTCATAATGCTCCTGCCTACCCTCTTAAAAAAGGCCTTGGTGATCACGATTGGAAGGCACTGGAACACAAAAACCTTTGGAGGACCACCATTTTAATCGACTGTACCCTGCCCGCCAGCGAGAGTGGAAACATGTCCCACCTTTTAAAATCCTCCTCCATCTGTTCCACCAGCTGCGTCAAATTAAGTTTGTGCAGTGCCCCCCAGCTCCTAGCTACCTGAATCCCAAAGTATCGAAAGCTCCTTTCCGCCCTCCTCAATGGTAGGTCGTCTATCCCTCTTCCCTGATCCCCTGGATGCACCACAAAGAGGTCACTCTTTCCCACGTTGAGCTTATAGCCCGAAAAATCTCCAAACTCCCTGAGGATCTGCATTACCTCAACCATCCCCTCCACTGGATCCGTCACATACAGCAACAGGTCGTCTGCGTACACTTGATCTTCCTCTCCCCCTCGGACCACCCCCTTCCATTTCCCAGACTCCCTTAACGCCATGGCCCAAGGTTCAATTGCCAATGCAAACAGCAGAGGGGACAGGGGGCACCCTTGCCTCGTCCCTCGATACAGCCGGAAATACTCCGACCTCCTCCGGTTCGTGACCACACTCGCCACCGGGGCTCTATACAGGCGCTTGACCCAACTGATAAACCCTCCCCTGAACCCAAACCTCCTCAACGCTTCCCAGAGATACTCCCACTCTACTCGGTCAAAGGCCTTCTCCACGTCCATGGCTGCCACTATCTCCGCCTCTCCCTCCACCGATGGCATCATTATCACATTTAGGAGCCTTCGCACATTGGTATTTAGCTGCCTACCCTTTACGAATCCCGTCTGGTCCTCGTGAATCACCCCCGGGACACAGTCCTCAACCCCCGTAGCCAACATTTTTGCCAGCAACTTAGCATCTACGTTGAGGAGCGAGATCGGTCTATACGACCCACATTGCAATGGGTCCTTATCCTGCTTCAAGATCAAAGAGATCGTCGCCTCCGACATTGTCGGGGGCAGGGTCCCCCCCCTCCCTTGCTTCATTGAAGGTCCTTACCAGCAATGGGGCTAACAGGTCTACATACTTCCTGTAGAACTCCACCGGGAACCCATCCGGCCCCGGGGCCTTCCCTGCTTGCATGCTCCCCAGTCCTTTAACTAGCTCCTCCACCCCAATTGGCACCCCCAAACCAGCCACCTCCTGCTCCACCACTCTCGGGAACCTCAGTTGGTCCAAGAATCGTCGCATCCCCTCTTTTCCCCCTGGGCTGGGACCTATACAGCTCCTCATAAAAGGCCTTGAATGCCTCATTCACTTTCACCGCACTCCGCACCATAGTTCCCCTGCCATCCTTGATTCCACCTATTTCCCTCGCTGCCATCCTCTTACGGAGCTGATGTGCCAGCATCCGACTCGCCTTCTCCCAATATTCATATATCGCCCCCTGTGCCTTCCTCCACTGTGCCTATGCCTTCCCTGTGGTCAACAGGTCGAACTCCGTCTGGAGACTTTGTCTCTCCCTGAGTAGTCCCTCATCAGGAGCCTCTGCATAGCTCCTGTCCACCCTTAAAATCTCCCCCACTAACCTCTGCCTTTCTCATCACCCTATGAGCCCTGATGGAGATTAACTCTCCCCTGACCACCGCCTTCAGTGCCTCCCATACTATTCCCACCTGCACCTCACCGTTGTCGTTGGCCTCCAGACACCTTTCGATGCACCCCCGCACCCTCCGTCTGCCAGCAGTCCCACATCCAACTGCCACAACGGGCGTTGGTCCCTCTCCTCCCCCAGCTCTAGCTCCACCCAGTGCGGGGCATGGTCTGAAATGGCTATGGCCGAATACTCCGTTCCCTCCACTTTCGGGATCAATGCCCTGCCCAGAACAAAAAAATCTATCTGGGAGTAGGCCTTATGTACATGGGAGAAAAAAGAAAATTCTCTGGCCAAAGGCCTGGCAAATCTCCCCCCATCTGATCCATAAACCCCCTAAGCACCTTGGCCGCAGCCGGCCACTTCCCCGTCCTAGATCTGGAACGATCTAATGCTGGGCCCAGCACCGTGTTAAAATCCCCACCCATTATCAAGCTCCCTACCTCCAAGTCTGGAATACGCCCCAACATCCGTTTCATGAATCCAGCATCGTCCCAGTTCGGGGCATATACATTCACCGGTGCCACCTCCGTCCCCTGCAACCTACCACTCACCATCACGTATCGGCCTCCCTTGTCCGCTACTATGTTCTTGGGCTCAAATGACACCCGCTTTCCCACCAGTATTGCCAACCCTCTATTCTTCGCATCCAGCCCGGAATGGAACACCTGTCCTACCCATCCCTTCCTTAAACTGTCCTGATCTGCCACCTTCAGATGTGTCTCCTGAAGCATGGCCACGTCTGCCTTCAGTCCCTTTGGCTGCGCGAACACTCGGGCCCTCTTAACTGCCCATTTAGGCCCCTCACATTTCATGTGATCAACTGGATTGGGGGACT
The DNA here is from genome assembly GCF_047496885.1 of Scyliorhinus torazame. Lineage (NCBI taxonomy): Eukaryota > Metazoa > Chordata > Chondrichthyes > Carcharhiniformes > Scyliorhinidae > Scyliorhinus > Scyliorhinus torazame. The sequence goes on along the minus strand of NC_092710.1, from coordinate 124,026,020 downwards.
ACCCCCACCCCCCCCACTTCCCCCCCGCCGACTAGCCATCTCCTATCTTAGGCCAGTCCTGTGCCCGCGCCTCCCACACCCTCCAGTCCCCCAGACGGGGAACCCCCGCCCCGACCATCTCTTCCGTGTTCAGTTCCCCCTCGGACAGTGCAGCAGCAACCCTACCGTAAATGGCATTCCCCCTAAATTAGCCCGCTGTGCCAGCTCATTCACCGGGAATACCTCGCTTTTCCCTACATTCAGCTTGTACCCTGAGAACCCTCCAAACCTCCCCAGCAGGCCCATAATCCTTCCCATACTCTCCATCGGAGCCGAAACATACAGCAAGAGTTCATCGGCATAGAGCGACACCTAATGCTCCCTCTGTCCCCTCATAATCCCCCGCTACTCTGCCGACCCCCTGAGAGCCATCGCCAATGGCTCTATGGCCAGCGCAAACAGAAGAGGTGTCAGCGAGCACCCCTGCCTTGTACCCCTGTGTAAGTCAAAGATTTATGAGCTTATATCATTCATCCTCACCCTCGCCCTTGGTGCCACATACAGCAACCGCACCCATGCCACAAATCTTGGCTCAAATCCAACTCTTCCCAAAACCTCGAACAAGTACCGCCACTCCACCCGGTCAAATGCCTTCTCTAGGTCCATGGACACCACCACGTCCGGTACCAGAGCCCCCGACGAATTCATCACCATATTCAACAGCCGTCTTATATTACTCGTGAGCTGCCTGCCCTTCATGAAACCTGTTTGATCTTCTGCCACCACCCTGGGGACACACTCCTCCATCCTCCCTGCCAACAACATAGCCAATATTTTTACATCCGTGTTCAGTAGTGATATAGGCTTATATGACCCACATTCCACTGGGTCCTTCCCTTTCTCTGGATTAGTGTGATTACTGCCTGCGTCATTGTCTCCGGCAACTCCCCCTTCTCCAGTACTTCATTAAACGCCCCCAACAGATATGGTGCCAGGTCCGTCGCAAATTCCTTATAAAATGGTCCTGTGACTCTGACCCTCCACTTTTATTATGCAGTATTTGAGCCAGGCTTCCATTCTGGGATCTTCCCATTCAGTTATATCATCAACTGGGATTGTAACACACATGTCGATATCACTGAATAGGAATGACTTGACTCTAAATAACTCATATCCTGAAAATGTGACCCCTTAATTTTGACCCCTCCAGTCTGTCCAGTTTTGTCAACATTTTATATTTTTCAATGAGAACCTTGATGTGTTAAGTGAGTTGGTTCAACGTTGACTGCAATTGGATGCAGTGAAACTAGAAACAGGCTTCCGACACAGGAGATGGTCCAATACTGTTATATTGAGCTTCCTGATTGCTGTACATAATCTGCTGTGGGTTGACACTCTATTAATCTAACTGATAACCTCCTACTGGCTTGACCAGACTAACTCTCTACCTCATGGTGATAATGCTCACTGGTTGTGCACTCTTACTATCTCAGTAACTGTGTCCTGTGAGAGAGAGTGAGTCTTAATGCCCTGTGGGCATTATAGTGGTGGTGTCCTGTCTGGTGATTGGTTGTTCTGTCATGTGTGTTCATTGGTTATCCTGTGTGTCAATCACTGCCTGTCTGCATCTCATTATATACATGAGTGGATATTATGACATCTCCCCTTTTTAAAATAAATTTTGGAATGTGGCAGTATATACATGCATGACTATGTACAAGTGGTGAATGAATGAACATATGTACGTGGGAAGGTGTCTATCGTGCAGATACAGAGCAAACTGAAGAAAATTTACAAGACTTAAGTCTATAAATTCAGTCTTTGTGGCGGGCGACAAATTCTTGTCGATCGCCTCAGAGGTGGAGGGGGGGCGCCGGCACCTGGACAGGCGGGATTGCTGCCATTTCAGTGGCCTCGTGGACAGGTGAGATCGCTGCCAGATCGGTGACCACATGGGGCGAGATGTCCTGAGGTGGCATGATGACATGCGGAGAGGTGCGGTCAGGTGGTGGGCAGGCAACTGTGCGCAGCGCCCTCCTGTTGCGCCGTAGAATGGAGCCATCAGCCAATTGAACAATGAAAGACCTGGGGGCAGCCTGTCTGACGACAACAGCCGGGGCTGACCAGCCTCCTTCAGGCAACTGGACGCGAACAACATCTTCTGGAGCCAGCGCAGGCAGATCAGTGGCATGAGCATCATACGTGATCTTCTGCTGGTCCCTGGATCGCTGCACTTTCTGCAGCAATGTGAGGTGGTCAAGGTCTGGAACATGGATGGCTGGAACAGTCATCCTCAGGTTGCAGTTCATGAGCAGCTGCGCCGGAGACAGAGGGGTTGCCCTGTATGCCAACAGCGCCAGGTTGAAGTCCGAGGCTGATTCTGCAGCCTTGCACAGCAACCACTTGACAATATGTGGACCCTTTTTTCGGCCTTCCCGTTTGATTGGGGGTAATGGGGACTGGATGTGATATGCCTGAAGTAGTAGGATCATGCAAAGTCGGACCACTCTTGGCTGTAGAAACATGGGCCGTCGTCACTCATTACTGTGAGTAGTATCCCGTGCCTGGCAAACATCTCTTTGCAGGCTTTGATTAGTAGCTGGAGAAGTAGTCGACCAAGAGCACGTAATCACGCCCATTTGCGTGAAAGAGGTCTATCCCCACCTTGGACCACGGAGAGGTCACGATCTCGTGCTGTTGCAGCGCTTCCTTGGGCTGAGCTGTTTGAAATTTCTGGGATGTTGTGCAGTTGAGGACCGTGTTGGCAATGTCCTGGCTGCTGCCAGGTCAGTAAACTGCCTGCTGAGCTCTGTGTTGACATTTCTCGACCCCAAGGTGACCCTCATGGATCTGTCTGAGCACCATGGTTTGCATGCTTTGGGGAATGACGATTCTATCTAGTTTAAGGAGGATCCCCTCAACAACCGTTAACTCGTCTTTAACATTGAAGAAATGGGGGCACTGCCCCTTGTGCCAGCCATGGACAAGGTGTTGTATCACACGCTGCAGTAGAGGATCTTTGGCAGTTTCTCTGCATATTTGGACAACTCGTTCATCGGAGGCTGGGAGGTTGCTGGCACACAACTGCACCTGTGCCTCAATGTGGCCAATGAAGTCGCCCTGTTCACACGGCGTGGTGATGGATCGGGATAGGGCATCCGTGATGATCAGCTCCTTACCCTGTGTGTAGACGAAGTCATATCGGTCGAGGCGAAGAAGAATTCGCTGCAGCCGAGGTGTCATGTCATTTAAATCCTTCCGGATTATGTGGACTAAAGGCCTGTGGTCTGTTTCCACCGGGAACTTTGGCAGACCGTATACGTAGTCATGAAACATGACTCTTCCTGTCAGGAGACCCAAGCACTCCTTTTCAATCTGGGCATACCGTTGTTCGGTCGGAGTCATGGCCCTGGATGCATATGCCACTGGATCCAGGACGAGGAATCGTCTCGCTGGAGGAGCACCGCCCCAATGCTGTCCTGGCTTGCGTCTGTGGATATCTTGGTATCCTTGGTTGGGTCAAAATTGCCAGTACTGGGGCTGTGGTGAACATCGCCTTCAGCTCAAGCCACTCCGCTTGATCTGCGGGAAGCCACTGGAGCACTGTCGACTTTTTAACGAGATGCCGGAGGGCCGCGGTGTGGGATGCCATGTTGGGAATGGATTTTACGAGAAAATTTACCATCCCGAGGAAACAGAGGACCGTCTTTTTGTCCTCTGGGGTCTTTATGGCATTGATTGCCAACACCTTGTCAGCGTCAGGTTGCACACCCTGCTGTGAAATGTGGTCAACCAGAAACTTGATAGCGGACCAACCAAATGAGCATTTGGCCCTGTTGAGCTGGAGGCCATTTTCATGAATCCTCTGGAAAACCTGTTTGAGGCGAGCGATGTGATCCTCGGGCGTCGTGGAGCAGATGATCACGTCGTCCACATAGACTCGCACTCCCTCGATGCCCTCCATCATTTGCTCCATTATGCGATGAAATACTTTGAAAGCTGAGATGATACCAAAAGGCATGCAGCTGTAGCAATACCTGCCGAACGGAGTGTTAAACGTGCACAGCTTCCTACTGGACTCATCCAGCTGTATCTGCCAGAAACCGTGGGAGGCGTCCAGCTTGGTAAAGAATTTGGCATGAGCCATCTCACAGGTTAATTCTTCACGCTTCGGGATCGGGTAGTGCTCTTGCATTATGTTGCGATTCAGGTCTTTGGGATCAATGCAAATGCGGAGTTCACCAGAGGGTTTCTTGACGCAGACCATGAAGCTGACCCAGTCTGTTGGTTCCGTGACCTTTTGAGACGATGCCCTGGTCTTGGAGCACTCGTAACTGTGTTTTCAGACGATACTTGAGGGGAGCTGGCACCCGGCGTGGTGCATGAATGACTGGGGTGGCATTCAGCTTGAGCAATATCTTGTAGCGATATGGGAGTGTGCCCATCCCATCAAACACATTGTGGTATTGCGTGAGAATGTTGTCTATCTCAGCCTGGAGATTCGCATTGGGCGAGGCAGTCGCCGGTGTTGAGGACATGGCATGGACTCACTGGACCAGATTTAGGAGTTTGCATGCGCGAGCACCGAGCAGGGATGCCCTGTCAGGCCGGACGAGCTCTAATCTTAACGTCGCCTTGATTGCCTTGTGAGATACACCGAGCTGACGCGATCCACTGGCAGCTGTGGCATTACCATTGTAGTCGAGGAGCTGGCAGGCTGGTGGAAGAATGCTAGGTTGGTCTCGGATGCTGTCGAGGTCCAACTGTGATGAGGTTTGCAGACGCGCCAGTGTCCAATTTAAATCAGATGCGAGACTGGTTGACTGTGATGACAGCACACCACTCATCGTCAGGATCCACACTCAGAATTGAAAGGCAGTTTGCAGGCACGGTGGAGACCAGCTCGCGTGTGGTGATGCCCACCCGATATGGAGACTCAAGGCAGTCAGCATCGGGGTCCGTTGGCCTGTCGGGATCAGAATCCTGCATGCCTTGATGTACGCAGCGGACACGTCTGCGCTGCAGCTGGGATCGCTGGCTGTTGCTCGGAGGAGCGGACCTGCAGAAGGCCGCGTAATGCCCAGGCTTTCCACACTGTAGACATCGCCTTCCTTTGGCTGGACATTGCTGCTTTAAATGGGCGGAGCCACAATTTGGACACGTCATGACGCTGACGTCAGCGTGTTCTGTGCGCCATCACACATGCGCAGTGCAGTGTAAGTCCTCCTCACCTCCGTGTCACCAGGATTTGTGTTGTCAGCAAATTTGGAAATATTGGAAATATTACTTTTGCCTCCCTTCCAAATCATTGATCCATATTGTAAATAGCTGGGGCCCAAGCACTGACCCCTTCTGGACCCCACAGCCTGCCACATTGAAAACCTGTTTATTACTACTCTTGGTTTCCTGTCTGCTAACCAACTTTCAATCCATGCCAATATATAACTCCCAATCACATGTTATTTGCCATTGATGCTAGATGGCGGTGATCCCCTAACTGGTTTTGTTGGTAAATTTATTTGACTTTCTGTGCTGGACTATTGAATCAAGTCCTCTAAATTGTTTTTGTGCATCATGGTGGTCCATGCGAAGGCCATTTGGCCGTGCAAGCCTTCGCCGCCATGATGGGATTATGGTTGATCTGATTGTGGCCTCAACTCTACTTTCCCTCCTTTGTTAGTTAAGAACCTATTTACCTCTGTGTTAAAAATGTTCAATGACCCTACCTCCGCTGCTCTCTGGTGAAGAGAATTTCACAGCTCTCAGAGAAAATAATTCACCTAATTTCCATCTTAATCGAGACCCCTTATTTTGAAGTTGTGCCCCCTCCTTCTAATCTCCTGCATGGGGAACACATCCTATTAGCATCTACCCTCTCGAGACCCCTCAAGATCTTGAGTTTCAATAAGATCACCTCTCATTCTTTAAATACCAGTGGGCAGAAGTCTGACCATCTTCAATCTTTCCTTTTTCCTTTTTTTAATACATTTAGAGTACCCAATTATTATTTTTTCCCAATTAAGGGACAATTTAGCATGGCCAATTCACCTAATACCCTGCACATCTTTGGGTTGTGGGGGTGAAACCCACGCAGACATGGGGAGAATGTGCAAACTCCACACAGACAGTGAACCAGGGCCGGGATTGAACCCGGGTCCTCAGCGCCGCAGTCCCAGTGCTATCCACTGTGCCACGTGCCACCCCTATCTTCAATCTTTCCTCATAAGATAGCTTTACCTAGTGTTAGGTGTTCAAATTAAATATAGATTACTTGGCAATGCAGAATAAATGGTGGAAATTCTTAAATTGTAAATATTTTTTTAAGTCTGTACTGCAGTACATTGCCTTGGTATAAATTAGAAGGAGTAAGCCTTTGGTCCCTATATTGTATGGTTCCCAATAAACTAGCATCTTTTATCGTACTTTTAGTTGGTCATTTTCATTTAATATTGATTGTTTTTTATTATTTTTATTTGTAAACTCAGATTTGAAAAATAGGTTTTTATCATTGTATACATCCGTAATTAAGCCAAAGCCATGATGTTTGAAGAAGGGAGGTGCATGGTGTTTCAAAAGGATAATTAATGTTGTGGAATGTGGTTGTGATTTGGAGCACTAAGGCAGAACTTACACCAAAACGTTTGAGGGAACAAGATGTTGGCTGGCTTTCACAAAATATGGTGCGTCTGTCTTGATTGTTGAATTCTTGCATTGCATTGTTGCTATTGTGAACCAGCTTTATTAAACTGCTTTCTGCGAATGATGGGGTGGTGAAAACATTCAGACTTTGTTCATAATTTGAAAAATAGGCAAATTTATAAGTACGTGATTCCATTTTGTTTTCAGTGGAGTGTGAGGATACGAACTGGTCGTATGTTTCTACCTTCCACCAGTGATCTGCACCGAGCTCAGTCAACATTAAGAACTGTGTAAAGAAGACATTCCCCCCCCCCCCCCCCCCACACACACACCCCAAAGATGTGCAGGGTAGGTGAATTGGCCACGCTAAATTTCCCCTTAATTGGGGGGAAAAGAAGAATTGGGTGCGCTCAATTTTATAAAAAAGAACCGTATAAAGAAGGATTGCTCACTTTTTCCACTAATTGCATTGAGCATGTTTTATTCATGTTCTCAGCTGCATGTGAAAATTTTTTCTCATCTAGGAAGACGTCCAGTTTAGCTGGAGGAAATGTGTCCTCTGACAGAACTAAGGGCACCAGTGGCTATGTTGCTGTGAGCAGTCATTCAGGCCCAGAACCAAAGAAGCAAGTTAAAAGTAAGTAAAGTACACCATTTTCTGAAAAGTACAGTTTATAAAAAAAACTGAGGAGATTAATGTTGTGCTATTCACCCTGGGGTAACACGGACTGCAACAGGATGCAGGTGAACTGTAAAGTATACACCAAACGTAGGCGTTGGTTTAACATGATTTATTGAACTTCTGTAACAATGCACACAGCTGGCTGTGGGCTGACACTCTACTACTCTAAGTGTACTAACTCTAACTAACTAGACCAGACTAGCTCTGATCCACGTGTAGAAGGTGCTGACTGATATATACACCCTGACTGTCACTACAGTTGTCACCAGTGGAAAAAGGCGGAGTGCTGATGCCTTGTGTATTTTATAGTTGGAAGCCCCCCTCGGGTGTTCTGTCTGGTGATTGGTTGTGTTCTGTCCTGTATGTTGATTGGCTAACCTGGGTGTCTGTCACTGCCTGTTTTTACCTCATGATGTGCATATTATGACATCCCTCCTTTTTTAAATTGTCGCTTGCTTAGAGCATATACGACATATTTACAGATATAACTATTTACAGCAAATGGCGAGTGAAGGCATATGTACATGTAAGGTGTATAGCGTGCAGATACAGAACAATATGCACAAAGGAAATAATTATAAGTCCAATCTCTGGGGCTGGCGTTGGATCCTTGTCGATCGCCTGAGAGGTGGAGGTGGGGACGACAGCGCCTTGACAGGCGGGATTGCAGCCAGATTTGTGGCCTCGTGGAGCGAGGTGTCCGGAAAAGGCAGAACGACAGCTGGGAACGTGAGATCCGGTGGTGGGCAGGCAAGTTTGCGTAATGCCCTTCTGTTGCGCCTGACAATGGATCCATCGGCCATGCAAACCATGAATGACCTGGGAGCAGCCTATCGAAGAACAACAGCTGGAGCTGACCAGCCTCCACCAGGCAACTTGATGCAAACAGCATCTTCCGGAGAGAGCACAGGCAAATCAGTAGCATGAGCATCGTATGTCACCTTTTGCCAGTTTCGGAGTTGCTGCACCTTTTGCAGCACTGGGAGGTGATCCAGGTCGAGTAAATGAATGGCCGGAACAGTCGTCCGCAGGTCACGATTCATAAGGAGTTATGCCGGAGACATACCGGTGGTCAGAGGGGTTACCATGTATGCCAGGAGCGCAAGGTTAAAGTCAGAAGCTGAGTCCGCAGCCTTGCAGAGCAGTTGCTTCACGATATGGACCCCTTTCTCGACCTTCCCGTTAGATTGCGGGTAATGTGGGCTCGAGGTAATGTGAGGGGTATTATCTTGAAAAATACGTTTTCTTGGCGTGTGGGTGATCGACCAGACGGGTTATATTTTCACTTCTTGAATATTATAGCTTTTGAGATGTTGATTTTCACAATTTAAGTTTAGCAGTGGAATTGTATATTAAGAAAATGTATTTCTTTTGATATTTTAGCACTTCCATAATGGAATATTTCTAAATGTAAAATGCACTCAAAACTATGTTAAGATATCTTTGAAGTCAGGCATGGTTTTTTTCTTTAAAAAATGTTTTTTTCCCCCAGAAGTTGCCCCAATGATGGCAAAATCCTTAAGGGCCTTTAAGAACAGGCTGGGTCCACGATAAATAGGATTGAGAACAGCTGCTTCATTTGCCTACGTTGTATATAAGCTTATTGTTTAGAAGATGGAACGTTTACTTATTATTTTTGTACGCCATTTTGACCAACAAGTGCATCTTGTACATATTTATTTTCTGGGCGAAAAATTATTATTTGCAAAATTCTGGAGCAAGTGTGGCATGAACTTAAATTGAAAGAAATAAAGATGCAAGATTGAAATTGCAACGTTTTTCAAACAATTCAAATTGATGTATCACGTTCAGAATAAAAGCTAAAATGTGTTCTGTTCTTTAGATTTTGTTACCCTCAGCGTGTTGTAGAATCTAATTCATTTGTTTGTCGAGCGCTTGCATTGTTTTGATGTGGCATTGTAACCACCTGGATATTGACTGTAGGCACCGAAGCCGTACAACAAATAACGGATGGAATTTCCCCAAAATTGCACCGACTGCTCGATCACGGGAGGAAAATCTTCTCGCCTGATTAAACAACACTCATGTGCAATTTCAAAGTGCTGCTGGAACTCACCCCCCCCTCCCCCACCCCCCCCCCCCATCGTAGGCATTGGGCTCTCCCATCTTGGCACCCCCACCCGCACAAGGGTGATTTCCCACTCCTAATTGAGGAGGGTTGCCCCCTTGACACTGCCCTCTTAGCTGTGCCCCCAGCAGTTCCAGTCGAGGGCAATGCTGAGCCTTGTCCCTCAACTCCCGGGGCGTCCAGGCACTTCCGCGCTCCCGGTGTGGTCATCACAACTCATTTTTGCTCTTGAAAACCAGTAGAAATTCGTGCCAGCATGACATCACACCTCTGGGGCAGTGGGGGGAAGATACGTCATGGCAGATCTATGGCATAAAGCCCTTTATTTATGTTAAAATATATTTAAATTCATGGCAATCAGATCCACGCGCTTGCTGAGAATGAACCTGATCACGTCACTGGTGGTGGTGGGAAAGATCTCAAACTGAGATTTTGCTGGTACAAATCCAGTTTATGGCCGCTCACCGGATTTAGTGTCCATAATGGTTTTGCACCCAAGGCGAACGGGGCCGCTAGATCCTGCCCAGCAAGATCCATAGTGGGTGTCGACAAAAAGATACATTTTGTACTGTGACAGGTAGTTGTGGTTATGTGTACGCACATTTTCCAGTTGCGGGACCCTGACTAGAAATAAATTTTCCTGCAGCTCGTATTCTTCGTAAGTGTTTGATCTGAGGTTACATGCAGATAGACTAATTAAGAGCAGGATTAGACCATTCAGCCCTCTGAGTCTGCTCTGCCATTTGAGAAGATCATGAGAAGATCATGGCTAGTGTGATTGTGGCCTCAACTCTACTGTCTACCCCTTATACCTTCTGACTCCCTTGTCAATTAATAATCTAACTCAGCTTCAAAAATGTTCGATGACCCTGCCTCCACTGCTCTTTAGGGAAGAGAATTCCACATATTAACGACCCTCTGAGAAAATATTTTCCTCTTCTCCATTTACATAGGAGATCCTTATTTTTAAACTGTGTCTCTTACTTCTAGTCCCTCCCACAAGGGGAAACGTCCCGACAGCGTCCACCCTGTCAAGCCCCCTCAGGATCTTGTACGTTTCAAATCAGATCACCTCTTTCTTCTAAACTCCAATCGATACCGGCCCAATCTGTTCAACCTTTCCTCCTAAGATGACTACCTCCAATCCACCCATCACTCCCACCATCTCAGGAATACGTATCGTGAACGGTTTCTAATGCAATGGTATATTTTCTCAAGTAAGGGGGACCAGAACTGTACACAATATTTCAGATGTGGTCTCTCCAACCGCCTGGACAATTGTAGCAAAACTTCCCTACTTTTGTGTTTTATTCCCTTTGTAATAAATAACAACATTTCATTTGCCTCCTGATCACTTGCTGTACCTGAATGCTAACTTTCTGGGACACCCAGATTCCTCTGCATTTCTAGTTCTGCAATCTCTATATCCGTTTAAATAATGTGCTGCTTTTGTGGACACATTCTCCCACATTATATTCCATCTGCCAATTTTCTGTCCACTCACTTAACCTTTTACTCCTGTAAAGCTAGCTGTGGTAATTGCTTTGCAAACCATCTTTGAGTGAATGGTTTATTTATAACATTCATGACGAGCAGTTGTCTGATCATGCTTCCTGTCATTATGGCCAAATAAACATTTCATTGATGTTGGACGATCAAGGAATGCTTCTGGTGAAGCAGGGTTACGGCAAGGCAACTAGGCTTTCATTGCATACATCTATTCTAACTAATTGAATTATTTTATGCAGGTTGTACCTGTACACCAGATATGATTTCATTCTTGAGTAGTGACGTGTGTTTCAGAGTCAAAAATGGTAGCAGTTTGACAGCATCTGCTATTGCTGCTAGCCTAGCTGTAGTTTGCTGATTTCCACTGACTCTCAAGGGAACAATAGAGTTTCTGAATGCAACTTAATGTGAGCAGTAAGGATCTTTCCCATTCATTGAAGAACCAGTGGGAACTCCACATTGCTTTTCTCTGGGAGGCCCGATGCTGCCCAGGCAAGTGCCTGATTGGAATTAAGTAGTGTAGGGCCTTCAGTCCAATAGGGAAGCCCTGAGAGCTGGCCAATCAGTGGCTGGCAGCTCTCCAGTAATGACAGTGCCACCAGAAGTGGTGGACATTGCTGGTACTACAGAGGGGCCTTTAGCGGGGATTGCCGATGGACCGCTGGGGAGGGGCAAAATGAGTCTTGCCGGGCAGGCGGGGTTCACCTCTGATGGGATTTGGAAGCAAGGGCAGTGGGATGGATTCTTGTGATGTCCACCCTCTTCCCAATTCTGGGGTCACTCAAGCATGCACAAGGTGTCTGTGTGTGAGAGATCCCCTAGTAGGACCCCAACAGGGTTTGCTGGGTGGGCCCCTTGAGTGGTGAGTTCCCTGCCTACTACTGGTTGAATATTACTGGTGGTGGGATGAAGTTCATTGGTGGCCACTCTAAGATCTTACAGAGCGGGTTGGGAGAGAACTGAAATTCTTATATTCTTTTCCTCACTGTCGATAATCATTTGGAGTAACGCTGGAGAGAAAGGTATGTGTATTAATTCACCCCCAGAGTATGCCGTCAATTTAAATAACAGCAGAAGGCTTTTGTGGTTTTGAATAGAGTTATTTATTCACTCATTCACCCAAAAAGTCTAAACACTACACATCACATGCAAGCACACACACAATACAGTTTGAGAAAAGTGCACTTTTACAAGCTGTAAAATGAAAAATAATTCATAATCACATGATTGGCTCATGTGGGGAAAACAGCTGTGCTGCTGGAAATGGTGGTGTTTGCACACTGAGAGGGTAGTTAGGTGGCTTCAATGACTAGCTATCGGGGATTATTGTAGGATTCCCTCGAAGAGACAGACACGTGTTCACCACATTGCAAAGTTAGTCACTTGTAGTTTCTTTTTACCAGGAGGTAAGTTTCTTTAGAGGTAGAGTTGGAATAGAAATTAGGCAGAGAGGCCATTTCAATGTAACAGTCTCCAGGTTTAAGTACAATTTGTATTTGGTCTCCTATGGTCCATCCAGAATGATCTGAAAGTCTGAAACCACGGAGACACAATGCAATAATGGAATAAAGAACTACACTGGAACTTGGACTAATACTTAATTATCTTGTGTTACTAGGTCTGCTTGTTTAGTGATTATGTCAACTGCTACCACCAAGTCCACATCAATTAATGTCTTTTGGGTTTAATACACTCTAGACGCGCATGAGTGCTTATTGGAATTCTCTATAGCTTTTAATCCATTATCTCTTTCCATCGTTATTGCAAAATGAACTTCTTCTCCAGCTACAGTAGTGTCCATTCAGCAATTCACATTAATTTCTCACAATCGCCCCCAAGGATCAATATTATAATTTAAAAAAATAAATTTAAGATTACCCAATTATTCTTTTCCAATTAAGGGGCAACTTAGCGTGGCCAATCTACCTAACCTGCACATCTTTGGGTTGTGTGGGTGAAACCCACGTTCACACGGGGAGAATGTGCTAACTCCACACAGACTGTGACCTGGAGCCAGGCCAATATCATAATTCTGTGCAATGCAAACTGTCTTATTCCATTTAATAATCTCTGACACTATTTACATTTTGGGTTATGCAGTTAGTCTTTTGTTTGAATAGATTTGTCATTAGACAATCACACCACTGTTTTGTGCAAACTGGCTCATCCAAGTCTTACCGACTTTTGGGTATTTTTCAAACTCAATGTTTTTTATAACACATACCATTCAGCTTGTCTTTCTATGCCTCCAACAATGCTCATTTTTCTTGATGCAGACCAAATTCACAGGGGAAGCACAATTTAAATTATTTTCTACAAAAGCTAGTTTCTTTTTCTGCTCAGTCACTTTTATAGGACTGTACCAGTTTTACTGGTCTTTTGTTCCATTTGCATTCATCAGTGATTATTACCATGTTGGTATTTTGAAGATGTTATCTTATGTGGAATTCTATTTGCCAACTGTGCACAGTCCACAGATGACATTTTTCTTATACTAAAAGGAGTATGTTTATGTTTATTGTATTGCATGCAGACTAGATACTCCAATTTAATAGAATGCATGGTTATTCGCCAAAAAGTGGCTGAATAGTGTAATACTCTTGATGGGTTGGATAGTGCGTTGATGTCTCTACTGCCTGATTGATGTGGGTTTTTTGATTTACATCAGCCTTATTAACTTTTTTGCCCTGAGGACTTTTTTTATTATGTTAAAGCTACTATATAAATGCAGGAAATGTTTCAATAAATATGATAGCTTTGAATCTTGATTATCCAGTTTATCTGTTTAGTTTTTCAAATAATGAGTTCATCTTCCGTTCAAACCACTATGAAATATTTGGTAAATCTGGTTATTCGTGATCTGCTACCAGAAAAATTGAATCATTGCTCTTTTAAAAATTCAACTGGTTTATTGATATTCTTCAGGGAAGTGAATTTGCCACTCTTAACTGGCCTGGTATACACAACTCCCAACTCCAGGATTAATACTCTGAAATAACTGAGGGAAACATTCCCATTTGGAAGGCAAATATTCTTTAAAATTCAGTTAGCAGTGAGAATAGCATGGAAGCCTCCTACCTCATCAGAATCTACATACCTTGCTCTATTTTCATCTGTTTTTTCTGTTGTTTAGATAACCAAAAAAGTCAAAATCATATACTGCTTTACATACAATAACCCCCGCAACAATTGGGCCTGCTGTGAGCTAATTGTATGTTATCATGTAGTTACACACATGCTTGCATTGCTGATGTATTGCATGTGATCTCTAGCATGTGATCTCTACTAGCATTTTGTACCCAGGTGGAATCCAGCACCATCCACAGCTCTTGCCTGTTATTACTGCTTTGCAGTGGACAAGGATAGTTAATAGTTAATCATCTGAAGCAATAGATTAGCGTTAAGCTAGGTGTTGTGGGAGAAAGCTTGAGGGTCGAGGAAAGAGTGCCTCAGTTGTCTGTGAAGCTTCAGACACTTCCACCATTTTATTATTCAAACGTTTTATCCAGGCGCACTTATTTACAGGATGAACAAAGGACACATACAAGTCAACTCGAGTTTATTTTCGAACACAATAAAAAAAGTTATCCCTCCAAATTTTCCCAACTATAATATGCCCAAGATTCGAACACTACCCATGCTAGATCGAGCTGTGGGTCCAATCCTCTGAGTTTCCGTCGTCTTAGGACCCTCGTGTGCGAAGGTGGGTCTTGCACGCTGCTGCCTTCTGACCTCTAGTTTGCTGTTGAGTCTTCGCCGCTGCCTCTGCATCGATTCTTCACCGGGCAGGGTTTTTGGGTGCCCCGTTCGTATCCCCCTTTTTGCGCCATTCCAAAACCTTCTCTGGACCTCGGCCAATGAGGTCACAGGACGGGGTCGCAACACTCAATTGAGTTTCCAATTACAACTCTGCAGAACACCAGGAGCCCACTCACAGGCATCCATCTTCAGGTGCATTGTCTGCATGAAACCTTATCCCATATTAGGTAACGGCAGGAAATTTGGGTGCCAGAAAGTCTGACTTCATCTGGGCAATTCACAACAATTAATCAATTTGAATGAGACCAATTATCTTCCGACGTCTTGTTTACAGGGCAGGCCCAAACGTCCCCCAGCTGTATGTTTCTATCCAGTGTATTTGAGTTTGGCAGTTTGACTTCCCATCAGGCCCGTCTGTGGTTCTGACTGTGGATTTAATTTAAAGTGTCCAATTCTTAATTTAAAGTGTCCAAATCTGTATAGGGCCTAAAATTCAGGCTATTGGCCACTTTACCACAGCCTCCATGTATTAAAATATGGGAGCAAAGAGCTCCCCTGTCACTGTGAAGCCATGAAATCTGTCTTAAAATCAATGGTTTGGATAGCAATGTTCTGCCAAAAGCACCCAGTATACATACTCACAGAATTGTTTCAGCAAAGCAGGAGATATTATTCAGTCTGCTGTAGCAGAGCCGACTCCTGAATGAGTCATTCGCCTCGTGCTATTCTCCTGCCTTCTCCCAGTAACCCTGCACATTTTTCCTTTTCAGATAATAATCTAATTCCATCCTGAATGCCTTGATTGACCCTGCCTCCACCACTCTCTCTTGGGCAGCGAATTCCAGATCTTAACCACTCGCTGCGTGGAAAAATTTCTCCTCGCGTCGCCATTGCTTCTTTAGCCTTGAATCTGCTCCATCCAGACCCCTCATGATTTTGAACACCTCTATCAAATCTCCTCTCAATCTTCCCTTCTCCATGGGGAACAGTCCCAACTTCTCTAATCTATCTACATATTGAAGTTCCTCATCCCTGGAACCATTCTAGGAATCTTCTCTGCACACTTTCTGAACCATTTGCATCTTTCCTAAAGTATGGTGCCCAGACCTGGACACACTACTCCAGCTGAGGCCAGCATACCCTCCTTACTTTTGTACTCTATACCCTATTAATAAAACCTAGGGCACTGTATCCTTTAACGAATGCGCACGCAATCTGTGGCGAAGGCTCAAAGTGCTGAATGACCTCCTGCTCCTATTTACTTTTTTAAAAAATATATATTTTATTAAAGTTTTCGAACACTATTTTTCCTCCTTACAAATCAACAAAAACGGTAACATGACAACTGATAGATAACATTGTTTAAATAAAATAGTGAACTAACAAAATAACACGAAATAGTGCTTTCCCCCCCCCCCCCCCCTGGGCTGCTGCTGCTGGCTATCTATTTTCCCCCTAACGTTCCGCTAGATAGTCGAGGAACGGTTGCCACCGCCTGGTGAACCCCTGAGCCGACCCTTTCAGCGCAAACTTCATCTGCTCCAGTTTTATGAACCCTGCCATATCGTTTATCCAGGCCTTCACGCCGGGGGGTTTCGCTTCCTTCCACATGAGTAAAATCCTACGCCGGGCTACTAGGGACGCAAAGGCCACAATATCGGCCTCTTTCGCCTCCTGCACTCCCGGCTCATCCACTACCCCAAATATAGCTAAACCCCAGCTTGGCTTGACCCGGACCTTCACCATCTTCGAGATCACTCCCGCCACTCCCCTCCAATACCCCTCCAGTGCCGGACACGACCAGAACATGTGTGTGGTTCGCCGGGCTTCCCCTGCACCTCCCGCACCTGTCCTCCACTCCGAAGAACCTGCTCAACCTCGCTCCCGTTATGTGTGCTGTATGTAGCACCTTAAATTGGATCAGGCTAAGCCTGGCACACGAGGAAGAGGAATTTACCCTACTTAGGGCATCAGCCCACAAACCCTCCTCAATCTCCTCCCCGAGCTCTTCTTCCCATTTTCCTTTCAGTTCTTCTACCTGCTCCTCCCCCTCTTCTCTCATCTCCCGGTATATTTCGGACACTTTGCCCTCCCCGACCCACACCCCCGAAAGCACTCTATCCTGGATCCCCTGTGTCGGGAGCAGCGGAAATTCCCTTACCTGTGGTCTCGTGAACGCCCTCACCTGCATATACCTAAAGATATTCCTCGGAGGCAGCTCATACTTTTCCTCTAGCAATCCCAAGCTCGCAAACGTCCCATTTATAAATAAGTCTCCCACTCTCCTAATTCCTGCCCGGTGCCAGCTCTGGAACCCTCCGTCCAACCTCCCTGGGGCAAACCTATGGTTGTTCCTGATCGGGGACCACACCGAGGCTCCCAGCACACCCCTCTGTCACCTCCATTTCCCCCAGATACCTAATGTTGCTGCCACCACTGGGTTCGTGCTAAACCTTTTCGGGGAGAGTGGTAGTGGCGCCGTCACCAGCGCTTTTAAGCTTGTTCCTTTACAGGACACCATCTCCAGCCTTTTCCACGCCGCCCCCTCTCCCTCTATCATCCACTTACAGATCATCGTCACATTGGCGGCCCAGTAATAGTCGCCCAAATTCGGCAACGCCAGTCCCCCCTGTCCCTGCTACGTTGCAGGAACCCCCTCCTTACCCTCAGGGCCTTCCCTGCCCACACGAAGCTCATGATGCTCCTATCTATTTTTTTGAAAAAGGCCTTAGTGATCAATATAGGGAGACATTGAAACACAAATAGGAACCTCGGGAGGACCATCATTTTAATCGCCTGCACTCTGCCCGCCAGTGACAGCGGCTGTATATCCCACCTTTTGAAATCCTCTTCCATTTGCTCCACCAGCCGAGTTGGATTGAGTCTGTGTAAGGTTCCCCAGCTCCTGGCTATCTGAATCCCCAGATATTGGAAGTTTCTTTCCACTCTCCTTAGCGGCAGGCCATCTATCCCTCTACTCTGGTCCCTGGTCCCCAGGGTGTATCACGAAAACCTCACTCTTTCCCATATTAAGCCTATATCCCGAGAAATCTCCAAACTCCCTCAATATCTGCATAACCTCTGTCATCTCCCCCACTGGATCCACCACATACAGCAGTAGGTCATCCGCGTAGAGCGACACCCGGTGCTCCTCTCCCCCTCTAACCACCGCTCTCCATTTCCTGGAGTCTCTCAGCGCCATGGCCAGTGGTTCAATTGCCAGCGCGAACAGTAATGGGGACAGCGGGCATCCCTGTCTTGTTCCCCTATGTAGTCGAAAATACTCCGACCTTTGCTGATTTGTGACTACACTTGCCATTGGGGCCCGATAGAGGAGTTTAACCCAGCTGACAAACCCCTCCCCGAACCCAAACCTCCTCAGCACCTCCCATAAGTACTCCCACTCTACCCTATCAAATGCCTTCTCTGCATCCATTGCTGCCACTATCTCTACCTCCCCTTCTGCTGGGGGCATCCTTATCACCCCCAATAGCCGTCGCACGTTGACATTCAACTGTCTCCCCTTTACAAACCCTGTCTGATCTTCGTGCACCACCCCCGGGACACAATCCTCTATCCTCATTGTCAGCACTTTTGCCAGCAACTTGGCGTCCACATTCAGGAGTGAGATAGGCCTATAAGACCCGCATTGCAGCGGGTCTTTATCTCGCTTCAGGATTAGTGATATCGTCGCCTCCGACATTGTCGGGGGTAGGGTCCCCCCTTCTCTGGCCTCGTTAAAGGTTCTTACCAGCAGCGGGGCCAACAAGTCCACGAATTTCCTGTAAAATTCCACCGGGAACCCGTCAGGTCCCGGGGCCTTCCCTGACTGCATGTTCCCCAGCCCTTTGTTCACCTCGTCCACCCCAATTGGCGCCCCCAGGCCTGCCACCTCCTGCTCATCCACCCTCGGGAACCTTAGTTGGTCCAGAAACTGCTGCATCCCCTCTTTTCCCTCCGGGGGTTGGGACCTATATAACCTCTCATAAAAGGTCTTGAACACCTCATTTACCTTCCCTGCTCTCCGCACCGTGGATCCCGTTTCATCCCTAACTCCCCCTATTTCCCTCGCCGCTGTCCTCTTACGAAGCTGGTGGGCCAACAGGCGACTCGCCTTTTCCCCATATTCATATTTCATCCCCTGTGCCTTCCTCCACTGTGCCTCTGCCCTCCCTGTGGTCAGCAGGTCAAACTCCGTCTGGAGTCGTCGTCTCTCCCTATATAGTCCTTCGTCCGGGGCCTCCGCATATCTTTTATCCACACTCAAAATCTCCCCCAGTAATCTTTCCCTCTCTTTGGCCTCTGTTTTCCCTTTGTGAGCCCTGATGGAGATCAATTCTCCCCTGACCACAGCCTTCAGCGCTTCCCATACTACCCCCACTCGGACCTCCCCATCATCGTTGACCTCCAGGTACCTTTCGATACGTCCCTGCACCCTTCCGCAGACTCCCTCATCCGCCAATAATCTCACATCCAGTCGCCAGAGTGGACGCTGCTCCCTCTCCTCTCCTAATTCCAGATCCACCCAATGTGGGGCATGGTCTGAAACAGCTATGGCCGAGTACTCCGTTCCTTCCACCCTCGAAATCAGTGACCTTCCCAAAACGAAGAAATCTATCCGGGAGTATACCTTATGGACATGGGAGAAAAAGGAGAACTCTTTGGCCAGCGGCCTAGCAAATCTCCATGGATCCACTCCCCCCATTTGGTCCATAAACCCCCTAAGCACCTTGGCCGCTGCCGGCCATCTTCCGGTCCTGGATCTAGATCTATCTAACCCTGGGTCTAACACGGTGTTGAAGCCCCCCCCCCCCCTTACCAGGTTTCCTACCTCCAGGTCCGGGATGCGTCCCAGCATCCGCTTCATAAATCCCGCATCATCCCAGTTCGGGGCATATACGTTGACCAGCACAACCTCCATTCCCTGCAGTCTTCCACTCACCATCACATATCTGTCCCCGCTGTCCGCTACAATGTTCCTAGCCTCGAACGACACCCGTTTCCCCACCAATATGGCCACCCCTCTATTCTTTGCATCTAGCCCTGAGTGGAACACCTGTCCCACCCATCCTTTCCTTAACCTAACCTGGTCCGCCACCTTCGGATGCATCTCTTGAAGCATGGCCACATCTGCCTTCAGTCACTTTAAGTGCGCGAACACTCGGGCCCTCTTAATCGGCCCATTTAGGCCTCTCACGTTCCACGTGATCAGCCGGACTGGGGGGCTGCCCACCCCCCTCCCCTGTCGACTAGCCATCACCCTCTCTGGGCCAGTCCCACGTCCTGGTTCCGCGCACCCACCCGTCCCCCAGGCGGCGCATTCCCGCCTCAACCACTTTTTCTCTTACCAGCTCCCTTTCGATCTTAGCAGCAGCAACCCAGTTGTCGTCGTGTCCCCCCCCCCCCCCCCCCCCCCCTGCTAAATCCCCATCTAGCATGGTTACTCCTCCCATATTGCTTCCGAAAGTCAGCTGACTTCAACTGACCCCGGCTTCTCCCGCTCTCTCCTTGACCCCCCCCACCCCCCGGTGTGAGGAACTCCCATCCTCCTTGCGCCTATCTTCCCGCTATCATCTCTCAAGCGCGGGAAAAGAAAAAGAAACCCTGCGCTTTCTAGAACCATCCCGCCCCCCATCGTGCAGCTCCCCCTACCGCCCCGTTCCCATTCCCCATCCCCCGCCTGTGTCTCTTTTTCCCCCCCACCGGTGTCCACATTTCTCAGTGTCCCCCCCTCCCCAATTTACACCTCTATACATCAGCATTTTTGTTTCCCCTCCAACATCCGTCCCTCAGTTCTGGTCCAGTTTCTCTTTTTGATTGAAGGTCCATGCTTCTTCTGACGTTTCAAAATAGTAATGTCTATCCTGGTACGTGACCCATAATCGTGCCGGCTGCAACATCCCGAACTTCACTTTCTTCTTATGCAGCACCTCCTTGGCTCGATTAAAACGCGCCCTCCTTCTCGCCACCTCCGCGCTCCAGTCCTGATACACTCGTATCACCGCATTCTCCCATCTGCTACTTCGTACCTTCTCGGCCCATCTCAGAACAACCTCTCTGTCATTGAAGCGGTGAAATCGCACGATCATCGCGCTAGGTGGTTCTCCAGCCTTTGGTCTCCTCGCAGGGACCCGGTGGGCCCCTTCCACTTCCAAGGGGCCCGAGGGGGCCTCAGCTCCCATTAGCGAGCGTAGCATCGTGCTCGCATAAGCCCCGCCGTCAGGTCCTTCCACTCCCTCGGGGAGACCCAGGATCCGGAGGTTCTTTCTCCTTGATCTATTTTCCAGGACTTTAATCCTTTCGATGCACTTCTTATGAAGCGCCTCGTGCATCTGCATTTTGACCGCTAGGCCCAGGATCTCGTCCTCGTTGTCCGTTACCTTCTGCTCCACCACACGGAGCTCTATCTCCTGGGCCTTTTGTGTCTCTTTAAGCCCCTCGATTGCCTGTAGCATCGGGGCCAGCACCTCCTTTTTCAGCAGCTCCACACACCGTCTTAAAAATTCATCCTGGTCCGGTCCCCATGTCGCCTGGGCTCCCTCCGACGCCATCTTGTTTCTTTCTTTCCTCTGCCGCTGCCCTCAAGGATTCTCCGAGATCTAGCCGCCGCCGCCCATCTTTTTCTTCCCCACTGTGGGGGACTCCCTGTTGCTTCACCCCACACCGGGTTTCGTCTTAAAAGAGCCCGAAGGTCTGTCTAAGCTGGAGCCGCCGAAACGTGCGGCTTAGCTGGTCATCGCCGCAACCGGAAGTCCTGCTCCTATTTTCTATGTTTCAATCTCTTCTACCACCTTCAATTACTTTTGCACCTTTGGACCGGGCCACTCTGATACTGCGCCCTCTTTAGAATAGCACCTTTTAAGGGTGGCATGGTGGCACAGTGGTTAGCACTGCTGCCTCACGGCGCTGAGGACCCGGGTTCGACCCTGACCCTGGGTCACTGTCCATGTGGAGTTTGCACATTCTCTCTGTGTCTGTGTGGATCTCACCCCCACAAACTCAAAAAGATGTGCAGGATAGGTGGAATGGCCATGCTAAATTGCCCCTTAATTGAGAAAACAAATAATTGGGTACTCTAAATTTATATTTCAAAAAAGAATTGCAACTTTTATTTTTTTTTATTGTCTCTCTTTACCCTTCCTACTAAAATGAATCGCTTTGTACTTCTCGGCATTGAAATTAATCTCCCACTTTGTTTGCCAATTCTATGGACTTTTGAAGTTCTACACTCTCCTCCTCACAGTTCGGAATGTAACTTTGTCTTGTGAGGGAATCTATATTTTTGTCTGTGTTTTTGGATTTTTGTCTGTGTTTTTCTAAGTTAGCACCTGTAGGGGGATGACCTTTGGTTGATGAAAGATTGTGATGTTGAAAGTGTGGTGATGTACATCACTAAGTACACAAAGGGTTAATGTACATACACTACACCTAGCTAGACACTAGAGGGAGCACCAGAGACATGACACACAGACAGTCAACCAATAGGTCAGTAAGATAGGACACGACCAATGGGCATTCAAGATACACACAGGTGACACTACCACAGGAGGGCATTACACCAACCCATATAAAAGGACACATCACACATGCTCAGTCTCTTTCCAGTGGAGACACTCAGTGAGTACAGACACAGGGTTGATTGAACATCACACCCACCACGTGGATTGTAGCAGACTGGTTCGTCAGTCTGAGTAGCTATAGAAGATTAACAGTAGCGTCAAATCCAAGTAGGAGAATTGTTAACCATTAAATACATGTGTTAAAGCTATTTCCAAGTCTGAACTTGGCTGTACGTATCAGTGCATCCCCGGCGGGGACCATTCGCAAGGTCCCCGTTGGTTCAGACCTGTTGTCAACCCCGCAAATGTTATGTCTTGCCAGCAGTGTGGGGAGGGGGGAGGAGTTCCTTATGTTGGAGATAAAACAGTGGTGAAGTTTGCTGATTATATTTAAGTCTATGCTAATAGGGTTCCTGAACTTTTGGTGGGAACCCCATTATGAAATTGGTGGGGGGGGGGACCTTGTCAACAAGAAATCCCGCTGGCATAAAAGCCGTTTGGAGGCCTGGATAAACGACATGGCTGGGTTCATAAAATTGGAGGGAATTAAGTTCGCTTTGAGAGGATCTGCACAAGGGTTCTACAGGCGGTGGCAACCGTTCCTAGAATATCTCGCGGAGCGTTAGAGGAAGGTCGGTCAGCATCAGCAGCAACCCTGGGGGGGGGGGGGGGGGGGGGGGGATTGCTCTCAGAGCAATGTTAATCTTTCACATCTATCCTCTACCCCAAAGAACCTACTCAACCTCGCCCTCGTCAAGTGCGCTCTGTGAACCACCTTAAATTGTATCAGACTGAGCCTGGCACACGAGGAGGAGGTATTAACCCTACCAAGGGCATCAG
Organism: Scyliorhinus torazame; assembly: GCF_047496885.1. Taxonomy (NCBI): domain Eukaryota; kingdom Metazoa; phylum Chordata; class Chondrichthyes; order Carcharhiniformes; family Scyliorhinidae; genus Scyliorhinus; species Scyliorhinus torazame. The sequence continues at coordinate 124,002,964 of NC_092710.1, read as the reverse complement.
CCCATAGCCCTTCTTCAATCTCCTCCCCCCCCCCCCCCTTTTTACCTTTCAATTCTTCTACTAGCGCTTCCCCCTCTTCTTTCATCTCTTGGTATATTTCCGACACCTTTCCCTCCCCGACCCATACCCCCGAGATCACCCTATCTTGAACTTCTTGTGCCGGGAGCAACGGGAATTCCCTCACCTGTCGCCTCACAAATGCCCTCACCTGCATATATCTAAATGCGTTTCCCGGGGGTAACTCAAATTTCTCCTCCAGTGCCCCTAGGCTCGCAAATGTCCCGTCAATGAACAGGTCCCCCATTCTTCTAATCCCCGCCCGATGCCAGCCTTGGAACCCCCCGTCCATCTTCCCCGGGACAAACCGGTGGTTACCCCTGATCGGGGACCACACCGCTGCTCCCATTGCACCCCTGTGCCTTCTCCACTGGCCCCAGATCCTTAGCATTGCTGCCACCACTGGGCTTGTGGTGTCTGGGCTTGTGGTGTGTTTTGTCGGCGAGAGCGGCAGCGGTGCCGTTACCAACGCCCCCAGGCTCGTTCCTTTACAGGACGCCATCTCCATCCTCTTCCATGCCGCCCCCTCTCCCTCCATGGCCCACTTGCGGATCATCGCCACGTTTGCTGCCCAGTAGTAACTCTCTAGGTTTGGCAAAGCCAACCCTCCTCGGTCCCTGTTGCGTTCCAAGAACCCTCTTCTAACCCTCGGTGTCTTATTTGCCCACACATACCCCATAATACTCCTACCTACTTTCTTGAAAAAGCCCTTGGTGATCACGATGGGGAGGCACTGAAACACGAACAAAAACCTCGGAAGGACCACCATTTTGACTGACTGCACCCTACCCGCCAGCGAGAGCGGGAGCATGTCCCATCTTTTAAAATCCTCCTCCATTTGCTCCACCAACCTCGTCAAATTCAGTTTATGTAGGGCCCCCCAACTTCTGGCCACCTGTATCCCCAGATACCGAAAACTCCTCTCCGCCCTCCTCAGCGGTAGGTCCCCTATCCCTCTTTCTTGGTCCCCTGCCTGTAATACAAAAAGCTCACTCTTCCCTGCATTAAGCTTGTAGCCCGAGAACTCCCAAACTCCTTCAGAGTCTGCATGACCTCCACAATCCCCTCTATTGGGTCCGCCGCATATAGCAGCAGGTCATCCGCGTATAGCGATACCCGATGCTCCTCTCCCCCGCGGACTATCCCCCTCCATTTCTTAGACTCCTTAAGTGATATGGCCAAGGGTTCGATCGCCAGTACAAACAACAGGGGGGACAGGGGGCACCCCTGCCTCGTTCCTCGGTACAGCCGAAAATACTCCGACCTCCGTCGGTTCGTCACTACACTCGCCACCGGGGCGCTATAAAGGAGCTTAACCCATCTAATAAACCCTCCCCCGAACCCAAACCTGCGCAATACCTCCCAGAGGTACTCCCATTCTACTCGGTCAAAGGCTTTTTCCGCGACCATAGCTGCCACTATCTCCGCCTCTCCCTCCTCCGATGTCATCATTATCACGTTTAAGAGCCGCCGCACATTGGTATTTAACTGCCTGCCCTTTACAAATCCCGTCTGGTCCTCATGTATCACCCCTGGGACACAGTCCTCAATCCTCGTGGCCAGCACTTTTGCCAATAACTTAGCGTCCACATTGAGGAGCGATATCGGCCTGTACGATTCACATTGCAGTGGATCCTTGTCTCGCTTAAGAATCAAGGAGATTGTTGCCTCCGACATTGTCTGGGGCAGGGTTCCCTCCTCTCTTGCCTCGTTAAAGGTCCTCACTAGCAGCGGGGCCAGCAGGTCCACATATTTTCTATAGAGCTCCACCGGGAACCCGTCCGGCCCCGGGGCCTTCCCCGCCTGCATCCTCCCCAAACCCTTACTCAACTCCTCCAACCCAATTGGTGCTCCCAAACCAACCGCCTCCTGCTCCTCTACCGTCGGGAACCCCAGCTGGTCCAGAAATCGCCTCACCACCCCCCGGGGGCTGGGACCTGTACAGCTCTTCATAGAAGGCCTTGAATACCTTATTTATTTTCGTGGCACTTCGAACCGTGGCTCCCCTTCCATCTTTGATTCCTCCTATTTCCCTCACTGCCGCCCTCTTACGGAGCTGGTGCGCCAGCATCCGACTAGTCTTTTCCCCGTACTGATAGGTCGCCCCCTGCGCCTTCCTCCATTGTGCCTCCGCCTTGCCCGTGGTCAGTAGGTCAAACTCCGTCTGGAACCGTCGCCGTTCCCCAAGTACTCTTTCCTCCGGGGCCTCTGCGTATCTCCTGTCCACTTGCAAGATCTCCCCCACTAACCTCTCCCTTTCTATGCCCTCTGTCATCCCCCTATGAGCCCTAATGGAGATCAGCTCTCCCCTGACCACCGCCTTCCACGCCTCCCATACCACCCCCACTCGCACCTCCCCGTTGTCGTTGGCCTCCAAGTACCTTTCAATGCACCCCCTCACCTTCCCACACACCACCTCATCAGCCAGCAGTCCCACGTCCAACCGCCACAGCGGGCGTTGGTCCCTCTCTTCTCCCAGCCCCATTTCCACCCAGTGCGGGGCATGGTCCGAAACGGCTATGGCCGAATACTCCGTCCCCTCCACTCTCGGAATAAGCCCCCTACCCAGAACAAAGAAATCTATCCGGGAGTAAACCTTATGTACGTGGGAGAAAAAAGAAAATTCCCTGGCCTGCGGTCTTGCACACCTCCATGGGTCCACTCCCCCATCTGATCCATAAAACCCCTAAGCACCTTGGCCGCCGCCGACCTCTTTCCCGTCCTTGATCTGGAGCGGTACAGTGCTGGGTCCAGCACTGTATTAAAGTCCCCTCCCATTATCAGTCCTCCTACCTCCAGGTCCGGAATGCGCCCCAACATGTGCTTCATGAATCCAGCATCATCCCAGTTCGGGGCGTAGACATTTACCAACACCACCCACATCCCTTGCAGCCTACCACTCACCATCACATATCTCCCCCATTATCCGCTACGATAGTCTTGGCCTCAAATGACACATGCTTTCCCACCAGAATTGCCACCCCTCTATTTTTCGAGTCTAATCCCGAGTGAAATACCTGTCCTACCCATCCCTTTCTTAACCTGACCTGGTCCGCCACCTTCAGGTGTGTCTCTTGGAGCATTGCCACGTCTGCCTTCAGTCCCTTCAAGTGCGCGAACACTCGAGCCCTCTTCACCGGCCCATTCAGGCCCCTCACGTTCCACGTTATCAGCCGGATTGGAGGGACCCCCCCCCCCCACACACACACCCTGCCCACTAGCCATCTCCTTTTCTGGGCCAGTCCCTTGTCCGCGTCTCCCTCACTCTCCAGTCCCCAAGCCGGGGGAGCCCCGACCCAGCCACCTCTTCTGTGTCCCGTTCTCTTTCGGCCAGTGCAGCAGCAACCCTTTTCTCCCCCCCCCTCCTCTCCCCCTTTCCCCCCTCCCCTCCCCCCCGCTAGATCACCATCTAGCTTTTTTGCTGCCCCCATATCCCTCCCGTAAGTCAGCTGACACCCGCTGACCCCGGCTTCCCCCGCCATCCCTTTGACCCCCACCCCGTGTGGGAATCTCCCAATCAATATACATTCCTTCGTTCCCCTTCCCGCCTTTCTTGCCGCGCGCGGGAAAGAAAACCCCGCGCTTTCCAAAGCCTGCCCCGCCCCCCCATGGCGCAGTTCCTGTCGTGGCCTTGTCTCTCTCCCCCAGCCCATATAGCATTTCCTGTGCATGGTTGACACCCTATGTACAACAACCATCATACTTCAACCCTCAAACACCCCCCTCCCACACAAACCCTCAATTAGAGTCCAACTTTTCAGTTAGTATAAAGGTCCACGCCTCTTCGGGCGTTTCGAAGTAGTGGTGTTGGCCATTATGTGTAACCCACAGTCGCGCTGGCTGCAACATTCCAAATTTCACTTCTTTCCGATGCAGCACCACTTTGGCCCGGTTGAAACCCGCTCTCCGCTTAGCGACCTCCGCGCTCCAATCCGGGTATATTCTGATCTCTGCATTGTCCCACTTGCTGCTCCGTTCCCTCTTGGCCCATTTCAGGACCCTCTCTCTGTCCGTAAACCGGTGAAATCTCACCACCATCGCCCTTGGTGGATCACTTGCCTTGGGCTTCCTTGCAAGCACTCGGTGCGCCCCATCCAGCTCCAGCAATCCGGGGGGGCCTCCGCACCCATCAGCGTCCCGATCATTGTGCCCGCATATGCCGCGGCATCGGCCCCCTCCACTCCTTCTGGGAGTCCCAGGATCCTCAAATTGTTTCTCCTCGACCTGTTCTCCAGGTCTTCGAGTCTTCCCGCCCACGTCTTGCGCAGCGCCTCGTGCCGCTCCACTTTCTCCGCCAGGCCCACGAGCTCATCGTCGTTCACGCTCACTTTTTCCTGGATCTCCTGGATCTTCACCTCTTGGGCTTTCTGGGTTGCTCCAAGTCCTTCAATTATCACCAGCATAGGCGCCACCATCTCCTTGCGCATCTCCAGCGCTTGATGAACTCCTGCATCTCATCTTTGTCCGTTGGTGCCGCCATTTTGCTTTTTTTTCATTTCTTCTCTCGCTGCTCCAGGGCCGCTTTTTTTGCCATTTCGCTGCGGGTCCGATCCATGCAGGTTAGCAGGGGACCTTTCTCCTTCCTTCCCCACGGGTTGGTTATCCAAAAAGTGCCGTTGGGGCTCAGTTAGCGGGCCCGAAAGTCCGTTTTCGCGGGAGTTGCAGAATCGCGCAGCTTAGCTCCGCATCGCCGCAACCCGGAAGTCCAAACAAAAAGGTACTGATCGTAGAAGTTACCAATGGTAACAAATTTGGGAGTCTGGTCTGCAATTGTAACTATCTGCAGATTTTGAAATTGCGCCTTGTATATTCAGGTCTAGGTCGTTAACATATATCAAGAAGTGCAAGGTCCCAACACCAACTCTGGGGGACTCTGCCACTGCATACCTTCCTCCAGTCTGAAAAATATCCATTAACAACCATTGTTTCTTGTCACTCAGCCAGCTTGTATCCATGTTGCCCCTGTCCATTTTAGTCCATGAGCTATAAATTTCCCACAAGTCTGTGTGGCACTGTGTCCAGTGACTTTTGGAAGTCCATGTACACCACATCAACAGCATTAACCTCATTGATCCTCCCTGTTTCCTCTTCAAAAGATCTCCAGCGAGTTAGTTAAACACAAACTGAAGAATTGCCGAAAACGCAGCCTTTAATTAAATCTTGTATTGACCACTAGTAAGTGACCGATTCTTTCTTGCTCTCTCGGTACTGTCCCTTTGTGGGAAAATGCAACCTTTTTGATCTGACCAAAAAAGTAACTGACATTGTCAAGTTGTTTCATTTTTGCTTCAATGATGTTTTGCACAAGTCATTTGGTAAGACTTTGACATACTCCATCTTGTCTTGTCAAATCTAAAAATGTTGAACACTTCTGTCATCATTCAAACTGTCCGATTCTGACTGCAGAGCTCTTTGAATAGACCCCTATGCAAGACATGACTTCAGTCAGAACGTTTTGAGTCAATTTAAGTGATACCTGGCCACCAAGGTTTCCATTGCAGCATTCTGGTTGTTTTTCCCTTTTTTTAAATTTAGAGTGCCCAATTCTTCTTTTCCCAATTAAGGGGCAATTTAGCATGGCCAATCCACCTAGCCTGCGCATCTTTGGGTTGTGGGGACGAGACCCACGCGGACACTGGGAGAATGTTCAAACTCCATACGAACATTGAGCCAAGGCCAGGATTGAAGCTGGGTTCTCAGCGCCGTGAGGCAGCAATGCTAACCACTGCGCCACCGTGCTGCCCTGGTTGCTGTTCCTTGTATAATAGTGTGGTATGTGTGCCCTACCTGAAGGCAGGCTGATTCTTCACCCTGAGCTGTTGTCTCAGCCGTTTTTGTCAGTTGTAGTTTGCCATTGTCTTCCTAAGGACCCTGAGTTTCGTTCCTTTCTTATATTGAGTTGACTGGACCCCAAAATACTTCATTGTGAGGAGGTAGCTCCCAAGTCTACAGCCAGAGCCGGAATCAACCCTGCGCTGCTGGCAGTATTCAGAATCATATGCTAGGCATCTAGCCAACTGAGCCTCCATGACTTGAATGTTTTCCATAGCTTTAAGTTACATGTTTATGATCTGTAGCTTGGCGTAACTTTCCCACCTGGTGTATTATAGGGGTCAGAGGTGGATTGTTCATGCTAAATTGTCCCTCAGTTTTCAAAGATGTACAGGTTAGTTGGGCTTAAGGGGAATAAGACTAGATAGCCAAACCAAAAAAAGGTCAACCAAACATTTGATGCCTTCTACCAGGGAGTGTACACCTCTGAGCCCCCTCCCCGACAGGGATTCAGGGATGAAACAGTTTCTCGATGGACTGGACATGCCAGTCATGGAGGACGATAGATGGAGGGAGCTGGAAGCACCAATAGGACCAGGAGAGGTCATAGAGATAATCAACTCCATGCAGGCCGGGAAGGCGCCGGGACCTGATGGATTCCTGGAGGACTTCGATAAAGAATTTGCACCAGCTCTGGCCCCGCACCTACGGAGATGCTCGCAGACTCGCTAGCAAGGGTCACTCTGCCTCCTAGGCTAACACAGGCCACCATGTCGCTGATACCCAAAAAAGGCAAACATCCGATTGAATGCGGGACATATAGACCCATTTTGCTGCTGAACATAGATGTGAAAATACTCGCGAAAGTCCCGGCCAAGAGATTGAAAGACTGTGTACCTGAAGTGAGCGCAGAGGACTAGACGGGCTTTGTCAAGTGTAGGCAGCTAACTGCGAACATCAGACGGCTGTTGAATGTGATACTGACTGTTATGGGCCAGGGATTAGAGAACCCCAAAGTGGAGCATGGAGTTCACCTGACCCACAACTTTTACTAGATTGTGGTATGGGGAGCACATGGCCCACTCTACAGGTGTGATACAGCAGGAATGGAAAAGTATTTTTTAAAGCAAAACAATGTTTTTTTTTTTTATAAATGTTTTATTGAAAATTTTTTCCCAAACAACAATTTTTCCCCTCTTACAAAGCAAACGCAACAATAACAATACAGAAATTTTAAACAATACACAAGTAACAAAACCCCTTTATCTTTGACCTAAACTAAACCCCCCCTCCCCCCCCCCCCTCCCCCTGGGTTGCTGCTGCTGGTCATCTGTCTTCCCTCTAACGTTCCCCTAGGTAGTCGAGAAATGGCTGCCACCGCCTGGTGAACCCTTGAGCCGATCCTCTCAGGGCAAACTTTATCTGCTCCAGTTTAATGAACCCCGCCATATCATTTACCCAGGCCTCCAGTCCGGGGGGTTTCGCCTCCTTCCACATGAGTAGGATCCTGCGCCGGGCTACTAGGGACGCAAAGGCCACAACGTCGGCCTCTTTCGCCTCCTGCACTCCCGGCTCTTCCGCAACTCCAAATAGAGCTAACCCCCAGCCTGGTTTGACCCGGGCCTTCACCACCCGCGAAATCACTCCCGTCACTCCCTTCCAATACCCTTCCAGTGCCGGGCATGCCCAAAACATATGTGCGTGGTTTGCCGGGCTCCCGCCACACCTCCCACATTTGTCCTCCACTCCAAAGAACCTGCTCAATCTTGCTCCCGTTATGTGTGCTCTATGTAGCACCTTAAATTGAATCAGGCTAAGCCTGGCGCATGAGGAAGAGGAATTTACCCTGCTTAGGGCATCAGCCCACATACCCTCCTCTATCTCCTCCCCTAGTTCTTCTTCCCACTTTCCTTTTAGTTCGCCCACCGACTCCTCCCCCTCTTCCCTCATCTCTCGGTAAATCTCTGACACCTTGCCCTCTCCGACCCACACCCCTGAAAGCACCCTGTCCTGTATCCCCTGTGTCGGGAGCAATGGAAATTCCCTCACCTGTTGTCTAGTAAATGCCCTCACCTGCATATATCTCAAGAAATTTCCCCGGGGCAACTTATACTTTTCCTCCAATGCTCCCAAGCTCGCAAAAGTCCCATCTATAAATAAATCTCCCACCCTCCTAATTCCCAACTGGAACCAGCTCTGAAATCCTCCATCCATTCTTCCTGGGGCGAACCTATGGTTGTTCCTGATTGGGGACCCCACCAGGGCTCCCCGCACCCCTCTCTGTCGCCTCCACTGTCCCCAGATATTCAATGTTGCCGCCACCACCGGGTTCGTGGTAAACTTTTTAGGTGAGATCGGTAGCGGCGCCGTCACCAGCGCCTCTAAACTCGTCCCTTTACAGGACTTTCTCTCCAGTCTTTCCCACGCCGCTCCCTCACCCTCCATCATCCATTTACGTATCATTGCCACATTGGCGGCCCAATAGTAATCGCCCAAGTTCGGTAGTGCCAATCCTCCTCTGTCCCTACTACGCTGAAGGAACCCCCTCCTTACTCTCGGAACTTTCCCTGCCCACACGAAGCTCGTGATGCTCCTGTCTATTTTATTAAAAAAGGTCTTAGTGATTAGTATAGGGAGACATTGAAATACAAATAAGAACCTCGGGAGGACCATCATCTTAATTGCTTGCACCCTGCCCGCCAGCGATAGAGGCTGCATGTCCCACCTCTTGAAGTCCTCCTCCATTTGTTCTACCAACCGTGTCAGATTAAGTCTGTGCAAGGTTCCCCAGCTCCTAGCGATCTGAATCCCCAGGTATCGGAAGTTTCTTTCCACTTTCCTTAGAGGCAAGCCTTCTATCTCTCTACTCTGGTCCCCTGGATGTATCACAAATAATTCACTCTTTCCCATGTTTAGCCTATACCCCGAGAAATCCCCGAACCCCCTCAAAATTCGCATAACCTCTATCATTCCCCCCGCTGGGTCCGACACGTATAACAATAGGTCATCCGCATATAACGAGACTCGGTGTTCTTCTCCCCCTCTAATCACCCCTCTCCATTTCCTGGAGTCTCTCAACGCCATGGCCAGAGGTTCAATTGCCAACGCGAACAACAATGGAGACAGCGGGCATCCCTGTCTTGTTCCCCTATATAGTCGGAAATACTCCGATCTATGTCGAAAAGCAAAACAATGTTTATTCTATGAACTCAAGTTAACCTTTTTAAAACATACAGTGAACATCTTAGCAACCATTAATTCAAATACAACCCCCAAAGACGACAACACTAAGTAAACTTTTAAGCTTTCCTTTTAACATCCATACGACTTAAAACACCTTTTACCAGAAGCACATCAGGTTAAAGTCACTACTGTTAGTAGTTTTAAATGACCAGGATCGATTTAAAGTCTTTAGATTACAGAGAGAGATTCATACACCTTCTGGCTGTGACTGCAGCTATCCAGCTCTGAAAACGAAACTAAAACGCACCCTGCAGCCTGCTCAAAAACGAAAGTAAAAAGCTGACAGCCCAGCTCCACCCACTCTCTGACATCACTGCAGTAGTAAACACCCATTTATAAACACCCATTTCTTAAAGGTACTCTCACATGCCACCTCCCCGCAAGAAAGAAAAATAAACCATCAACTTCAAGATGGTTTCATTTTTCACCTTTTTATTAGCCTTTAAGAAATGCACACAGTAAATATACTTTTTTGTTTCAAAAAACAACACACGCAAACAGGTATAATAATATAGTCCATTTTCTTTCTTCTTCCTCCAACTGGAATCCATCTCGATTGACAGTCTCTTTGAACAAGAAGGTCTCTGCACGATCCGTCCATTTCTCTATGCCTCGGCATTTCTCTTTAAAGTCAGATACTTTAGTTCAATCTGATCGCAGAGTCCCTTGTAATTCTCCAATACAAGAGCATTAGTTATCAAAGCTTTCAGGCCGTCAAATGCCTGTTGAAACTCCGCTGTCCACTGAAATTTTTGACGTTTCTTCAGCAAGTCCATCAGTGGAGCAATCACGCTACAAAACCTTTGCACAAATGTTCGATCAAATCCACTCATGCCAAGAAATCGCATTATTTCCCTTCGTCTTGAGGGTATCGGAAACTCCTCAAGGAAAGTGACTTAGGCTTTTCCAAATTCACTTTTGGCTAGGTTTACCACCAAACCCGCCTCCTGAAGTCAATCGAATAACTCCATCTGATGTTTCAAATGATCTGTCCATGTCTGGCTGAAATTTACCAGATCGTCGATGTATACCGCACAATCGGGTAATCCTGAAACAACTTTGTTAGTTAACCGTTGAAATGTGGCTGGGGCGGTTTTCATGCCAAATGGCATAACTTTGAATTGGTAGATACCATCTGGAGTCACAAAAGCTGAAATCTCCTTTGCCCTTTCGGATAAAGGTACCTGCCAATAACCTTTAAGTAAATCCAGTTTGGAAATAAAAGCTGATTGTCCCACTTTCTCAATGCAATCCTCCAAATGTGGGATAGGATAAGAGTCCGTTCTTATAACTGCATTAACCTTTCTATAGTCCACACACAACCGTTGGGTACCTTCTGGTTTAGGTACCATCACTATGGGTGAGCTCCATTGGCTGCAACCCACTTCAATTATGCCATTTTAAAAAAATATATATATATTATTCAAGATTTTGTGGCCAAACATAACAGTACGTAGTGTTTCTTTTAAACAACAATAAAGCAATATAAATAACAGTGGCCAGTTTTAAACAAATAGATAAATAATATATGAACAGAAACAAAAACCAAACTAAATGGCAACTGCCTGGTCAAAAATAAATACTCTCCAAAGATACAATCCAACAGTCCAATATACTTTACCTAAAACAAGTGCCGATACATATACAATAACATCTCTGAGAGTCCGTCCGATTCCTCCCCCCCCCTCCCCCCTGGGTTGCTGCTGTTGTCTTCTTCTTTTCCATTCCCTCTATCTTTCTGTGAGGTAGTCGACGAACGGTTGCCACCGCCTGGTGAACCCTTGAGCCGAACCCCTTAGTACGAACTTAATCCGTGCTAACTTTATAAACCCTGCCATGTCGTTTATCCAGGTCTCCACACCCGGGGGTTTGGCTTCCTTCCACGTTAACAATATCCTGCGCCGGGCTACTAGGGACGCAAAGGCCAAAACATCAGCCTCTCTCGCCTCCTGCACTCCCGGCTCTTCTGCAACCCCAAATATAGCCAACCCCCAGCTTGGTTCGACCTGGACCCCCACCACCTTCGAAAACACCTTTGCCACCCCCACCCAAAACCCCTGTAGTGCCGGGCATGACCAGAACATGTGGGTGTGATTCGCTGGGCTTTTCAAGCATCTCGCACACCTATCCTCTACCCCAAAAAATTTACTGAGCCGTGCTCCAGTCATATGCGCCCTGTGTAACACCTTAAGTTGTATCAGGCTTAGCCTGGCACACGAGGACGATGAGTTTACCCTACGTAGGACATCAGCCCACAGCCCCTCCTCAATCTCCTCCCCCAGGTCTTCTTCCCATTTCCCTTTCAGCTCACCTACCATGATCTCCCCCTCGTCCCTCATTTCCCTATATATGTCCGACACCTTACCATCCCCCACCCATGTCTCTGAGATCACTCTATCCTGCACCTCCTGCGTCGGGAGCTGCGGGAATTCCCTCACCTGTTGCCTCGCAAAAGCCCTCAGTTGCATATACCGAAATGCATTCCCTTGGAGCAACCCATATTTTTCCGTCAGCGCTCCCAGACTCTCAAACGTCCCATCTACGAACAGATCTCTCAATTGTACTACCCCTGCTCTTTGCCATGCTCCAAATCCCCCATCCATTCTCCCCGGAACAAACCTATGGTTATTTCTTATCGGGGACCGCACCGAGGCTCCCGTCTTTCCCCTATGCCGTCTCCACTGCCCCCAAATTTTCAATGTAGCCACCACCACTGGGCTTGTTGTGTATTTCTTACGTGAGAACGGCAACGGTGCCGTCACCATAGCTTGTAAGCTAGTCCCACTGCAGGACGCCCTCTCCAATCTCTTCCACACCGCTCCCTCCTCTTCTCCCATCCACTTACACACCATTGAAATATTGACGGCCCAGTAGTACTCACTTAGGCTCGGTAGTGCCAGCCCCCCCCTGTCCCTAGTACGCTGCAAAAATCCCCTCCTCACTCTCGGGGTCTTCCCGGCCCACACAAAACTCATAATACTCTTCTCGATTCTCTTGAAAAAAGCCTTCGTGACCACCACCGGGAGGCACTGAAACACAAAAAGGAATCTCGGGAGGACCACCATTTTAACCGCCTGCACCCTCCCTGCCAGTGACAGGGACACCATGTCCCATCTCTTAAAGTCCTCCTCCATCTGTTCCACCAACCGCGTTAAATTAAGCCTATGTAATGTACCCCAATTCTTGGCTATCTGGATCCCCAAGTACCGAAAGTCCCTTGTCACCTTCCTCAACGGTAAATCCTCTATCTCTCTGCTCTGTTCCCGTGGATGCACCACAAACAACTCACTTTTCCCCATGTTCAATTTATACCCTGAAAAATCCCCAAACTCCCCAAGTATCCGCATTATCTCTGGCATCCCCTCCACCGGGTCCGCCACATATAGCAACAAATCATCTGCATACAGAGATACCCGGTGTTCTTCTCCTCCCCTGAGTACTCCCCTCCACTTCCTGGAACCCCTCAATGCTATGGCCAGGGGCTCAATCGCCAGTGCAAACAATAACGGGGACAGAGGACATCCCTGCCTCGTCCCTCTATGGAGCCGAAAATAATCAGACCCCCGTCCATTCGTGACCACGCTCGCCATCGGGGCTCTATACAGCAACTGTACCCATCTGATATACCCATCTCCAAAGCCAAATCTCCTCAGCACCTCCCACAAATAATCCCACTCCACTCTATCAAATGCTTTCTCGGCATCCATCGCCACCACTATCTCCGCTTCCCCCTCTGGTGGGGGCATCATCATTACCCCTAGCAGCCTCCGTATATTTGTATTCAGCTGTCTCCCCTTCACAAACCCAGTTTGGTCCTCATGAACCACCCCCGGGACACAATCCTCTATCCTCGTTGCCATTACGTTGGCCAGAATCTTAGCGTCCACATTCAGGAGGGAAATAGGCCTATAGGACGCACATTGCAGCGGGTCTTTTTCCTTCTTTAGGAGGAGCGATATCGTTGCCTCTGACATGGTCGGGGGCAGCTGCCCCCTTTCCCTCGCCTCATTAAAGGATCTCATCAGTAGCGGGGCCAGCAAGTCCATATATTTCCTATAGAATTCAACTGGGAATCCGTCTGGCCCCGGGGCCTTCCCCGCCTGCATGCTCCCAATCCCTTTCACTACTTCCTCCGTCTCAATCTGTGCTCCCAGTCCCGCCCTCTCCTGCTCCTCCACCTTAGGAAATTCCAGCTGATCCAGAAAGCACATCATTCTCTCCTTCATCCGGGGGCTGAGCTTCATATAATCTTTCATAAAATGCCTTGAACACTCCATTCACTCTCTCCGCTCCCCGCTCCATCTCTCCCTCCTCATCTCTCACCCCCCCCCATCTCCCTCGCTGCTCCCCTTTTCCTCAGTTGGTGGGCCAGCAACCTGCTCGCCTTCTCCCCATATTCGTACTGTACACCCTGTGCCTTCCTCCATTGTGCCTCTGCAATACCCGTAGTCAACAAGTCAAATTCTACATGTAGCCTTTGCCTTTCCCTGTACAGTCCCTCCTCCGGTGCCTCCGCATATTGTCTGTCCACCCTCAGAAGTTCTTTCAGCAACCGCTCCCTTTCCCTACCCTCCTGCTTTCCTTTATGTGCCCTAATAGATATCAGCTCCCCCCTAACCACTGCCTTCAGCGCCTCCCAGACCACTCCCACCTGAACCTCCCCATTATCATTGAGTTCCAAGTACCTTTCAATACACCCCCTCACCCTTAAACACACACCCTCATCTGCCAATAATCCCATGTCCATTCTCCAGGGTGGACGCTGTTCTTTTTCCTTCCCTATCACCAGGTCCACCCAATGTGGAGCGTGATCCGAAATAGCTATAGCCGTGTACTCCGTCCCCGTCACCTTCGGGATCAGTGCCCTTCCCAAAACAAAAAAGTCTATCCGTGAATAAACTTTGTGGACATAGGAGAAAAACGAAAACTCCTTACTCCTAGGTCTACTAAATCTCCAGGGGTCTACTCCTCCCATCTGCTCCATAAAGTCCTTAAGCACCCTAGCTGCAACCGGCCTCCTTCCGGTCCTGGACCTCGATCTGTCCAGCCCTGGGTCCAGCACCGTATTAAAATCTCCACCCATTACCAACTTCCCCACCTCTAGGTCCGGGATACGTCCTAACATACGCCTCATAAAGTTGGCATCATCCCAGTTCGGGGCATATACGTTCACTAAGACCACCGCCTCCCCTTGCAATTTGCCACTCACCATCACGTATCTGCCCCCACTATCCGCCACTATGGTCTTTGCCTCAAACATTACCCGCTTCCCCACTAGTATAGCCACCCCCCTGTTTTTTGCGTCTAGCCCCGAATGAAACACCTGCCCCACCCATCCTTTGCATAGTCTGACCTGGTCTATCAGTTTCAGATGCGTCTCCTGCAGCATAACCACATCTGCCTTAAGTTTCTTTAGGTGTGCGAGTACCCGTGCCCTCTTTATCGGCCCGTTCAGCCCTCTCACATTCCACGTAATCAGCCGGGTTGGGGGGCTCTTTACCCCCCCCCCCTTGTCGACTAGCCATCTCCTTTTTCAATCCAGCTCCTCACCCGGTTCCCACGTAGCCGTATCTCCCCCCAACGGCGCCCTCCCGCCCCGACCACCCCGCCCCATACCAGCTCCCCCTTCTCCCCAGCAGCAGCAACCTAGTTAACCCCCCCCCCCCGCTAGATCCCTCACTAGCGTAATTGCACCCCCCATGTTGCTCCCAGAAGTCAGCAAACTCTGGCCGACCTCGGCTTCCCCCCGTGACCTCGGCTCCCACTGTGCGAGGCCCCCTCCTTCCTGCTTCCCTGTTCCCGCCATGATTACGATAGCGCGGAAACAAAGCCCGCACTTCCCATTTGGCCCCGCCCCCAATGGCCGGCGACCCCAGCTCCTCCTCCTCCCTCCCCCCTCCCCCACGACATGGGGAAGAGAGAAAAGTTACAGGGTCGCAGGATTAACAACTTGGGAAATCATCTCTTCCCCATTTTCCCCCTCTTCACCCCACATATTCGCCCCACCACTTTGTCCCAAACGTTCTTTTTCTAGCCCGCTTATTCCAGTTTCTCCTCGACAATAAATGTCCACGCCTCTTCTGCCGTTTCAAAGTAGTGGTGTTTCCCTTGATGTGTGACCCACAGTCTTGCCGGCTGCAGCATTCCAAATTTAACCTTCCTTTTGTGCAGCACCGCCTTGGCCCGATCAAAGCTTGCCCTCCTTCTCGCCACCTCCGCACTCCAATCTTGATATACGCGGATCACCGCGTTCTCCCACCTACTGCTCCGAGTTTTCTTTGCCCATCTGAGGACCATCTCTCTGTCCTTATATCGGAGAAATCTCACCACTATGGCTCGAGGAATTTCTCCAGCCCTCGGTCTTCGCGCCATAACTCGATAGGCTCCCTCCACCTCCAACGGGCCCGTCGGGGCCTCCGATCCCATTAACGAGTGCAGCATCGTGCTCACATATGCCCCGACGTCCGCCCCTTCTGCACCTTCGGGAAGACCAAGAATCCTTAAATTCTTCCTCCTCGCATTATCCTCCAGTCTTTCCACACACCTTTTGTGTTGTGCCTCGTGCATCTCTGTCTTCACCACCAGGTCCTGTATGTCGTCCTCGTTCTCAGCAGCCTTTGCCTTCACGACCCGAAGCTCCTGCTCCTGGGTCTTTTGCTCCTCCTTTAGCCCTTCAATCGCCTGTAATATCGGGGCCAACAGCTCCTTCTTCGTCTCCTTTTTAAGTTCTTCCACGCAACGCCGCAGGAACCCTTGTTGGTCAGGGCCCCATATTAAACTGCCTCCTTCCGACGCCATCTTGCTTTGTGCCTGCCTTCCTGGCCGCTGCTCTAGAGGATCCACCACAATCTGGCCACTTTCCTCTCCTTTTTCCATCCGTGTCCAGGGGGGATTCCCTTCTGGTTTACCACACAGTGTTTTTAGCCGTTAAAATTGCCGTTGGGGCTCCTATCAAGAGCCCAAAAGTCCTTTCCACCGGGAGCTGCCGAAACGTGCGACTTAGCTGGTCATCGCCGCACCTGGAAGTCCCAATTATGCCATTTTTAAGCATACTCTCAATCTCTTTGTTAACCTGTGCCAATTTTAAAGGGTTAAGTCTGTATGGATGTTGTTTGATCGGACAGCTTTTCCCACATCTACATCATGTATAGCCATTTTAGTACTTCCCAATTTATCTCCACAAACATGCCCATGTGATATCAATAACTCTTTCAGGTCAGTTCGTTTTTCCTCTGGATGGTAACTCAACAATTTATCCCAATTTTTAAGAATATCCTCGTTTTCCAATTTAATTTGAGATATGTCAAATTCACAGTCATCTGGATTTGGTTCGTCACTTTGAGATAGAATCATTAAACCCTCCTTTTTCTCTCCTTCCCTTTCAAAGTACCTTTTCAGCATATTCACATGACAAACTCGGTGAGTTTTCCTTCTGTCTGGTGTTTTTACCACATAATTTACCTCACTTAATTTACTTTCAATCTGATAAGGTCCACACAACCTTGCTTTTAAAGGCTCACCTGCCACTGGTAACAATACTTAAACTTTATCTCCACAGGCAAAACTACGAATTTTGGATTTCTTGTCCGCTACCCGTTTCACCACATTTTGTGCACCTTTTAAATGCTTTCTAGCCAATTCACCTGCTCTATTTAATCGTTCCCTAAAATTTGACACGTAATCTACGAATGTAATTTCTGATTTCTCACTCACCAATTTTTCCTTAATCAATTTAAGTGGTCCTCTTACGTCATGACCAAAAATTAGTTCAAAAGGACTAAATTTGGTTGACTCATTAGGTGCATCCCTAATTGCAAACAATACAAATGGAATTCCTTTATCCAATCCTCTGGATAATCGTGACATTAATCCCTCAACATTGTCTTTAATGTCTGATGCCACCTTTCTAACGCTCCCTGCGATTCTGGATGGTATGCAGTTGATTTAAATTGTTTTATTCCTAAGCTATCCATAACTTCTTTGAATAACCTTGAGGCAAAATATGATCCTTGATCCGATTGTATTTCTATGGGTAGTCCATATGTAGTAAAGAATTTAAGTAACTCCTCCACAATCTTTTTAGTTGTAATATTACGTACTGGAATGGCCTCTGGAAACCTAGTAGACAGATCCATTATCATCAAATTATATTGATTCCCACTTTTTGTTTTAGGAAGTGGTCCTTCGCAATCAATTAGGACCCTTGTAGAAGGTTCCTCAAATGCTGGAATGGGTATTAAGTGCACTGGTTTTATCACTGCTTGAGGTTTCCCTATCACTTGACATGTGTGACATGATTGACAAAATGTAACCACATCTTTATGTAGTCCAGGCCAATAAAAATGTTTCTGGATTTTAGCTTGAGTTTTCCTTATTCCCAAATGACCTCCCACTGGTACCTCATGTGCTACTCGCAACACCTTCTTTCAATACCCTACCGGCAATACTACTTGATGAACATCTGCCCACTTTTCATCCGCCTGCATATGTAAAGGTCTCCATTTTCTCTTCAAGACATCACTTTTACGGTAATAACACTCTTGTATACACTCAGATTCCTCTTTCATGTATGCTTTCCGATACATCCATTTTATTTCTATATCTTTTTGTTGTAACTCCGCCAATTTTCCTGAACTAAAAATATCCGCCTCATCCTCCACCTGTTCTTGTTCTATTTCAACCATCTGATCAAAAACCGTTTCTGATAATTGCACTTCAACTTCATCTTCACTCTTTGATTTCTCCTCTTGTCTTAACCTGTGATTTTGCGACATTGTTACTACAAAATCCGGAAAAATCCCAGGATATTCGTCCTTCAACACTTCAGTTGTCTGATTTTCCAATGGCTTATCAACCACCATAGGCATCACTCCCACCTGTGATCCAGCTATATCATTACCCAAGATAAACTGTATTCCTGGACAAGATAGTTTCTCTGTTACTCCTACTACCACTTCACCACTCTTCACTGGAATTTCCAACCTTACCTTATATAATTGAACACTACTCCTCTCACCCTGAATTCCACATATTACCACCTTCTCTGGCAACATTTTCACAAACTACATAACTGGGGCAGCACGGTAGCATAGTGGTTGGCACAATTGCTTCACAGCTCCAGGGTCCCAGGTTCGATTCCCAGCTTGGGTCACTGTCTGTGCGGAGTCTGCACATTCTCCCCGTGTGTGCGTGGGTTTCCTCTGGGTGCTCCGGTTTCCTCTCTGTCCAAAGATGTGCGGGTTAGGTGGATTGGCCATGATAAATTGTCCTTAGTGTCCAAAATTGCCCTTAGTGTTGGGTGGGGCTACTGGGTAATGGGGATAGGGTGGAGGTGTGGGCTTGGGTAGGGTGCTCTTTCCAAGAGGCAGTGCAGACTCGATGGGCCAAACGGCCTCCTTCTGCACTGTAAAGTCTATGAAAAAAACTCCTCATCTCTTACCATTAAACTTGACACAATTCACACCTCTTTAACCTGGGGTTACCCATCTCTGGATCTGTAAAGGTTTAATCACCTGCTAATGGTCGCATTCCAAGCATTGTTTGGCATCTTTGAATTTGTCTATATATGTGTTTCTGGAACATACCTCTTCATTCACCCGAGGAAGGAGCAGCGCTCCGAAAGCTAGTGACATCGAAACAAACCTGTTGGACTTTAACCTGGTGTTGTAAGATTTCGTACTGTGGTTACCATTAAAGATTAACTAGCTCCCGTATCTCTTAAAATTGTGACTTATTTACCTGCCCCTCCTGATACACATGAGTAAACTTTACCTACACAAGTAAATTCTTTAAAGAAATCTGGCACCTTCTTATCACTCACCTCTTGATCAGGCTGTGCAATCTTTTGCCCCTCCTTCACTTCACTTGAGCTTTCCTTTACCACTTTAACAAACCCCATTGTCTTATCCTGTTTTACCACATCAGCCTTCCCAGTGCTTTTCTTCAACTACCAACACTGTGACTTGACATGGCCTTGTTTATTACAGTGAAAACATTTGAAACTTTTCATTTCTTTTCCACCCTCCTGGATTTATTTTTTAATCTGAGGTACACTCTCCTTATTATCTCCCATCAGATCACCTTTACCTTTACCACTTGAGTATTTCTCATGTTCCCAGTTTCTATCCCTCACAGGCTGAAACTGATGTCGGAAACCAAGCGTTGATTTATGAACTAATTCATAATCATCTGCCATTTCTGCTGCTAACCTCGCAGTTTTAACCCTCTGCTCTTCCACATGAGTTCTCACTACATAAGGAATTGAATTTTTAAACTCCTCCAAAAGTATAATTTCTCTGAGAGCTTCATACGTTTGGTGTATCTTCAAAGCCCTTATCCACCTATCAAAATTACTCTGTTTGATCCTTTCAAACTCCATGTATGTTTGACCAAATACTTTCCTTAAATTTCTAAACCTTTGTCTGTTGGCTTCAGGCACTAGTTCATTTGCACCCAAGATGGATTTTTTCACCTCCTCATACGACTCAGATACCTCCTCTGGTAGTGATGCAAACACTTCACTAGCCCTACCTACCAACTTTCTTTGAATCAGTAATACCCACATGTCCTGTGGCCATTTCATTTGTTTAGCCACCTTCTCAAATGAAATGAAAAAGACTTCCACCTCCTTCTCATCAATCCTTTGCAATGCTTGGATATATTTAAATAGATCCCCACCAAACCTTTGACGCTCTTTCTCACTATCCTCATCACTATCATCCAACTGTACGTTTCCCTTTACGTCTGCCACTGACTGTTTCATGGCCATTTTCTGAAGGTCAAACTCTCTCACTTTATCTTTTTCCCTGATCTGTATCTCCCTTTCTCTTTCCTTTTGTACTGCTAAGGCTATTCTTTTTTTCTCCTTTCCTCTCTCTCCTTTTCTTTTTCCTCTCTCTCTCTCTTTCCTTTTCCTCCCTATCTCTTTCTCTTTCTTTTTCCGCTCTCTCTCTTTCGTATTCAAGCTGCTTTAATTCTTTCTCATGTTCCATTTGTTTAATTTGCAATTGAATTTTTGCCATTTCCAATGAGCCAAACTGCATCTCAGGCAACTTCAAATGCTTAGCCACCGCCATAATTACCTCCTCTTTTCGCATTTTGTCAGGTAATGTTAACTGCAATGTTTTTGACAAATCTAACAGTCTGCTTTTAGTCTCTGTCCGTAAGGTACTGTGTGTGACCGTCTCCACCCCCATAACAATTATGAACCTCTGAAAGAGCCATTGTCCACAACACACTCCCTACTTAAACTAAAATACCACACCTGAAAAGCAACCACAATATGCTCACCCCTCACTGTCTTTAAGTTCACTGAGCCAATCCAATCGATAAACTTTTATCCTGGACAAGCCCCCAATTTGTTATGGGCCAGGGATTAGAGAACCCCAAAGTGTATCATGGAGTTCACCTGATCCACAACTTTTAATAGATTGTGGTATGGGGAGCACACGACCCACTCTACAGGTATGGTACAGCAGAAATGGAAAAGTATTTTTTAAAACAAAACCATGTTTATTCTATGAACTCAAGTTAACCTTTTTAAGACACACAGTGAACATCTTAGCAATCATTAATTCAAATACAACCCCCAAAGATTACAACACTAAGTAAACCTTTGAGCTTTCGTTTTAACATCCATAAGACTTAAAACACCTTTTACCAGAAGCACATTAGGTTAAAGTCACTACTGTTATTAGTTTTAAATCACCAGGGTTGATTTACAGTCTTTAGATTACAGAGAGAGATTCATACACCTTCTGGCTGTGACTGCAGCTATCCAGCTCTGAAAACGAAACAAAAACACACACTGCAGTCTGCTCAAAAACGAAAGTAAAAAGTTGACAGACAGCCCAGCTCCACCCACTCTCTGACATCACTGCAGTAGTAAACACCCATTTATAAACACCCATTTCTTCAAGGTACTCTCACATGACACTGACCCCAGCCGGAGAGAGAACACCTGTGGTGATCATCTCCCTAGACGCAGAAAAGGCCTTCAATAGAGACGAGTGGAAGTACCTATTTGAGGTACTAGAGCTTGAGTTACTAGTTTGGGCTAGAGACAGGGTTCACCTCAGGATGAAGTTCTTGTACAACACCCCAAGGTGAGCATTTGGACCAATACCACGAGCTCTGAATACTTCCAGTTACACAGGGGCACCAGGCAGGGATGCCATGCCCACTGTCCCTGCTCCTGTTCACCTTGGCAATTGAACCCCTGGTGATCACCCTGCGAGAGACTGGAAGGGCATCCAAAGAGGAGACAGAGGGCACAAAGTCTCACTCTATGCAGATGTCCTGCTCCTCTACATCTCCGACCTGCAGAACGGCTTGAAGGAAGTCATGAAGCTCCTGGAAGAGTTTGGGGCCTTCTGGGGTTACAAACTAAACTTGGGCAAGAGCAAAGTATTCCTGGTGAACCCGAATGGGGAGGTACAGAGCTGGAGGATTTACTATTCAAACTAGCCCAAAACAAATTCTGCTACCTGGGGATCCAGATAGCCCAAAACTGGTCACAGATCCGCAAGTGGAATCTGACCAGCCTGACGGAGGAAATTAAAAAGGACTTACAGAAATGGGATGCACTCCCGCTCTCCCTGGCGGGGAGGGAACAGACAGTCAAGATGAGCGTACTACCAAGGTTCCTCTTCCTGTTTCGGTCCATTCCGATCTTCATCCCCAAAGCCTTTTTCCAAGGAATAGATAAAATAATTATGGTGTTTGTTTGTGTGTGTGGGGGGGGGGGGGGGGGGGGGGGGGGGGAAGGGGGAAGGGAAGGGGGGAAGGGAAGAAGAATCCAAGAATCCCCAAGACTGCACTGCAGAGGAGAAGAAACATGGGTGGCCTCGCCCTTCTGAACCTGCAATACTCCCAGTGGGCAGCCACATCCGAGAGGGTGAGGGGATGGGGGAGCCCGGCAAGGAATGGGTGAAAATGGAGGAGTCCTCCTGAATGGGAACGACCCTCCGAGCCCTAGCGAAGACAGTGCCCCCCCCCCCACCCCTCCTCCTCCTTGCCCACCCCGGCAAAGTACACATCCATCCCAGTGGTGGTCGCTATGTTTAAAACCCTGGAACCATATGAGACAACACTTTGGCTTAATCGAGGTGTGTCGATCATGGCCACAAGCCATGCTAGACGCCACTTTTAAGAAGTGGAGACAGGACAGGGGGACGCTAGCGATCAGGGACTTCTACATGGGGATAGACTCGCAACCCTGGACGAGCTGATGGAGAGACTGGAGCGACTGAATGGACAGGAGCTCCGGCATTTACAAGTCAAAATCTTTCTCCGCAAGGAAGGACAAGGTACCCTAGGGTCCCGAGAGAGACAATGTTGGAGGAATTGCTGGACACAGACAGTATGGAGAAAGGGAACTGTGGGGATATTTACAGATGACTTTTAGAAAGGGCGAGAACGCCACTAGATGGAGCAAGGCAGAAGTGGGAGGATGAAATAGGGACGGAAGCAGGGTAGGGACTCTGGAGTGAAGCACTGAGCAGGGACAACTCCACCTCCTCTTGCGCAAAGCTAAGCCTTATGCAGTTTAAAGTGGTGCACAGAGCACACATAGTCTGAACCCGAATGTGTAGGTTCTTCCCAGAGCTGGAGGACAAGTGTGAACGGTGCCATGGAGGCCCGGCCAACCTAGCCCACATGTTTTGGGCCTGCCCCAGACCTATCAGGTTCTGGACAGCCTTCTTCGAGGCAATGTCCAAAGGTTTGGGAGTGAAGATGGAGCCTTGCCCAAGAGTGACAGTCTTCGGGTGTAGGACCAGCCAGAAATACATATGGGGAAGGGGGCCAACGCCCTTGCTTTTGCTTCCTGAATCGCATGCTTGGCTGGCGATCAGCAGCACCACCCACAGCTGCAGACTGACTGGCAGACCTGTCGGAATTTCTCCACCTGGACAATATCAAATACACCATCCGAGAGCAGGACGAGAGCTTCCACAAAGCGTGGGGTAATTCATCAGCCTGTCCTAAGACCTGTTAGAGGCCAATAGCGGATAGGAAGGGAGGGAGGGGCGGGGGACCAATGAGGGCAGACAGGACCACACGGAGCAGATAGGAACAAAAGGGGGGGAGAGGCTGCAAAGGAATCCAGGGAAATATCAGGAGGGGACTCAGAAAAAGACTGAGGGGGCCAGAGCCCTCCCAACAACGCCAATCGGGGCAACAGCAACAAACACAAAACAAAAGAGAGCCTACATCATCTACGATGGAAGAAAGGGCCCAAGATGGTGTCCGAATAACAACAAGTGGAGGGGGAGCAAGGGAGGGGGAGGGAGGGCAGATGAAAGGGGAGCATGTAAATTGTACATAAGAACCGTCTTACTCACCTATTGTATAGTGTACAGATGTAAAATTCAATCAAAATCGATATTTTTAAAAGTTAGTTTTGTTCTTTAGTAAGGAAACCTGATGTAGGGATTTCCCCAGGATTTTTACAAGTTAGTTTGTTGCATTCTTTTCAATTGTAAATCCTGCCAGAATTATTGAACTTTTACGGTGCGTGATCCTGCCTGCCTAATCAGCAACACATGGTGCGACAGTCTCTGCAAATCATTCACTGTCCACGCAGGAGGCAAAATTTCACAATTAAGTGGGTTGTCAGCAAAACTGAGCATCTGCATATTTAGTCAACTGTAAAACCAAACATTTCTTTGGTACATAAACCTTTTTGGCATTTGAATGGGAATTTGAATTTAACCTAATCTCAAAGCCATCATGCATGTCCTGTGCTGATGTGCTGCATTGTTGAAGGTAAGCCCACATTGCATTGTACTAGCCACAGCCCAGAAGAAGGTTCATTAGAATGGTTTCAGTTCTCAACTATTTGAATTGAACATTTGCATCTGGTCCCCATCATTTAATGAAAATCGACGTTACTGTTGATTCCAATCAGTTTAATAGTTCTGAAAGTAACCTTTCCATGATTTTTCTGCCTTGTATTCTAATCACTGGGACACTTTCCCTTTGCATTTTTAACAGTTTTTTTTTCAAAGAAATGTTCAAACAATCCACACTCTCAATAGTTAATGCACACACTCATTGTAACTTTCATCCTAACCAATGTATCATTGAATTTTAAAAATTATTTTTTATGCAGCGATGAGTTATGAGCTGGAGTGCACCACCTGAACGGGTAGTGGGAAATAATTCACAAGTAACTTGGATAATTGGTTAAAGAGTTGAGAAAGGAAATAGTGCGAATTATAGGTAGCACTTTCAAAGGGCAGGCAGACACACGATGGATCGAATTCACACTGCCTGTGCTGCACCATTCTATGACTTTGTCCAAATAACTTAAAACTATTTTGAGGTAAATTGTACAGTCAGAATTAGTAAGTCTGCTTCCGGTGGCGGCTATGAAGGAGTAAGTCACACATTTGGTGGCTCCCGTTCTGGTCGGACTTTTGGAACTTTCACCCGATTTTCTACCAGACTTGAACTGTAAAACTGAAGACAGAGGCAATTGTGTACTGAATTCCCACTTCGGTGCATGGAGAGAAGGACTAGAAGTGTTCGTAAGGGCAGAAACAAAAAGACAAGAAGGCTTGGGCTGTAGCTGCAGCAGAAGACAGCATGGCGGAGGTTCGGACCTCGGGCTTGTCGATCCAGCAGTCTATGGAGCAGCTGATGCAAGTCATTCAGGAAGGAAATTGGACAGTAGCTTGGACCCGATAAAAGAGTCGATTGAGCGGTTGGAGCATAGATTGGACGCCCAAGATCGGGCGATCCAGAAGGTGGAGAAGGCGCTGGCTGAGCAGGAGGAACATCAGACTGCGGTGGAGCTGGAGGTGGGGATGCTGAGGGACCAGCAGAAGAAGCGCCTGGAGAAGGTGGAGGACCTTGAAACTAGGTCCCGCCAGCAGAACCCAAGAAGCGTTGGGCTCCCGGAGGGGTCCAAAGGAACGGACGCTGGGGCATACATTGCAGACATGTTTGTGAAGCTGCTGGGGGATGGGGCATTCTCCCGGCCCTTGGAGGTAGATAGGGCTCACAGAGCACACGCGAGGAAGCTTCGAATGGGAGACCCCCCCCCGAGGGCAATGGTGGTGAGATTCCATGGGTTCTCGGATAAGGAGCGCATTTTACAGTGGGCCAAGCAGACACGGAGCTGTAAATGGGACAATTGCATCCTGCATGTTTACCAGGACCTGAGTGTAGAGGTGGCCAGGAGGAGAGCAGGCTTCAACCAGATCAGGTCGATCCTTTTTAAGAAAAAGGTGAAGTTTGGACTGTTATACCCAGCCCATCTCTGGATCACGCTTGAGGATCAGCACTTCTACTTCGAGCCGCCTGAGGACAGCTTGGACTTTGCGAAAAAGAAAGGGCCGGCGAAGGACTGAACTTTTGAACTTGGCTGCAACGTTCATGTTTTGGGGTTTTTTCTTTTTGTTTCTCTGTGTTTGTAAAAAGTTTCTTGTTTTGTGTTTTATGGAAGATGTTTGTGATGCTGTTAGCATTGATTTGGAACCAGCAGTAGAGCTGAGTGAGTTAAGGTTTTCATTTGCACTGTTGGGGGATGGAGGTGTGCTTGTTTATGATCTTGGTGTTTTTTCTGTTGGGCAGTTGTGTGGGGATTGTTTGATGCTGGAGTTTGTTTGTATGAGCGGTGGGGAGAGTGGGGAGGGAACAATAGGTGGGAAACTATCTGGCACCGGGGATTGGGGCGACCAAGCTAGCTGGGCGAGCTAGGTTTCGGAAGCGCAGTGGGGGGGGGGTGCATATGTTTTGTTTGGTAGAGGGGTTGGGTTACAGGGTGTTGTCACTAGGGGGGAGGGGGGATGAATGTTCTGCTGACAAAGGAAGGATTTGAGCTGAGGGACAGAGAGGAGGTTGGGGGCTATCTGGGGATGGACCGGTGGAGGCGCGGAGCACGGCTGGAGGTGGGCCTAAAAACAGGGGATGGCTGATTGGCGGAGGGGGGGGGCAATGAGCCCCCAACTAGGCTGATCACCTGGAATGTTCGGGGGTTAAATGGACCGGTCAAAAGGGCTCGTGTGTTCGCGCATCTTAGGGGATTGAAGGCGGACGTGATAATGTTGCAGGAGACGCATCTTAGAGTAACGGACCAGGTTAGACTGAGGAAAGGCTGGGTCAGTCAGATCTTTCACACGGGATTAGATTCAAAGATTAGAGGAGTCACGATCCTGATCAATAAGCGGGTGGTGTTTGAGGCGGTAGAACAGTCTCGGACGTGGGAGGTCAGTACATTGTGGTCAGTGGGAAGCTAGAGGGGGAGCAGGTGGTATGAGTAAATGTGTATGCGCCAAATTGGGATGATGTGGAGTTTACAAAGAGGATGCTGGGGAAGATACCGGACCTGGACTCGCACAGGTTAGTCATGGGAGCGGACTTCAACACAGTTATGGACCCTGGCAAAGGAGCTAGAGGGTTCATGGAGCAGATGGGGTGGGGGGATCCATGGAGGTTTTGGCAGCCAAGAGTGAAGGAGTTCTCCTTCTACTCACACGTGAATAAAGTGTACTCCCGGATTGATTTCTTTATTTTGAGCAGGACCTTACTGGCAGTGGTGCTGGACATGGGGTACTCGGCGATTACAATCTCAGACCATGCTCCGCACTGGATTGACCTGCAGGTTAGTAAAGACAGTAACCAGCGCCCGCACTGGAGGTTGGTTGTGGGACTTTTGGCGGATGAAGAGGTGTGCGAGCGGCTGAGGAAATGTATTCAGAGCTACCTGCAGGTCAGTGACACGGGGGATATTTCAGTAGTGGTGGTGTGCGAAGCACTGAAGGCGGTGGTCAGGGGGGAGCTGATCTCGATCCGGGCCCAAAGGGAGAAGGCGGACAGGGCGGAGACGGACTGACTGGTAAAGGAGATACTACAGATTGATATGAGGTACGTGGAGACCCCAGAGGTAGGGCTTTTAAGGGAATGGCGGAGGTTACAGGCGGAGTTTAGCTTGCTGACCACGGAGGGCGGTAGAGCAACTGAGAGAGGTAAGCGGGGCAATCTACGAACATGGAGAGAAGACCAGCAGAATGCTTGCACAGCAGCTTAGAAAGCGGGAGGCAGCCAGGGAGACAGGGAAAGTAAAGGACGGAGGTGGGAACTTGGTTGGTGATTCAGTAGGGGTGAATAAGGTGTTTAGGGATTTCTACAGCAGGCTGTACAGGTCGGAACCCCCTATGGGGCCGGAGGGGATGAGGCACTTCTTGGAGGGGCTGAATCTCCCAAAGGTGGACGGGGAGCGGGTAGAAGGGCTGGGGCTCCGATCAGGTTGGAAGAGATAGCGGAGGGTCTGAAGGCCATGCAGTCGGGTAAAGCCCCGGGGCCGGACGGGTACCCAATGGAGTTTTATAAAACGTTCTCTGGGATATTGGGGCCGGTGTTGATGAGGATGTTCAATGAGGCAAGGGAAAGAGGGGTGCTGCCCCCGACAATGTCGCAGGCAATGATTTCGCTGATTCTTAAGCGGGTCAAGAACCCGGAGCTCTGTGGGTCCTACAGGCCGATATCCCTGTTAAATGCGGATGCCAACTTGCTGGCCAAAATCTTGTCCTCCAGGATTGAGGATTGTGTTCCGGACTTTATTGGGGAGGATCAGATGGGGTTTGTTAAGGGCAGGCAGTTGGTGGCCAATGTAAGAAAGCTGTTAAATGTGATCATGATGCCCCCGGATGGTAGAGAGGTGGAGGTAGTGATCGCAATGGATGCAGAAAAGTCTTTTGATCGGATAGAATGGGACTATCTGTGGGAGGTGATGGAACGATTCGGATTCGGGCTGGGCTTTATCGACTGGGTCAGGTTGCTGTATCAGGCTCCTGTGGCAAGTGTACGGACGGATAGGACTACATCGGACTATTTTAGACTGCACCGAGGGACGAGACAGGGATGCCCCCTCTCCCCACTGTTGTTTGCGCTGGCTATAGAGCCGTTGGCAATTGCTCTGAGAGCCTCGAGGAGTTGGAGAGGACTGGTCTGCGGGGGGGGGGGGGGGGGGGGGGGGGGAAGCACAGGGTTCCGCTCTATGCGGATGACCTGCTTCTATATGTTTCGGACCCAATAGAGGGGATGGAAGAAATCATGAGGGCTTTCGGGGAATTTGGCAGGTTTTCGGGGTAAAAGTTAAATATAGGAAAGAGTGAGATGTTTGTGGTCCAGGCGAGGGGACAGGAGAGGCGACTGGGAGAGCTGCCGTTTAGGTTAGTAAAGGGAAACTTTAGGTACCTAGGTATCCAAGTGGCGCGGGAATGGGGCCGGCTGCATAAATTAAATCTGGCCCGGCTGGTGGACCAAATGAAGGACGATTTTCAGAGATGGGACGCGCTTCCGTTGTCTCTGGCTGGGAGGGTGCAAACGGTGAAGATGGCGGTCCTCCCGAGATTTCTATTTGTATTTCAGTGTCTCCCCATCTTTATTCCGCGGTCCTTTTTTAAGCGGGTCAACAGAGTGATCACGGGCTTTGTCTGGGCGGGCAAGACCCCGCGAGTAAGGAAGATAATGTTTGAGCGGAGTCGGGGTGAGGGCGGGCTGGCGCCGCCAAATTTTAGCAACTATTACTGGGCGGCTAATATAGCCATGATCAGGAAGTGGGTGGTGGGGGAGGGGTCGGCATGGGTGCACATGGAGGTGGCTTCACGTAAGGGCACCAGTTTGGGGACGTTGGTAACTGCGCCTCTGCCATTCCCGCCGGCACAGTACTCCACCAGTCCAGTGGTGGTGGCGGCCCTGAGAGTTTGGGGCCAGTGGAGGCGGCATGTGGGAGCATCGGTTTGACCCCAATCTGGGATAATCACCGGTATGCCCAGGGGAGTATGGACGGGGGGGGGGGGGTTATGGCGGAGAGCAGGGATTGAGAGGATGGGGGATATGTTCATAGAGGGGAGCTTTCCGAGTGTGAGGGCGTTGGAGGAAAAGTTTGGGTTGGTGAGGGGAAATGAATTCATGAATCTGCAGGTGCGGGTCTTCCTTCGTAAACAGGTGTCAACCTTCCCGCTCTTACCGCTAAGGAGGATTCAGGACAGGGTAGTTTCCATAGGATGGGTAGGAGCAGGGAGCGTCTCGGACATTTACAAGCAACTTATGGGGTCAGAGGAGACGCAGACCGAGGAGCTGAAGCGCAAGTGGGAGGAGGAGCTGGGAGGTGAGATAGAGGATGGTCTATGGGCAGAGGCATTGAGTAGAGTCAACGCGTCCGCAACATGTGCCAGGCTCAGCCTGATACAATTTAAGGTTGTTCACCGGGCTCACATGACAGTGGCCTGAATGAGCAGATTCTTTGGGTTGAGGACAGGTGCACAAAATGTGCGGGAGGACCAGTGAACCATGTCCACATGTTCTGGGCATGTCCAAAGCTTAGGGGATTTTGGCAGGGGTTTGCAGATGTCATGTCCACGGTGTTAAAGACAAGGGTGGCGCTGAGTCCAGAGGTGGCGATTTTCGGGGTGTCAGAAGACCCGGGAATCCAGGATGAGAAAGAGGCAGATGTTCTGGCCTTTGCTTCTCTGCTAGCCCGGAGACGGATACTATTAGCTTGGAGCGACTCAAAGCCCCCGAAATCGGAGACCTGGCTATCGGACATGGCTAGCTTTCTCTGTTTGGAGAAAATCAAGTTCGCCTTGAGAGGGTCACTGTTCGGGGTCACCCGGAGGTGGCAACTGTTCGTCGACTTCTTTGCGGGAAATTAATCGTCAGCAGACCGGGGGGTGGGGGGAGTAGCTTAGATCAGAGTAGGGGGTCAATAAGGGTGGATCTGTACGATGGCTTTTGCACTATGTTTATTGTTTCATGTATATTGTTTATTTTGTTGTTGTTACTATACCGAAAATACAACAATTAAATGTTTCTTTAAAAAAAAATTAGTAAGTCCGTTTTTTTAAAGCTAGAAATCAGCTGCCTGCAATGATATCTTATTTTGCTTTTGAAATAGTGCAAGTATTGCTTTAAATTATTGAAAGCTTGTAACTGTGCTGTGTTTTTCCTTCTTAGCTTCTCTGAAGCACTTATCACAGTCGATCACTTCATTCTCCTTCATTGTCCCTCCTCTGGTTTCCAGCTCATTATCTCCATCCTTTTTGTGTCATCGTCCCCCAAGGCCTTCATTTGGCTGATTCACTACATTTTACACTGCAGGTTTGTGTTTTCAGTATGGGGAGATTTTCAGTGTGTGCTGATGAAGACATTTAAGTTTTATCCCATCCAAATCTAGCCCCGTCAAGAGTTGGAGCTCCCGTCAAGGAGGACCCTCCCCGAACCTGCTGGGAGGCTGCCAGCGTTCACCTGCTGATCTTCCCCACATGGTAGTTGGCCAACCTGGCACATGGCAAAATGCCTACCGGGTGTTTGAGGGGGGGGGGGGGGGGGGGGGGGGGGGCAGGGGGGGAGCAGGTAGGCATCAGGTTCCCCTCCCAATGCCTTGCTCCACCCGATGGGTTGGGGAAATTTTAATCCTATATGTCAGCAAAACCTAGAGCCTTTGGGAGAAATTTGGGTAGGTTTAAAAATAAATAAGTATCACAACGAACTGCCATTTGTCTGTGAAGCCCAGAAAGACCATAACAATCTACTTGATTATTGATTACTTATTTATATCGCTGAAGGCATTATGTGCATAGATAGGCAAAAGTAAACTAAATATTCACTGACAGAGGGGCAAAAGCTGAATACAATTCACTGATACATATTTTAACAAGCATTACATGTGTCTTCCACTTGTCAGCAAATTGAAAACTGATTTGCCAAATACTTTCATTGAAAAACAGGGTGGCCCGATGATGCAGTGATTACTGGGGAATGTTGAGGAACTGGGTTTCATCCTGCCCGGGTCATTGACATTCTTCCAGTGTCTGTGTCCCCACACCCCAAAGGTGTGCAGGTTCGGTGGATTGGCCACACCAAGTTGCCCCTTTATTGGAAAAGAAATTAGGTACTCTTTTTTTAAATAAAGAAAATGGGGGGAAAAAACTTTTAATTGAAAAACTATGGATTTGATTCTTCCGCCGCGCCCGCCACAAGATCGCCACGGACGGAATCAGGCCATGGAAAGGTCCATTGACTTTGGACAGGAATTTCCGGTCATAGGTGGATGCGGCCGAAGAATCCCGCCTTCTATTTTTATAGTGAGTTATGACGACTGTGTGTGGTTGTAGCTTCCCCTGGTGGCTGAATTCTGCATTGCACTGGAAAATGAAGGCTTTGTTCATTTAACCGTGTAACACATTTAATCACATGAGAACAGGAGTAGACCATGAAGCCTCTTTATGATCATGACTGATCTGTGGCCTAACTCCATGTTCCCACCTTGGCTAACATCTGTTTATACCTTTGATTAACAAAAATCTATTCATCTCAGTTTTTAATCTAGCAACAATTGCCATTCGTGGAAGACAGTTCTGCATGGAAAAGTGTCTCCTAATTTCCCCCCTGAAAGGTCTGGCTCTACTATTTATACTATGTTTACTAGTCCTCGGATCAACAACCATCAGAAATAGTTTTATCGCTGTTTACATTCTCGGTTCCCACATTCTGTGTTTCAGACTGTGGTATTTTTAAAGGATAGGCCTTGCAGACCATGAAGGTACAAAGAAACAAGAGCTTTGTTGGAAAGGTGTTTTCTCACAGGCTGCTAGATTAGACTGACTTAGTCAGCCCAAATGCTGACACCATCGGTACATCACAAAGTGACCTTGTTCCAACTAGGAACAAACATGAATACACAACACTTTCCTCCACCTTTATATTGGAGGTTCCTGCAATCGAACACAATATAATGTTAACAATATGAGCAATTAGTAAATGCAATAGTCAATGAGGAAGACATTTCAGAGGACATTGATTTCTGTGTGATTGTTGGCAAACCTGAGGTATCTGCTTTTCATTTTTACTGCAACCGTTGGTGTTTTTAGTTTAGTATGGATGTCATCCATGGTTATCTCATCTGGAGTCCGCGTTGCATTCACAGGTTCACTCGGTGTTGAAGTGTCCTCAACAGGTGTATTGTCTTCCACAGTTGTTTCTGGTATTGTCAGATTCTCAGGAATGTGCAGGGTCACTTGGCACAGTTTGTTGCGGACTCTCGGTTGACTCTCTCTCTGGAAAACTAGTTTCAGTTGCTAAAAGGTGATCTGCGTGTCCCCTCCACACTATATCATTCCGAGTTTGAACATTGTCGGAGACCGATCCTGTCTGTGCTAAGATGATGGCAGGTATCCATTTCTTACTGGTTCTTTCGCATACTCCTGAACTTTCTGGAAAAATATGGCGTTTAGTCCTTGTGGTAGTCTGTGTAGAGGTATTACGGTACCTGGTAATGCTGGAACACCATTGGTAGATATTGTATGTTTCCTATTGGTCAAGCTGTATAGTAGCTCCGCACTGCAAGGCGGGGTATAAGAGCCCGTGCCGCCCCAGCAGCCTTCATTCTGTACCTGAGCTGCTGGGGGAAACATCTAGCTTATTAAAGCCTTCAGTTGGATTACAACCTCGCTTTATTGGTCGTTGATCATGCATCAATTTAATAAGCTAGATTTAAAAGGATGGAGCTCCGAATCAAGCCGGAGTGTCTGCGACTCAGCCCCCACGCGGCGAACTCTGCGGCAATCTTCAAGCACTGGCTGGCGTGTTTTAAAGGATATCTCGGAACGGCCAAAAACACACCCACGAGAGAACAGAAAATGCAAGTCCTGCACTCGAGGGTGAGCCCGGAAATTTACACCCTCATCGAGGACGCGGAAGACTTCGATGCAGCAATAGAGCTGCTAAAAGGACATTATATTCGCCCGGTAAACCAGGTCTACGTCCGACATCTGCTAGCAACGAGGCGACAAATCCCTGGGGAATCGCTGGAAGAATTCTACCGTGCGCTCCTGGTGTTGGGGAGAAACTGCAGCTGCCCGCAAGTTTCGGCGAGCGACCACACAGAACTCTTGATCCGGGACGCTTTCGTGGCAGGTATGCTGTCCTCCGAAATCCGCCAGCGATTGCTGGAAAAAGACACCCTAGGCCTCAAGGAGGCACTGGCCCTTGCAGGTTCCCTGGATGTGGCCTCCAGAAACGCCCGCGCTTACATTCCCGTCCGCGCGGCAGCACCCTGGGCAGCGTGGAACATCTCCGCAGCCGACCCCGAGGCATCCCCCATCCCCCCCACAAGCTGGTGCTGCAAAGCAGCCTGGCAACCCCGGGGGGCCCCGCTGCTACTTTTGCGGGCAGGCCAAGCACCCCTCGCACCGCTGCCCGGCCCGCGCATCCACCTGCAAGGGAAGCGGTAAAAAGGGCCACTTCGGGGTGGTATGCCAGGCCTGTGCGGTCGCCACGGTCTCCGGCGGCGAATGTGGACCGCCACCACAAACCTCTCCATGGTTCCCATGCGGCCAGCGGGCGCCGCCATCTTGTCCCACGGATGCCACTTTCGATGGACGGGCGCCGCCATTTTGTGCACGCCCAGCCATGTGCGACCAATGGGACCCGCCATCTTGGATGGACTCCCAGGACCCCAGCTCGGCTGACCGCACACCGCCCGAAGAGAACACTCAACTGCTGAGATTAGCCTTGGTGACCCTGGATCAGTCCTAGCCTTGAACACGCTCAACTGCGACAACAACAGTACTAATCAACGGGCACGAGACATCCTGCTTAATCGACTCTGGGAGCACGGAGAGCTTCATACATCCCGACACGGTAAGGTGCTGTTCTCTCCTCGTCCACCCCGTTAATCAAAAAAATCTCCCTGGCCTCCGGTTCCCACTCAGTAGAGATAAAGGGGTTTTATGTCGCAAACCTCACAGTCCAGGGAAGGGAGTTTAAAAATTACCGGCTCTACGTCCTTCCCCACCTCTGCGCGGCCACACTCCTAGGTTTAGACTTCCAGTGTAATCTCCAAAGTCTAACTTTCAAATTCGGCGGCCCTATACCCCCCCTCACTGTCTGCGGCCTCGCAACCCTTAAGGTCAATCCGTCTTCCCTGTTTGCGAACCTCACCCCGGATTGCAAACCCGTCGCCACCAGGAGCAGACAGTACAGTGCCCAGGATCGGATCTTTATTAGGTCAGAGGTCCAAAGGCTACTGAGGGAAGGAGTCATTGAAGCTAGCAACAGTTCCTGGAGAGCTCAAGTAGTGGTGGTAAAGACCGGGGAGAAGCATAGGATGGTCATCGACTACAGTCAGACCATCAACAGGTTTACGCAGCTGGACGCGTACCCTCTCCCCCGCATATCCGACCTGGTAAACAGGATCGCGCATTACAAGGTCTTCTCCACGGTGGATCTTAAGTCCGCCTACCACCAGCTCCCCATCCGCACTAGTGACCGCAAATACACTGCCTTTGAGGCAGACGGGCGGCTCTATCACTTCTTAAGGGTTCTCTTCGGTGTCACCAATGGGGTCTCGGTCTTCCAGCACGAGATGGACCAAATGGTTGACCGGTACGGTTTATGGGCAACATTCCCGTATCTCGATAATGTCACCATCTGCGGCCACGACCAGCAGGACCATGACACCAACCTCCGAAAATTCCTCCAGATCGCAAAGATCCTTAACCTTACATACAACAAGGATAAATGTGTGTTTAGCACCTACCGCCTAGCCATCCTCGGCTACGTAGTGCGAAATGGAGTTATAGGCCCCGACCCTCAACGCATGCGCCCTCTTATGGAGTTCCCCCTCCCTCACTGCTCTAAGGCCCTGAAGCGCTGCCTCGGGTTTTCCTCGTACTATGCCCAGTGGATCCCCAACTATGCGGACAAGGCCCGTCCCCTAATCCAATCCACAGCTTTTCCCCTGTCGATAGAGGCCCGCCAGGCCTTCAGCCGCATCAAAGCAGACATTGCAAAGGCCACGATGCACGCCATCGATGAGTCCCTCCCCTTCCAGGTCGAGAGCGACGCGTCTGACGTAGTTCTGGCGGCCACCCTCAACCAAGCGGGCAGATCCGTGGCCTTTTTCTCACGTACCCTCCATGCTTCTAAAATCCGCCACTCCTCAGTCGAAAAGGAGGCCCAGGCCATAGTAGAAGCTGTGCAACAGTGGAGGCATTACCTGGCCGGCAGGAGATTCACTCTTCCTCACTGACCAACGTTCTGTTGCTTTCATGTTCGATAATGCACAGCGGGGTCAGATAAAAAACGATAAGATCTTGCGGTGGAGGATCGAACTTTCCACCTATGACTACGAGATCTTGTATCGTCCCGGGAAGCGAAACGAGCCTCCTGATGCCCTGTTCCACGGCACATGTGCCAACGCACAAGTGGACCTCCTCCGAGCCCTCCACGAGGACCTCTGCCACCCGGGGGTTACTCGCTTTTTCCACTTTATCAAGACCCGCAACCTGCCCTACTCCATCGAGGAGGTCAGGACAGCCACCAGGGACTGCCAAATCTGCGCGGAGTGCAAACCGCACTTCTACCGGCCAAAGAAAGCACACCTGATAAAGGCTTCCCGTCCCTTTGAACACCTCAGCATGGACTTCAAAGGCCCCCTCCCCTCCACTGACCGCAACACGTATTTCCTGAACGTGATTGACGAGTACTCCCGGTTCCCATTCGCCATCCCCTGCCCCGACATGACCGCAACCACCGTCATCAAGCCCCTCCATAGCACCTTTGCACTGTTCGGGTTCCCCGCTTACATACATAGTGATCGGGGGTCCTCCTTTATGAGCAGCGAACTGCGTCAATTCCTGCTCAGCAAGGGCATTGCCTCGAGCAGGACGACCAGTTACAACCCCAGGGGTAACGGACAGGTAGAGAGGGAGAACAGAACGTTCTGGAAGACCATCCTACTGGCCCTACGGTCCAGGAATCTCCCAGTCTCCTACTGGCAGGAAGTCCTCCACTCCATCCGGTCACTGCTTTGTACCACAACCAACTAAACACCTCACGAACGTCTCCTTGTTTTCTCCAGGAAGTCCTCCTCTGGGACCTCGCTCCCGACCTGGCTGGCAGCTCCCGAACCCATCCTGCTCTGAAAACACGTGCGGGCGCACAAGTCGGACCCATTTGTCGAGAGGGTCCATCTTCTCCACGCTAACCCCCAGTACACCTACGTGGCGTACCCCGACGGCCGACAAGATACGGTCTCCCTATGAGGCCTGGCACACCCCAGCCACCAGTCCCACCCTCCCTCCCACCAGTGCACCTTACAGGAGGATCGGTCTTTCCGCCGGCCCCGTCTAGGCCCCCCCACCCACCGACGCACCCCGCAGACGCTCCCTTCACAGGTCAACCGTTTTCCCCACCAGCGCCGTCTAGGGGTGTCGAAGCTACCACAGAGATCGGGGTCACGCTCCCGGAGGCACAGACGCCCGAGCCTCCACCGGAGTCACCACCGAAGCTTCGACGATCACAGAGGACGATCAGAGCCCCCGGTCAACTGATTGCTTCATTTTAAAGTGTATGGTTAATTATGAATCATAAATTGTAAATAGTAAATAGACTTGGGAATAGTTACAAAACGCTGTACTGAGGTATTACGGTACCTCCGTAACTATAATTTCTACCACGTTACCATGTTGTAATATCGGGCCACCACCCCCACCGGATTCTTTTTTAACAGGGGGTGAATGTGGTAGTCTGTGTAGAGGCATTATGGTACCTGGTAATGCTGGAACACCATTGGTAGATATTGTATGTTTCCTATTGGTCAACCTGTATGGTAACTCCGCCCTGCAAGGCGATGTATAAAAGCCCGTGCCGCCCCAGCAGCCTTCATTCTGTACCTGAGCTGCTAGGGGAAACATCTAGCTTATTAAAGCCTTCAGTTGGACTACAACCTCGCTTTAGTGGTCATTGATTGTGCATCAGTCCTGTTCTCATGTTGCAAAACCTGACTTTGCTCTTTCCTCTCAACAATTTCTCTTGTCTGAGGCGGCTTCAGCAAATCAAATGCTGTGTGTAACTGACGTTTTATCACGAGTATTGCTGGAGAACTTTGGGCTGTTTAATATGTTGTCCTGTATGTAATCAGGAATTGGCTTAGTTGTTTAGACAGACTAGGCCGAAGGGCCTGTTCTGTGCTGCACTGTTCTATGTTCTATATGTTCTATGATCCTTGCTCACGAGTTACCTTCAATGAATGCTTCATTGTCTGAGCAAACCTTGCAGCCAGTCCATTTGTGGCAGGATGATAAGGAGTGGATTAGATGAGTCCTTTATATAACTTGTGAATTTGTGTTTAATGAACCATGACCCATTGTCGCTAACATGTTGTTCAGGGTAACCAAATCTCACTCTGTCTTTCTATTGTTATCTCTTCGGATGTAGCCTTCATAATGGCAACTTCAGGCCATTTCAAGTGCGTGTCTACCACAATGAAGAACATTTGTCCTTCCAATGGTCCAGCATAATCTATATGAACTATTTGCCATGGTTCTTCTGACCATTCCCATGATGTAATGTGGCTAGTGGCAGTAGGTTTAGAACCTTTGCACGGGCCACACACGTGCCTGCTTCTCTTCGATTTCGCTATCAAGCCCTGGGCACCAAAAATTGCTTCTGGCTATCTCCTTCATTCTTACTATCCCACAATGAACTTCATGAAGTTTAATACATGCTCCCTTAACAATGGCGGAATGATTACCCTGATTCATTGGTAAGATTTTAGAATCTGTTATTAAAGATGAGATTGCGAAGCACTTGAAAGTGCATGGTAAAATAGGACTGAGTCAGCACGGCTTCGTCAAAGGGAGGTCATGTCTGACAAATCTGTTAGAGTTCTAGAGGAGGTAACAAGGAAGTTAGACAAAGGATAATCAGTGGACCTGAATAATTTAGATTTCCAGAAGGCCTTTGACAAGGTGCTGCATAGGAGACTGTTAAATAAATTAAAAGCCCATGGTATTAAGAGTAAGATCCTGGCATGGATAGAGGATTGGCTGACTGGCAGAAGGCAAAAAGTAGGGATAAAGGGGTCTTTTTCAGGATGGCAGCCGGTGACTAGTGGTGTGCCTCAGGTGTCGGTGCTGGGACCACAACTTTTCACAATATACATTTATGATCTGGAAGAAGGTACTGAAGGCACTGTTGCTAAGTTTGCAGATGATACAAAGATCTGTAGAGGGACAGGTAGTATTGAGGAAGCAAGGGGGCTGCAGAAGGACTTGGACAAGCTAGGAGAGTGGGCAATGAAGTGGCAAATGAAATACAATGTGGAAAAGTGTGAGGTTATGCACTTTGGAAGGAGGAATCTAGGCATAGACTATTTTCTAAATGGGGAAATGCTTCGGAAAGTAGAAGCACAAAGGGACTTGGGAGTCCTTGTGCACAATTCTCTTCAGGTTAATGTGTAGGTTCAGTCGGCAGTTAAGAAGGCAAATGCAATGTTAGCATTCATGTCAAGAGGGCTAGACTACAAGACCAGGGATGTACTTCTGAGGCTGTATTAGGCTCTGGTCAGACTCTATTTGGAGTATTGTGAGCAGTTTTGGGCCCCATATCTAAGGAAGGATGTGCTGGCCTTGGAAAGGGTCCAGAGGAGGTTCACAAGAATGATCCCTGGAATGAAGAACTTGTCGTATGAGGAATGTTTGAGGACTCTGGGTCTGTACTCGTTGGAGTTTAGAAGGATGAGAGGGGATCTTATTGAAACATACAAGATACTGTGAGACCTGGATAGAGTGGACGTGGAGAGGATGTTTCCACTTGTAGGAAAAACTAGAACCAGAGGACACCATCTCAGACTAAAGGGAAGATCCTTTAAAACAGAGATGAGGAGGAATTTTTTCAGCCAGAGGGTGGTGAACCTGTGGAACTCTTTGCCGCAGAAGGCTGTGAAGGCCAAATCATTGAGTGTCTTTAAGTCAGCGATAGATAGGTTATTGATTAATAAGGGGATCAGGGGTTATGTGGAGAAGGCAGGAGAATGGTGATGAGAAAAATATCAGCCATGATTGAATGGCGGAGCAGACTCAATGGGCCGAGTGGCCTAATTCTGCTCCTATGTCTTATGGTCTTATTCCCAGCCTGTATGGAGAGCTCAAATATTCGGGTAACATATGGCTTCATCTCCGGGTTTGCTCCCGCGGTCTTTCCACAAAGTACCATGTCCATAACTTCTGACAGAAGTGGATCATTTCTGTTATACTACTTAACACTCCTGTAACCGTAGATTAGGTTCTCGACTTCTTTGAAATAGAAAATATTACTACTTGAACTATTCTTCTTTTTTTTAAAAAATATATATTTTATTCAAGATTTTTGGCCAAACATAACAGTACGTAGTGTTTCTTTTACACAACAATAAAGCAATATAAATAACAGTGGCCAGTTTTAAACAAATAGATAAATAATATATAAACAAAAACAAATCTGAATGGCAACTGCCTTGTCCAAAATAAATACTCTCCAAAAATACAATCCAGCAATCCAATATACAATTACCTATAACAACTACCTATACATATTATACATATACAATAACATCTGAGAGTCCGTTCGATTCCTCTCCCCCCCCTCCCCCCTCCCCCCTGGGTTGCTGCTGTTGTCTACTTCTTTTCCATTCCCTCTATCTTTCTGTGAGGTAGTCGACGAACGGTTGCCACCGCCTGGTGAACCCCTGAGCCGAACCCCTTAACACAAACTTAATCCGTTCTAACTTTATAAATCCTGCCATGTCGTTTATCCAGGTCTCCACACCCGGGGGTTTGGCTTCCTTCCACATTAACAAATTCCTGCGCCGGGCTACTAGGGACGCAAAGGCCAACACGTCAACCTCTCTCGCCTCCTGCACTCCCGGCTCTTCTGCAACCCCAAATATAGCCAACCCCCAGCTTGGTTCGACCCGGACCCCCACCACCTTCGAAAGCACCTTTGCCACCCCCACCCAGAACCCCTGTAGTGCCGGACATGACCAGGACATGTGGGTGTGATTCGCTGGGCCTCTCGAGCATCTCGCACACCTACTTGAACTATTCAATGGCGACTCGTTAAGTAAAGGTAATTTAAAGAGTCTATTAGCGTTCCCATGGAGACTTGATTTATGATATTTTATCGTACATTTATGTGCTGACAATGCAAAGCCCATCTCTACATTTGGCTCGCTGCTGGTGCTGGAATACAGGTGTGCAGCCCCAGTATCATTGTCATTGGTCGCTGATCTGTTCGCAAAGTAGTTTTCTTCCATATAGGTATTGGTTAAAAACGTTAGATTTCGAAAGTGATGCTTAGAGATTCCTTCTCTATCTGTGCAAAGTTCATTTCTTCTTTGTTCAAGGACCTTCATGTAAGCACTATTGGTTTCTCGTCACCATTGGGCATTGTGTGAGAAACCACCGATCCCACCCCAAAAGGTGATGCATCACAAGCCAGTAGCAAAGGTAACTTTGGATCAATGTACAGCAGGATTTTTAGTAGTGCCTTAGCAGGGCTTTAGTAGTGCTCATGGCTTGTACAAAGGCCTTCTCCACCCATTTCCAATTCCTGTTTTGACACAAGTTTGTAAATGCGTGAAACTAGTTGCTAGATTAGGGACAAATCTTCCACAATAGTTTAATAAACCCAAAAATGATCAAAGTTGATTTACGTTTTGAGGTGAAGTGCCTCAGTTGTGGCTTTAACTTTTGCACAGTCCCTTTGCATCTATGACATGCCCCAGATATTCAATAGAAGTTTTGAAGAATTCACGTTTATCCTTCTGTGCTCCCAGTCCGTAATCCTCTAGTCTCTGGAGTGTAGCATCTCAATATTGAAGATGCTCTTCTCCATTCTTGCCAGTAACTAAGATATCATCTAAGTAATGCTGGACCCCTTCTAGTTTGCTGAGAATTTGATCCATGGTATACTGGAATAAAGCAGGTACGGACATGACGCCAAATGGAATCCCTTTGTGTGTCACAATTGTCAAATATTGTTGTGAATCTGGATACACATTTTTCTGGAGATAAGCTTGACTACGGTCAACGTCACTGAAAAGCTGGCCTCCAGCCAACCCAACAAATAAATCCTCAATTAAAGGCAGATGGTACTGCTCTGCACACAGCATTGGTTTGATATTAACTTGAAAATCATCACAAATTCGTACAGAAACATCTATTGATGTGGCCCAATCACTTATATTAACCATTTTGAGACCCCCTCTTGACCAGCCTCTCTAATTTTGCTCGACCTTAGGCCTGATGGTGTGCAGCACAGACCTTGGGCGGGATTCTCCGACCCCCGCCGGGTCGGAGAATCGCCGGGGGGGTGGCATGAATCCCGCCTCGTCGCTCCGACGCTGGCTGCTGAATTATCCAGCGCCGGTTTTCGGGCGGGGGCAGGGATCGTGCCCCGCCGGTCGGGGGCCATTGCCAGCGCCCCCCCCCCCGGCAATTCTCCGGGCCCCGATGGGCCGAGCGGGCGCGTGTTCCTGGCCAGTCCCGCCGTGAAATGGACATGGTCCACCCCGGCAGGACCTGGCTTGTCGGCCGTCCTCGGGGAGGGGGGTGCGGCACAGGGGTGGGGGGGGGATCCAGCCCCGGTGGGGCCCCCCCAGCCACGGTGGCCTGGCCCGCGATCAGGGCCCACCGATCTGTGGGCGGGCCTGTGCCGTGGGGGCACTCTTTCCCTCTGCGCCGGCCTTTGTAAGGCTCCGCCATGGCCGGCATGGAGAGGAAACCCCCTGCGCATGCGCAGGAAACACGCCGGCGGTTCTGCGCATGCGCCAACTCGCGCCAGTTGGTGCGGCGCCAACCCCTCCAGCGCCAGCCTAGCCCCCGGAATTGCGGAGGATTCCGCAACTTCCGGGCGGCCCGACGCCAGAGTGGTTTGCGCCGCTCTTGCCACCGGTACAGGTCGCCCCGCCAATTGTGGGAGAATCCCGCCCCTTGCCTTTAAGCATCTTGCTTGGCTTTCGCCCTGAATCTTTAGCTTGACTGAGATCTTTCTCATTTTTCCCAGCTCTCCATTAAAGACGATTGCATGTTTCTTTAAAATCTTCAGTCAATCTGCTTCGGACTCTGACATGAGGTTCACCTCGGCCCAGTTTAGTTTGATTCTCTCCAGCCAGGTTCTCCCCATTGGGGCTGGATAATTACCTTTAATAACATGCAGGGACAAGTCTGCTGTCTGTCCATTTAGCTGCACATTTACATCGACATGGCCCCTCAGGGGAACCACTTCCCCAGTATAGGTTTTTAGTATTATCTTTGAGGATTTTACAGCGATATGTCAATTTCTTTGGGTAAACAGTTTCTGGACCAATGAAATGGGTATGCCAGTGTCCAGCTCCATTTTCACCGGTTGTGCAGTAAAGGAGTGACCTAGTAACGATTTGTTGCACTCGCAATAGCCAGTACGTTCAACGAAGGTTCATCACCTGACTCTGATTCTGGTGGTCCTTTTTTTGCGCCTTTTTTGTATCACGTGGATCTTTTTCCCTCTCTTCGGTTTTCCATTTGATACATTTGGTTCTTGCTTTTTGGAAATCCTGTTTGAAACTTGTTTCTTTCTCCAATTCCTATATTTTGCACCTTTGCACCAGCACCACAATTCCATAGTGATCATGACTTCTAAACATTCTTTACGTTTAAGTTACTTCCTGTTAACAGCCATTTTTCATCACTTATTTATTTATTTTTAAAAAATATATTTTATTCAAAATTTTCAAAATTTTGTGGCCAAACATAACAGTACATAGTTTTTCTTTTGAACAACAACAAAGCAATATAAATAACTGGGGCCAGTATTAAACACGTAAATAAATAATATATGAACAAAAACAAAAACAAAACCAAGTGGCAACTGCCTTGTCAAAAATAGTTACTCTCCAAAGATACAATCCAACAATCCAATATACATTACCTATAACAAGTGTCTATACATATACAATGACATCCCTGAGAGTCCGTCCGGTTTCTCCCCCCCCCCCCCGCCCCCCCCCCCCCCCCACCCCTCCCCCCTGGGTTGCTGCTGTTGTCTTCTTCTTTTCCATTCCCTCTATCTTTCTGTGAGGTAGTCGACGAACGGTTGCCACCGCCTGGTGAACCCTTGAGCCGAACCTCTTAATACGAACTTGATTCGTTCTAACTTTATAAACCCTGCCATGTCGTTTATCCAGGTCTCCACACCCGGGGGTTTGGCTTCCTTCCACATTAACAATATCCTGCGCCGGGCTACTAGGGACGCAAAGGCCAAAACATCAGCCTCTCTCGCCTCCTGCACTCCCGGCTCTTCTGCAACCCCGAATGTAGCCAACCCCCAGCTTGGTTCGACCTGGACCCCCACAACCTTCGAAAGCACCTTTGCCACCCCCACCCAGAACCCCTGTAGTGCCGGGCATGACCAGAACATGTGGGTGTGATTCGCTGGGCTTCTCGAGCATCTCCCACACCTATCCTCTACCCCAAAAAATCTACTGAGCCGTGCTCCAGTCAAATGTGCCCTGTGTAGAACCTTGAATTGTATCAGGCTTAGCCTGGCACACGAGGACGATGAGTTTACCCTATGTAGGGCGTCAGCCCACAGCCCCTCCTCAATCTCCACCCCCAGCTCTTCTTCCCATTTCCCTTTCAGCTCATCTACCATGATCTCCCCCTCGTCCCTCATTTCCCTATATATGTCCGACACCTTACCATCCCCCACCCATGTCTCTGAGATCACTCTATCCTGCACCTCCTGCGTCAGGAGCTGCGGAAATTCCCTCACTTGTTGCCTCGCAAAAGCCCTCAGTTGCATATACCGAAATGCATTCTCTTGGGGCAACCCATATTTTTCTGTCAGCGCACCCAGACTCGCAAACTTCCCATCCGCGAACAGATCTCTCAATTGTACTACCCCAGCTCTTTGCCATGCTCCAAATCCCCCATCCATTCTCCCCGGAGCAAACCTATGGTTATTTCTTATCGGGGACCGCACCAAGGCTCCCGTCTTTCCCCTATGCCGTCTCCACTGCCCCCAAATTTTCAATGTAGCCACCACCACCGGGCTTGTGGTGTATTTCTTCGGTGAGAACGGCAACGGTGCCGTCACCATTGCTTGTAGGCTAGTCCCCCTGCAGGACGCCCTCTCCAATCTCTTCCACGCCGCTCCCTCCCCTTCTCCCATCCACTTACACACCATTGAAACATTGGCGGCCCAGTAATAGTCGTTTAGGCTCGGTAGTGCCAACCCCCCCCCCCTGTCCCTGCTACGCTGCAAAAATCCCTTCCTCACTCTCGGGGTCTTCCCGGCCCACACAAAACTCATAATACTCTTCTCGATTCTCTTGAAAAAAGCCTTCGTGACCACCACCGGGAGGCACTGAAACACAAAAAGGAATCTCGGGAGGACCACCATTTTAACCGCCTGCACCCTCCCTGCCAGTGACAGGGACACCATGTCCCATCTCTTAAAGTCCTCCTCCATCTGTTCCACCAACCGCATTAAATTAAGCCTGTGTAATGTACCCCAATTCTTGGCTATCTGGATCCCCAAGTACCGGAAGTACCTTGTTACCTTCCTCAACGGTAAATCCTCTATTTCCCTGCTCTGCTCCCCTGGATGCACCACGAACAACTCACTTTTCCCCATGTTCAATTTATA
Source organism: Scyliorhinus torazame (assembly GCF_047496885.1). Classification (NCBI taxonomy): domain Eukaryota; kingdom Metazoa; phylum Chordata; class Chondrichthyes; order Carcharhiniformes; family Scyliorhinidae; genus Scyliorhinus; species Scyliorhinus torazame. The sequence goes on along the minus strand of NC_092710.1, from coordinate 123,958,432 downwards.
CCCTGAAAAATCCCCAAACTCCCCAAGTATCCGCATTATCTCTGGGATCCCCTCCGCCGGGTCCGCCACATACAACAACAAATCATCCGCATACAGAGATACCCGGTGTTCTTCTCCTCCCCTGAGTACTCCCCTCCACTTCCTGGAACCCCTCAATGCTATGGCCAGGGGCTCAATCGCCAGTGCAAACAATAACGGGGACAGAGGACATCCCTGCCTCGTCCCTCTATGGAGCCGAAAATAATCAGACCCCCGTCCATTCGTGACCACGCTCGCCATCGGGGCCCTATACAGCAACTGTACCCATCTGATATACCCATCTCCAAAGCCAAATCTCCTCAGCACCTCCCACAAATAATCCCACTCCACTCTATCAAATGCTTTCTCGGCATCCATCGCCACCACTATCTCCGCTTCCCCCTCTGGTGGGGGCATCATCATTACCCCTAGCAGCCTCCGTATATTTGTGTTCAGCTGTCTCCCCTTCACAAACCCAGTTTGGTCCTCATGAACCACCCCCGGGACACAATCCTCTATCCTCGTTGCCATTACCTTGGCCAGAATCTTAACATCCACATTCAGGAGGGAAATGGGCCTATAGGACCCGCATTGCAGCGGGTCTTTTTCCTTCTTTAGGAGGAGCGATATCGATGCCTCTGACATAGTCGGGGGCAGCTGCCCGCTTTCCCTAGCCTCATTAAAGGTTCTCATCAGTAGCGGGGCCAGCAAGTCCATATATTTCCTATAAAATTCCACTGGGAATCCGTCTGGTCCCGGGGCCTTCCCCACCTGCATACTTCCAATCCCTTTCACTACTTCTTCCGTCTCAATCTGTGCTCCCAGTCCCACCCTCTCCTGCTCCCCCACCTTAGGAAATTCCAGCTGATCCAGAAAGCACATCATTCTCTCCTTCCCTTCCGGGGGCTGAGCTTCATATAATCTTTCATAAAATGCCTTGAACACTCCATTCACTCTCTCCGCTCCCCGCTCCATCTCTCCCTCCTCATCTCTCACCCCTCCTATCACCCTCGCTGCTCCCCTTTTCCTCAGTTGGTGGGCCAGCAACCTGTCGCCTTCTCCCCATATTCGTACTGTACACCCTGTGCCTTCCTCCATTGTGCCTCTGCATTACCCGTAGTCAACAAGTCAAATTCTAAATGTAGCCTTTGCCTTTCCCTGTACAGTCCCTCCTCCGGTGCCTCCGCATATTGTCTGCCCACCCTCAAAAGTTCTTTCAACAACCGCTCCCTTTCCCTACCCTCCTGCTTTCCTTTATGTGCCCTGATAGATATCAGCTCCCCTCTAACCACAGCCTTCAACGCCTCCCAGACCACTCCCACCTGAACCTCCCCATTGTCATTGAGTTCCAAGTACCTTTCAATACACCCCCTCACACTTAAACACACCCCCTCATCTGCCAATAATCCCATGTCCATTCTCCAGGGTGGGTGCTGTTCTTTTTCCTCCCCTATCTCCAGGTCCACCCAATGTGGAGCGTGGTCCGAAATAGCTATAGCCGTGTACTCCGTCCCCGTCACCTTTGGGATCAGTGCCCTTCCCAAAACAAAAAAGTCTATCCGTGAATAGACTTTGTGGACATAGGAGAAAAACGAAAACTCCTTACTCCTAGGTCTACTAAATCTCCAGGGGTCTACTCCTCCCATCTGCTCCATAAACTCCTTGAACACCCTAGCTGCAGTCGGCCACCTTCCGGTCCTGGACATCGATCTGTCCAGCCCTGGGTCCAGCACCGTATTAAAATCTCCACCCATTACCAACTTTCCCGCCTCTAGGTCCGGGATGCATCCCAACATACGCCTCATAAAATTGGCATCATCCCAGTTCGGGGCATATACGTTCACTAAAACCACCGCCTCCCCTTGCAATCTGCCACTCACCATCACGTATCTGCCCCCACTATCCGCCACTATGGTCTTTGCCTCAAACATTACCCGCTTCCCCACTAATATAGCCACCCCCCTGTTTTTTGCGTCTAGCCCCGAATGAAACACCTGCCCCACCCATCCTTTGCGTAGTCTGACCTGGTCTATCAGTTTCAGATGCGTCTCCTGCAGCATAACCACATCTGCCTTAAGTTTTTTTAGGTGTGCGAGTACCCGTGCCCTCTTAATCGGCCCGTTCAACCCTCTCACATTCCACGTGATCAGCCGGATTGGGGGGCTCTTTACCCCCCCCCCCCCCCGCTTGTCGACTAGCCATCTCCTTTTTCAATCCAGCTCCTCACCCGGTTCCCACGTAGCCGTATCTCCCCCCAACGGCGCCCTCCCGCCCCGACCACCCCACCCCATACCAGCTCCCCCTTCTCCCCAGCAGCAGCAACCCAGTTAACCACCCCCCCCCCCCGCTAGATCCCTTTCTAGCGTAATTGCACCCCCCATGTTGCTCTCAGAAGTCAGCAAACTCTGGCCGACCTCGGCTTCCCCCCGTGACCTCGGCCCCCACTGTGCGAGGCCCCCTCCTTCCTGCTTCCCTGTTCCCGCCATGATTACCATAGCGCGGGAACAAGGCCCGCGCATCCCATTTGGCCCCGCCCTCAATGGCCGGCGCCCCCAGCTCCTCATCCTTCCCCCCCCACGACATGGGGAAGAGAGAAAAGTTACAGGGTCGCAGGATTAACAACTTGGGAAATCATCTCTTCCCCCATTTCCCCCCCCTTCACCCCACGTAGTCACCCCACCACTTTGTCCCAAACGTTCTTTTTCTAGCCCGCTTATTCCAGATTCTCCTCGACAATATATGTCCACGCCTCTTCTGCCGTTTCAAAGTAGTGGTGTTTCCCTTGATGTGTGACCCACAGTCTTGCCGGCTGCAGCATTCCAAATTTAACCTTCCTTTTGTGAAGCACCGCCTTGGCCCGATTAAAGCTTGCCCTCCTTCTCGCCACCTCCGCACTCCAATCTTGATATACGCGGATCACCGCGTTCTCCCACCTACTGCTCCGGGTTTTCTTTGCCCATCTGAGGACCATCTCTCTGTCCTTATATCGGAGAAATCTCACCACTATGGCTCGAGGAATTTCTCCAGCCCTCGGTCTTCGCGCCATAACTCGATAAGTTCCCTCCACCTCCAACGGGCCCGTCGGGGCCTCCGATCCCATTAACGAGTGAAGCATCGTGCTCACATATGCCCCGACGTCCGCCCCTTCTGGAAGGCCAAGAATCCTTAAATTCTTCCTCCTCGCATTATTCTCCAACACCTCCAGCCTTTCCACACACCTTTTGTGTTGTGCCTCGTGCATCTCTGTCTTCACCACCAGGCCCTGTATTTCATCCTCATTCTCAGCAGCCTTTGCCTTCACGACCTGAAGCTCCTGCTCCTGGGTCTTTTGTTCCTCCTTTAGCCCTTCAATCGCCTGTAATATTGGGGCCAGCAGCTCCTTCTTCATCTCCTTTTTAAGTTCTTCCACGCAGCGCCGCAGGAACTCTTGTTGGTCAGGGCCCCATATTAAACTGCCACCTTCCGACGCCATCTTGCTTTGTACTTGCCTTCCTGGCCGCTGCTCTAGAGGATCCACTGCAATCCAGCCACTTTCCTCTCCTTTTTCCATCCGTGTCCAGGGGGGATTCCCTTCTGGTTTACCGCACAGTGTTTTTAGCCGTTAAAATTGCCGTTGGGGCTCCTATCAAGATCCCAAAAGTCCATTCCACCGGGAGCTGCCGAAACGTGCGACTTAGCTGGTCATCACCGCACCCGGAAGTCTTTAATCACTTATTAACCCACACACTAGTCTGTCTCCAATGGTGTCGTTCAAGACATCTCCAAATTCACAGTATTCAGTGTGATTGATTCACCATTTTGTTGATTACATTGATGGAACCTGAACCTCTTTTTGTGGGGGTGGAGAGATTGATCTCATCCTTCGTTTGGGCATAATAATGGTCCTGCAGAGGGACCAGCAGTCGGGGGACTTGGTGTTGCTGAGCCTGATATACTATTATTGGGCCGATGGGTGGCACGGCGGCGCAGTGGTTAGCACTGCTGCCTCACAGCGCCGAGGACCCAGCCCCGGGTCACTGTCCGTGTGGAGCTTACATATTCTCCCCGTATCTTCATGGGTCTCACCCCCACAATCCAAAGATGTGCAGAGTCGACGGATTGGACACCCTAAATTGCCCCTTAATTGGGGGAAGAAAGAATTGGGTACTCTAAATTTATTTTACAATGCTATTATTGGGCTGCAAATGTGGAAAAGATGTTGGGCTGGTGTGGAGACCAGGAGGCAGTTTGGGTGAAGATGGAGTCAGGTTCATATCGGGGGTCAGGGCTGCGGAACTTGGTGACTGCCTCACTTCCATTCTCTCCGGGGAAATATTCTGGTAATCGGTGGTGGTGGCTACATTGAAAAAATGGAGTCAATTTTGGCAGCACTTTAAATTAGGAGCGATGTCCCCTGGAGGGCAGTAAGGCCAAATGGGAGGAGAAGTTGGGGGCGGAATTAGAGGAGGGGATGTGGTGTGAAGCCCTGTGAAAGGTGAACAATAGTACTGAAAACCTGAGCCGTAGGACTAGCCATGTCCCTAGCTAAGCTGTACCAGTACAGCTACAATATTGGCATCTACCCAGCACTGTGGAATATTGCCCATGTATGTCCTATCCACAAAAAGGACAAATCCAACCCCATCAGTTCACTCTGGAGAGTCAGCAAAGTGGTATCAAAAGGCACTTACTCTACCACTAATCTGCTAATGGATGTTCAATTTGGGTTCTGCCAGGGTCACTCAGCTTCTGACCTCATTTAGCCTTGGTTGAAACATGGTCAAAAGAGATGATCTCAAGTGATGAGATGAGAGTGAAGTGAAATCCCTTGTCATGAAGGCAGCATTTGACCAAGTGTGCCATTAAGGAACCCTGGGAGGAATCAAGCCAATGGGAATCTGGGCGAAACTCTCTGTTGGTTGGAGTCAGACCAGAAACAAAGGAAGATGGCTGTAGTTGTTGGAGGTCAATCATCTCAGCCCCAGAACATCACTGCAGGAGTTCCCCAGAGGTGTGGTTTAGGTGCAACCATCTTCAGCTGCTTCATCAGTTACCTTCCTTCCAGCATATGATCAGAAGTGGGGATGTTCTCTGATAATCGCATAATGTTCAGATTCACTTGTGATTCCACAGAATATAACGTTTTTCCTCTCCTCAGATACTGAAGCGGTCCATGCACATCTCCAACATTCAGGCTTGAGTTGAGAAGTGACCAGTAACATTGTCCTACACAATGACCATCTCCAACAAGAGAGAATTTAACAACATTCCCTTGACATTCAATGGCATTACCAATGCTGAATCCCCCACTATCAACATCCTGGGGGTTACCATTCACCAGACACAAAGCTGGACTAGCCATATAAACACTGTGGCTAAAAGTGTCATGATTATGGAGAAATAAACTATGGAATTACACCTAAAATATTAAACTAAAAAATGAAACTCCGTCTTTTTATAAAGATGGCCATAAATCCCAAAAATAGCTGAGCATATACAATCAGCCACTGACGGGAATTAATACAGGCTTTTTATCTAAGGGACAATAAAACCCCTTCCTACAGCCAGGGAAAGTATTTCTAAAGCATCTGATTACCGTCTCTGATAAAGACAAACTGATATAACTGCCACCTTAGCGTAAACGATTCTGTGTCTAATGCTTAGACAGACTAGTCGATTCCATTTTCCACTTGGAATATACAAAGAAGGGATTAAAAGCAAGCCTAAAGAGCTGCCCTAGTGTATCTGTGTACTCTGAGGATGGGATGCTGGATATTTCACACAGTAACAGAATCAGCCAGCAGTTCTCCTGCAAAAATAGCCATTTTTTTGCAGGTTAAGTTACAACTTATCCCTTGATTTTCTATCTCTGACTGAGGAAGTCAGCTCAGTCAACAAAACTATCGCAACTGGAAAGAGAACTGCAATTTCTCTGCCGAACCACAGAACACTGGAATCAAAGCGACAACTCTATTGAAATCAAATCATAATGGCTGCATGCTTCATAAGAACATAAGAACTAAGAGCAGGAGTAGGCCATCTGGCCCTTCGAGCCTGTTCAGCCATTCAATGAGATCATGGCTGATCTTTTGTGGACTCAGCTCCACTTTCCCGCCCGAACACCATAACCCTTTATTCCTTTATTCTTCAAAAAACTATCTATCTTTATCTTCATTATATACTCCATGGAATCCCTACATTGCAGAGGGAGGCCATTTGGTCTATTGAGTCTGCACCGACCTTCTGAAAGGGCCCATTACTTAGGCCCACTCCCCTGCCCTATCCATGTAATGCCTCCTAACTTATACATCTTTGGTCAGTAAGGGGCAATTTATCATGGCCAATTCACCTAACCAGCACACCTTTAGACTGTGGGAGGAAACTGGAGCACGTGGAGGAAAGCTACGCAGACACAGGGAGATCCGCAACCTCCACAGATAGTCAGTCACCCAAGGCTGGTGTTGTGAAGCAGTAGTGCTAACCCCTGTGCCACTATGCTGCCCCACGAGTCGAGGACTGTTCCATATATCCTTTTATTTATATTTACTTATGATTGGGCTCAATTTGAAGGTGACACAGTGGTTAGCACTGATGCCTCAAGGCAAGGACACCGGTTCGATCCCGGTTCCGGGCCACTGTCTGTGTGGAGTTTGCATATTCTCCCCGTGTCTGCGTGGGTCTCACGCTCACAACCTAAAGATGTACAGGGTAGGTGGATTGGCCATGCTAAATTGCCCCTTAATTGGAAAAAAAATGATTGAGCTCAATTCTCACTTCTAATCTGTATGAATGTACATGCATGTGTTTTATCATTTTTCTCCTGACCTTTTTCGTAGTTAATAAACTTACTCTATCTTTATCTCAAGAAAGTCTGGTTAAATTGGCTTCTTTTTAAACATAACGGTTGGTTCTGGAAAAGGTACTCGGAGGGAAGGGAAACTTGTTAGATTAAACCTTGCTGCTACCAGCAGAGGGGGGTGAATAAAGACAGAGCTAGTTATCTTTCCTTACCCAGGTTTGTAACAACTTGTAGGTATCACTGATGGATGGTGACAAATCGAGGGGTCTCGCCTGGATCAACAAAATTGGGGAACCTTACCCAGCAGTGGTTGTAGTACAAAAGCAGGTCAGAGGCTGGGAATTACCTCCTGACTCCTCAAAGCCTGTCTACCATCTCCAAGGCACAAATCAAGAGTGTGATTGAATACTCTTCACTTGCCTGGATGAGTGCAGCTCTAACAATACTCATGATGGTTGACACTAACCAAGACAATGCAGCCCATTTGACCAGCACCTCATCCGCCATATTAAACATTCACTCCCTCCACCACCAAAGCAGTATGTACCATTTACATGATGCAGTGCAGCACCTCATCAGGGCTCCTTTGATAGCACCTTCCAAACTTGCAACTTCTACCACCTAAAAGGACAAGGGCAGCAGATTCTTTTCATTTATTGATTTTTTATTTTTTATCCCATCCTTAAAGTTACAAAGCCAATGCACAGAGTGGACAGAGTAAACCTTTAAACCATCTCAATTGAAGCCAATTCATGGTATCCACAAGAGAGACATACAAGATCCGAACGGACAAGATTCGGCATTGCCTCATCTTGGGCTTGATCTAACACTTGATTCATAGATTATCATAGAATTTACAGTGCAGAAGGAGGCCATTCGGCCCATCGAGTCTGCACTGGCTCTTGGAAAGAGCACCCTACCCAAGGTCAACACCGCCACCCTATCCCCATAACCCAGTAACCCCACCCAACACTAAGGGCAATTTTGGACACTAAGGGCAATTTATCATGGCCAATCCACCTAACCTGCACATCTTTGGACTGTGGGAGAAAACCGGAGCACCCGGAGGAAACCCACGCACACACGGGGAGGACGTGCAGACTCCGCACAGACAGTGACCCAAGCTGGAATCGAACCTGGGACCCTGGAGCTGTGAAGCAATTGTGCTATCCACAAGGCTACCGTGCTGCCCTTTTAATTGATCTTTTAATCAATTAGTCATTTTCAGGTTAAGTTACAAGTTGGAAATTCCCACACAAATCACATCAACAAAGCACATATACCAATTTTTAATATCAACTGTGCAATCAAATATCTACTATTTAAATTCATTTCTGGAACGTGAGCATCACTGGCTAAGCCAAAATCTGTCACCCTTATGGAATTGCAAGTGAGTCAGCTTCTTAAAAGACTGCAGTCCATGTGATGTAGTACATCCATTGTGCTGTTAGGGAGTTCATGTTTTGACCCAGCAACATTGAGGGAATGGCGATTATAGTTGGCAGTGAAGAGTACCCAATTCTTTTCTTTTCGAATTAAGGGGCAATTTAGCGTGGCCAATTCACCTACCCGTCACATCTTTGGGTTGTGAGATGAGACCCATGCAGACACAGGGAGAATGTGCAAACTCCACACGGACAGTGACCCGGGGCCAGGATTCGAACCCGGGTCCTCGGTGGCAATGCTAACCACCACGCCATTGTGCTGCCCCCCAGTGAAGATGATGTGTGGCTTAGTGTGCAGGTGGTGGTGTCGGCTGCCTTCATTCTAGGTGGTAGATGCTATGTTATAATTTAACATATTTTTCAAAGTGATGTAGTTCAATTTGAAACTAGGATCTTCAGTCTAAATAAAGAGACGTACGGAGGTATGAGGGACAGGTTGGCTGAGGTAGAATGGGAAACTACATTAAAAGGTACGCTCGTTGACAGGCAATGGCTCGCATTTAATTAATTACTACATGGTGTTCAACAAACTTACATAAAAAGCCAGCAGGAGAAATGATCCAACCATGGCTAACAAGAGAAGTTTTGGATTCTATTGGATCAAAGAGACTTATAGGGCGGGATTCTCCGACCCCCCCCCGCCGGGTCGGAGAATCCCCGGGGGGCGGCGTGAATCCCACCCCGCCGCTCCGACGGCGCTGCCGTATTCTCCGGCGCCGGTTTTCGGGCAGGGATCACGCCATGCCGGTCGGGGGCCGTTGGCAGCGCACCCCCGGCAATTCTCTGGGCCCCGATGGGCCGAGCGGCTGTCCATTTTTGGCCAGTCCTGCCGGCGTGAAATGGACATGGTCCCACACGGCGGGACCTGGCTGGTAGGCCGGCTAGTGCGGTCCTCGGGGCCACCCCATGGTGGCCTGGCCCACGATCGGGGCCCACCGTGAGGGCACTCCTTCCTTCCGCGCCATCCTCTAGGGCTCTGCCATGGCCGGCGTGGAGAACAAACCCCTTGCGCATGCGCCAGAACACGCTGGCCCTTCAGCGCCGGTTGGCACGGCGCCAACCCCTCCACCGCTGGTCTAACCACCGGAAGTGCGGAGGATTCCGCAAATTCCGGGTGGCCCAACGCCAGAGTAGTTTGCGCCGTTCTTGGCGCTGGCGTTGGGCCATCCCGCCGATTGTGGCAGAATCCCGCCCATAAAGTTATCAAAAAAAGTAATAAGCCTGAAGATTAGGGGGGTCTTCTGGTGACGGTGGGCGGGAGACAGCCGCACAATGAAGGGCTCCTGTTCGGGAACGGCATTTTCGGGGCTTTAAGCCCGGTCCCAAGGTCCACGGAGGCGGCAAAAGCAGGGAGAAGGCACAGAGGCGGCACAATGAAGGCACAGTAAAGAAAAATGTCGAGGGTGAGCAAAAAAACGGCCGTAAAGAAAACAGCTGAAGGTCCGTCGGGGAGTGGAAAGGTCACCACGGGGTCACCAAGGAAAATGGAGGCTGCAGCACCAGGGAAGGCCGCATTGCTTACGGCTGAAGAAATAACTAAGGTGATGGCTGCGGAATTCAAAAGGTAGTTTACAAAATACAAGGAGACAATGAGGAAGGTGATGACAGAGGTGTTGAGTGTGCTGGTGGAGGAGGCGATTTCCCCGGTGACGAAGGCGGTGGCGAGCGCAGTGGCGGAGGTGCGAGAGCAAGGGGAGGCGCTGAAGGAAGTGGAGGAGACATTATTGCAGCACGGTAATCAACTTACCTCGATGGGGAAGGAGATGTGGAAGATGATGGACATTAACAAGGATCTGCGAGGAAAAATGGAAGACCTGGAAAACAGATCCAGGCGACAGAATTTGAGGATTGTGGGGCTGCCCGAAGGAGTTGAAGGACCGAGACCGACTGAGTATTTTGCCGCGATGCTGGCGAAACTATTGGGGTAGGGGGAGGATCCCTCCCGATATGAACTGGATTGGGCTCATTCGTCGTGGAGGCCTGTACCAAAGGCGAGTGAGCCGCCAAGGACTTTGACTCTGTGCTTCCGTAGGTACAGGGTGAAGAAGGTCCTGAGCTGGGCCAAGCAGAAGCAGGTGGTGCAGTGGGCTGGAGCTGGTATACGTGTATACCAGGACTTTACGGTGGAGCTGGCAAGGAGGCGGGCTGCCTTCAACCAGGTGAAGAGGGCACTGTACATTAGAAAGGTGCGTTGCGGCATTGTATATCCAGCGAAGCTGAGGGTGACTTACAAGCTCAGGGACTTTTATTTTGGAATGGCGGAAGCAGCGGAGGAGTTTGCGAAAGCAGAAGGACTGTGGCAGAACTGACAAATTGAGGAATGGCCATGTGCCGATGTAACCTCATGACTGTATTTTCTTCTTTTTTGTATCACTGCGCGAGGGTGTAGAGATTAAAGGAGCCAAGGTGGTATATATTTGGACAAGGGAAGGGACGGGACTTTCACTCGAAATGAGAGTTCTTTGGGGTGTAGGTGGATAGGTGGGGTTTGTGTGCTAAAAGGGGATCTTTGGGCTTTCCTGGGGCCGGGCAAGTGGGAAAGGGACCCGGGCGGGGGCCTCCACGCTGGCCGGTGTGTGCCGGCCAGTGAACGGGAGTGAGGTGGGGGGAGGGGCTGCGGCCATCGGAGCCTGGCAGAACAGGGTCCGAGTGGTCTAGCCGGGGTGGAAAGTTGGGGGGGGGGAAGGAACCGAGGGTAGGGGGAGGAGTTTTACAAGAGGCAGTGGACGGGAGGAGCTGGAGACCTGGGGTGGGGGGGGCGGGAGCTGTGAAAGATTAAGGGTGACTACGGGTAATCCCTGATTTCTTTTTGTCATTTGTTTATGTAAACATGCGGGTTGAGGTTTGGGGGTTGGTGGGTAGATGGGATCGTTGTTGTTATTATGGGGATTGACATATCTTGCTGATTATTGTTGATGGATGTAAATGTGGGAGAAAATGTGAAAATGGAGAATAAAAAAAATAAAAAACTTGACATACAAGTTATGGGTAATGTGTAGAAAAAGATGCTACACAAACATTTGTGGGGTGTCTATGAATAATTAGCTGTTTTAAAAGCTCTACTATTACAATTTTTTATTACTACAATTTATTGCTAGTTTGTTTTAAGAAACATACTTTAATAATAATCTTTAATAGTGTCACAAGTAAGCTCACATTAACAATGCAATGAAGTTACTGTGAAAATCCCCTCGTCACCACTATGGCGCCTGTTCGGGTACACTGAGGGAGAATTCAGAATTTCCAATGCACCTTCCCAGCATGTCTTTCGGGACTTGTGGGAGGAAACCAGAGCACCCGGAGGAAACCCACGCAGACACGGGGAGAACAGACAGACTCCGCACAGACAGTGACCCACGCCGGAAATCGAACCTGGGTCTTGCCGCTGTGAGGCAGCAGTGCTAACCACTGTGCCACCCAAGGAATAAATGGAACCAATTGAGCAACACATCACTGAGCTTTCTTCACACTTCATGGTATGATTTTTTTTTTTCAAGAATGCGGATTTGGCTGCATCTCCAACAGTAACCTATTTATATGACTAATAGGAACAACTTTACTGGTCGATGTCACAAAAAATCTCTTTCCTCCCGCGGGAGATATTTTGACCTGCATTTTCTGAGTGGCAGCAATGACCAGCAGGCGCCCTCTTTGCTCCTAGCATTCAATGTCATTCTGGCGCTCCTCATTTCTGGCTGAATTTTCAATCCCAGCTTCCCCAGAAATGCAGTGTACCTCAAATGGAGCTGCTTCTTCGTAGTGCTGGATGTCAGAGGAAAGACAAGCCTTGCCTCACTTTTTTTAACTGACTGTCATGATCTGCCAAGAGTTTAAATGTCCCAAAGCTATGTGCAGCACGGTGGCACAGTGGTTAGCATTGCTGCCTACGACGCTGAGGACCAGGGTTCGAATCTGAAATTCGCACATTCTCCCAGTGTCTGCGTGGGTTTCACCCTCACAACCCAAAGAGTTGCAGGATAGGTGGATTGGCCATGCTGAATTGGAAAACATAATTGGGTACACGAAATTTAGAATAAAAAATGTCCCAAAGCCTCTTTGAAGAGCAACAGGGTGGGCAAGGGTGAAGAATAGCAGCTGAGTAGGGTGGTGAGGCGAGGTCAGGTGATTGGGGTGGTACATTATCTTAGTTACCCAGGAGTTATATTAGGATTTTTCTATCTAATGTTTGCTGGGTAACTATCCAGTGAGTAAATTGTAACTGTCTGAAGTCTCCAAATCTAACTCAGGATTGAGAGCTTCTTGGAGGATCCCCTAGAGCAGGAGAATTAGTCATCGGAGGTTCAAATCCCCAGGCAATTCCCAGTTATTACGCTGGAATCTCCAAGGGATCCCATAGCACATCTTGTGGGCTAGGTGAGGCTCAGACTATCTGGAGAAGGAAGACCTGGGCCTTTATGTTGCCAGCCATGAAAGACTGCACAAATAACCACAACCCCTGGATAACAGAGCATTCTCTAACTCAAGTTCACTACTCTCAACGTGATTTATATGGTGTCTTTAACATAGTAAAGCATGCCAAGGTATTTTCACTCAACAGTTTTGAACCATTAAAGCATTACCACAAAAGTTTTTTTAAAGAAACTCTTGACATCGATAGTAGTTATAAATGACTTTTATTGCATGTTTTATGTGCTCTTCAAATTATTTTCCAGGCAGGAGGATACCATCATACTGGAAAAGAAGGAAACAAAATATTAATAAAAGACTGCACTAAGTAAGCAGTATGTTTCCCAGGGTTTATATGCATCCTCACCATATTAATCCTCACATAACTGCTCTCAAATCTCTGGCTCAGTTCCAAAGTGCTATCCATAATGTTGAAACTTATGCAATTACTTACAAAGATAGAAGCAAGACCTCTATTTTAAAAAACTGCACACAAAGTTTACAATATATTCCATCATATTGTTTTCATAATCAGCACCAGTACCAGAAACCCAAACAGCATTCAATACGAGACACCACAGGAGACGGTAAAACTATTTGGGGATCTTATTGAAACTTACAGGATACTGAGAGGCCTAGATAGAGTGGACGTGGAGAGAATGTTTCCATCAGTAGGAAAACTAGAACCAGAGGGCACAGCATCAGACTGAAGGAACAATCCTTTAAAACTGAGATGAGGAGGAATTTCTTCAGTCAGAGGGTGGTGAATCTGTGCAACTCTTTGCCGCAGAAGGCTGTGGATGCCAAATCGCGGAGTGTCTTTAAGACAGAGATAGATAGGTTCTTAATTATAAGGGGATCAGAGGTTATGGGGAGATGGCAGGAGAATGGGGATGAGGAAACATACCAGCCATGATTAAATGGCAGAGCAGACTCGATGGGCCAAATGGCCTAATTATGCTCCTACGTCTTAAGGTCTGTATACAGAGAAATATGCAGGTGAAATTAATGATGCTAAGTGAGCCCCAATCTCAGACAGGGGAAATGGCAGCGCTCCTATGTTAGTCAGTTCAGGAGCAAGTGAATTAGAATAGAGTAACCACATGTAGTACCCATGTCGGTGGTGCATGGTAATGAGACATTGGGGGCACAGGAAATTAATCTTTACTAAGTATTTAATTGTTAATAGCTTTAACCATGGGTAGCTATTGAAAAAGTCACTCATTACCAATTAACAAGATGCTAAATATAGGTTTTCGTCCCAGATTAATTTTAGATTGTTTTTAAAATTGAACGTTCTGCTTTATTTATGCCTCCAATTTCTGGCTACTGTTTTTTTGTCAGTCCTAATATCTGCAGCTTTAACATTTGACTGCCAGCCAGATTACAAAAAAGGTCAATGTGGTGCTTTGGATTAATAGGGGAGCAGCGTGCCACTGATGGTCTGGTATATTCAAGTGATTTCTGTGACGTCTAAACCCACTAACAGCTGGAAACGCCGAACATTAAATTTTAATGACTCTACTGGAAAAACAATGCACGCTGACACTGAATCGTGACAGCCACTATTCACACATGTAGTTCTGGAGTTCAAACGGAGGAACCATTTTATCTTAAAACATAGATCCCAATAGAATCGTATAGATGAGTGAGGCCGTTCCTCCCCACACCGGCCCACAAAAAGAGGTAAAATTGTAAATGTGTAAAACATAACCGCACCAGTTGAATTCTCGATCACAATCAACAATCTTTTAGTTGATCCACTATTTTTGGGTGGGGGAAAAGTGAGCGGACGGAATGCCACACTGAAAAATCATGGCAACATAGATTAGGTGTAAAAGTTTTGAAACCTTGTAAATATTTTTCCAGCAACACTGATGTCTGCAGTCTCCTTGGAATCTAACCATTTTACGTAAAGTGAAGATGGAGGCAGAGATGGCAGAGAAGTATACATGATCCAGCTATAAATTAATGGATTGTACTTTCCCCACAACATACAGACCTCAAAGCCAGTCTGGACAAGGGGGAAAAAAAACAGACAGCAAAATCAGACATTGCTTACTTTCTGCTGAAACCACCTCATTGATTCTTCCTTGGAAATTTTGTGTTTTGACCCAATGCGTCCCCTTTTCACCTTTTTATCAGAAATGCTGAAACCAGGCCGCCCCATGACCTGCGAATTACAAACAAAATCATAAAACAGAAACATCACTGGTAAACATTCTGGTAAATCTCCTCTGCACGCTTTCCAATGCTTCCACATCCTTCCTATAATGCGGTGACCAGAATTGCACACAATACTCCAAATGCGGCCGCACCAGAGTTTTGTACAGCTGCAACATGACCTCATGGCTCCGAAACTCAATCCCTCTACCAATAAAAGCTAACACACCGTACGCCTTCTTAACAACCCTCTCAACCTGGGTGGCAACTTTCAGGGATGAAAGAAATGAATTTTCCTCCTTCCTTCTGTTCTATTGCTAAAATATAGACTGGCTTCAGGGTTACTAAACAACCACCCATTAACTTGAGAGAATATATCCATCTATGATAAGGTTCCCCACGGTAGTCTATTGCAGAAAATACGGAGGCATGGGATTTGGGTGATTTAGCAGTTTGGATCAGAAATTGGCTAGCTGGAAGAAGACAAAGGGTGGTGGTTGATGGGAAATGTTCAGACTGGAGTCCAGTTACGAGTGGTGTACCACAAGGATCTGTTTTGGGGCTATTGCTGTTTGTCATTTTTATAAATGACCTGGTGGGCGTAGAAGGATGGGTGAGTAAATTTGCAGATGGCACTAAAGTCGGTGGAGTTGTGGACAGTGCAGAAGGATGTTACAAGTTACAGAGGGACATAGATAAGCTGCAAAGCTGGGCTGAGAGGTGGCAAATGGATTTTAATGCAGAAAAGTGTGAGGTGATTCATTTTGGAAGGAATAACAGGAAGACAGAGTACTGGGCTAATGGTAAGATTCTTGGTAGGGTGGATGAGCAGAGGTATCTCAGTGTCCATGTACATAGATCCCTGAAAGTTGCCACCCAGGTTGAGAGGGTTGTTAAGAAGGCGTACGGTGTGTTAGCTTTTATTGGTAGAGGGATTGAGTTTCGGAGCCATGAGGTCATGTTGCAGCTGTACAAAACTCTGGTGCGGCCGCATTTGGAGTATTGTGTGCAATTCTGGTCACCGCATTATAGGAAGGATGTGGAAGCATCGGAAAGGGTGCAGAGGAGATTTACCAGAATGTTGCCTGGTATGGAGGGAAGATCTTATGAGGGAAGGCTGAGGGACTTGAGGCTGTTTTCATTAGAGAGAAGAAGGTTAATTGAGGCATACAAGATGATCAGAGGATTAGATAGGGTGGACAGTGAGAGCCTTTTTCCTCGGATGGTGATGTCTAGCACGAGGGGACATAGCTTTAAATTGAGGGGAGCTAGATATAAGACAGATGTCAGAGGTAGGTTCTTTACTCAGAGTAGCGAGGGCGTGGAATGCCCTGCCTGCAACAGTAGTGGAGTCGCCAACACTAAGGGCATTCAAATGGTCATTGGATAGACATATGGACGATAAGGGAATAGTGTAGATGGGCTTTAGAGTGGTTTCACAGGTCGGCACAACATCGAGGGCCGAAAGGCCTGTACTGCGCTGTAATGTTCTATGAAATAGTAACTGTAATATATATTTGGAATGGTATTTACCAGTGCAGATATATAAAGCAGCTATTTTATATTAGCACAATGTTGAGTTGACTATACTAAACAGTAATGATGTCAATTTCAATTTGCCTTGAACAGCTCCTAAAAGGTCTTTACTGTGATACTCTTTAACTCATCATTTTAAACTGTTCCCACTGCTATAAACTAGTTACAAGCCTGTAATAGCCAATACTTTGCCCTAGTTCATATTTACAACTCAAAAGGTGGTCTACAAATACAAACCATTTTTGGAACCGTATATATATATATAAAATCCTATTCTTGTTGTGGCTACAAATGGAACTACATCATTTTCTCATTTACCTTTCAAATGGCAGTTAACCTTATTGTAAAAAAGTTACATTGCGGGAGCTGTTAATTTGAAGGGCGCCATGTGACCTATTCTGAAGTCTGCCTGAAACAGGCCTGGAAAAAATGTTATCAAGTCCATTATAAAGAATGTAATAACAGAGCATTTAGAAATACATAATATAATCAAGCAGTCAGCATGGCTTCAAGAAAGGGAAATCATGTCTGACAAATTTGTTATAATTCTTTGTGGTGGTAATGAGCAATGTAGATAAAGGGGAACCAGTAGATGCAATATACTTGTATTTCCAAAAAGCATTTGAAAAGGTACCACACAAAAGGCTACTTAAATAGAGCCCATGGTGATGGGGTGGTATTATAGCATGGAAGGGGATTGGCTGACTGATAGAAGGTAGAGTGTTGAGATAAGAGGTGCATTTTTAGGATGGCAACCTGTAACTAGTGGAGTATCACAGGAATCAGCAGCCACAATTATTTACAATATGTATTAATCCCTTGGTTAAGGAAAGTGAATGAACTATTGGAAAGTTTGCGGTTGACACTAAAATAGTTGGAAAGGCAAGTGATGAGGATGACACAAAAAGTCTATGGAGGGATATAGACAGGTTAAGTGAATGGGCAAAAGCTTGGACAGACGGAATATAATGTCAGAAGTGTGAAGTTATGCACCTTGGTAGGAAGAATAAAGGAGCCAAGTATTATTTAAATCGACTGCAGAAAGCTGTAGCACAGGATGCTCCAAATGGTTCTCATGCAAAAAATCACAAAAAGCTAGTGTGCAAGCTCAGCAGGTTATAGAATAGAGAACACACAGAGGGAAGGCAAATGGAATGTTGGCCTTTATTTCAAAGGGAGTGGAGTATAAAAATAGGGACGCCCTGCTGAAACTATACAAGACCACACCTGGAATACTGTGAAGAGTTTTGGTCCCCTTATCTAAGGCAATATATACTGGCAGTGGAGGCAGTCCAGAAAGGTCCACTAAGCTGATCCCAAGGATGGAGGGATTGTCTTATGAGAAGTTGAGTAGGTTGGGCCTGGACGCATTGGAGTTTAGAAGAACGAGGTGACCTTATTGAGACATATAGGATTCTAAGGGGGCTTGACAGGGTAAATTTTGAGAGGATGCTACCCCTTGTGGGAGAGTCGAGGATCAGAGGGCATAATCTCAGAGTAAGAGGTCACTCAATTAAGATAGAGATGAGGAGCAATTTCTTCTCTCAGAAGGTAGTGAATCTGTGGAATTCTTTACCCCAGAGAACTGTAGATGCTGGGTTGTTAGTTATGTTCAAGGCTGCAGTGGACAGGTTTCTAATCACTAAGGGAATAAACGGGTATGGGGATACGGCAGGGGAATGAAGTTGCGGATTATCACATCAGATCAATCACAATCTCACTGAATGGAGAAGTAGATTCGCTCGATGGCCAACCTCTGCTCCTACATCTTATCGCTGTTTATAGACGGCCCAGATTGTTTTGCTGGGAAGGTGCAAGGTGTTAACACTTGAGATGATGGCAGCTGCCTCTGTGCTTACACTGATTATAGTGATACTCTTCGAAAGGATCTCCAAGATATCTCTGCAAATCACAGTCTAGGATCTCGAAAGAAGGTGCAGCTAGAGGCCTAAAGTCTCTGATTCACTGCACAGGAATGTGGGTTGGAGCTTGCACTTGGATTGAAAAGACCAAATTAGTGAGGATTTTAAACAAGGCTGGAAGATTGGCCTCGCTTGCGCCAAGATGGAGATTCGCCAGGAAAAATCCTCACCATGAAAGATAGTTCTGAGGTTAAAGGTTATCAGCCCCGGAAAAGGAAAAGAACTGAAATAAGTTCTTGGGAGATAATAATCAGTTTGGACTTTAATCCAGGAAAACCATGCAACTCCTTAAGGAACAGCATGAATGAAGTGTGAGGTGAGTTGTTTGGTGGAGTTGAAAAGTTATGTTCTGCAATTTAAAGTATATGCTGCTGATAAAAAGTGTTTAGTCAACAGAGTCCAATTTTTTTTTCTTTTTTAAAGCAATTGACCTTTATGGGGATCGTAACATTTACAAATCTCAGCAGTCACTCACCACATAGAAATCCAGACCATAAATTCCAATACTAGGATCGTACTTGATGCCCAGATCAATGTGTTCCTGGATCCCAAAGCCAAAGTTCCCAGTGTTACAGAAGTTGCTCTTCCTCAGTTCATATTCCCGAACCTGAACAAAATGTTATATTTATATTTGAAGCAAAATTTTAATGAATTCTAAGCGAGAAGCTTTGAGTGAATGGATCACTTTTACTTTTGCTCCCAGTGTCAACATCAAATAATCGTAGCTCACGTGTAACATGGCCAAAGGCTATTTACATATCTTTTTACATTTATATATACCTACCCAAAAGGTAAAGAGTTAAACATTCTGCCAATAGAATATCAAGCCACAAATACATGAGAGATCCCAGATATGAACTTTAATCTGGTTCTTCTCAGCTAGGGTGGCAGTGGGGACGCCATCGTTAGACTCCCAAGAAGCAAACACCCTACCGTCTACCTATTATCTAGGCATTCTACACAAAGAGTCAAGGAGTTGGTGACCGCTATGCAACTGTGTCTCAGTGGATTGTTTGGGGGGGGGGGGGGGGGGGGGGGATATAAAACAGATAGGAGAAAGGCTGAATATTCTATCTCAATAGATGTTTTAAAAAACTACAATTAAGGGACAATTTAACGTGGGCAATCCATCTACCCGGTCCATGGGCAGCATGGTAGCACAGTGGGTCAAAGGTTTGATTCCCGGCGTGGGTCACTGGCTGTGCGGAGTCTGCGCGTTCTCCCCGTGTCTGCATGGGTTTCCTCCCACAAGTCCCGAAAGACATGTCATTAGGTAATTTGGACATTCTGAATTCTCGGTGTACCTGAACAGGTGCCGGAATGTGGCGACTGGGGGCTTTTCACAGTAACTTCATTGCACTGTTAATGCAAGCCTACTTGAGACAATAATAGATTATATTATCTTTATGTTGTGGGGATAAGATCTACGCAGCCATGGGGGAGAAAGCCCAGACTTCACACGGACAGTGAACCAGGCCGGGAGTGAACCCAGGTCGTCAGCGCTGAGAGACAGGACTACTAACCACTGCGCCATCCTTATCTCAAAACTTTAAAACGCACAATTGCTTATTAATTACATAAAAGATCAATACCTGGATATATTCAGACTTGGGCTGATAAGTGGCAAGTAACATTTGTGCCACACAAGTGCCAGGCAATGACCATCTCCAACAAGAGGCAATTTAACCATTTTCCCATGACATTCAATGGTTTTACCATTGCTCAATCTCCCTATCAACATCACGGGGGTTACCATTGGCCAGGAACTGAATTGGAGGAGTCATATAAATACTTTGGCTACAAAGATCAAATCTGAAGCTAGGAATTTTGTAAGTAACTCATCTCCTGATTCCCCAAAGCCTGTTCACCGTTTACAAAGCACAAGTCATGTGATGGGATACTCCCCCATTTGTCTGGATGAGCGCAGCTCCAACAACGCAAGCCCAACACCACCCACTTGATTGGCACACTATCCATCATCTTCAACATCCACTCCCTTCACTGTTGATGCAAAGTGGCAGCAGTGTTATGCACTGTTATGATCAAGGTGCCTTCAACAGCACCTTCCAAACCTGTGACATCTACTACCGAGAAACATAGAATTTGCAGTGCAGAAGGGGGCCATTTGGCCTATTGAGTCTACACGGCCCTTGGAAAGAGCACCCTACTTAAGCCCACACCTCCATCCTATCTCCGTAACCCAGTAACCCCACTAAACCTTTTTGGACACGAAGGGCAATTTAGCATGGCCAATCTACCGAACCTGCACATCTTTGGACTGTGGGAGGAAACCGGAGCACCCAGAGGAAACCCAAGCAAACGCGGGGAGAACGTGCAGACTTCGCACAGAGTGACCCAAGCCGGGAATCGAATCCGAGACTCTGGGCTAACCACTGTGCTGCCGGACAAGGGCAGCAGATACATGGGAACACCACAACCTTTCAAGTTCCCCTCAAAGCCACACCATCCTGACTTGAAACTGTATCACCATTCCTTCACTGTTCACTGTTGGGTCAAAATTCGGGAACTCCCTAACAGCATGTGGCTATTCCTATAACATACGGACTGCAGCAGTTCAAGGCAGAGGATTACCCAACCTTTTCAAGGGGTATTACAGATGCGCAATAAATGCAGATATAGCCGGTGATGCCTACATCCCATGAACACATTTTAAAAAAAATTACTTCCAAAGAGAAGTGATGTCACTTTGGACTGGATTCAAATTTGAATTCCAACAGTGAAATCACTGCGTGTTCAGCCAACATGCAACAACCCAGTACAACACCACTGACAAATGCTCAAAGCCTATTCAAACTATTACAAGAATGTCTTCATGAAGAATCATTGTTCTCCCGCAACAGGAAGTACAATTGTTTGACTTGTCTTTGCTTCTCCCTCCTATTCCCCAAGCAGCTGGATTTGGCTGTCAAATCCATCAAAAATGTAAATCGTGTATCTATAAACAACTCACCTTTAGACCCTTCTCTAAAATTTCCTCAGCTTTGGCTCCACGGATTGTGCAATGAACAGCAATCTTCTCATTTCTTCGAATCCCAAATGACCGCACAGTGTAGCGAGCTGTTGGAAAAAATAAGCGAGTTTGGAAATTTGCTGCCATGATGCTCTCAAAATGCTCAACCATCTGTTCCATCCAGAACAAGGAAGAGAGGTTATTAACCAAAGTACCCTGGAAAAAAAAACAGGGTTTATAAAAGAAACAACTACGGAACTGCTCATTCACTAATAAACATCAAGTACATTGGAAAATAATAGAATTTTAAAAGTAGCCCCCTGATCCGGCTGATAACATGGAATGAGAGGAGCCTAAATGGGCCGGTCAAGAGGGCCCAGATGTTCACGCACTTAAAGGGACTGAAGGCAGACGTTGTTATGCTTCAGGAGACGCACTTGAAGGTGGCAGATCAGATCAGGCTGAGAAAGGGATGGGTAGGGCAGGTCTTTCATTCAGGGCTGGATGCGAAGAACAGAGGGGTTGCAATACTGGTGGGGAAGCGGGTGTCGTTCGAGGCGCTGAATATTGTGGCGAATAATGGTGAGTCGATATGTGATGGTGAGTGGTAGGTTGCAGGGGACCCGGGTGGTGCTGGTGAATGTGTATGCCCCGAATTGGTACGATGCAGGGTTTATGAAGCGCATGTTGAATCGGATTTCGGACCATGCCCCGCAATGGCTGGAGTTGGGGTTGGGGGAGGAGAGGGACCAGCGCCCGTTGTGGCACCTGGATGTGGGACTGTTGGCGGATGGCCAATGATAATGGAGAGGTGCAGGTGGGTGTGGTTTGGGAGGCTCTGAAGGCAGTGGTTAGGGGAGAGCTAATTTCAATTAGGGCTCACAGGGAGAGGAGAGAGAGGATGGAGAGGGAGAGAGTATGGGTGAACAGGAGCTATGCAGAGGCCCCCGAAGAGGGGCTGCTGAGGGAACAACGGAACCTCCAAACGGAATTTGATTTATTGACCACGGGGAAGGCAGAGGCTCAGTGGAGGAAAATGCAGGGGGCAGTGTATGAGTATGGGGAGAAGGCGAGTCGGATGCTGGCGCATCAGCTGCGTAAGAGGGAGGCGGCAAGGGAGATTGGAGGAATCAGGGATAGGGGGCTGGTACGGGAAAGGGTGCGGAGTGTGGTTAAAATAAATTAGGTATTTCTATGGGGACCTGTACAAGTCAGAGCTCCCGGGGGGGGGGGGGGGGGGGGGGAAAGAGAGGGGTTGTGGCGGATCTTAGATCAACTGAGGTTCCCGATGGGGCTGGAGGAGCTGGTTAAGGGATTGGGGAGCATGCAGGCGGGCAAGGCCGTGGGACCGGATGGGTTCCCGGTTGAATTTTACAGAAAGTATGTGGATCTGTTGGGCCCGTTGCTGGTGAGAAGGTGAGAACCTTCAATGAGGCGAGGGAGGAAGGGACTCTGCCCCCGACAATGTCTCGGGCGCTGATCCTCAAGCGGGATAAGGACCCACTGCAGTGCAGTTCATATTGGCCGATCTCGCTCCTTAACGTAGATGCCAAGTTGCTGGCGAAGGTCCTCGCTGCGAGTTTTGTGTCCTGGGTGTGATACATGAGGACCAGACGGGGTTCGTGAAGGGCAGGCAGTTAAAATGCGAATGTGCAGAGGCTCCTGAACCTGATTATGATGCCCTCGGTGGGAGGGGAAGCGGAGGTGGTGGCGGCTATGGACACGGAGAAGGCCTTTGATCGGGTGGAGTGGGAGTACCTATGGGAAGTGCTTAGCAGGTTTGGGTTCGGGGAGGGGTTCATAGGGTGGGTCAGATTGTTACACAGGGCCCCGGTGGCGAGCGTGTCTACGAACCGGCGGAGATCGGAATATTTCAGATTGTACCGGGGGATGCCCCTGTCCCACTTGCTGTTCGCGCTGGCAATTGAGCCGCTGGCAATGGCATTAAGGGAATCTAGGAACTGGAGGGAGTTGGTCCGTGGAGGAGAGGAACGCCGGGTGTCGTTGTATGCTGATGACCTGTTGTTATATATTGCAGATCCAGTGGAGGGGATGGCAGCAGTCATGCGGATCCTTAGGGAGTTTGGGGACTTCTCGGGCTACAAGCTCAACGTGGGGAAGAGTGAGCTCTTTGTAGTGCATGCAGGGGGCCAGGAAAATGAAATGAAAATCGCTTATTGTCACAAGTAGGCTTCAAATGAAGTTACTGTGAAAAGTCCCTAGTCGCCACATTCCGGCGCCTGTTCGGGGAGGCTGGTACGGGAAAGGGGGCTAGAGGAGCTGCCGTTGAAGAGGGCGGAGAGGAGCTTTCGATACCTGGGTATCCAGGTAGCTAGGAGCTGGCGGGCCCTGCATAAGATTAATTTGACACGGTTGGTGGACCAGATGGAGGAAGACTTTAGGAGATGGGATGTGTTGCCACTTTCCCTGGCGGGTAGGGTGCAGTCGGTCCTCCAGAGGTTCTTGTTCGTGTTCCAGTGCCTGCCCATCCTAATCCCCAAGGCTTTTTTCAAGCGGGTAAGCAGGAGTATTATGGGGTTTGTATGGGCGAGCAAGACCTCGAGGGTGAAGAGGGTTTTTCTGGAGCTCAGTCAGGACAGGGGCGGGCTGGCGCTGCCGAATCTGTGTGGCTATTATTGGGCAGCTAATGTGGCGATGATCCGTAAATGGGTAATGGAGGGAGAGGGGGCGGCGTGAAATAGGCTAGTGGCGGCGTCTTGTGTGGGTACTAGCTTAAGGCGCTGGTAACGGCACCGTTGCCGCTACTGCCGACGAGGTACACCACGAGTCCGGTGGTAGCGGCGACATTGAAGATCTGGGGGCAGTGGAGGCGACATAGGGGTGAGGTGGGGGCCTCAATTTGGTTCCCGATACGGGATAATCATAGGTTTGTGCCGGGCAGGATGGATGGGGGGTTCCTAAGTTGGCATCGGGCAGGAATTAAAAGGATGGGGGACCGGTTTATAGATGGGACTTTTGCTAGCCTGGGGGAACTGGAGGAGAAATCACGCCCATATGTTCAGGATGTGCCCGGCGCTGGAGGGGTTCTGGAGGGGCTTTGCGAGGGCTATATCCAAAGTTGTGAACACTCGAGTCAAGCCGAGCTGGGGGATAGCACTATTTGGGGTATCGGGACGAGCCGGGACTGCAGGAGCCGAAAGAGGCCAGAGTTCTGGCCTTTGCGTCCCTGGTAGCCGGTGGAGGATCCTACTAATGTGGAGAGATGCAAAGCCCCCAAGCGTGGAAGCTTGGATCAATAACATGGCAGGGTTCATTAAGTTGGAGAGGATAAAGTTTGCCCTGCGAGGGTCTGTGCAGGGGTTCTCCAGGCGGTGGCAACCGTTCCTAGACTTTCTCGTGGAACGCTAGGTGGAGGTCGAAACAGCAACAACCCGGGGGGGTGGGGGTTTGGCTTATGTTTTTGTTTAAAGGGGGCGTTTTCCCCACTTTTGTATTTATTGGTTAAATGGCGTTAATGCATCCTTGTTTGGTTTCCCATGTACAATTTTGTCTTTCTTTCTGGAGTGTTTGGTTGAAAATTGTGAATAAACATATTTTTTTTACAAAAGAATGTAACTGGACAAGTAATCCAGAGGCTCAGGCTAAGCTCTGGGGCGATGGGTTCAAATCATAGCCTCAGTAATGGTGACCATAAAACTATCAACTTTTGTAAAAACCCTGGAGTTTGCACATTCTTCCTGTGTCTGCGCGAGTTTCACCCCCACAAACCAAACGATGTGAAGATTAGGTGGATTGGCCACGCTAAATTGCCCTTAATTGGAAAAAATAATTGGGTACTCCCTAAATTTATTTAAAAATAACTTTTGTAAAAACCCATTTGGTTCATCTGGCCTATATGCAGTTCCAGGGCTGATGATCCTTAACTGCCCTCTGAAATGGCCTAGCAAGCCATTCAGTTCAACGACAATGGGATGGGCAACAAATATTCTGGCCTTGCCCACAATGCCAGAACAAATAAAGGAGAAAAATCCTTATGCTTTAACAGCTTTATCCAATTACCTTGCAAGTACACGCTCACATGTCACTGAACATGCTTTAAAATTGTACTGTTCAATTTATATCGTCTCTCCTCATACCTCTTTCCAAAATACATTAAACCCACCCTTCAGAGGAATACCCACATCTTGTGCCAGTGTCAATGTTCTAATATTCCAAGAGCCATACTATGGCCCTCAATCAGATTGTCAAATGGGGCTATCCCATCGTGAACTAACCGCTGTAAACCCATTCCACTCAATATTATCCGAGAATTTTATCCTGTACAAGTTGATTTTAACCCAGATTTTAATCTAATTCTATTCAAAACATTCGTTCAGGACATCAGATGGGAGTGGGGCAATTATCACTGCTAAATGGGATAGACTTCGAACAGATCTAGCAACTCAAGGCCGGGCATCCATGAGGCACTGTGGGGCATCCATGAGGCACTATGGGCCATCAGCAGCAGCAAAATTGTAGTCAACCCACAATCTGCAACCTCATGGCCCAGCATATCCCCCACTCTACCATCCCTACCAAGCTTGGGAATCAACCCTGGTTCAATGAAGAGTGCAGGTGAGCATGCCAGGAGCAACATCAGGCATACCGATAAATGAGGTGTTGACCTGTGTGCCAAACAGCATAAGCAGTAAGTTATAGACAAAGCAAAGTGATTCCACAACATATGCATCAGATCTAAGCCTTACAGTACTGCCACATCCAGCTGTGAATGGTGGTGGACAATTAAACAACTCACTGGAGGAGGAGGCTCCACAAATATCACCATACTCAATGATGGAAGAGCCCAGCACATATGTGCAAAAAACAAGGCTGAGGCATTCGCAATAATCTTCAGCCAGAAGTGCCGAGTGGAAGTTTCATCTCGGTCTCCTCCAGAGGTCCCCAGCATCACAGATGTCAGTCTTCAGCCAATACGAGTCACTCCACGCGATATCAAGAAACAAACTGATGGCACTGGATACTGCAACGGTTATCAGTCCTGACAATGTCCTGGCAATAGTACTGAAGAATTCTGCTCTAAAACTTGCTGCACCCCAGCCAAGCTGTTCCAGTATAGCTACAACACTGGCATCTACCCGGCAATGCGGAAAACTGGCCAGGTGTGTCCTGTACACAACAGGACAAATCCAGCCAAATACCACCCTATCAGTCTACTCTCCATAATCAGCAAAGTGCTGGAAGGAATTATCAACAGTGCTATCAAGTGGCACTTACTCAGTAATAACCTGCTCACGGACGATGAGTTTGGGTTCCGCCAGGGTCACTCAGCTCCTGACCTAATTTCAGCCTTGGTTCAAACATGGACAAAAGAGCTGAATGCCAGGAATGAGGGGAGAGTGACTGCCCTTGACATCAAGGCAGCATTTGACCAAGTATGGCATCAAGGAGCCCTAGCTAAACTGAAGTCAATGGGAATCAGGTTGGTCATACCTGACACAAAGGAAGATGATTGTGGTGGTTGGAGGTTAATCATCTCAGCTCCAGGACATCACTGCAAGAGTTCCTCAGGGTTGTGTCCGAGGCCCAACCATCTTCAGCTGCTTCATCAATGACCTCCCTGCCATAAAATCAGAAGTGGGGATGTTTGTGGATGACTGCAGAATGTTCAGCACCATTCGAGACTCCTCAGATAATGAAGCAGTCCATGTCCAAATGCAGCAAGATATGGGCAATACAAAGTTTGGGCTGACAAGTGGCAAGTTACATTCACGCCGCACAAGTGCCAGACAATGACCATCTCCTGCAACGGAGGATCTAACCACTGCCCCATGTCATTCAATGGCATTACCATCGCTGAATCCCCCACAATCAACATCCTGGGAGTTACCTCTAATCAGCAACTGAACTGGTCTAGCCATGTTAATACTGTGGCTACCAAGGCAGGTAAAAGGTTAGGAATCCTACGGTGGTAACTCACCTCCTGACCTTCTCAAAGCATGTCAACCAACTACAAGGAACAAGTCAGGAGTATAATGAATATAGCCACTTGCCTAGATGAGTGCAGCTCCAACAACATAAGAAGCTTGACACCACCCAGTACAAAGCAGCCGCTTGATTGCATCCCCTTCCACAAACAGTCAAACCCTCCAGCACCGACAAACAGTAGAAGCCGTGTGCACCATCTACAAGACGCATTGTAGTAACTCACTAAGAATCCTTAGACAGCAACTTCCAAATCCACGACCACTACCATCGAGGACAGAGCAGCAGATACCCGAGAACCACCTGGAGGTTCCCCGCCAAACCACTCACCACCCTGTATTGGAAATATATAGCTTTTCTTTCATTGTCGTTGGGGCAACATCCTAGAATTCCCATCCTAACAGCACTGGGTGTGTACCTACACCTCAAGGACTGCAGCGGTTCAAGGCGGCAACTCAACACCATTTGAAGGGCAATTAGTGATGGGCAATAAATGCTGGCCTAACCAGGGACGCCCACATGCTGTAAATGAATTTAAAAAAAATAAAATGAGCACTAACCTTTAGAAAACACTGGGGTCTGGCCAGTGAGTTGCTCCAGTACTTTAGCAGCTCTGGTGAGTCTGTCACCACTTTCACCTACACAGATATTCAGACATAGCTTCCTAATGCGGAGCTCACGCATAGGATTTTCCTTCTTTTCACCCTGATACAAACAAATAAAAACATCATGAGCCAGATATGACAAAGTCTGTTACAAACAGCATTATTCCACCCCAGTCCCCACAACCAAACCAATCAGAACGGGGACTCAGTCAAAGTAAAGGATTCGCAGTCTCACAATGCCTCAACACATTGTGGCTATTCAAGGTAGCAAAATGTAGGAATTAGGGTCCCACAAGAATCAGAGCTGGAACCACCATAGCTGACAATTTACATTAGTGATTACACTTTGAAATCAAAAACCATTTCTAAATTTGCAGACGATACCAAATTGGGAGGGGCAATCAATTTAAAAGACAACACTAAAGGAATCATAGAGTCCCCATCCCCGTAACCCGACCTAACCTGCATATCTTTGGACTGTGGGAGGAAACTGGAGCAGCCAGATGAAATCCACGCAGACATGGGGTGAAAGTGCAAACTCCACAAAGGCAGTGAGTGACCCAAAGGTGGAATTGAACCCGGGTCCCTGGCGATGTAACACAGTAGTGCCAATCACTGTGCCACCGTGCAGTTTTCTTTTAAAACAGATAGGTATTACACCTCTTTGGATTGAATAACTTGCAGAATAGACATGCATGGCAACAAAAATAACTATGAAGTATTACACTTTGACAAAAAAAAAGATCACCACATATTACTTGGAAAATAGAGGAAGAAAGGATACAGGAACAAAGGAATCTGGGTTCATAAATACAAGTAACTAATTAAAACAGAAAATGCTGAAAAATCTCAAAGTCTGGCAGCATCTGGCAGATAAACAGTTAATTTTGAGTCTGTATGACTTCTTCTGAACTCATTCGAACTTGAAACGTCAACTCTTTGCTGCCAAACCTGCTGAGTTTCCCCAGCATTTTCTGCTTTTATTCCAGATTTCCAGCATCCACAGTATTTGGTTTTTATTACAACAACTCACCAGTTGTGAAACAGGTCAATAAAAGTCGCTAAAGCAAACAAAGCACTCAGAGTGATTTCTAGAGGGACAGAATCGAAAACAGTTATGCTAAACATAGATCGAACCTTGGCGCACAGAGACGGTTCAAGGAAAAGGCGTTAAAGGATAACACAATTGCGATATTCTAGCTGGGGCTCTTTTCTCTTGAAACAAGGTGACCTAATAGGGATCTTTGAAGTTTTGAGAAGGGCAGTCAGGGAATGTTTCTACTTTTGAGGAAGAGCAAAACTAGAGGCTATCAATATAAAATGGTCACCAGAAAATCAAACAGGGAATTCAGAAGAAACCTCTTGGCACAGACAATGGTAATGATGTGCATTTCTGGACTGTGGGGAGAGAAGTTATGTTGCGAATGAGGAAGGATGCGAGTAGGTTTGAGTGGAGCATAAATGTCAGCATGGACAATTTGGACCAAATAGCTTCGTTCTCTGCTCCATATTCTAGGCAAAATAAATATAAACGGACCTGAAAAGTTAAAAACAGAATTAATAATCCCTGCGTGAAGGACCAGCTTGTGAAATAGCAGAAATCTAGTCATTTTAGAACCACTTATATAAAAAGTGATTTTCTACATATATTCGGACTGTAAATGTTTAGATATTTTCTGCACTGCTGGATTTAAATATTAAATAAACGCTCATTTTTCTCCCTGTATTCTCAACCTGGTTCATTCGCAACAAGAAATAACTGTCCACTATGAAAATGCCTGTCCCAACAAACAGAAATAACTCAAATCATTTTTGCTCCAGTACTGAAGAGTACTAATACAAAAATCAGCTCCACGCAGTGCTCTGAAATACAGGCTCTGTTAAATGTCAGGATGGATAAATGGAATGGAGCTTCAGATGTCGTAACTTCAGTGAACTTTAGGTGGTCCCGACTTCACTGACAATGACCCTGTTTTTGAACGAACGACTGAGCTGATATCCTGTGGTTAAAGACATACAATTCACTACTTGGACCTCCTTCTCAGTATTATTATGGTGTTTTACATCTTTTTATGTTGATCTTATAAAGTGCAGACAAACACTCACCACTTCGAAAGGGACCTCATCAGGACCTGCTTATTTGTATAAACTGGGGATCTTAGATCACAAGGCATAAAATGTTCCTGCAATTCCCTTGGATATTTTATTCCCTGGAATATTTATACGGTGATTTATTTTCAGCTCGGAGTCAAAACCAAATCTAGCAGGATCAATGAGGTAGGTGACAGACAGGGGCCCGATCTTCCACAGCAGGAGGCCACCGCTAGAAATGCAGAATTACCTTTGACATTGGGAATGTGGTTGGAGCAGGTCCGGAATCGATTGTGACAGGGGTTTGGGGAGAAAATAAGAGATGGTTTTCTAGTGGGGCCCTGGAGTGACAGTTGTACAGATTATCATGACCTCATTGAATGAGGAAAGAGGCTCAAGGAGCTTCCTCCTGATTTTCCTTATTCTACTAATCAGATGAGTGAGGAAGGAGTGGATGAGCCCTGAGCACAATGCTCATAGTTGCCGAATAGATGACCTCCTGAACATTGCACTCACCTACCTGGGTCTTTTCTGGCTATGATGAGCCTCCAGCCTGGTTTTCCTGGGTGGCACGGTGAAACAGTGGTTAGCACTGCTGCCTCACAGCTCCAGGGACCTGGGTTCAATTCCTGCCTCAGGTGACTGTTTCTCCCTGTGTCAGCGTGGGTTTTCTCCGGGTGCTGGGGCTTCCTCCCACAGTCCAAAGATGTACAGATTATGAAAATGAAATGAAAATCACTCGTCACAGGTAGGCTTCAAATGAAGATACTGTGAAAAGCCCTTAGTCGCCACATTCCGGCACCTGTTCGGGGAGACTGGTATGGAAATTAGGTGGGTAGGTGGATTTGTCATGCTAAATTGCCCCTAAATTGTCCAAAAGGTTAGGTAGGGTTACTGGGATCGGGTGGAGGCGTGGGCTTAAGTAGGGTGCTCATTCCAAGGGCTGATGCAGACACAATGGGCTGAATGGCCTCCCTCTGCATTGTAAATTCTATGATTCCCCAGACAGGTCTTCCAGGGGTAAATGAAAAGGACGCTGCCTACCTGTGATCATTGGTCACCTGGAAAGTTGCCAAAGATAAAATGTGGGTGGATGGGAACAGAGCATTGGCAGCTGGTGAGGAGGAAGTATCCAAACTTTCCACATTATTTAGCTACTCTACGAAAGGAGCTTTCATGTGTCGGTTGCAAAATTCCTCACACTGCATGGGATTACTGGGATAGGGTGGGGATTGAATTGGGCCTAGGTAGTGTGCTTCCCGCTGCCTTGGGAAAGCAGAATCAAAGTCCTCTCCCACCCGGCTTATTCACTCTTCCAACTTCTTCCATCGGGCAGTAGATACAAAAAACTGAGAACACGCACTAACAGATTGAAAAATAGCTTCTTCCCCGCTGTTGCCAGACTCCTAAATGACCCTCTTATGGACTGATCTGATCACTTCACACATCTTCTCTGCATAGTACTACACTCCTGTATGCTTCAACCGATGCCTATGTATTTGCATTGTGTATTTATGTATGCCCTATGTTTTTTTTTCATTTATGGAATGATCTGTCTGGAATGCATGCCCACCTACAAGATGCACTGCTGTGACATACCAAGGCTTCTTTGACAACACCTTCCAAACCCGCAACCTCTACCACCTACAAGGATAAATGAATGGGAACACCACCACCGTTCAAGTTCCCCTCCAAGCCACACTCCGTTCAGAATTCCCTAACTTCACAGACACGCAGACTAGAATGATTCAAGGTAGTGGCCCACCACCACCTTCAAGAGCAATTGAGGCTGGGCAATAAATGCTCATCTTGCCGATGACACCCACATCCCATAGAAAAATAGAAAAGCTGCCGGTTGCACTGAAATTGGAGTTAATAGTACAAGCGTGAACCAAGCTGAAAATAGAAAGTTCAGAGGGGAACTAAAAAGGAATTATGGGGCAACGGGTGACTGAGGGGCAAAAAAAAAAAATCCAAAATATTAAAACAGTGTCATGAGGGGTCAGGCCAAATGGGGACAAGCAGAGAGCATGCCTGAGACACTGGATTGAATACTTTTGCATCTGCCGCTGCCATGAAAATGCTGCCAAAGCGAAGTGGAGATAGCCGCGACAGTGAATGGGCCACTAAATTGATAAAGAGGAAGTATTCAAAAGGTTGGCTGTACATAAAGTTGTCAGGTGATCAGGACAAGATAGAATGCATTGTGCGAAACAAGAGTGGATAGATAATCCAGAAGCACCGGCCATAATCTTTCAATTCTCAGATATAGGGATAGTGCCGGAGGACTGAAGAATTGTAAATGTAACACACCGTAGTTCAAAAAAAATGGGGCACGGACAAATCCAGCAATATCAGGTCATTCCGTTTAACCTCAGTGGTGGGAAAGCTCTTTGACACAATAATCCAGGACAAAATTCAGTCACTTAAACAAGTGTGGATTAATTAAGGAAAGCCAATACGGATTTGTTGAAGTGTTTTGATTTGAGTTTTTAAAGAATGCAGCCAGTGGCAGTGACCTGGAACTTGTTGCATTCGAGGGAGCTGGAAATGAAGACAAACAATGAATAATTTCAAAAGCAAGTTGAATGGGTCCTTGAGAGAAATAAACTTACAGCGAACAAGTGAATTGAATGGCTTCTTTTCGTTGTAAAAACTCTTATAGGTAGAAAGGCTTAATAAGGCTAAAGGCGTGGGTGTGATGTATGCGGACTTCCAATAGGCATTTAATAAAGTGCCACAAGACCAACATGGTTAAAGCCTATAGAATAAAAGTACAGTGGCAATGTGGATATGAAGTTGGCCAAGTGACAAGAAAGAGCATTAGTGAAGAGTTGTTTTTTGACTTTTTGGGGCAGAGGGTGGTGGCAGTGTTGGTATACAATGGGGTTCCATGGGATCTATACTAGGACCACTGTTTTACTTGATTTATATTCATGACCTAGACTTGGGGGTAAAGGCACAATTTCAAAATTTGCAGGTGACACAAAACTTGGAAGTATTGTGTACCACGCAAAAGATAGTGTTCGACATTCAAGAAAACATAGGTTGGCCGGTGGAATGCAAGGACATGTGGAGAGATCAGCAAAAATGGAGCTGTCTCCTTTGAGAGGAAATTTGAGGTGTTCAAAATCATGAGGTGCCTGGACAGAGATGGGGAAGTTGTTCGTGAAGAGTTGAGAAGCAGAAGATTGGCAAAAGAATCAACCAACGACATGGTCAAAATCCTCTTGTGTAGCAAGTGGTTACAACCTGCAGTAATGCGCTGAGTCTGCGGGAGCCAAATTCAATCAGGCCTTCAAATAGGGAATTGGATAAGCACCTGAATAGGCAAAGTTTTCGGGGCTACAGGGAAAGGGTGGGACCAACTCAAGTGGTCTTGCAGGGTTGCCATGGATACAACAGGCTGAATGATCTCCGTCTATGATTTTATAAGTCACTAGTTTCCCCACAGTACACAGTTGCCACCAAACAATTCAAAACAAAGAATTGACAGTACAAGACAGAACATTATTCAATAAAATGGCGATTTGTGTATAGGTTCTCTGCATACACACCCCAGCACAAGATAGGCTTCAACTGCAATGCAAGATGCGTTCAGAGCCTGACTGCAATCTATTACAAAATCACTATAAAATATGAGCTTTACCACTTGTGGAGTGAACAAATTTGGCAACTTCTTTAGAGAATCCATTCAGCGAAACAAAAATAAACCCAACTAAGAAACCATTCCTGTGCAATACAAAAAACTTCTTAAATGCCTGTTTATTGCAAAAACACAAAATGCAACAATGGGTTTTGGAGAAATATTCTTTTTAACATTTGATGCATTAACTACTTCTCAAACTTTACCAATCAATTATATTTTCAAAGCCAAACCTTTTATGAAAAGGAGGCGATAATTTGTTATCTGGTCCAATGTGTAATTCAGACAGCCTTTAAGATGGCAATAGGCATTTCCATTCACCAGAGAGAAGGTGGCTGTTCACAAAGAAAGGTTTGACAACAATGGCAAAGTTTCCTTTTCAATGCTAGTGAATATTTTTTTAAAATTTAGAGCACCCAATTCATTTTTTCCAATTAAGGGCAATTTAGCATGGCCAATCCACCTACCTGTACATTTTTGGGTTGTAATGAAATGAAAATCGCTTATTTTCACAAGTAGGCTTCAAATGAAGTTACTGTGAAAAGCCCCTAGTCGCCACATTCCAGCGGTCTGTTCGGGGAGGCTGGTATGGTTGTGGGGGCGAGAACCCGTGCAAACACGGGGAGAATGTGCAAACTCCACACGGACAGTGACCCAGAGTTGGGATCGAACCTGGGACCTCAGTGCCATGAGGCTGCAGTGCTAACCCACTGCGCTACCTCCAGTGGATATTTTAAAAGTGATAATAAAACATGCTGATTTTAGTAGTCGACTAAATACTAGATATAAGATGGAATTTTACTGCTGGCTGATTTTGTTGCATGAAAATTTCTCAGCCAACAGTGATTTTTCATTGTAGTGAATTTAATTGGTTTTCTAGAATACTGAATTTAAAAGGTGTAATCAGCAATCTACACGAGATCAATCACAGCAAATGTCAAAAAAGCTCATCTAATGATCGCCTTAGCCCACCCTGCCAACATTGCAAACCACTTCTGAAGTGTCATTGTGGTACTTACAAAGGCTGAAGTTAACAGACACAACAGGATCCCACTGAGATGAATATTGGCCAAAATATCAGAACTCCCTGCACTTGTGAAAATTGTTGTGGGATTTTTAATGTCCACATGAACAATAAGAGCAAGACTGGACTTCAGTTTAATATTGCATCTAGAAGTCAGCACTTCCTCAGCATTGAACGGTTACCTTCGATTACATGCTTAAGCCCCGAAATATCCAGCACAAGAAGCAAGAGTGTAAGTAACACAGTGAACATGAAAATATTTTCTTTTCAAGTTTGTTGCGGTCTGGTGTTGCTCAGCACTGCTGCTGTCATAATGATCAAACTATACGAGAAAGCTTAATAAAACCAAAGCCATGTGAAGGTAAGTGGTAGTGATCAGACCTCTTTTCTACATTCTCTATAATGTATTCCCCCCCCCCCCCCCCCGAGCTTGATTTTCAACTTTGAAGCAGTAGAAAACTAGAGGGAGGAGGTTAACTGCCCCATTACGTTTCTTTCTTTGATGCTTTC
Organism: Scyliorhinus torazame; assembly: GCF_047496885.1. Classification (NCBI taxonomy): domain Eukaryota; kingdom Metazoa; phylum Chordata; class Chondrichthyes; order Carcharhiniformes; family Scyliorhinidae; genus Scyliorhinus; species Scyliorhinus torazame. The sequence continues at coordinate 123,923,373 of NC_092710.1, read as the reverse complement.
TGCCCCTGAAGTTCATGATCAGCCTCACTGACTGTCGTACGCTTCAGAGGATGGCAGCTGCTTTCATGCAAATCAGACAAATCTGGAATAGGAAATATCAACAGGCTGTGAGTGAGGGCTCAAGAGCGGTGCAGAAAGAGGGAAGGAGGCAGCGAGTTAGTAGTCGTAGTCATATTTGCTCAGACTTCCCATCTGGGTCAGCAGATTGTGGGTTCAAATGCCATCTCAGAAACTGGAGGTTAACATTGAAGTTCTGTACTGTTGACCACAACATCATTCTGAGATGTAAGCCTTTTGCTGCTCAAGTGGAGTAAAGGATCTCTGCCAAATCTGCAGTTAGGTGCGGGGAGTTCTCCCCATTTCCTGAAAAATGTCTTCCAGCCAAGATCACTAAAAAAAATGATGTGGCCATTATCACGTTGCTGTTTGTGAGAGCTTGTTGTGCACAAATTAGCTGTTACATTGCCTACAACAAATGATTACTTCAGAAGTGCTCAATTGGGTAGTGAACACTTTGGAAATTTCCAGAGATTGTAAAAGGTACCACATAAATCATAGAATTTACAGTCCAGCAGGAAGCCATTCGGCCGACCGAGTCTACACCGGCCCTTAGAAAGAGCACCCTACTTAGGCCCACGCCTCCTCCTTACCCCCATAACGCTGCAACCCCACCTAACCTTTTTGGACACTCAAGGGCAATTTATCATGGCCAATCCATCTAACCTGCACATCTTTGGACTGTGGGAGGAAACCGGAGCATCCGGGGAGAACGTGCAGACTCCGCACAGGCTGAATCAAACCTGGTACCCTGGAGCTGTGAAGCAACAGTGCTAACCACTGTGCTACCGTGCTGCCCATATGCAACTTCTTATTTTCCTCTGAAAGTTCTCCTCAAGCCCAATGTTATTAATGTTACAGATTTAATAAACAGAAAATCTCCAGTAAAATCAAATCTGCCAGCCCGAGGAATTGTATCATTCAGGCATTTTTTCTAACAGTTTCAACAAGTGCTTCCAGAGTAAAAGTGGATGGAATGAAAACACTGATGACCTCTGGGGAACTGACTTATATCATTCCTGCACCGAAATTCAAAAGTGTCAACAACAGGTTTGCAAGGAGAATAATAAACGCTGGCAGGCAGCGTGTGTTGGCCGGCCCTGTGAGCTGACAAGAGGCCGCGGCCTTGTCCATCGTCCCCAAGTAGCAGTGAAAAGAATGGCAGCTCAGGCCCGGGCCTGCTGCATCCCGGTTCGCCGATGAATCTCATTTTATCAGCGCTGCCGCGGGTTATAATACACGACAGGCTGATAGCTCCAACCCGTTCCCCATCAACGCGGCCACCGCTAACACACAGACAACTATTACAATGGGCGATGGCAGCGGATTCAGTTTCAATCGTTGCCAGCAGCAGCAAACTCACCGCCATTCCCACAGCAGCTCAACAGCGAAAGGCCGAATGGCATGACGGGTAATGATATCTCCGCCCACCACCACCGGCCCCGCCCACCACCACCGGGCCCCGCCCACAAACATAACTGGCTCACGTACTACCAGTCCTCCCATCACACATCGCCCAGTCCTCCCAGCGCCCAACCCAGTCCTCCCAGCGCCCAGACCAGTCCTCCCAGCGCCCAACCCAGTCCTCCCAGCTACCAGCCTAGTCCTTCCAGCACTCATCGCCCAGTCCTCCCAGTGCCCAGACCAGCCCTCCAAGCGCCCAGCCCAGTCCTCCCAGCACTCTTCGCCCAGTCCTCCCAGCGCCCAGCCCAGTCCTCCCAGCGCTTAGCCCAGTCCTCCCAGCACTCATCGCCCAGTCCTCCCAGTGCCCAGACCAGCCCTCCCAGCGCTCAGCCCAGTCCTCCCAGTGCCCAGCCCAGTCCTCCCAGTGCCCAGACCAGTCCTCCCAGTGCCCAGACCAGTCCTCCCAGCACTCATCGCCCAGTCCTGCCAGTGCCCAGACCAGCCCTCCCAGCGCACAGCCCAGTGCTTATCCCAGCAACGTCAAGACATTCCAGCACTAACACCCTAGTCCTCCCCACACTAACAGTCCTGACCTCCCGCATCACAGCCCAGTCCCCCCCATACTAACAGCCCAGTCCTCCTGGCATTGACAGTCAAATCCATGCGGCATTGACAGCCCAGACCACCCGGCACTGACAGCCCAGTCCATCCTGCACTGACAGCCCAGTCCACCCCTCGCTGGCAGCCCAGTCCACCACGCACTGACAGCCCAGTCCTCCCCGCACTGACAACCTAGTCCTCCCTGCACTGACAGCCCAGTCCATCCTGCAATGACAGCCCAGACACCCCACACTGACAGCCCAGACCATCCCGCACTGACAGCCCAGTCCACCCGGCACTGACAGCCCAGTCCACCCCGCACTGACAGCCCAGTCCACCCGGCATTGACAGCCCAGTCCACCCCGCACTGACAGCCCAGTCCATCCCGCACTGACATTCCAGTCCACCCTGCACTGACAGCCCAGTCCATCCCGCACTGACATTCCAGTCCATCCCGCACTGACAGCCCAGTCCACCCCGCACTGACAGCCCAGTCCATCCTGCACTGACAGCCCAGTCCATCCTGCACTGACAGCCCAGTCCATCCTGCACTGACAGCCCAGTCCATCCTGCACTGACAGCCCAGACCTCCCCTCGCTAACCGCCCAGACCTCCCCTCGCTAACAGCCCAGAGCGGCCCTCGCTAACCGCCCAGACCGCCCCTCGCTAACAGCCCAGACCGCCCCTCGCTAACCGCCCAGACCGCCCCTCGCTAACCGCCCAGACCGCCCCTCGCTAACCGCCCAGACCGCCCCTCGCTAACAGCCCAGACCGCCCCTCGCTAACCGCCCAGACCGCCCCTCGCTAACAGCCCAGACCGCCCCTCGCTAACCGCCCAGACCGCCCCTCGCTAACAGCCCAGACCGCCCCTCGCTAACCGCCCCTCGCTAACCGCCCAGACCGCCCCGCGCTAACAGCCCAGACCTCCCCTCGCTAACAGCCCAGACCGCCCCTCGCTATCAGCCCAGACCGCCCCGCGCTAACAGCCCAGACCGCCCCTCGCTAACCGCCCAGACCGCCCCTCGCTAACAGCCCAGACCGCCCCTCGCTAACAGCCCAGACCGCCCCGCGCTAACCGCCCAGACCGCCCCTCGCTAACCGCCCAGACCGCCCCTCGCTAACAGCCCAGACCTCCCCTCGCTAACCGCCCAGACCGCCCCTCGCTAACCGCCCAGACTGCCCCTCGCTAATAGCCCAGACCGCCCCTCGCTAACCGCCCAGACTGCCCCTTGCTAACCGCCCAGACTGCCCCGCGCTAACAGCCCAGTGTACCCATGGTGGAATATTCACGGCTGGTGAAATTTGAACTCAACAACAATCTGGAATTAAAAGTTTAAGGGCGACTGTCAAACCATTGCGATTGTCTTTAAAAACCCTTCTGGCCACAAATGAACTTTAGGGAAGGAATTCTGCCATCCTAATTTGGTCTGGCTTTTACATGACTTCAGATCCATAACAATGTGGTTGATTACTAACAGCCCAGTCCTCCTGGCATTGACAGTCAAATCCATGCGGCATTGACAGCCCAGTCCACCCCTCGCTGGCAGCCCAGTCCACCACGCACTGACAGCCCAGTCCTCCCCGCACTGACAACCTAGTCCTCCCTGCACTGACAGCCCAGTCCATCCTGCAATGACAGCCCAGACACCCCACACTGACAGCCCAGACCATCCCGCACTGACAGCCCAGTCCACCCGGCACTGACAGCCCAGTCCACCCCGCACTGACAGCCCAGTCCATCCTGCACTGACAGCCCAGTCCATCCTGCACTGACAGCCCAGACCTCCCCTCGCTAACCGCCCAGACCTCCCCTCGCTAACAGCCCAGAGCGGCCCTCGCTAACCGCCCAGACCGCCCCTCGCTAACAGCCCAGACCGCCCCTCGCTAACCGCCCAGACCGCCCCTCGCTAACCGCCCAGACCGCCCCTCGCTAACCGCCCAGACCGCCCCTCGCTAACAGCCCAGACCGCCCCTCGCTAACCGCCCAGACCGCCCCTCGCTAACAGCCCAGACCGCCCCTCGCTAACCGCCCAGACCGCCCCTCGCTAACAGCCCAGACCGCCCCTCGCTAACCGCCCCTCGCTAACCGCCCAGACCGCCCCGCGCTAACAGCCCAGACCTCCCCTCGCTAACAGCCCAGACCGCCCCTCGCTATCAGCCCAGACCGCCCCGCGCTAACAGCCCAGACCTCCCCTCGCTAACCGCCCAGACCGCCCCTCGCTAACCGCCCAGACTGCCCCTCGCTAACAGCCCAGACCGCCCCTCGCTAACCGCCCAGACTGCCCCTCGCTAACCGCCCAGACTGCCCCGCGCTAACAGCCCAGTGTACCCATGGTGGAATATTCACGGCTGGTGAAATTTGAACTCAACAACAATCTGGAATTAAAAGTTTAAGGGCGACTGTCAAACCATTGCGATTGTCTTTAAAAACCCTTCTGGCCACAAATGAACTTTAGGGAAGGAATTCTGCCATCCTAATTTGGTCTGGCTTTTACATGACTTCAGATCCATAACAATGTGGTTGATTAACTTTTAAATTGCCTAGCAAGCCACTCTGTTCAATGGCAATTAGGGATGGGCCATAAATGCTGGCCTCGCTGGTGACACCCACATCAAATGAATAAAAAAGTTCATATAATAATACCAATATTGATGAGATAAGCAATAATAGAAAGTGTGAATCTCCAGCACTAGTTAAATTCTGAAGAATTTGTTTGGGCCTAATTATGACTCACCAAACCATTACAAATTCATTTATACCTGATAGCCTCAACCTTTCCAAAGTGTCTGGTGGGTAAGGATTTGGAAAATATAGAAACTTCACACCTTACATGGACTTCAATAATGTGTCTCTCAGTGAGGTACTTGTACATTTTGTTTTTTGGAGAAGAAAGGCAATTTGAACAGCAACCTCTGAATTTCCAAATTTAACTTTGCAGGTGTAGGTTCCAGACGTTTATATTGGATTTTCACCATAATGACAGTAAAAGATAGAGAAGTGGTGGTATTGGTCAGAATCATGGAATCCCAACAGTGCAGAAGAAGGCCATTCAGCCCATCAGGTCTGCACCAGCCCTTGGAATGAGCACCCTACTTAAGCCCATACCTCCACCCGATTCCAGTAACCCCACCTAACCCTTTTGGACACTAAGGGGCAATTTAGAATGGCCAATCCACCTAACTTGCACATCTTTAGACTGTGGGAGGAAACTGGAGAACCCGGAGGAAATGCACGCAGACATGAATGAAATGAAAATTGCTTATTGTCACAAGTCGGCTTCAAATGAAGTTACTGTGAAAAGCCCCTAGTCGCCACATTCCGGCGCCTGTTCGGGGAGGCTGTTACGGGAATCGAACCATGCTGCTGGCTTGCCTTGGTCTGCTTTCAAAGCCAGCGATTTAGCCCTGTGCTAAACAGCCCCATGTGGAGAAAGTGCAAACTCCACACAGACAGTCACCCGATGCCAGAATTGAACCTGGGTCCCTGGAGCTGTGAGACAGCAACGCTGACCACTGTGGCACCGTGCTGCCCAAAGGGATGATGTGCTAAGACAAAAGCTCTTTGGTTAGAGTAAAAGTGCAAAAGAAGAGATATGGCACTGCTGGATCCGAAAGAATGAGAAGCCAATCTCAAGGTGGTGTAAAAATAAAGAGGCGTAAAAATAATCTTCAATTATTCTAATATAGACTAAGAAATAAAAAGTATTAAAGGTCAAGGAAAGGAGGGATTCCTGAAACACATACAGTCGAACTTTCTTGACCAGAATGTGGAAGGAAGCAGTGCGGGATCTAATTGAGAGGAGTGAAATGGGGGGAAAGGACAGCATGTTTTAGCAGAACACTTTTGGAAAATATTGATCACAATATTAGGTGTAAAAATTTTGTGGAGAGGGACAAGAAACAATCAGGTGGAAAATAGTTTTTTGGTCGACTAGAACTTGATTATTGTGGAAAAAAGTGTCATGCTGTTGAAGCTTTTCATCTTGCATTCATCAGGACTGACACTAAAGTGCCAAATTTCAAAAGGAAAAAGGCGTGATGATTGGTTGGCAAGTCAACACTGATTAGTCAAGATATTGCCACAGTGATGCACCAGTGAGCAACTGTTCCCCTGCTTTCATTCATTCAAAAAGTTGCAATGTCTGGATATATTCCTTTTGCCTGCAGAAGATAGATCCTTGCATATGAATACATGCGGCTTCCAGCAAGCATAAGTGAACCACATTGAGAGCTGGGTAGATAATATTAAATTGGTTGTCAATGTATGTCCTAGCACATTTGGAATTGTTCAGCAAAAACTGCCCAATTGCAATTGGTGGGGTGCTCCTTTGGAGGGTCAGTGCAGGCTCCATGATCTGCCTTGCACTGTAGGGATTCTATGGGTTCTTTGGGTCAGCAATCTGCCTATTGTCAACAGTCCAAAGGGTCGTGATGTTTGATTTGAACAGTCGTTAGGGCATTTGGCCTAAGTATCTGGCATGACATAGCTCTGTAATTCATATCCACATTACTAATTTGTGTGGCAGGCAGAACATATTTTTGGCTTGATGGCAGCATTTGAACTGATCCCTTGGACACCCCTCGGTCTGATCTGTCCCTGTAAGAACACCGTTCACGACGCCCTATGCTGCTCTTGTTTGGCCCTTGTTCTGCACTGTAACCAATCACTATTTGTTGATGTACCATTTGTCAATGTACTCTGTCAATTATTCTTTTGTCTACTATGTTTGTACTGTGTATGTTCCCTTGGCCGCAGAAAAATACTTTTCACAGTACTTCGGTACATGTGACAATAAATATCAATCAATCAATCAATCAGTTCTGTTAGCGGTGAACAACACTTGTATTGCCATGAAATAGCGAGCTTTCCCTGTTGCTCAAATGTTTGAGATACTTTATCCTTCGAGGTTAATTTGTGGTAGACTTGGCAATTTTCAGGTCCGAAAGAGTCCCATTCATGTGTTTGTGTGAAATACAGCGAGCAATGATTTGATCGGTGTAGCCATTCTCCTGCAGGATAGTTTTGATGCGCTTTATCTCAGCATCAAGTTTGCAGGGTGAGCAAATGGCTTGGGCCCTATTCATGAGATCACCGATAAGGCCAATCTTGTAGTGCAGGGAGCTGTAGCAATCTCAATGCTATATTGACCAGTGAAGGTAGGGGTGCAATTGATGGTAGAAAATAATCCACTCAGCAAGCACATAGAGGAAAGAGAGCCCATTAGACTGCTCCATTTCAAGGTAAATTTGAACGCGTAATGCAACACATGAAGATGTATAAGGAAATTCTTACATGCAACCGTAGATTCAAACAAAGCAAACGTGTCATCTATGTATCGGGCATGTGCAAAGTGTAGAAGTTCAGAGGCCATTCCATCAAATATATGTTTCACGTGGGAACTGACAAAATATTTGCAAGAGTTGGCCTTGGAGGCTAACTCATGGCAACACCATCTCTTTGGGAGACATAGTGTCATCAAACCTGAACTCAAAAAACCAAGTTTGTCTTGAGAGGGACTGTGGGGGGGGGGGTTTGCCCGGAGATGGAAACCATTTATCTCCTTCTTCAACGGTAGTTAAGAAGTCAGCAGGGGGGAGGGGGTGAAGGGGGAGGCGGGACACTGGGGTTAAAAAAGGAGGCAGGGAGGGCGGGGCGGTGGGGTGTTAGTTATTAGTTTATTATGTGATTTCCTGTTTGCTCTCTTTTTGGTTTTGGTTCTGTTTGATGTACACATATAAATGCCTTAATAAAAACATTTCTTAAAAAATCAAACCTGAACTCAACTGTGCGAGTTGCTAAGTTTGTAAGTTCAATGAATACAGATTCAAAATATGTTGGTGCATCTAGTTTGCCATCAGATAGTGATATGTTACAAATGCTTATGGCCTCCTTGAACAGCACATTAATGAATAGGCACACAATGTCCAATAAGCACATGGAGATGCATTGCTATCGACAGACAGGTCAAGTATCGTCATCATGAAAGTGAGGAAACCCTTTCTATGGAAAACTCCTTCAGAGTTGTTTGTAGCAACTCGCTCAATTATTTGGTCAATTTGTGTTGTCTAGAACCAGTCATAGACAGGATAGGGCATAATGGGACATCAGGGGCGCGATTCTCCTAAATGGAGACTAGGTTTTCGCGCCGTCGTAAACGCCGTCGCCTTTCACGACGGCGCGAAACGGGCGTGGGGACAACCGATTCTGGCCGCTCCAGCCTCCCTTCCCGGCGCCAACCTGCGCATGCGCAGCTGGGCCGCGTCAACCCGCGCATGCGCGGGGGACGTCTTCAGCGTGCCGGCCCCAGCGCAACATGGCGTGGGGGTTCAGCGGCCGACCGCGCAACAAAGTAGGCCCGGGGGGGGAGAGGCCGGCCCGCCGATTGGTGGGCCCTGATCGCGGGCCAGACCCCATCAGAGGCCCCCCCCGACCCTTCACGCAGAGTTCCTGCCGGTAGCGACCAGGGGTGAACGGCGCCGGCGGGACACTGCCGTTTCTGCATGGCCGCTCGCCCCATCTGGGCCGGAGAATCGGTGGCCCGACCATGGACAGCAGCCCGCGACTGGTGCCTACGCCAAATGCACTGGCGCAAATGGCGGCGATTCTCCGCACCTCGGAGAATCGCTCACCAGCATCGGGGCGGAGTGGAGCAGTTGCGGCGATTCTCCGGCCCGGCGCGGGGCTCGGGGAATCGCGCCCCACATTTGTGTGTCTTTGGCAGTCTGTACACATGTGGATGCAGTGAACTATAAGGATGAATCCTATCACATACAGACACCACCAGACTGCTCATTATTCTTACGCAAGTCTAACAAAGATGTTCTCTTTTTGTAAATTGTTTACAACCAAAGCTGTTTGGTCATGTTTAATGGCAGGTCCAATGAATATGACTTTGGATCTGACATTCAGAAGAGTGTGCATTTTGTCAACACTGTTAATGATGACTATTCCTATTTTTATTGCCTGGCTGGGTTGGCCTTGAGGCCACGCAATACTATTCCGATCCCAGACCAGATCCCGGCAGTTGCTAGGATACCCCAATATTTATTTAATTTGTATGACTGTGAGGAAAGGATACTTTGTTCCAGGAGTGATTCCATGCACCAATAGGGATGTAGTATGTTAATACAAACTATATTGCTAACATAGTATTAGTAACTTTAGCATCATTAAAAAAGCTTACAATTTCCAGTCAAACAATGTTTAACAATGACAATGAAACACTAAATCCTAACTGCTATCTTTTATCTCCACTCAACCAAAACCCATCTCAAGTCAAAATCCACTTTTAAATATAGTTAGCCAACCCAGGAATACTTTCATGGGTGGGCAGCACGATGGCGCTGTGGTTAGCACGGCTGTCTCACGGCGCGAAGATCCCAGGTTCCATCCTGGCTCTGGGTCACTGTCCATGTGGAGTTTGCACATTCTCCCCGTGTTTGCGTGGGTTGCGCCTCCACAACCGAAAAGATGGGTAGGGTAAGTGGATTGGCCACGCTAAATTGCCCCTTAATTGGAAAAAAATGAATTGGGTACTCTAAAATTCTTTTTTTTTAATTAAAAAAAAGTCATGGATAAACCACTTTGAGAAAGAAACATCTTTCAGGAACCAGTTGCAAATTCTTGCCTGAGTCAACTATTGTTTAACCACCAGTCTTTACACAAATTGCTGTTCTATTCACATTACTGCATAAGATAAAGATGCATGGCATTAAGGGGAAAGTAGTAGCATGGATAGAGGATTGGTTAATTAATAGAAAGCAAAGAGTGGGGATTAATGGGTGTTTCTCTGGTTGGCAATCAGTAGCTAGTGGTGTCCCTCAGGGATCAGTGTTGGGCCCACAACTGTTCACAATTTACATAGATGATTTGGAGTTGGGGACCAAGGGCAATGTGTCCAAGTTTGCAGACGACACTAAGATGAGTGGTAAAGCAAAAAGTGCAGAGGATACTGGAAGTCTGCAGAGGGATTTGGATAGGCTAGGTGAATGGGCTAGGGTCTGGCAGATGGAATACAATGTTGACAAATGTGAGGTTATCCATTTTGGTAGGAATAACAGCAAAAAGGATTATTATTTAAATGATAAAATATTAAAACACGCTGCTGTGCAGAGAGACCTGGGTGTGCTAGTGCATGAGTCGCAAAAAGTTGGTTTACAGGTGCAACAGGTGATTAAGAAGGCAAATGGAATTTTGTCCTTCATTGCTAGAGGAATGGAGTTTAAGACTAGGGAGGTTCTGCTGCAATTGTATAAGGTGTTAGTGAGGCCACACCTGGAGTATTGTGTTCAGTTCTGGTCTCCTTACTTGAGAAAGGACGTACTGGCACTGGAGGGTGTGCAGAGGAGATTCACTAGGTTAATCCCAGAGCTGAAGGGGTTGGATTACGAGGAGAGGTTGAGTAGACGGGGACTGTACTCATTGGAATTTAGAAGGATGAGGGGGGATCTTATAGAAACATATAAAATTATGAAGGGAATAGATAGGATAGATGCAGGCAGGTTGTTTCCACTGGCGGGTGAAAGCAGAACTCGGGGGCATAGCCTCAAAATAAGGGGAAGTAGATTTAGGACTGAGTTTAGGAGGAACTTCTTCATCCAAAGGGTTGTGAATCTATGGAATTCCTTGCCCAGTGAAGCAGTAGAGGCTCCTTCATTAAATGTTTTTAAGATAAAGATAGATAGTTTTTTGAAGAATAAAGGGATTAAGGGTTATGGTGTTCGGGCCGGAAAGTGGAGCTGAGTCCACAAAAGATCAGCCATGATCTCACTGAATGGTGGAGCAGGCTCGAGGGGCCAGATGGCCTACTCCTGCTTCTAGTTCTTATGTTCTTATGTAAAACTCTTTTTAACTGAATGGTTTTGAGAGGAACTGCTAGTCTGTTCACAGCCCAATCTTTAACGGATTGTTTCTCCAGCAATTGTTAGTCTTTTCAGAAACTGTTGTTCTGTTCACAGGCAGGTCTAAACTCACTTTTCAGAGAAGCTGCGTGCCAGTCCACATCCCAATCTGAAACTTAATTTCAAAATTGTAAACTCAACACATGATTGCTTCAGCCCTTGGATCCTCCCATTAACTACATCATCTTACTTAGCTTAACACAATGGGCTGGATTCTCCACCCCGCCGCACCAAATTTCTCCCTTGACCCGCCAGCGGGATTCTCTGTTATGCCGGCCGGTCAATGGGTTTCCCATTGTGGGGCAGCCCCACGCCATCGGGAAACCCCTGAACGCCGGCAAAACGGAGAATACCGATGGCAGAGAATCCCACCCAATATCTCTCATTATCTACTCCCCAGGGAACTTTGCACATATAAACAAAATTCCATAAGCCCAACTTTTATGATGCTTTAATTGTACCTTTGTCTCCAAAAGCCTCTGCCTTTCAAATCAGGATCTAGAAAAAGATGACTGCAGAAATCACATACTAACCCAGGCTTTTAACCCTTACTGCGCCAACTACATATAATGCAACATATCTGAAATTCATCACATGCACCAACAGTTATTTATGCTGCATGTGAAAATTGGACAAGTCAATGGGTGTCTCATAACATATGTTAGATCAGCTAGGTGAACTTTTAAGGACTCAGTACTTTAATGGACCACTGGTTGGGGAGGATATACTGCAAATACCTCTGCCCATTTGAACACTATAGGAACACCAAAACTGGAGCCATGCACAAGGACGAACACCTCGCTTTCAAGGAGTACATGATCAGATAGATTCACAATGTGTTTGTCACAATTATCATTACTTGTGCAGCCAAATCGCTTCTGCTTCAGCGAGTTTATGGTGCGGGTATCTTTGAAGCAGGTACTGCTCATGGCGTGACCATCTATTAAGGCAACACAGTGGCACGAATGAATCAAATCGAAAAATGAAAGCAATGTGCACCCCTCAAACCAGGCACAGCGCAAGACAAAGCAGGACACATTGCGTTTCACTTTAGCATTACCAGTGCGCTTGGAAATTGACACGGGCATAATATTGGCTCACAGAAATTCAATAGATAGTCCTGTTCGAAACTTACCTGTGAGTGGAACTATGTTGTTGAAATCCTGGATTTGATCTTTGTTGTACCTCTGTCTCAAGTATAGTCATTTGGTGGTACAGAATTTAAGTATTGCTGAAAAAAGAGACATGCTTTGTCATGTTTGCAGATTTTCATACACACCTTAAAGCACATTTTCCTGTGCTCAAATTCACTTTGAAATGGAGCATTCTAACAAGCCACCCTTTCTTCAATATGCCAGTTGAGAAATTCTCTTGTGGATTCTCTAATACCATCTACTGCAAGCCTACCTTCACTGGTCAATATGTGTGTTGGTATTACTACAGCTCAATGTGCTGCAAGATTGGCCATCTTGACAATCTTATAAACAGTGTCCATGCCATTTGCTCATCATGCGAGCTCACACTGAAATAGGGCACATTAAAGCTATCCTGCAGGATATTGGCTGTCCTGATCATTGTTTTCTGTGCATTGCGGAAACTCACAAATAGGCCAAAGGCCACTGCGTTTGGATCAGAAAGTTTCCCAACCTACTTCAAATTATCCTGGAAGGGTAAAGTATCTCAGGAATTTGAGCATCAGGTGAAGCTAACTATTTCATGCAACTACAAAAGGGCGGCATGGTGGCACAGTGGTTAGCACTGCTGCCTCACAGTGCCATGGACCTGTGTTTGTGATGCACGATCAATGACCACTAAAGCGAGGTTGTCGTCCAACTGAAGGCTTTAATAAGCTAGATGTTTCCCCCAGCAGCTCAGGTACAGAATGAAGCCCGTGGGGCGGCACGGGCTCTTATACCCCTCCTAGCAGGGCGGAACTACCATACATCTTGACCAATAGAAAGCATACAATTTCCACCAATGGTGCTCCAGCATATCAGGTACCGTAATACCTCTACTACCACATTCACCCCCTGTTAAAAAGGAGTCCGACGGGGGTGGTGGCCTGATACTTCAAACATGGCAACGTGGTAGAATTAGTTACGGAGATACCATAATAACTCCGTACAGCGTTTTGTAACTATTTACAATTCTAATAACTATTTACAATTGATGATTTAAATTTACAGTTTACAATTTAAAATGAAGCAATCAGTCGATCGGGGGCCCTGGTCATCCTCTGTGATCGTCGGAGCTTCGGTGGTGACTCCGGTGGAGGCTCAGGCGTCTGTGACTCCGGGAGCGCGGCTTCGATCTCGATGGCAGCTTCGACACCCCTGGACGGCGCTGGTGGGGGAAAACGGTTGACCTGGGAAGGGAGCGCCTGCGGGGTGCGTCGGTGGGTGGGGGGGCCTAGACGTGGCTGGAGGAAGGACCGAACTTCCTGTAAGGTGCCCTGGTGGAGGGGAGGGTGGGACTGGTGGCTGGGGTGTGCGTGGGGCTCCGGCGGGAGCCAAGTCTCGTAGGTAGACATATCTTGTCGGCCGTCGGGGTACGCCACGTAGGCGTATTGGGGGTTAGCGTGGAGAAGATGGACCCTCTCGACCAATGGGTCTGACTTGTGCGCCCACATGTGTTTTCGGAGCAGGATGGGTCCGGGTGCTGCCTGCCAGGTCGGGAGCGAGGTCCCAGAGGATGACTTCCTGGGGTAGACAAGGAGACGTTTGTGAGGTGTCTGGTTGGTGCTGGTACAAAGCAGTGACCGGATGGAGTGGAAGGCATCGAGGAGGACATCCTGCCAGTAGGAGACTGGGAGATTCCTGAACTGTAGGGCCAGTAGGACGGTCTTCCAGACCGTTCCATTCTCCCTCTCTACCTGTCCGTTACCCCGGGGGTTGTAACTGGTCGTCCTGCTCGAGGCGATGCCCTTGCTGAGCAGGAATTGACGCAGTTCGTTGCTCATAAAGGAGGACCCCCCTATCACTATGTATGTAAGCAGGGAACCCGAACAGTGCAAAGATGTTATGGAGGGCCTTGATGACAGTGGTTGAGGTCATGTCGAGGCAGGGGATGGCGAATGGGAACCGGGAGTACTCATCAATCACGTTCAGGAAGTACGTGTTGCGGTCGGTGGAGGGGACGGTGCCTTTGATGTCCATGCTGAGGCGTTCAAAGGGACGGGAAGCCTTTATCAGATGCGCTTTCTCTGGCCGGTAGAAGTGCGGTTTGCACTCCGCGCAGATTTGGCAGTCCCTGGTAGCTGTCCTGACCTCCTCGATAGAGTAGAGCAGGTTGCGGGTCTTGATAAAATGGAAAAAGTGAGTGACCCCCAGGTGGCAGAGGTCCTCGTGGAGGGCTCGGAGGAGGTCCACTTGTGCGGTGGCACATGTGCCACGGGACAGGGCGTCAGGAGGCTCGTTTAGCTTCCCGGGACGATACAAGATCTCGTAGTTGCAGTTGGAGAGTTCGATCCTCCACCGCAAGATCTTATTGTTTTTTATCTTGTCACGCTGTGCATTATCGAACATGAACGCAACCGACCGTTGGTCAGTGAGGAGAGTGAATCTCTTGCCGGCCAGGTAATGCCTCCAATGTTGCACAGCGTCTACTATGGCCTGGGCCTCCTTTTCGACTGAGGAGTGGCGGATTTCGGAAGCATGGCAGGTACGTGAGAAGAAGGCCACGGGTCTGCCCGCTTGGTTGAGGTGGCACGATTCTGTTGACCAACATGTGTGAATGAAAACTAATGTTATAAAATGACATATCCATATTATAAAAAGAACAAAATATCCCCACAGCATAATCCAGATAATCTAGTATAGCCCCTGTTAATGCTCAGATAGTACAATGACGTGCGAAAATCATTTGTGTCATATTTTAATCTGAACAAAGTAGTCTTGGGTGATGCATTTTGAAATGTCACTAAAATTAATAAGTCTATAAAAATCCTTCAGTGAAGAAAGCTGCATTCAAGGTTCACTGCCCACCGAAGAGACAAGGAAAAATGGAACAGGAAAAGATTATTTGATCCGAAAGGGACATTCTTTCTGATTGATCACAACATTATTTGCTCACCACATCATCCAGCTCCTGTTTTCCATGAACACCTCTGCTAGCTTATTCCACAAAGTTAATGGAATAAAACAAAACAGGCGGCACCTGAATGGAGATTTAGGCTGTTTCTATAATCAGCTGTGATTTTGTTCTTCTCTCGATATTTAAAAA
The DNA here is from genome assembly GCF_047496885.1 of Scyliorhinus torazame. Taxonomy (NCBI): domain Eukaryota; kingdom Metazoa; phylum Chordata; class Chondrichthyes; order Carcharhiniformes; family Scyliorhinidae; genus Scyliorhinus; species Scyliorhinus torazame. Next base: position 123,908,190 of record NC_092710.1, on the reverse strand, counting down.
AAATATGCAATCCCCTCCAGGTCCACAGCCTCCCCACCTGGAGCTCCCTGTTTCTCTAACTCTAGCCTCTTGTATGTCCGACGCCTGCCCACTCTTCGCTCCAATATTTCCAGCTCCTTGCTTGTGATCTCCATCCTACACCACTGCACCCACTTTCATATCCACCTCCCTAAGGAAGCTTTAGTTCTCCTAATCATAGACTATTACAGCATAGATGGAGGCCATTTGGTCCCTTCAGCCTGTGCTCAAGAACCTAAGAACTCGGAGCAGGAATCGTCAAATCAGCCCTTCGAGCCCAGTCAGTTTGATCATGGCTGATCTCATCCTGGCCTCAACTCCACCTTCCTGCCCGTACACAATAACCCTTCAATCCATTACTCATTAAAAATCTGTCTAACTCCTCCTTAAATTTACTCAATGATTGAGCCAATGAGTTGCACTCCATTCTGGGAGCCCTGCATAATCTTTCTTTCCAAGTACCTATCCAAAATTCCTTTGAAAGTTACGGGTAAATCTGATTTGCATACACTTCCAGGTCATGCAGTCTGGATTACGGCCCGGATTCTCCATTGTGAGTCTGCCCCACTACTGCTGCTAGTGAAGACAGAGAATTTGGCGCTCAGCCAAATATCCCATTCACTGGAGCTGGACTGAAGAATCCCGTTGCCGTGAACAGACAGAAAATTGTAGTTCACAGTATCACCCTCTTCCTTGTGACATTGACAGCATATTCTTCTTTTTGGAAGATTGATGCAAAGTGCTCCTTTAGAACTCTTCCTCCGCAAGAAAACCCCTTTATGTTTCCTAATTGGCCCCATGCTGGCTTTGACTATTATTTTGCTTTCTGTATGTTTACAAAGGACATTTATGTTCCCTTCTATGCCTGCTTATATTGTTCCACACACTCTTTTTCTTCTTTCTAATTTCTCCTTGCACTTCCTGTTGTCAGCTTAATTCTATACTATGAACCGAACATTTTTCAAAAGCCGCTTTCTTTGTTTCATTTTATTCTCAAATTTTATACAGGTTGAGTATCCTTTATTCAAAACCCTTGGGGCCAATTGCATTTTGGAGTTCAGATAATTCTGGTTTTCGGATACCCACATATACTTACGTTAATATGGCTGAAGCCTCTACTAGTTATTGTCTAAAGTCAATAAAATGGCTTGAAAAGTAGGATGCACCACTGAATCATAAATCCAGTACCTGTAATAAGTTCCCACCCATGGCGCCATTCGCAATTCTGCTTGTAGGAGAGGGTTCTGAATGTCGCTGCGCTCTATTGGGCGGCTTTCCGTGCTAAAGGTCATGCGTGATCAGTGAGGTTCGTGTCGGCTCAGGTCGTATCGACTTGGGTCTGAGACTTCCTGCGCTAAAGGTCGACGGGGTTCAAAAAAAAATTTTTTTTTAATGTGTTCAGTTTTCAGAAAAAGGATACTCGACCTGTAATCATTTCAGGAGCTCCAGCTGTGGATGCATTCCCACTCCCCACATTTGTGATGTGGAGTTAGTACCTGAACTATCTCCTCCTTTAAGACCTCCCATTGCTCACTTATTGTTTTACCTGTCAAACATTTGCTTCCATTTTACCTGGCCAGAACTTTTTACAAGTCGCTGAATTTAATCCTTTCCCAGTCTGATTATTGCTGAAGAAAGAGACTGGCGATTCTCCCAGCCCTGCGCCGGGCCGGAGAATCGCTGCAACCGCGCCCCGACACCCCGACGCCGGCGCCCGATTCTCCGAGATGCAGAGAATCGGCGGCATTTGCGCTGGCGCGACCCGGCCGCGGGCCGCTGGAATCGTCGGGGCTGCCGATTATCCAGCCCGGATGGGCCAAGCGGCCGCTCCGACACGACAGAGTCCCGCCGGTGCCGTTCACCCCTGGTTGCTGCCGGCAGGAACTCTGCGGGAATGCTCGGGGGGGCGGCCTGTGGGGAAGGGGGCGGGGCTCCTTCACGGGGGGGCATCCGATGGGTCTGGCCCGTGATTGGGGCCCACCAATCGGCAGGCTGGCCTCTTTCCCCCCCCCCCGGGCCTACTTTCCGGCGCGGTCAGCCCCTGAACACCGACCCCATGTTGGGTCGGGGTTGGCGCGGGTAAGAAGTTCCCCAACTGCGCATGTGCAGGATTGGCAAGGCGCTGATTTGGTGCCGCGTAAGGAGGCTGGCCCCCTATGGGGGCAAGAATAGGTCATGCTCGGGCCCTGTTCGCTCCGCCGTGAAACGCGACGGCGTTCCCGACGGCGCGAACACTTGGCCTCCATATCGGAGGATCGTCCCCGTGCTGTCAACAGAACACACTCAAGAATTCCAAGTTTAAAAAGAAACAATAACTTATACTGCAAGGGAAAAGGGGTACCGATTAATTGTCAAGTCAGCTGTGATTGGTCGAGGTGTTGCCATGGTCAATGCACCAGGGCGTTATTGTTCCTCCATTCTTTAGTTCATTCAAAATGGTGCAACACCCAGATGTATTCCTTTCCCTTGCAGAAGACAAGTCCCTGCATATGAATATGTAACTTCTAGCAAATGTAGTGATCTACAAGTTGAGGCTGATTGATAATCTTAAATTAGCTGCTGGTGTATTTCTTAGCACACTCAAGGTTGTTCAGCAAATGCTTCTCAATCAATCTCAATCAAGGGCAGCACGGTAGCAAAGTGGTTAGCACAATTGCTTCACAGCTCCTGGTCCCAGGTTCGATTCCGGCTTTGGTCACTGTCTGTGCGGAGTCTGCACATCCTCCCCGTGTCTGCGTGGGTTTCCTCCGGGTGCTCCGGTTTCCTCCCACAGTCCAAAGATGTGCAGGTTAGGTGGATTGGCTATGATAAATTGCCCTTTGTGTCCAAAATTGCCCTTAGTGTTGGGTGGGGTTACTGGGTTGTGGGGATGGGGTGGAGGTGTTGACCTTGGGTAGGGTGCTCTTTCCAAGAGCTGGTGCAGACTCGATGGGCCGAAGGGCCTCCTTCTGCACTGTAAATTCTATGATAATCTATGATTATCCTACCTAGTAAACAGGATCGCGCATTACAAGGTCTTCTCCACGGAGGATCTTAAGTCCGCCTACCACCAGCTCCCCATCCGCTCTAGTGACCGCAAAGACACTGCCTTCGAGGCAGATGGGCGGCTCTACCACTTCTTAAGGGTTCCCTTCGGTGTCACCAATGGGGTCTCGGTCTTCCAGCGCGAGATGGACCGAATGGTTGAGCGGTACAGTTTACGGGCAACATTCCCGTATCTCGATAATGCCACGACCAGCGGGACCATGACACCAACCTCCGAAAATTTCTCCAGACCGTAAAAATCCTTAACCTTACATACAGCAAGGATAAATGCGTGTTTAGCATCGACCGCCTAGCCATCCTCGGCTACGTAGTGCGCAATGGAGTTATAGGCCCCGACCCTGAACGCATGCACCCACTTATGGAGTTCCCCCTCCCTCACTGCTCCAAGGCCCTGAAGCGCTGCCTAGGGTTTTTCAGTTACTACGCCCAGTGGGTCCCCAACTATGCGGACAAGGCCCGTCCCCTGATCCAATCCACAGCTTTTCCCCTGTCGATAGAGGCCCGCCAGGCCTTCAGCCGCATCAAAGCAGACATTGCAAAGGCCACGATGCATGCCATCGACAAGTCCCTCCCCTTCCAGGTCGAGAGCGACGCGGCTCTGGAGTAATCTCAGGAAAGCTCGATTTACAGTTTACAGTTTTTACATACTCAATTTCCATTTTATGGCAACGTATCCCCCAAAATAAAGTCCAGGTGAGCAAAATATAACTAATTATGCCACTGCCTTACTGGTTATTGTTATTTTGCTCCCAAGTGAAACTCTCCAGCAGTTACAGAATAAAGGTTATATTGGCAAAACATTTCAAATGATTGTGTTTTGTTTAGACCGCTGACAGCAGTCTGTGTTGTGCCTCGCAAAAGAAATACCTCCATGAAAAGCAACATTAAAAATGTAACCACTGAACACTTTGATCTCTGAAACAATTTCCCAAAATCTGTAACAACATGCTGTTTGAAAATTAAATCTCAATTTTCTTTTTTGTTTACAATTTTATTTTATAAGTTTAGAGTACCCAATTCTCTTTTTTCCAATTAAGGGGCAATTTAGCGTGACCAACCTACCTACGCTGCACATAGGTAGATTGGATTTGTGGGGGTGAGACCCACACAGTCACAGGGAGAATGTGCAACCTCCACACGGACAGTGACCTGGGGCCGAGATCGAACATGGGTCCTCAATGGCATGAGGCAACAGCCCTAATCACTGCACCACTGTGCCACCCAAATCTCAATTTCCAAGTGTCCATTTTGGTACTTTTTGGTATGGTGCGGAGCGCAGGAAGGACCTCCGGAGAACGTGGCAATATCTAGAGATTCAAAAGGAAAAATATGAAGCAAACTTCCATAATTTTTATGGTTGTGTACCTAGCCAAACAAGAGTTGGTCGACCAATCCCTGGGAAGGTGGCAGCTCTTTCTTGTATATTTTATTTTTGATAAACAATTTTATTAAGACATTTTGGCACAATAAACAACAATAATATAAAACAGTGTGCAAAAAACAATCGTTATCGTGCACGGAACCCAGCTCCCCTCCCACAAGGACCAGTCTAACTACCCCCCTAACCGCCGTTATCCTAACTGCCGCTCCCCCCCCCCCCCCCAGACGATTAATTTTCCGCGAAGAAGTAGATAAATGGTTGCCACCTCCGGCGAACCCTGACAGTGACCCTCTCAAAGCGAACTTAATCTTCTCCAGACCGAGAAAGCTCGCCATATTCGACTTTGGAAATTTTGAGTCCCTCCATGCCAGCTGAATTCGTCACCGGGCTACCAGGGAAGCAAAGGCCAAAACGTCAGCCTCTCCCTCCCCCTGGACTCCCGGGTCCTCCGAAACCCCCAAAATAGCCACCTCTGGGCTCATCACCACCCCTGTTTCCAGTACCCGGGACATAACATCCGCGAACCCCTGCCAGTACCCCCTGAGTTTTGGACATGCCCAAAATATGTGGACATGGTTCGCCGGCCCTCCCGAACATCTAGCGCACCTGTCCTCCAATCCGAAAAAATTACTCATCCGGGCCACTGTCATGTGAGCCCGGTGGACGACCCTAAATTGAATCAGGCTGAGCCTGGCACATGTTGCGGTCGCGTTTACCCTGCTCAACGCCTCCACCCACGAGCTCTCTTCTATCTCACCTCCGAGCTACTCTTCCCACTTAAGCATCAGCTCCTCGGTCTGAGACTCCTCCACTCCCATAAGTTCTTTACATATATCTGAGACCCCCCCCCCCTCCCCCCCCACCCATCCACTGGACACTACCCTGTCCTGGATCCCCCTGAGTGGCAGGCGTGGGAAGGATGGAATCTGTCTGCGTAGAAAGTCCCGCACCTGCAGGTACCTGAACTAATTCCCTCTCGCCAGCCCAAATTTTTCCTCTAACGCCCTCATGCTCGGGAAGCTCCCTTCCAAGAACAAATCCCCCATCCTCTGTGGTGGCGATTTCGGCGTTGGTTCGGTCGTCGGTGACTCTGGGAGCATGTCGACCTCATCTTCATCCCCGGGTGGGACCAAGGGGAGGACGGATCGTCCTAGAGCGGGGGCTGTGGTGGGGTGCGCTGGGGGGAGGGAGGGTGGCGCCGGGGCAGAGGGGTGGGGGGGTGGTGTGGGGACCCAGCTGGTGCCAGGTCCCTAAGGGAGACTGTGTCTTGGCGGCCGTCGGGGTACTCTACATAGGCGTACTGCGGGTTCGCGTGAAGTAGCTGTCTCCTCTCAACCAATGGGTCCACCTTGTGAAGCTGCACGTGCTTGCGGAGGAGAACGGGTCCTGGAGCTGCCAGCCACATTGGGAGCGAAACCCCGGAGGTGGACTTCCTGGGGAAGGCAAAGAGACGTTCATTGGGGGTTTCATTAGTCGCAGTGCAAAGGAGCGACCGAATGGATGAAGGGTGTCGGGGAGGACCTCCTGCCAGCAGGAGGTCGGGAGATTACTGGACCGTAGGGCCAGCTGGACGGCCTTCCAGACCGTCCCATTCTCCCGCTCCACCTGCCCGTTTCCCCGGGGGTTGTAGCTGGTATTCCTGTTCGAGGCAATGCCTGTGTTGAGCAGGTACAGGCGCAGCTCATCACTCATAAATGAGGATCCCCGGTCGCTGTGGACGTAGGCGGGGAAACCGAACAGAGCGAAGATGGTGTTGAGGGTTTTGATGACGGTGGCATGGGACGGCGAAGGGGAATCTGGAATATTCGTCGACCACATTAAGAAAGTACGTGTTTCGGTCGGTGGAGGAGAGGTGCCCTTTGAAATCCACGCTGAGGCGTTCAAAGGGGCGGGAGGCCTTCACCAGGCGCGCTCGGTCTGCCCAGTAGAAGTGCAGTTTACACTCCGCGCAGACCTGGCAGTCTCTGGTGACAGACCTGACTTCCTCGATTGAGTAGGGCAGATTGCTGGCCTTTATGAAGTGATAAAAGCGGGTGACACCTGGATGACAGAGATCGTCGTGCAGGGTCCGGAGTCAGTCCACTTGTGCGCTGGCACAAGTACCTCGGGACAGGGCATCGGGGGGCTCGTTGAGCTTACCGGGGCGATACAAAATCTCGTAATTGTAGTTGGAGAGCTCAATCCTCCACCTCAAGATCTTATCATTTTTGATCTTACCCCGCTGTGTGTTGTTGAACATGAAGGCAACCGACCATTGGCCAGTGAGGAGAGTGAATCTCCTGCCGGCCAGGTAATGCCTCCAATGCCGCACAACTTCAACGATAGCTTGGGCCTCCTTTTCGACGGAGGAGTGCCGAATTTCGGAGGCATGTAGGGTGCGGGAAAAGAATGCTATGGGCCTGCCTGCCTGGTTGAGGGTGGAGGCTAGAGCGACATCTGATGCATCGCTCTCGACTTTGAAGGGGAGCGTCTCGTTGACCGCGTACATCGCGGCCTTGGCGATGTCGGCTTTGATACGGTTGAAGGCTTGGTGAGCCTCGGCCATCAGGGGGAAAACGGTGGAGTGAATGAGTGGGCGGGCCTTGCCCGCATAGTTAGAGACCCACTGGGCGTAGTACGAGAAGAAGCCCAGGCATCGTTTGAGGGCCTTGGGGCAGTAGGGAAGGAGGAGTTCCATGAGGGGGCGCATGTGATCGGGGTTCTGGACCACATAGCCGAGGATGGCTAATCGGTTCATGCCGAACACGCACTTCTCCTTGTTGTAGGTTAAGTTGAGGAGTTTAGCGGTGTGGAGGAATTTGGAAAGGTTAGCGTCGTGGTCCTGCTGGTCGTAGCCGCAGATGGTGACATTATCCAGGTACGGGAAGGTGGCCCGCAGTCCGTACCGGTCAACCATTCGGTCCACTCCCATTGGAAGACCGAGACCCCATTAGTGACGTCAAAGGGAACCCTAAGGAAGTGGTAAAGGCGGCCGTCCGCTTCAAACTCGGTGCACAGGCGGTCCACCTTGCGAATGGGGAGCTGGTGGTAGGCAGACTTTAGGTCCACTGTCGAGAAGATTGACCATATCAGATATGCGAGGGAGGGGGTATGCGTCGAGCTGCGTGTACCGATTGATGGTCTGACTGTAGTCAACGACCATCCTGTTTCTCGCCCCAGTTTTCACAACTACCACTTGGGTTCTCCAGGGGCTGTTGCTGGCCCCGATAATACCTTCCCGAAGCAGCCGCTGGACCTCAGACCTGATGAAGGTCCTGTCCTGGGAGCTTTACCGTCTGCTCCTGGTGGCGACGGGTTTGCAATCCGGGGCGAGGTTTGCAAACAGAGAAGGCGGGTCGACCTTAAGCATCGTGAGACCGCAGACAGTAAGAGGTGGTAGGGGCCCGCCAAATTTCAAGGTTAGGCTCTGGAGGTTGCACTGGAAGTCCAGGCCGAGTAACAGGGCAGCACAGAGGTCGGAGAGGACGTAGAGCCGGAAGCCGCTGAACTCTATGCCCTGGATGGCGAGGGTGGCGGTGCAGTACCCCCGGATCGCCAGGGAGTGGGATCCGGAGGCCAAGGAGATTTTCTGGTTAGTGGGGTGTACTGTGAGGGAGCAGCGCCTTACCGTATCGGGGTGGATGAAGCTCCCAGTGCTCCCAGAGTCCAGAAGGCAGGATATCTTGTGCCCGTTGACCTTCACTGTCGTCGCCTCGGTCGCGAGGTTGTGCGGTCGGGACTGGTCGATCGTGATGGAGGCGAGACGCGGCTGGTCGGCGGCGGTTGCAGGCGATGAGCGGCCCCATGAGGTGGCCGACGAGCAGGGTTCCTGAGGCGGGGAAGATGGAGCCGCCCACGGGCCGCACATGTCCTGAGGCGAGCAAGATGGCGGCGCCCACGGGCCGCACGTGTTGTGAGGTGAGCAAGATGGCGGCACCCACAGGTCGCACGTGGGTGGGTGCAGGGACAATAGCGGCGATCGAGCGGGCCTGGCACACAGCAGCGAAATGTCCTTTCTTCCCGCAGGCTTTGCAGAGGACGCTCCGCGCCGGGCAGCACTGCCGGGGGTGTTTTATCTGTCCACAGAAGTAGCACTTGGGTCCCCCGGGGTTGGTTGGCTGCCACGCGGCGCAGGCTTAGGGTTGGCTGGGGGGGGTCGCTGATGGGGTGCACAATGAGGTGTTCGCTGGCGGGGACCACGATGCCCAGGAGGGGTGGGCCGTGCGATCGGGGGCATGCGCCTATACATTGCATGAGGCGACTGTGAGCGAGATCGGTAGTTTCCTGGTCACTGCGAGGTTGAGGGTAGCCCCTTCTAAGAGGCGCTGGCGGATGTACGCCGACCCTATGCCCGTAACGAACGCGTCCCTGACTAGCAGGTCAGAATGTTCAACGGCTGAAACGGCCTGGCAATCGCAGTCTCTCACCAGGGCGTGCAGGGCACGCCAGAAATCTTCCACAGACTCACCGGGGAGTTGATGCCGCATGGATAGGAGGTGCCTGGTGTAGATTTTGTTGGTCTGCTGAGTGTAGTTCTCCTTCAGTAGCGCCATGGCCTCAGCGTAGGTCAGCGCGTCCCGGATGAGGGGAAAGATATCGGAGCTCAGCCGCGTGTAAAGGATCTGGAGCTTCTGTGCCTCTGAGGGTGGTTCTGTCGCTGATCCGATGTATGCTTCAAAGCAAGCTAGCCACTGTGCGAAGGCCGACTTAGCATTGTCTGCTTGAGGGTGCAGCTGCAGGCGATCAGGCTTGATGCGGAGATCCATCGTTGTAAAATCTCTGTGTAATAAATTGATGCACTATCAATTACGACAAGACGAGAGTAGAGAGCAATCGAGGCTTTATTACACAGAGATGTGTAGCCTCCTGCAGCTGCTGCGAAATGGCTGCAGCTCGGAGAGCCCGCACATTTATACTCCGGCTACTGGGCGGAGCCAGCAGGCAGGGATCTACCCCCGTACCTGTAGTACAGGGGCCTTACCGTAATACCCCTCGTATGCGGTATGTACCATACAACAGTGGTGACTACCACAATAAATAGTCACACTCAACCCAGTCGAAAGCCTTCTCGTCATCCATTGCCACAATTACCTCTACCTTCTTACTCTTCGGGGGCATCATAATCACATTCAGCAGTCTTCTTAGGTTGGCCGCCAGCTGCCTGCCCTTGACGAACCCGGTTTGATCTTCCATAATAACGTCTGGCACACAGTCCTCAATCCACGCCACCAAGAGCTTGGCCAGTATTTTAGCATCTACGTTGAGCAGAGAGATCGGCCTATAGGACCCACATGCCTCCGGGTCTTTGTCGCGTTTCAATATCAGGGAGATGGCGGCCTGTGACATCATCGGGGGTAAAACACCTCTGTCCCTTGCCTCATTAAAAACCCTAACCAGCACTGGCCCCACATTCTCAGAGAACTTTTTGTAAAACTCCACCGGATACCCATCCGGCCCCGGGGCTTTACCCGATTGCATGGCCCTCAAGCCCTCCAATATTCCTTCAGTCCTGATCGGGGCCTTTTGGGAAGGTCTGTTCATCCAGAAAGCGTCTCATTCCCTCCGACCCCGCGGGGGGGTTTCAGTAAAGCTTGCTATAGAAGTCCCTGAACACCTTGTTCAGCCCCGCAGGATCCCCTACCAAGTCCCCCCCCCCCCCCCCCCCCCCGTCCCCCCCCCCCCCCCCCCCCCCCCCCCCCCCCGTCCCCCCCCGTCGACTACCTTCCCTATTTCCTTGGCCGCTTCCCTCTTCCTCAGCTGCTGTGCCAGCATTCTACTGGCTTTCTCCCCGTGCTCATAAATCACACCTCTCGCCTTCCTAAGCTGCCCCACAGCCTTACCTGTGGACAACACCCCAAACTCAGTCTGTAGCCTTCGTCGTTCCCTTAATAGCTCTTCCCCCGGGGTCTCCGCATATATCCTGTCTACCTGTAAGATCTCCTTTACCAGTCGGTCCATTTCTGTCCTGTCCGTCCTGTCCCTATGTGCTTGAATCAACATCAGCTCCCCTCTCACCACTGCCTTCAGCGCCTCCCAGAGCACCGCAGCTGAGACTTCCCCTGTGTCATTGACCTGCAGGTAGTTTTGTATACATTTCCTCACCCCCTCACACACCGCCTCGTCCGCCAACAAACCGACCTCCAGCCTCCATTGAGGGCGCTGAAAACTTTCCTTGCAGACCTGCAGATCCACCCAGTGTGGGGCATGGTCCGAAATAGCGATCGCCGAATATTCTACGTCCGTCACCCCCGCTAACAAATCCCTGCTCATGGTGAAAAAATCAATTCGGGAATACGGGAATACACCATATGGACATGTGAGTAGAACGAAAACTCCCTCCCCGTCGGCCGACTAGCCCTCCATGGATCAGGCCCCCCCATTTGCTCCATGAACCCCCTCAGTTCTTTTGCCATTGCCTGCATCTTACCCGTTCTTGAACACGACCAGTCTAGGCCGGGGTCAAGGACTGTGTTTAAAATCACCTCCCATAATCAGCCTGTGCGAGTCCAGGTCAGGTATCTTCCCCAGCAGTTTCTTAATAAAATCCACATCATCCCAATTTGGGGCATATACATTGACCAAGACCACCCTCATCCCCTCAAGCTTGCCAC